>NC_060184.1:40832832-41437832 GCF_021184085.1 Oncorhynchus gorbuscha | reverse complement strand
GTCCGGCATCACGGTCTGCTGCTATTGGGCCATATCCCACAAACCCGCTCCTCTAGCCCCACTGCTGAATGACACCTGTAGAATGAAAACATAAAGGAAACATGGTCATAACACTGTCATGGCCGATATATTTACACTTGTTGTGACATATATTGTGCTATTTTATGGCTGGTTATGACAACAACATAAGAGTGTCAAAAGCCATATTTATTCTAATGTGTTTACCCCTGTCAAGACGTTTTCCTTCGTTTGAAAAATGTATTTCTTAAGTCCTTTGTTGTTGTTATGAATTCTTCACAGACACGGTTTTTTTCTCATTATATTTCAGATAAAATACAATACACTTCATGACACCGCATGAAGAATTATGACCATCCTGTGTCACTTTACTTGGACTAAGAAAATACACTTTGTGGCACTGTCAAGAAGTATTATGAACATCATAATCATATGAACCAGATAGGCCTATCGTGTACATGCCCCTTGTGTCAAGTCATCAGACAAAAATAGGGTGTCTTGTCCTGCTTCTGAAACCGTGGTATAGGGTGCCATTTCACACGCACCCTACATTTTCTCTGTCTGTCCCCTGTTCCACACTGCCTGCCTGCGCAACACTGAACCAGTTCCCAGGCAACACAAAGCTTCATAAAATTATGATAATTACTTAAGCACTTTTCCTCATTTCCATGTTTGTGCGGCTTCAAGCCGGTACAGAAAACCATTAAGTCAAAAGACTAAAGAGAGAGGCTGAGATTGGATTAAGAATACCACAAAGACACAGTAAACTCAGTGGAACTCCTTTCTGACTTAATTACAATCTCTTCTCCAAAAGTCATCTGTAGGTCATTTACATTTTAGGTTACATTTTAGTCATTTAGATTAGAAGTTGCCCATACCCAAAGCAATTCATTACGTGCATGTAGGGTTCTTCAATTTGATTTCAATCACATTTTGACCACACCCCTTTTGATTTATACAAAACTTTCTATACATATTTGCTGATGGTAGAAAGTTACTTTTGGACTTGAATGTCAAAAATATTTGGAGATAGAGGTGCTCAAAGTTGAACCATTTTGCACATCCAATCCTATGATGAGAAATCCATTCCTTTATCACTTGAAAATATAAACAGTTTAATTTTATGCAATTCTTTATAAATGTTACAAACATGGTTGTTTTGTTTTGTAATTTCTTGAAAAATAAAGTTTTAATACAAAATATGTACATTTTGTTGAACGTTTAAAGTCAATTATCTAGAAATGCATGGAGTCAAGATTATTTTCCATTTTCCCATGTTGTAGATTATACATGATTTTACATCATCTTTGGTGTTAGTGTTATGCCTGCAATCGTTTGAGACACAGAATACTCTTGAGTTCAGGGTGGGTATAATTTTAGTCATAGAAATAGAATTCATAGAATGGACATATACAGTGGGGCAAAAAATAATTTAGTCAGCCACCAATTGTGAAAGTTCTCCCACTTAAAAAGATGAGAGAGGCCTGTAATTTTCATCATAGGTACACTTCAACTATGTCAGACAAAATGAGAAACAAAATCCAGAAAATCACATTGTAGGATTTTGAATGAATTTATTTGCAAATTATGGTGGAAAATAAGTATTTGGTCAATAACAAAAGTTTCTCAATACTTTGTTATATACACGTTGTTGGCAATGACAGAGGTCAAACGTTTTCTGTAAGTCTCCACAAGGTTTTCACACACTGTTGTTGGGATTTTGGCCCATTCCTCCATGCAGATCTCCTCTAGAGCAGTGATGTTTTGGGGCTGTTGCTGGGCAACACGGACTTTCAACTCCCTCCAAAGATTTTCTATGGGGTTGAGATCAGGAGACTGGCTAGGCCACTCCAGGACCTTGAAATGCTTCTTACGAAGCCACTCTTTCATTGCCCGGGCGGTGTGTTTGGGATCATTGACATGCTGAAAGACCCAGCCACGTTTCATCTTCAATGCCCTTGCTGATGGAAGGAGGTTTTCACTCAAAATCTAACGATACATGGCCCCATTCATTCTTTCCTTTACAAGGATCAGTCGTCCTGGTCCCTTTGCAGAAAAACAGCCCCAAAGCATGATGTTTCCACCCCCATGCTTCACAGTAGGTATGGTGTTCTTTGGATGCAACTCAGCATTCTTTGTCTTCCAAACACGAGTTCAGTTTTTACCAAAAAGTTCTATTTTGGTTTCATCTGACCATAAGACATTCTCCCAATCTTCTTCTGTATCATCCAAATGCTCTCTAGCAAACTTCAGACGGGCCTGGACATGTACTGGCTTAAGCAGGGGGACACGTCTGGCACTGCAGGATTTGAGTCCCTGGCGGCGTAGTCTGTTACTGATGGTAGGCTTTGTTACTTTGGTCCCAGCTCTCTGCAGGTCATTCACTAGGTCCTCCCGTGTGGCTCTGGGATTTTTGCTCACCATTCTTGTGATCATTTTGACTCCACGGGGTGAGATCTTGCGTGGAGCCCCAGATCGAGGGAGATTATCAGTGGTCTTGTATGTCTTCCATTTCCTAATATTTGCTCCCACTGTTGATTTCTTCAAATCAAACTGTTTACCTATTGCAGATTCAGTCTTCCCAGTCTGGTGCAGGTCTACAATTTTGTTTCTGGTGTCCTTTGACAGCTCTTTGGTCTTGGCCATAGTGGAGTTTGGAGTGTGACTGTTTGAGGTTGTGGACAGGTGTCTTTTATACTGATAACAAGTTCAAACAGGTGCCATTAATACAGGTAATGAGTGGAGGACAGAGGAGCCTCTTAAAGAAGAAGTTACAGGTTTGTGAGAGCCAGAAATCTTGCTTGTTTGTAGGTGACCAAATACTTATTTTCCACCATAATTTGCAAATAAATTCATTAAAAATCCTACAATGTGATTTTCCCTCATTTTGTCTGTCATAGTTGAAGTGTACCTATGATGAAAATTACAGGCCTCTCTCGTCTTTCTAAGTGGGAGAACTTGCACAATTGGTAGCTGAATAAATACTTTTTTTGCCCCACTGTATATCCTTTTGGATCACTGGAATTTAGCTGGTACATCATTTACATTTAAATTGAATTGAAATTTGAACTTCCAGTTACAACCACAAAGATGGCTGCTGGTCCACCCAACATTGAATGTCAACTTAAATGGGGATGTCTATTTTATTATCTATTTTTATATGATTTCAATAGGTTGTCCATGGAACATTGACAGTGTAATTTAAAATAACTGATATTCCCATTAAAGTCAACATTCTCTGATGTGTGGACCAACCATCTTTGTGCTACCAAATTTTGAAAGTTTAAGACATGCTGTCTCTCAACCTATGGTGGGCACAACACAAACACCTCAGATGATGTTTAACATATACATTTTTTGATAATTGATGTTTAAAGTTCAAAAAACAAGAAATTATAAAATAGTTTGGCAACCCTGTTTGTAAGCTTTTAAATTATATAAAACTCAACCGTTTATCGTTTACAGTGATGAAGACATGGATGTCTCGTGGTAGGGTTGGGCTCTGCTATCTCCTAAATGTTTTGGCATTCAGGTCCAAGAACTTACTTTCTGACCCCTTCTATACTGGGCAAATATGTATAGAAAGTTTTGTTCAAATCAAAAGGGAGTGGTCAAAAAGTGACTGAAATCAAATTGAATGACCAGAAAGTACAGGAAGTGTATTCATCCAAACCACATATCACACCCATTTAAAGTGTTATAATAACAAGTGCCTCAAACACTAAAACCTATTTGCAGATTGCTTCTTACATTTTACTGACTAAATGTGCACTGATTGAAGAAGCAACTTAGAGCACTACGACAAATATTTTGTCACCATCCAGACGGAATCAGAACCCCGTTGTAAGCATCAGCTGACGACTACGCATGTCATCATCAGAGGTGTAGGACTTTTATCCAGTATATTTACAGAATGAATTAACATTTGCTGGCAATAGAGAAAAAATTCTAACTTTTATGTAAAATGTAAGAATTATTTTGTTACATTATTTAATATTCATTAATTCCTCCTTCCAAATCTCAACTATTGTCTATCTATGCAGACAATACTGTGTAAGATAATAAGACTTCATCCTGGCGAGTCGTTTTACTCAAAGCCTGATCCTTTAAAGACCACTAAAGCCCTGCTAAGCAGAACAGCGGTGAGATAATCTAATAGGAAATCTATATTAATAACATATATGTATAGGGTGAATAGGGTTTTCTACGCTTGACAATTGTGTGAGTTCTTACTGGAGAACCAAAGTAGAGTACATTCATTTAAATCTGTCAAACACTATTTAGGATTTTAGTGCAATAATAAAACGGACAATGCAAATAGACTGTCAAAGACATTTTGAACTGACAAAATATAGATGTATATAGGTATATCTAAATGTTCATCAACAGCTCATATTGTTACTGAGTGTTTTGACTCATTTGTCAAGACATATTTTGAGGGAGAATGTAGTTTTTTAAAACAAATGTTTAGATCTCTGCTCAAACCACTCAGAGTCGGATATAAAAATGGGGCCAGTGTAAAAGTATTTATAATCTGAGCCCATTCCGTCTATAAAGTAACTTAGTTGAACTGGGAGTAAAAATCACCTATAGGATATATGTCAACGTAATTGATGCCATAAGTAACCACGCATAACAAGCATCATTTTCTCTTCTAATAAACACAAACTCACATTCTCTCCCCCCCTCTCTCGCTCTCACACACACACACACACACACACACACACACACACACACACACACACACACACACACACACACACACACACACACACACACACACACACACACACACACACACACACACACACACACACACACACAATTTTAGATGGAAACTGTTTGAGATAGGCTTATTACTGTATTATTAAGCAATACAAGAGCAACATGCGGTAAGATGTACACTATTTAGCACATTATTGGTGTAACTAAATGAAGAAGAAACAAGGTTGGGGAAGCTTGACAGATTTGTTTTTATCTCATTACAGAAACAAAATCTGGCAAAACAAAATTAAATATATTACACAGACTAAACAAATGTCGGTCTATTATTAAAATTATTAAAAGCATGTCTGTGTCTAGTTATGACAAATGGCTCTGGCTCAACTGTTTCCATCCATCCATCTATCCATCTCCAGAAGTTCAAACGAGGGTGAAATATCTCCAAGAAAACTTTGACTTGGGTGCCACAAGAGCTTAACAATGGGCCAGGTCATTGTCGCTCGAAAATAAAGCCGCTAGCATCTGTCGTTTCCGATGGCACATGTGTCACCCCCATTGCCCATGCGCAGTCTATTGGAATACTTTTCAGCAATTTCAAGGAAATAGGAGCGCATTTGAACAATGAGCTACGCTCATCTCTCCCCCCTCGCTCATTTTGAGTTTGAGTTTGAGTTATTTATTTTTTTACAGGGACAGTGCACATTAATCAACATTTCAGTAAATGTCCCGGGTTTAGCATGCCGGCTAATTTTCAACCACAGTGCCTGGGCAGGTTATTAAAAATAATTACAATAATAATACAGACAATCAATGAGCAGTGAGCACACGCAGGGCAACATTGGACAAGCAAGACGTAGCATGCAGACAGACCAACATAGCACAAAAAGCAACAAGACCAATTCCATAAAAGCAACAAAGTGTTTCCACACCTCACAAGCTACAGACAACAGACAACATGGAAAGACAACTAGGGATTATGTTCACAAGTCTGATTGGCCTTTAGCCATGTCTTCATGTTTTTTTTGTGAAAGTGTGATAGGTGGTGCAGTTGTGTGTGTTCCCGGGATCTTTACAGCTCTGAGAGAGAGAGAGAGAGAGAGAGAGAGAGAGAGAGAGAGAGAGAGAGAGAGAGAGAGAGAGAGAGAGAGAGAGAGAGAGAGAGAGAGAGAGAGAGAGAGAGAGAGAGAGAGAGAGAGAGAGAGAGAGAGAGAGAGAGAGAGAGAGAGAGAGAGAGAGAGAGAGAGAGAACGGGGCACCATGAAGGTTAAAAAAAGTTCATAAACCTTTGGATTTGTAACATGGCAAAGTAACTATTCAAGCAAGTCTGACTTTTTTTTAACCTTTATTTAATTCTTATTTACAATTACCACCGACCTCGGCCAAACCCAGACGACGCTGGGCCAATTGGGCGCCACCCTATGGGACTCCCAATCATGTCAATTACATTTCTATTCCACGTTGGTTCAACATCATTTAATTGAAATGACGTGGAAACAACATTGAATCAACCAGTATGTGCCCAGAGGGATAGGCCGCAGATGTAGTCAGATTTGACTTCTCTTAACAGTTTGGGAGAACTTAGGCAGCAGAGCAAAAGGTTAGGAGAATTAGGTTAAGGTCAGGAAAAGGGTTAGGGTTAGCTAAAATGGAAAATAATGATAATAACATTTGACAAACGCTGTTTCCTTCTAGCCATGACCAGGTTGTGTGTATCTGTGCCAAATATCCCTGTTGTCTCCATAATGTGCACTTTGGACACTTTTTCCCTCATCAACATTTGCTCATTCTTGGCACAATAATTGCTCATCACCACAATAATTATTCCAGGGAAACAGTTAAACCACTACTAGACTGAAACATTCAAAGAGTAGATCCCATTCATCTGATATGATATATATCAGATATTAATAGTGATAAAACCAAGCTTGTTAAAATCGAAACGACTCACAAGCGTAATACACTGAACGAATAAGACTACACACAACAAAGACCATATACGAGACTTGAAGGTGTAGCCCACAGAGATTCAAAGATAACGGACTTCAGCCTTTGATCAAATCAAACCAAGTCAGACAGCCTTGAAAGTCTTCAGCCTATATGCTAAAATAAATAATTTATTCACAAATAACACATTTTAAAAGACAGTAACTTACTTTTGAAAGTGAGAAATAATCTGTAATAATAAAGTATTCTGCACATCATAACAATGAAGCAACTTAGTCACATTTTAGGTTAAAAAAACAATTCAGCTTAATAATATCGTCAAAGACAGTTAATGTTGTCTTTCATTAGAATAAATTCTGCTGTTTATCTTTTGATTTGTTTTTGTTTTTCTGCCCACCAAACGCACTCGACGCAAAAGAACAAGAGGGAGGTATCTGAGGACAAGGTTACTTACCCACGGATGAAGGGAAAGGCCTTTTTTTACTGCTGAAAAAAAGAATAGGGACTATGAAAGCTTCGCCGCGAAACGTTCAATATTATAATTTCTCAGGGAAGGAAGAGTATGAGTAAAGTGAGTGATGAGCGCGTCCGTAGGACATAAAAATAGACATACAAGAGCTATTTTGCTCCGCTCTCTGTCATCTTCTCTCGAGGGGTGAACGACTGGTGATGATGTCGTAGCAGCTTGACCGAGGCGCACGCGATGCAGAGCTTCGACGCTCGAGCTCTCCTCCACCAACAAGATTCACTTTAAGACACAGCTGAAGGAAACAGGAAGACGGCGCGTCATACGCTTGGTGATGTAACGGATCGCACCTACCAATAAGAACCGTCCGTCGTATACCGAGGAGTACAATGCACTGAACTTGACCGAGGAACAGGACTTCAACAGACCAAAAAAGTATCTTATTTTGTTTACAAATAAATGATTTAATATGTAAGAAACCCTCATTGAGAAGTAGCTTATGGCAATACAATACTGTTAATAGGCCTAATGTTTGCATGAACATTCATTTTATGGACATGTTATTGTGGATATATGATAATAGCATTTTTTTTAAGGCACAACATTTATATTTTAAATGTCCTGAATACGTGTTTATGTAATTTAAACTCATATTAAACGGTGTCCATTAAAGACACACATTCCTCACAAATTGTACGCAACATTGTTTCATTTAGTTTTTTATTTCCAAGTTTGCCTTTCGATAAGAGATTAATTGTCGTGTCTCGGTTAGGCCGATTGAGTTGTGTTTAGTGCAACACTATCCTTGTAACAACGATAAGATTAACTTTGTGAGTCTCCTGAGTCCAGGGGTTGAACGTAACTGCCCGCAGGGGCTCAGAAAGGCATGGTGTCGGTATATCACTATCCTGGTTTGATTTACCAACCACAGACGAACACGCTAAGGTTTGAATACACTATATCATGGAAATGTTATTATATTATTGCCTGATAACACTGGCCAGAGTCATTTCAAATACGAGTTTATTAAGTTACATTTGATTTCATTCACAGTTATTTCTGTCACGGAGTGAGACAAAATTCCATCCCTCTGTTTCACTGCATATTAGGCTAATACTATATTTACTACTGAGCAAACATCAATGTGTGTCTTTTAGTATAGCCTATGCATTTAAGTGGGCAATTTAGATGATCAATTATAGGCTACGTAATCCTCACATTTTATGTTTTATATTTGTCATTTGACATTTAGGCAATTAGTTACGGTGTTCAGTTTGCAAGAGGTTTGCTTCGGAAAGTTTTAATTTTGTTCTTTGCAATTCTTGGCCTTACTTTTTACCCTCTGTATATTTTAATTGAAGACACCTCTAACAAATAACCAGCACCTAATCAACTGAATAGGCATATTATCCACTTCAACATATTTGTGATTTGTAGACTAGTGAATTTCAGTGTACAATTCTCACGCATGTTTGTAGTAGATTGCTAAAATGTAAATGTAATATCTGAACCGGTCTTCTGTAAAATAATCTAATGTCTTTAGCCCTAGTTCCATATGTGTTCATAGTAAGTATAACTAGAGGCTAAATGTTCCCCATAAATTAAAATCTAGGTTATATATTTAAATCCAAATGTGTGAATAGCATTATTTGTTATTTTGATATATGATTTCTAATGGTTTATTAAGTCGTGTGTTGAAACATTTTTCAACAGGCTCCTCTTTATGCCGAATAATTTTTCAGAGCGTCCATGACTTTCAATCTGCAACATTGATTTATAATGGACGCGATACCGCGTTATACACTCATTGTAAAGGGGTTACTGTGAATTTGACAGTAGCTTACAGGCAGCTCGATGGAAAGTAAAATTCAGTATTTCATATTATAGTACACCTACTGCAATATTAAGATAGTATCAAAGAAAGTACTGTCTAATGACACACATTACAATGCCTAATATTGACGGTATTATACAATAAAAAAGTAAATGCTACCGTAATTGGAATGAATTAGTTCATGACATTAATTGAGGGGAGGGGTTTGTATTAACAGTATTTTACTGTAATTACACGGGATTGGTGCAAGCAGGTTGGCTGCTAGGTAAAGTGTTTACACATTAAGGTATAGGAATGATATATATCACTTGCACTTCTAGAGGCCTTAATAAAGGCTTCCAAACTGGCAGTGGCTACAGGGCAAAACAGACCAAAAGGACATGGCAAAATGCATGGCAAAACCATCAAAGGTTAAAGACTTGCTGCCACTCCAATCTGTCCCCAATACAAATTGATGGGGCACTATAAATCCACATTGGAGTTAAATCGGTCAGATTCTCAGGCACGCCTCAAAATATGTTAATGAGCCATACACATAAATACCATGCACCAACTAGTGGTCAAAAGGTTTTCGTTGCTCCAAAGATGTGATATGTCAGTGTACCATATTCTGTTGGATGGAATTAAAGTATCATTCGAAATACAGCAGCAAGTATTTCCCCACCCACAACATTTTCCCACAATGCATCATAATTTACAGTATGTTGCAGTAAACCGTTTCAGAGTATTTTACTATGGTTAATACCTCATATGTACCTACAATTGGCAGTTTTCTGTTACAGTGTAGGCTACTTCTTATTGTGGCTATTTTCACATGCACTGATATCACTGTTAATACGATTTCATAGGAATCAGAAATGTGGTTATCCATCAATGTGAAGACATATGTCCCCTGAATTTATTTTTCTAGAGGAGCTTTAAAAATAAGTGTAAATTGTTGTTATTATTATTGTTATCATCATCATGTAGCCTATGTCTAATGCCTATGAAAATAAACAAGCATTTATCAGCTGAGACTGGGCTATCTTGAATCAAATAGGCTATAAATTGCACCTATTTTTATGGAGCTAGAGTTGTTTTTTAAACCCTAAGCTGAAGAGTTTCAGTCCAACTTTTTTCAGTCCATTATGCCGGCTATAATAAAACTATCCGTGACATAAACAGGATTCTGATGTGCTTAATGAGAAGTCTTGTGATTTTCCTATGTCTCTGTCAAATGCCAAAAAGGAAAGGCGCGTCTCTTTTCCATGTCGCAAGCAAGTGTTTTTGAGGACGAATAAATTGCAATGAAGTCAGCAAATTTAGTGTCTGGAGTCTCTTTTTCAAAGCAGGTGTCCCGGTCCCCGCTCCCCAACTCCGCCAGCTCATTTGGCTTCAACTCCCCATGGTGCCCTCGGTGCATACACTCCATGGAAAAACAGTCTGGGAGATTAAAGAGACTGTGTTTGGAAAAGGAAGACTCGGATGAGGTGTAGCGGAAACGTGTTCGTTAACACTGGCACCTCTTATCTCGGTCCATTCCAGACCAACCCTATTTATTTCAGACTCATTTTGGCTTTCTATAGAGTGCGCCGAATCACCACTTTGATGCTGCAAGGCTTATAAATTGAGCGTTACGCGCTGATGTGTTCTTTATTGACATATGTATTATTATGGTTTAAGTTGGTGTATCGACATGGGAGGAGGCATTAAGGGAGAGAGTGACAACATTATTTTTTCTCGGAGGTTTTATCAACGTAATTTTTTAACCATAATCTGTTGGCCAGTCATGATAATAGGCGCGCGCACAAACCGGGCAGGCAGGCATTCCACAGTGCTGAGGTGGGTCACTGGCCTATTTCCCCCCTCACTAATTTGGCCCAAAAATGGGCCTAAAGAGGGAAACATTTTGGATGGTGATTAATTACAATAAGCATAATTAATTTATAATATTTATAATAACAATAATAATAATGATTATTCTATTACAGACACAATTTCTCCAAAACATTAATCATGTAATTATGTCATATTTTTATTTCACTTTATGGATATTGTTATTATTGTATTATTTAATGATAATTCAAATGTAATCTATTCCACTATTAACAAAACCAAATAAAATATTATTGGTGCATACACAGATGTGCAGATGTTATCACAGGTGCAGCGAAATGCTTGTGTTTCTAGCTCAAACAGTGCAATAATACCTAGCAATACAAAACAATACACACTTAATGCAAAAAGTAAAAAGAAAGAAATGAAAAAATACCAGAAGGAACAATGTCAGAGTCTGGAATCATAAGAAACGTGTAGCCTTTTCATACACATTCCCCAGAATCTTAGTGCATGAATGTCAACTGGCTTATACCACAAAAACAAACTAAGCCAGTGCAATATGATTTCCCAAGTAACTACCTATCATGCCATTATTCATAGAATCAGGCTATCAACATAAACAGACAAGAGTATGTGTGGAAGTAGCCTGTTAAGCACCTATGCTTACAAAAGCACCTCAATCAGATAATGACATAATTGTCTGACCACAACGCTCCACACTTTTCACAAGACACAGTGTCAGAAAAATTATCAGAGAGAGATGGAGGAGAGAGAGAGAGGGGAAGAGAGGTGCTATTTGTGAAAATACAGGCAGAGAGAGGTAAGACTAAAAGCTCTTTTGTTCCAGAGGTTCTGTGTCCTTGGAAAAAAACTGAATTGTTTCAAGAGAAGAGAGGAGAGGAGACGGTAGCGAGGAATGAGTGGGAGACATTAATTCTAAGAGGAAAATTTAGGATTATTCCATTGCTATCTGTGTCTATAGGCTGTGTTTACACAGGCAGCCCCATTCTGATTTTATGCCAATAATTAGTCTATTTCCCAATCATATCTTTTGCCAATAATTAGGCAGATGATAAGATTTGGGCTGCCTGTGTAAACACAGACTATAGCTCTGTATATACTGGAGAGATATCTACCTCCACAAAATGGCTAGTCAAATGAATTGTCCACATTATGATTAAATGGCAGAATAACAGTGAGACTGTGGTTTGTGGCGCCCCTCTCTTGTTCCTTTTGATGACTGACTGGCAGAGTTATACCAGAGCTGGTTCTGTGCTTTTCTACCAGGCCAGCCATGCCCGAAATCACACAGTGCCTCTCCTTGTCATGTTTTGTCATTGATTGTCATGTCTTGTCCCGGTGCTTCCCCTTCTATTCGTTTCCCCCTGCTGGTCTTATTAGGTTCTTTCCCTCTTTATATCCCCCTCTCTCCCCCTCCCTCCTCCCTCTCTCTCTCTCTCTCTCTCTCTCTCTCTCTCTCTCTCTCTCTCTCTCTCTCTCTCTCTCTCTATCGTTCCGTTCCTGCTCCCAGCTGTTCCTCATTCACCTGCATAACAGAATGATCCGACCAAGTATGGACCCAGCGACTACGGATTCTCGCAACTCAGCCGTCAAGATCCAGGGAGCGATGCTCGGCAGACACGAGCAGGAATTGTTTGCTGCTCGTCATGCCGTTGAGACCCTGGCCGCTCAGGTCTCCGACCTCTCAGGACAGTTTCAGAGTCTCCGTCTCGAGCCACCAGCTACTTCCTGGTCTTCCGAGTCTCCGGAACCTAGGGTTAATAACCCACCATGTTACTCTGGGCAGCCCACTGAGTTCCGCTCCTTTCTCACCCAGTGTGATATTGTGTTCTCTCTCCAGCCCAACACATACTCAAGAGAGAGAGCTCGGATCGCCTACGTCATATCACTCCTTACGGGACGGGCTCGGGAGTGGGGCACAGCTATCTGGGAGGCAAGGGCTGAGTGTACTAACGAGTATCAGAACTTTAAAGAGGAGATGATACGGGTTTTTGATCGTTCAGTTTTTGGGAAGGAGGCTTCCAGGGCCCTGGCTTCCCTATGTCAAGGTGATCGATCCATAACGGATTACTCTATAGAGTTTCGCACTCTTGCTGCCTCCAGTGACTGGAACGAGCCGGCGATGCTCGCTCGTTTTCTGGAGGGACTCCACGCTGAGGTTAAGGATGAGATTCTCTCCCGGGAGCTTCCTTCCAACGTGGATTCTTTGATTGCACTCGCCATCCGCATAGAACGACGGGTAGATCTTCGTCACCGAGCTCGTGGAAGAGAGCTCGCGTTAACGGTGTTCCCCCTCTCCGCATCTCAACCATCTCCTCCCACTGGCTCAGAGATTGAGCCCATGCAGCTGGGAGGTATTCGCATCTCGACTAAGGAGAGGGAACGGAGAATCACCAACCGCCTTTGCTTCTATTGCGGTTCTGCTGGACATTTTGTCATTTCATGTCCAGTAAAAGGCCAGAGCTCATCAGTAAGCGGAGGGCTACTGGTGAGCGCTACTACTCAGGTCTCTCCATCAAGATCCTGTACTACCTTGTCGGTCCATCTATGCTGGACCGGTTCGGCAGCTTCCTGCAGTGCCTTGATAGACTCTGGGGCTGAGGGTTGTTTTATGGACGAAGCATGGGCTCGGAAACATGACATTCCTCTCAGACAGTTAGGGGAGCCCACGCCCATGTTCGCATTAGATGGTAGTCTTCTCCCCAGTATCATGTATGAGACACTACCTTTAACCCTCACAGTATCTGGTAACCACAGTGAGACCATTTCCTTTTTGATTTTTCGTTCACCTTTTACACCTGTTGTTTTGGGTCATCCCTGGCTAGTATGTCATAATCCTTCTATTAATTGGTCTAGTAATTCTATCCTATCCTGGAACGTTTCTTGTCATGTGAAGTGTTTAATGTCTGCTATCCCTCCTGTTTCTTCTGTTCCCTCTTCTCAGGAGGAACCTGGTGATTTGACAGGAGTGCCGGAGGAATATCATGATCTGCGCACGGTCTTCAGTCGGTCCAGAGCCAACTCCCTTCCTCCTCACCGGTCGTATGATTGTTGTATTGATCTCCTTCCGGGGACCACTCCCCCTCGGGGTAGACTTTACTCTCTGTCGGCTCCCGAACGTAAGGCTCTCGAAGATTATCTGTCTGTTTCTCTCGACGCCGGTACCGTTGTGCCTTCTTCTTCTCCCGCCGGAGCGGGGGTTTTTTTTGTTAAGAAGAAGGACGGTACTCTGCGCCCCTGCGTGGATTATCGAGGGCTGAATGACATAACGGTTAAGAATCGTTATCCGCTACCCCTTATGTCGTCAGCCTTCGAGATTCTGCAGGGAGCCAGGTTCTTTACTAAGTTGGACCTTCGTAACGCTTACCATCTCGTGCGCATCAGAGAGGGGGACGAGTGGAAAACGGCGTTGAACACTCCGTTAGGGCATTTTGAATACCGGGTTCTGCCGTTCGGTCTCGCTAATGCTCCAGCTGTCTTTCAGGCATTAGTTAATGATGTACTGAGAGACATGCTGAACATCTTTGTTTTCGTTTACCTTGACGATATCCTGATTTTTTCACCGTCACTCGAGATTCATGTTCAGCACGTTCGACGTGTACTCCAGCGCCTTTTAGAGAATTGTCTCTATGTGAAGGCTGAGAAGTGCGCCTTTCATGTCTCCTCTGTCACATTTCTCGGTTCTGTTATTTCCGCTGAAGGCATTCAGATGGATCCCGCTAAGGTCCAGGCTGTCAGCGATTGGCCCGTCCCTAAGTCACGTGTCGAGTTGCAGCGCTTTCTCGGTTTCGCGAATTTCTATCGGCGTTTCATTCGTAATTTCGGTCAAGTGGCAGCCCCTCTCACAGCCCTTACTTCTGTCAAGTCGTGCTTTAAGTGGTCCGGTTCCGCCCAGGGAGCTTTTGATCTCCTCAAGAAGCGTTTTACATCCGCTCCTATCCTTGTTACTCCTGACGTCACTAAACAATTCATTGTCGAGGTTGACGCTTCAGAGGTGGGCGTGGGAGCCATTCTGTCCCAGCGCTTCCATTCTGACGATAAGGTCCATCCTTGCGCGTATTTTTCTCATCGCCTGTCGCCATCGGAACGCAACTATGATGTGGGTAACCGCGAACTGCTCGCCATCCGCTTAGCCCTAGGCGAATGGCGACAGTGGTTGGAGGGGGCGACCGTTCCTTTTGTCGTTTGGACTGACCATAAGAACCTTGAGTACATCCGTTCTGCCAAACGACTCAATGCACGTCAAGCTCGTTGGGCGTTGTTTTTCGCTCGTTTCGAGTTCGTGATTTCTTATCGCCCGGGAAATAAGAACACCAAGCCTGATGCCTTATCCCGTCTCTTCAGTTCTTCTGTAGCTTCTACCGACCCCGAGGGGATTCTCCCTGAGGGGCGTGTTGTCGGGTTGACTGTCTGGGGAATTGAGAGACAGGTAAAGCAAGCACTCACTCACACTGCGTCGCCGCGCGCTTGTCCTAGTAACCTTCTTTTCGTTCCTGTCTCTACTCGTCTGGCTGTTCTTCAGTGGGCTCACTCTGCCAAGTTAGCTGGCCACCCCGGCGTTCGGGGGACGCTTGCTTCTATTCGCCAGCGGTTTTGGTGGCCTACTCAGGAGCGTGACACGCGCCGTTTCGTGGCTGCTTGTTCGGACTGCGCGCAGACTAAGTCAGGTAACTCCCCTCCTGCCGGTCGTCTCAGACCGCTTCCCATTCCTTCTCGACCATGGTCTCACATCGCCTTAGACTTTATTACCGGTCTGCCTTCGTCTGCGGGGAAGACTGTGATTCTTACTGTTGTCGATAGGTTTTCTCTAAGGCGGCTCATTTTATTCCCCTCGCTAAGCTTCCTTCCGCTAAAGAGACGGCACAAATCATCATTGAGAATGTGTTCAGAATTCATGGCCTCCCGTTAGACGCCGTTTCGGACAGAGGTCCGTATTTCACGTCACAGTTTTGGAAGGAGTTCTGTCGTTTGATTGGTGCTTCCGTCAGTCTCTCTTCCGGTTTTCATCCCCAGTCTAACGGTCAAGCAGAACGGGCCAATCAGACGATTGGTCGCATATTACGCAGCCTTTCTTTTAGAAACCCTGCGTCTTGGGCAGAACAGCTCCCCTGGGCAGAATACGCTCACAACTCGCTTCCTTCGTCTGCTACCGGGCTATCTCCTTTTCAGAGTAGTCTTGGGTACCAGCCTCCTCTGTTCTCGTCCCAGCTCGCCGAGTCCAGCGTTCCCTCCGCTCAGGCTTTTGTCCTTTTGTGAGCGCACCTGGAGGAGGGTCAGGTCTGCACCTTGCCGTTACAGGGCGCAGACTGTGAGAGCCGCCAATAAACGTAGGATTAAGAGTCCTAGGTATTGTCGCGGTCAGAGAGTGCACTCGTAACCTTCCCCTTACGACAGCTTCTCGCAAGTTGACTCCGCGGTTCATTGGTCCGTTCCGTGTCTCTCAGGTCGTCAATCCTGTCGCTGTGCGACTGCTTCTTCCGCGACATCTTCGTCGCGTCCACCCTGTCTTCCATGTCTCCTGTGTCAAGCCTTTTCTTCGCGCCCCCGTTCGTCTCCCCCCCCCCCCTGTCCTTGTCGAGGGCGCACCTATTTACAAGGTACGGAAGATCATGGACATGCGTTCTCGGGGACGTGGCCACCAGTACTTAGTGGATTGGGAGGGTTACGGTCCTGAGGAGAGGAGTTGGGTTCCATCTCTGGACGTGCTGGACCGTTCGTTGATTGATGATTTTCTCCGTTGCCGCCAGGGTTCCTCCTCGAGTGCGCCAGGAGGCGCTCGGTGAGTGGGGGGGGTACTGTCATGTTTTGTCATTGATTGTCATGTCTTGTCCCGGTGCTTCCCCTTCTATTTGTTTCCCCCTGCTGGTCTTATTAGGTTCTTTCCCTCTTTATATCCCCCTCTCTCCCCCTCCCTCTCTCCCTCTCTCTCTCTCTCTCTCTCTCTCTCTCTATCGTTCCGTTCCTGCTCCCAGCTGTTCCTCATTCACCTGCATAACACTCCTCACCCCTGGGCATTGGTGGTGAATATAGGAGGGTAGGCGTAGCACTGTGTGGGGTTTGGGAGGGTTTGGTTTTGTTTTGGGGTCCTCAATTGCTGGATACTGTAACCAAGGCCTATTTCATGATGAATAATCCAATCCGAGGTCTCTCCAAATCTTCTCTGAGAGGTGTGGGACACATTTTAAAAACACACGCACACATTTACATTTTTGTCATTTAGCAGACGCTCTTATCCAGAGCAACTTACAGTAGCAATTAGTGTGAAGTGCCTTGCTCAAGGGCACATCGGCAGATTTTTCAGAAATTCTAAATAGCGACCTTTCGGTTACTGGCCCAACCAACCACTAGGCTCCCTGCCACCTACAGGTAGCATGTCAAATTGCCAACACAATTTGACATGTTATCTGTTGATAAGAGATAAAACTTCTTCGGGATCGGTGTCCCGTCCACGGGACGGTTGAGCTAACGTAGGCTAAAGCGATTAGCATGAGGTTGTAAGTAACAAGATAATTTCCCAGGACATAGACATATCTCATATTGGCAGAACGCTTAAATTCTTGTTAGTCTAACTGCACAGTAAATATTACAGTGAAAGAATACCATGCTATTTTTGTGGAGAGTGCACAATTTTGAACTTGAAAAGTTATTAACAAACAAATGTGCCATTTTTCAACAGTCTTGATACAACATTTTTAACAGAAATGCAATGGTTCATTGTATCAGTGGCTAAAATCCACCTAGTGGCCAAAATCTAAATTGCACCTGGCCTGGAATTGTACATTATGGCATTTCTCTTGCATTTCGAAGATGATGGTACAAAACAAATAACGTTTTTTCTTTGTATTATCTTTTACCAGATCTATTGTGCTATGTTGGGGCAGCAGGGTAGCCTAGTGGTTAGAGCGTTGGACTAGTAGCCAAAAGCTGACAATGTACAAATCTGTCATTCTGCACCTGAACAGGCAGTTAACCCACTGTTCCTAGGCAATCATTGAAAATAAGATTTTGTTCATAACTGACTTGCCTAGTTAAATGAAGGTAAAATTAAATATTCTCCTACATTCCTTTCACATTTCCACAAACTTCAAAGTGTTTCCTTTCAAATGGTACCAATAATATGCATATACTTACTACAGGCAGTTAGATTTAGGTATGTCATTTTAGGCTAAAGTTTTTTCTTAAAGGGGTGGATCCGTAAGAGTTTTTTAAAAAGTAATAATAGGGAATAACGTGCTATAGCCTAAGAAAAAATAAACACAATCTCGTATTTGGAGAAGTGTCATGTTATTTGGATACCATGGCTTTCAGTTCAGAATACATGTCTTGGAAATAATGGGCAATTAAAACAATGCTCACTGAAGCCGTAACAAACATGGCTTCAATCAAACCTTCATTAAAATTGCAGTTGTTTTCTAAACATCTTAATTGGTCTTACAATGATCTACTTTACATCTTCGGCTGTTTTATGAGCCACAACTGCAGCTAGAAATGCAAAATGTTCATCTCAATTCTGGTTTTCAGATTTTGGCACTACAGGAAGCTTTTACACACACAGTTGAGTGTCTCTTTAGCCAAACCTTGGAATGCATAATAATAAATCAACATGGTAGATTAAAAAAAAGAGAAAACAACAAATGTCATCAGAGGGTGGGCTAAGTCAAATAGAATCTATGCCAGGGAGGCAGCAGACCGAAGAGCACTGCGAGCCTTGGAGGTGCTTCGGCAGAGACACGCTCTGAAATGCCCTGGAACTACATTAAACCCAGCCGACATCCTTAAAACAAACAATGGCACCATGAAATAGGGGCTTATAGTGCTCAAAGTCAAAGAGCCCCCTTAGCACTTTCTCTTTCAGTCTCTGTCTGCCTGTATCCCCACTTCTGTTCTCTCTTTCCCTCTCTGAAACACACAGAGATAGACTCTTCTTGGGATTGCACACACTCTCATGTCATTGACAACATGCACAGCACCCATATTGACCTTTCAACTAAAAAATATCACTTTTGTGGCTAAACATGCGGTGCTGGGGTAGGCTAATCAAATCTTACTATCAGGAATCAAGGTAAGACCCAAGTGCAGACTGTGGGAAGTAAAAATGTTTATTGAAACCACAGGGGCAGGCAAACGACAGGTCATGGCAGGCAGGGGTTGATAATCCAGAGCAGAAGCCAAGGTACAGGACGGCAGGCAAGCTCAGGGTCAGAGACAGGCAGTGGTCAGGCAGGCGTGTACTGGTTCAGGACAGGCAAAGGTCAAAAACCAGGCGGACAAGAAAAAAGAGACTAGAGAAAAACATCTGAAACAAAGCGCTGGTAGGCTTGAACAAACAAGACAAACTGGCAACAGACAGACAGAAAACACAGGTATAAATACACAGGGGATAATGGGGAAGATGTGCGACACCTGAAGGGGGGGTGGAGACGGAGGGGGGTAGAGACAAGCACAGGTGAAGCAGATCAGGGCGTGACACTTACATCAGTGGGACCAACAATATTTTCCCCTGGTTTTACCCCTAAAGCATGGTTTTACTATGGGTCTATTACAGATTGCAAAGACATGATCAACCGTCTCCGCCAGTGAACCATATGATTATTAAGGCATTATAAGTGCCCAGTTCCGCATTGCCTCCATGTGCGTGCCTGCCTTGGTGTGTCAAAGCTGCTCCATTTAGAAGTGTTGAGGGATGGCTTTGGGTGCACAGCAGGGATATAAACACTGGACTTCCATCTTTTCCACACCCACCTCCAGACCTCAGCTGTTGTATTTCATATTTAGCTGTTTTCACCATGTCTGTCATGTGCCCACACCAGTAAGCCCCTGCACGGGCAAACGTGTGTCAGAGATAGAAAAAATGCTAAGCGGGCGGCGGTCTGCTTTCGCTCTTGTGATCCTCAGTAATTATATTTGTTGGCGGGGAGGTAAGTGCTGCTCCCCGGGGGTGTTGTATTCGCTTCTCCATATCATAAAACCACATTACAAGGAACCGCTAAGATATTCTACAATAACAGAAGCAAGGGTGTTAAAATCAAAGAGAAGCCAAATTAAATCTAACAACACTTTATGGAAAATACATTGGAAAGGATTGGATGGGAGACACATTCACTTTCATACACATTCACTTTCATCAAATGGCATACTAGACTGGTACAGTAACCCATACACAAACTAACCCACCCACACACACACATGCCCCCCCACACACACCTTCCTCAGGGTTGCCGGAAGATTTCTTCCAGAGTATGGTCTGTTAACTGTTATCTTAAACATTGGCACCCCCTCTTCTAGTTGACATACACCCATGAACTATGAGCCCATGTGTGGATGTTTGGGCTAGCTATCAGCAGGCCTCTAGACTGGAGTGTCCTATCATCCATGACCTTTTTTTGACCTCTCAGTGACCTCTCAGTGACCTTTCAAACCGATAACATTCAATTACAACAACCAATTACCTTCAGAAGTCACGTAAATTAGTTAAAAAGTCCACCTGTGTGCAATCTAAGTGTTACATGATCTGTCACATGATCTCAGTATATATACACACCTGTTCCGAAAGGCTCCAGAGTCTGCAACACCACAAAGCAAGGGGCACCACCAAGCAAGCGACACCATGTAGACCAAGGAGCTCTCCAAACAGGTCAGGGACAAAGTTGTGAAGTTCAGATCATGGTTGGGTTATAAAAAATATATCCGAAACTTTGAACATCCCAAGGAACACCATTAAATCCATTATCAAAAATGGAAAGAATATGGCATCACAACAAACCTGCCAAGAGAGGGTCGCCTACCAAAACTCATGGACAAGGCAAGGACAGAATTAATCAGAGAGGCATCAAAGAGACCAAAGATAACCCTGAAGAAACTGCAAAGCTCCACAGTGGAGATTGAAGTATCTGTCCATAGGACCGCTTTATTAAGCCATACACTCCACAGAGCTGGGCTTTATGGAAGAATTGCCAGAAAAAAAGCCATTGCTTCAAGAAAAATAGAAAACACATTTGGTGTTCGCCATCTAGTCTTGTGGTCTGACACAAAATACATCACAGACAAAAATACTTTACAATTTACAGGCATATAAAAACATTAACAAAGACATTATAGACTTACACTCATACATACATTACTACCTATACATATGCCTTAACTAGGTTAATTAGGTAAGGCGTTTTATTGTGAGGTGTTGTTTTATTTGTTTTTGAAAGCAAATTTAACTGTTTGCCTGAGTAATTTGAGAAGGAAGGAAGTTCCATGTGATCATGGCTCTATTTAATACTGTGGGTTGCCTTAAATTTGTTCTGTTAGTAGTATATGTAAGTTGACTATACAGACCATTTTTGAATTTTTAACAATATTTCATAGAAAAAAAAGAGACATGCAAACGGACATGCATACTGTTGGCATTAGCCCAGTTCTGGGCCAGCTCCAGCTTTTCTAGGTCCTTCTTTGCAGCACTTGACCATTCCACAGGGCAAAACTAGAGCCTGCAGGACTTGTTTGGTTGACGGTGGTGTTAAAAATGCTTGGTGCACATCAATTTAATTATGCATAAAAACATATATGTTCTGTTTTTGTTCCAATGGCAATGACTGTAATCATCTGATCACAAAATGCTTGGTGCACATCAATTTAATTATGCATAAAAACATATATTTTCTGTTTTTGTTCCAATGGCAATGAACAGGCTCTATGAGCCAGGCTCATAGTGGACGTTCCCCCACTAAGAGAAAATAAAACTAACAAATGAAAAAGAAGGCAGTGTTGGATAGAAATGTAATTGTTTCCCTTGATTTTGATATAATGCAGGGTGAAGCAAAGCAAACAACCCACCCTAGCCCTCCCTGTCTCTGTCTTTCTCTCTCAAGCTGTCTGTTACTTATTGTCATGAACTGAACTTGTACTGAACATGCTGTACTCTGTTTTCAATATTCTATTTCTTAATGTGATGCCATTTTCTGTGCTGTGTTTTAATTCATCAGAGCCTTGCCTCATCCATTCTCAGTTGGGCTATGTATAAGTACACTTCAGCTACAGGTTACAGCAGCTCATGGACCACAAAGCTGCTTCCTTCAAAACACACACGCACGCACTCACACAGAGCGCTGTGCGCACACACACATGCACATACATCCACATGCACATACATACACTCAGATACACAAACACGCACATTATCCCTGTGTTTTCAAAGACTTCTCCGTGGATAGAGGCGTCTGCCAGCGCAGCCATAAATCACGTTGAGACTGGTGTGGAGGGCACCATGCACCTTGTCCACGCCGCCCACACTATAGCGCTAAATAAACCATAACATCCTGCCTCTCGTGCCGCCCGACACACCAAACGCGACCCAGGAGGGGCGCATGATGAACCCTCCCTCCCTCCCTCCCTCCCTCCCTCCCTCCCTCCCTCCCTCCCTCCCTCCCTCCCTCCCCTCTTTCGCTGGCATCGGTGTTTGGGCTGGCACACATTGGGGATTGCTTCAGCTCGCCTCTTTTGCACGTTGGCCCTCTTCCGCGCGTTTAGAGGTCACTCGTTTTTCCATTCCAATGACTTCCTGCTTCAAGAGATGGTCAGAAAATAGCAGGAAGTGAGCACTTAACTTGAGGATGGCGACTCCCTCTTCCTGTCGTGTGCCTTGTTGGGCTCAGGTGTGTTGGACACACTACACTACCTGGGTTCATCCCCCTTTCACTAAAACACTCCACTCTCAGAGGAAGTATAATGTTTCTGGAATGCGATGTGTTGCGTAGAAAATACAGGTTTTATGACCTGGCCATATAAAAAGAGAGGGTGTGAGCCAGGCTCCTAGTGGACGTTCCCCCACTAAGAGAAAATAAAACTAACAAATGAAAAAGAAGGCAGTGTTGGATAAAAATTTAATTGTTTCCCTTGATTTTGATATAATTCAGGGTGAAGCAAAGCAAACAACCCACCCTAGCCCTCCCTGTCTCTGTCTTTCTCTCTCAATCTGTCTGTTACTTCTGTGACAATCTGTGCAGTGTATGTGTGTGCGCGCGTGTCAGCTTCACCATACCTCCATGTCACAGACATTGTTTAACCTGGCTATATATGACCTACAGTCATAACACCTGTGTATCATTCTAGATACATTGGCACAGATCCGGAACTTTCATTACGCACACCTGGCCCCTATTCCCAGTGATTAGTAATTGTATCAGTGTGCCCTTGGTTTACCAGTGTCCTGTCGATTATTGTTACAATGTCCATTGGTGCGTGTGAGTACCTGTGTGTGTGTGTTTTGGCTTTCGTGCCATTGTGGATTGTGCAGATGATTACGGGTCTCGTTCCCGTGTGTTAATCATTGTGCTTGTGTGTTATTTATTAGAGGTACTCCTTGCTCTTTTGTTTGGATTTCTACCCTGTGTTTTTGTATTGTGTTTGTTTGGTCTTCGTCCCCGAGTCTTTACACGGCATGCCCTAATTTTTTATTGTAAATAAAAAACCTTTTACGCAGTCCTGTGCCTGTCTCCCAAATTATTCATACCAACGTGACATACATTCTCTAATTTTATCTGCTGTTAAGAATAAATTGAACATGACACATCAATGTGTCTTAACTTCTTTGGGACTGGGGGGCAGTATTGAGTAGCTTGGATAATAAGGTGCCCAGAGTTAACTGCCTGCTACTCAGGCCCAAAAGCTAGAATATGCATATAATTAGTAGATTCCAATAGAAAACACTCTGGAGTTTCTAAAACTGTTTGAATGATGTCTGTGAGTATAACAGAACTCACATGGCAGGCAAAAACCTGAGAAAAAATCCAACCAGGAAGAGGGAAATCTAGTGGAAGCCTTGCAGTTTTTCAAATCATTGCCTATCGAATATACAGTGTCTATGGGGTCATATTGCACTTCCCAAGGCTTCCACTAGATGTCAACAGTCTTTAGAACCTTGTTTTAAAGATGCTTCTACTGTGAAGGGGGAGCGAATGAGAGCTGTTTGACTAAAGGTTCTGGCAGAATGCAATGAGCTAAGTCATGCGTGCAGCTGTGAGTCATGCACACGGCTGTGATTCTATACATCGTTTGACATGTTTCTACGAACTGTAATGGAACCTTTTGACTTTTTGTCTGGACCTAGTGCTTGCTCCTGGTGCATTTTGGATTACTGTACTAAACGAGCAAACAAAAAGGAGTTATTTGGACATAAATGATGGACTTTATCGAAGAAAACAAACATTTATTGTGGAACTGGGAATCATGGGAGTGCATTCCGATGAAGATGATCAAAGGTAAGTGAATATTTATAAAGCTATTTCAGAGTTTTGTAACATCTCTCCTTGGTTGGAAAATGTCTGTATGTTTTTCTATGGCTTGGCGCTGACTTAACACAATTGCATGGTGTGCTTTTACCGTAAAACGTTTTTGAAATCTGACACAGCGGTTGCATTAAGGAGAAGCTTATCCTTAATTGTGTGTTAACCTCTTGCTCCTACCTGACACGCAGGCGTCCCATCTAGACATCTGGAAATGCAAATGCACTACGCTAAATGCTAATAGCACTCGGTAAAACTCAAACGTTCATTAAAATACACATGCAGGGTATTGAATTAAAGCTACACTCGTTGTGAATCAAGGCAACAAGTCAGATTTTTAAAATGCTTTTCGGCGAAAGCATGAGAAGCTATTATCTGATAGCATGTAACACCCCAAAAGACCCGAAGGGGACGTAAACAAAATAATTAGCATAGTCGGCGCTACACAAAACTGCACAAATAAAATTTAAAACATTCATTACCTTTGACCATCTTCTTTGTTGGCACTCCTAGATGTCCCATAATCACTATTGGGTATTTTTTTCGATTAAATGGGTCCATATATAGCCTAGATTTCGATCTATGAAGACTGTGTGATCAATGAAAAAAATAGCGTTTTATAACGTAACGTCATTTTTTTAAATTAAAAAAGTCGACGATAAACTTTCACAAAACACTTCGAAATACTTTTGTAATGCAACTTTAGGTATTAGTAAACGTTAATAAGTGATCAAATTGATCACGAGGCGATGTATATTCTATAGCTGTACGTCTGGAAATAATGTCCGGGTAAATCTCAACCAAAAGATCCGGTCGGAGACCTGAAGAAATGGGCTGTCTCTTGTTCGTTTGACCAAGAAACAAATCTTAGGCAAATGACAAGACTGTTGACATCGTGTGGAAGCTGTAGGTATTGCAACCTCGGCCCCATTTAATGTGGTTCAGCTTTATCAATCGGTTGAAGTGGCGCATGGATATATTTTTCCATTTTCAGTGATCAGATTTTCCTGCACTTTTCGATGAAACGCACGTTATGTTATAGTCAAAGTCGTGATTTAACCAGTTGTATAAACGTCTGAGTGTTTTCTATCCACACATACTAATCACATGCATATACTATATTCCTGGCATGAGCAGCAGGGTGCTGAAATGTTGCGCAATTTTTAACAGAATGTTTGAAAAAGTAGGGGGTAGGAGTAACAGGTTAAACACTTGTATCTTTTATCAATGTTTATGATGAGTATTTCTGCAATTTGATGTGGCTCTCTGCACTTTCACCGGATGTTTGTTTGAGACAATGCATTTCTGAACATAACACACCAATTTCAAATTAGGTTTTTGGACATAAAGATGAACTTTATCGAACAAAACACACATTTATTGTCTAACATGGAGTCCTGGGGGTGCCATCCGGTGAGGATCATCAAAGGTTAGTGATTCATTTTAACGCTATTTCTTTCTTTTGTGAAAATGGCTGTGTGGTTTTCTGTGACTAGACGCTGACCTAACATAATCGCAAGGTGTGCTTTCGCCATAAAGCCTTTTTCAAATCAGACATTCTAGCTGGATTAACGAGAAGTTTATCTTTAAAATGGTGTATAATACTTGTATGTTTTAGGAATTTTAATTATGATATTTTTGTTGTTTTGAATTTGGTGCCCTGCAATTTCACTGGCTGTTGGCGAGGTGGGACGCAACTGTCCCACATATCCCAGAGAAGTTAAAAACCTCTTGGGGCTAGGGGGCAGAATTTTCACTTTTGGATAAATAGCGTGTCCAATTTCAACTTCCTGCTACTCATGCCAGGAATATAAGATATGCATATTATTCATATATTCGGATAGAAAACACTCTGAAGTTTCTAAAACTGTTTGAATCATGTCTGTGAGCATAACAGAACTTATGTAGCAGGCAAAACCCTGAGGACTAACTGTTCAGAATGTTTTAATTTTATTTCCTCTCTCTGTTCCCTGAGTATTATTGCCCAGGGATATTTCTTAGGAACCTGTTTTCAGTTCCTACCGCTTCCACTGGATGTCACCAGTCTTTGGAATTTGGTTGAGGTTATTCCTTTGTGCAATGAAGAAGTAAGCCAACTAGGAACTGGGTACAATTTTGTGAGTTGCGCAAGACGTGAAAAGTGGCGCTGGTTTGTTTTCATTCCTTTATTGAACACAGATTGCCCCGTCTACAATTTGATTGATTATTAACGTTTAAAAATACCTAAAGTTGTATTACAAAAGTAGTTTGAAATATTTTGGCAAAGTTCATAGGCAACTCTTGAAATATTTTGTAGTGGTGTTTTTTGTAACCTGTTTTTTCTGGATCAAACACGCATTATAAATGGACATTTTGGATATATATGGACGGAATTAATCAAACAAAAGGACCAATTGTAATGTTTATGGGCCATATTTGAGTGCCAACAAAAGAAGCTCGTCAAAGGTAATGCATGTTTTGTATTTTATTTCAGTGTTTTGTGTATATGCTAACCCCTTTATTTACTGCTGGTGCAGATGGTGCAGGCTATCAGATAATAGCGTTTTATGCTTTCGCCGAAAAACATTTTTTAAATCTGTTGGCTGGATTCACAACGAGTGTAGCTTTAATTGAGTATCTTACATGTGTGATTTAATGAAAGTTTGAATTTTATAGTATTTTATTTGAATCTGGCGCTCTGCATTTTCCTTGGCAATTGGCCAGTTGAGACATTTGCGTCCCGCCTATCCCTAACTAGTTTTAAAACAAATATAGTGATACTGTACATAACTTGATATTTTTTCCATACATTGTGGGAGGAAAACCAACCTTCCAATTAATGGCAATGCATTTATTAGCCACTATAAATACTAGGTTACACAGTCTCTACACAGCAAACAAAAACAGGCAGAAGGGAGAATCTGTAGACATGCTGAGATTAAACAACATAGTCTTTGCCAGATTTCAGCCAGCCTTCACAAGACCACTACATATGAAAATATGTCTCCTTTAATGCTTTACACCTCAAGAAGAAGAATACAATTTCTGAGTGCATGTAATTCAGTTTCACTGGCATATAGTATGTTCTATGGAGGGTGTTAAACTGCAGTAATTTATGTATGAGATCATATGAACATGACTGGGCATTCAAACATATCTGTATCCATTCATCACCATCAATAACGTCTCCCAGGTGTTCCTCACATTTTTGTTTTACATGTGTCATCGGGAAAAGCCTCTATCAACCTTAAAAACAGTTTGGAAATCAACTTTGGAGGTTTGTCAGACTGCCTTAAAATAGCATATGGCTTGTCCAGTGTTTGCTGGACAGAGAGAATAAAGTGTTGTATCTGCAAAAATCACCTCACCTCTGTCACAGGCTGGTCTTCCCTGGCTGCCTGACTCTGCTGAGGCCACTGTCACCATCTGATCCTCCTAAGCATGACAAATAATTACCGTGGTGTAATTATGCCTGCAAAGACATGGGTGTCACGACAGAGATGATTGTGCGCAGGTCCCAACAGAGATCATTGTGACAGACAGAAAACACCCAGAGAATGATTGGGGGTTCCAATTTTAATATCACCTAACAGTCACCTAACAGCTACTTCAACAAATGTCAACCAATATTATTGTCAACATTTGGATACAGTTTATTTTACAGTTCATGACTTATCTGATATTTTCTTAGAAATAACTTAGTGAAATGTGTATCTACCAATTACTTTCTCTCTTCTTTATTTTAGTTAAATAAATATTTAAATAAATACCATTGCAAATAACAGCTGAACTGTTTAAACTAGATGATAGGAACACTGTGGACAATTTTCAGCAAGTTGAAAACATGAAATACAGAAATAAACACTTCCATAAACAAGGTCTAAATCATGTTTGATGCACTCTGTAAGTAATTATTTTTGCTGAACTGTTTAAACAAGATGATAGGAACACTGTTGACAATTTTCAATAACAAACTAAAATTAAAAGTCTAAATGAACTGCCTGATTTATATCATGTTCCATGACAAAACTACTTAAGATTAAGGTGCAACTTTTATAAGGTCTGGATGCCTTAAATGTAATGCAGTACAACAGAAGGAGTCTGTATTCAAAACATGCCCATGTCAAGGGAGATTTAGGAATCTCTCGCTGCTTGGCTGCTCAGTCCTGGCCCTGGGGGTCTGCTGTACTGTTGTCATTCTGGCCTTGGCCTAACACACCTGAAACCAATAATGAATGTTTCGCTAAGATCCTAAAGCTGAGTTGGGTGTGTTGGGTTGGAGCGCTACAGGGCCGTGGACCCCTAGGGTGAGGTCGGGGCGACCCAGCTATGTTGTGTGCAAGTAAAAAGAGCTCTACGGTACTTTTAGGCCTATGTTACGAATTATATGGAGGATGTGATGTTTCTGTGTGTTAATGTGTGTATGTTTGTTAAACTTTTGTTTTTGAACCCTTTCCCTTGATACATAAATAAAAGATAGGAGTTTTGTTGGGGAGTGTGTTGTTATTGACTAGACAGGTGGGGGTCGGGGTGTAGGCGGCTCAGGTTGGCTGGGCGGTCTGATTGAAATTGGACATAGAGGACGTCTTGAAGACAATCAGAACTTTATTTTTTTTTAAATATGCCCCAACCACACACACACTTATAAAACCAAACTTGCGTCCCTGATAATAATCTCAGATCTCTAGTCTGTTAGCCCAGAATGATGTTCCTGATCTGGGTCAAGACTGAGCTGGGCCCTGGGTTCTCTGGAGTTGCTGGGGCTACTAAAGCCAAGAACATCAGAGCAGATGGACATATATCTCTACCTCTCTATCTCCCCCCAATGTCTCTCCCCCTCTCTATCTCTAAAAGACAGATGACTTTGGGATGAACATATTTTTGCAGTCCCACAGATGATTTTGAAACGGTCCTCTTCTTGATTTGTATGCGTTTAATACCTATTGTATTAAAAGAAAAAAGACCAATAACGTAACGTTGACATATTGACGAATGCAAATGGCATTGCACTGAAAAAAAATGTCAGAATATCAATATTCAATTGTTTGGCTGATGGTTTCATCATTTGATTCAGGTCTAGTTCGATTGAGGCAAAAATAATAGCTAATGTAAGCCAACTTTTGGCAAGCTCTCTCTCTAACGGTACATCAAGTGGCAAAAGCTTGTCAAGTGAATTTACTTTTGTAACGTGACAAAAATAAGGCTACAAAACATGTCCATACAAACAACTGCTGTTAGATAGTAATAATCGCCACCTGATATCACTGTCTGACAGATAACCAGGATTAGATCTGACCTGGCTGTGGTAGCTACTAGCTAGCGTAGCTTATTCGTTCACCTCAGTCGAGTAGGAATTAAAGGTTAGCTAATATTACGGCAGTTACAATACTATCTCAGCACTGCGAATAAACGCTAGTTTCATTCTTTTCTTCTGTTGAGTTAAACAAAAGCACACTGTTGCAATGTTTTGTATCACATTCCAATTATAAAACTGGAGGGGCCAAAAATGCTATTTCAGAATGTGGGGGGGACATGCCCCCGTTCCCACGGAAAGTTGCGCCCCTGGAGATGATCATATGGTCACTGAGGCAGAGAGTGAAAATAAAGTGGACAACACTTAGCTAAAGATTATCCTTTCAGAGGAAAGGATGGAGAGGGAGCAACAAAAGAAAAAGAAGATGAAAAAGAGGCAAGACATGGAGGGAGGTGGTGGGTATATAGAGGGAGAGATAGAAACAACAGTAAGTGAGAGAGTTGAAGATAAAGTGCGTGGGAGAAAGAGGGTTAAAAAAGGGGGGGTGAGAGTGAGAGAGGGAGAGGGTTTGGGCCTCTGTTTAATCCATTTATTTTCATTCCTCTTAGCATGTCAGATTATAATAATTTTATTTAAACTGTCAGTTTGAGCTTGGGATTCAGAAATCTGGATTTTATAGGGATTATTATTATGGAGAAAATGTACACACATACACACTCTCTCTATCTGTCTCCCTCCTTTTCTATTTTATTCCCTAATAACCTGCCTGACCAACAAATAGTGTTTATTGTAGGTATACAGACTGTGTGTGCAGTGTGTGCAGTGTGTTTACACTGATACACTCAACACACTGGCTATGACTAATGTTGATTTTCTCATCACACTTAGACAACAGAGAGAGCCAGGTCTAAGTGAGATGAGGCTGTAGCCTGTAGCAGACTGACCATAGAGACACAGTACCTTCAGTCCAGATCTCACCTATCAAGGTTTATCATCTAATCTACATTAGGATAAGGCAAGAAAAAAACACCACCTTTTCCTCCTGAGGTCAAACATTTTATTCCCTCTCTTCTCATTACATTAAAAGATGAGGGAGGCCTCACAGTCGCTATGCGATATTTAAAGATTACCTCTCCTTCATCTATTTAATTGAACTGACATTGTCTCAGTCAGAATGACATCTCGTGGGACAGCGAGGGTTAGTTCAAATCAAATCAAACTATTTGTCACGCGCCAGGTGTTGACCGGATGTAGACCTTTACAGTGAAATGCTTACTTACAAGCCCTTAAGCAACAATGCAGTTCAAGACAGAGTTATGAAAATATTTACCAAGTAAACTTAAGTAAAAAAATATATTAAAAAGTAACACAATAAAATAACAATAACAATATCAAGGCTTTTCCAGGGGGTACCATTTCCCGAGTAAATGTGTGGGGGTACAGGTTAGTCGAGGTAATTTGTACAAGTAGGTAGGGGTCGAGTGACTATGCATAAATAATAAATAGCGAGTAGTAGCAGTGTAAAAACAAATGTGCGATGGGGTCAATGTAAATAGTCTGGGCGACCATTTGATTATTTGCTCAGCAGTCTTATGGCTTGGGGGTAGAAGCTTTTAAGGAGCCTTTGGGTCCTAGACTTTGGCGCTCCGGTACCGCTTTCTGTGCGGTAGCAGGGAGAACAGTCTTTGACTTGGGTGACTGGAGTCTTTGGCCATTTTTTGGGCTTTCCTCTGACACCGCCTAGTATATACAGTGGGGCAAAAAAGTATTTAGTCAGCCACCAATTGTGCATGTTCTCCCACTTAAAAAGATGAGAGAGACCTGTAATTTTCATCATAGGTACACTTCAACTCTGACAGACAAAATGATAATTTTTTTCCAGAAAATCACATTGTAGGATTTTTAATGAATTTATTTGCAAATTATGGTGGAAAATAAGTATTTGGTCAATAACAAAAGTGTATCTCAATACTTTGTTAAATACACTTTGTTGGCAATGACAGAGGTCAAACGTTTTCTTTAAGTCTTCACAAGGTTTTCACACACTGTTGCTGGTATTTTGGCCCATTCCTCCATGCAGATCTCCTCTAGAGCAGTGATGTTTTTGGGGCTGTTGCTGGGCAACACGGACTTTCAACTCCCTCCAAAGATTTTCTATAGGGTTGAGATCTGGAGACTGGCTAGGCCACTCCAGGACCTTGAAATGCTTCTTACGAAGCCACTCCTTCGTTGCGGTGTGTTTGGGATCATTGTCATGCTGAAAGACCCAGCCACATTTCATCTTCAATGCCCTTGCTGATGGAAGGAGGTTTTCACTCAAAATATCACGATACATGGCCCCATTCATTCTTTCCTTTACGCGGATCAGTTGTCCTCGTCCCTTTGCAGAAAAACAGCCCCAAAGCATGATGTTTCCACCCCCATGCTTCACAGTAGGTATGGTGTTCTTTGGATGCAACTCAGCATTCTTTGTCCTCCAAACATGACGAGTTGAGTTTTTACCAAAAAGTTATATTTTGGTGTCATCTGACCATATGAAATTCTCCCAATCTTCTTCTGAATCATCCAAATGCTCTCTAGCAAACTTCAGACGGGCCTGGACATGTACTGGCTTAAGGAGGGGGACACGTCTGGCACTGCAGGATTTGAGTCCCTGGCGGCGTAGTGTGTTACTGATGGTAGGCTTTGTTACTTTGGTCCCAGTTCTCTGCAGGTCATTCACTAGGTCCCCTCGTGTGGTTCTGGGATTTTTGCTCACCATTCTTGTGATCATTTTGACCCCACGGGGTGAGATCTTGCGTGGAGCCCCAGATCGAGGGAGATTATCAGTGGTCTTGTATGTCTTCCATTTCCTAATAATTGCTCCCACCGTTGATTTCTTCAAACCAAACTGCTTACCTATTGCTGATTCAGTCTTCCCAGCCTGGTGCAGGTCTACAATTTTGTTTCTGGTGTCCTTTGACAGCTCTTTGGTCTTGGCCATAGTGGAGTTTGGAGTGTGACTGTTTGATGTTGTGGACAGGTTTCTTTTATACTGATAACACGTTCAAACAGGTGCCATTAATACAGGTAACGAGTGGAGGACAGAGGAGCCTCTTAAAACCAGTTATGCATTAGGGGGCACTATTAAATTTTTGGGATGAAAAACGTTCCCGTTTTAAACAAGATATTTTGTCACGAAAAGATGCTTGACTATGCATATAATTGACAGCTTTGGAAAGAAACACTCTGACGTTTCCAAAACTGCAAAGATATTGTCTGTGAGTGCAACAGAGCTGATCCAATCAGGAAGTGCCGCATTTTTTAAAACCGCCTCATGCCAATGACTCCTTATATGGCTGTGAATGAGCTATGAATGTGTTTTCCACGCATTCCCCAATGTGTCTACAGCATTGTGACGTCTTCTTAGGCATTTCCATTGGAGAATAGCTGTAAGGGACCATATTTAGCGAGTAGTCACATGGTGTCTCCTGGAGAAAATCTTGCGTTTTTGGAAAAAAGGAACATTTGCTATCTAACTGGGAGTCTCTTGAGTGAAAGCATCCGATGTTTTTCAAAGGTAAATGATTTAATTTGGTTGCTTTTCTTATTTTCATTAAAATGTTGCCTGCTGCCAGCAGAGCCTAGCATAGCATTATGCCCTGATAAACTTACACAAATGCTTGTCTAACGTTGGCTGTAACGCATATTTTGAAAATATGTGATGACAGTGTTGTTAACAAAAGGCTAAGCTTGTGTTTGAAAATATTTATTTAATTTCATTTGCAATTTTCATGAATAGGAAAAGTGTCTAGGGGTATTTATGTCAGCATTTTCTGGTCGATTTCTCAGCCAAGCATGATGAAGAAACGGGAGCTATTTTGCCTACAAAAATAATACTTTTGTAAAAAAGGAACATTTGCTATCTAACTGGGAGTCTCCTGAGTGAAAGCATCCGAAGATCTTCAAAGGTAAATTATTTAATTTGGTTGCTTTTCTTATTTTCGTGAAAATGTTGCCTGCTGCCAGCAGAGCTAGCATAGCATTATGCTATGATAAACTTACACAAATGCTTGTCTAGCGTTGGCTGTAACGCATATTTTGAAAATCTGAGATGACAGTGTTGTTAACAAAAGGCTAAGCTTGTGTTTGAATATATTCATTTCATTTCATTTGCGATTTTCATGAATAGGAAAAGTTTTTCTAGGGGTATTTATGTCCGCTGCGTTATGCTAATGCATTTGAGGCTATGATTACGCTCCCGGATACGGGTTTGCTCGTTGCAAGAGGTTAAAGAAGGAGTTACAGGTCTGTGAGAGCCAGAAACCTTGCTTGTTTGTAGGTGACCAAATACTTATTTTCCACCATAATTTGCAAATAAATTCATTAAAAATCCTACAATGTGATTTTCTGGATTTTTATTTGTCATTTTGTCTGTCATAGTTGAAGTGTACCTATGATGAAAATTACAGGCTTCTCTCATCTTTTTAAGTGGGAGAACTTGCACAATTGGTGGCTGACTAAATACTTTTTTGCCCCACTGTACTTATGGTCTGTTGTAAGCTGAAAATCCCACCTTTCCAGGACTCCTCACCCCACCCCAAACTCCACCCTTAACACAGTTACCATTCAAAAACAACCTGTTTTAAAATATAAAATGACATTGCGACCAAAGAGAACAGACGAAATAGACATCGTTTTCATCAAGCCAGCATCTTTCTATGGTGCTACCCATTCCATGGTCAGGACCGTAATCCGACGTTTCCATTCCTCTTCTGACAACAGAACTTGACCAACTGCTCACCAGGGGCCGTCCAGTCCGTTATGCTGTTCTGCTATTCCAAGGATGTGTAACAAAAGAGATACCATGAGTCAACACAGAATATCAATTGGGATGAATCCCGAGGCAAATGTGGTTTACCAGTGAACCTTCGGGTGTTCATCATTAATACCTCAGACATTTTTGCCCATGACTGATACAACCATTCGGTTATTTGAAAATGAAATAATCTCCAAAATATTAGCATTTTTTCAACACAGATCAGATTTGACATAACAAAAAATGCCCCTTAGATATTAATTTAATTCTAAATATAATAAAATTGTAGCTTACTCTAAATATTATTGTTGGCGGAGAGTCACGTCATTAAAAAAATATTTTTAGATATACTGTAGATTTACATTTTGCGAAATATGTCTCACTAGTGTGGCGCAATGTGCTGTTGAAAGTGGTGTAGGTCTTATTTATTTAAAAAGCATATTGAAGTTAGAAGCAATAGGATTTGACACAATAGCCTACCCGATGTGGTCAACTATTTCAGCACCATTTTGTGCTGCTTTGAGACAAGCAAGGGGGCTGGTCTTGATAAATCAATTTGATTTAGATTTTCACAGAATCTCCATTTGGGTAATGGTTAGACTACAATTAGGGTGCGAAATGTTATGCTCTTAGTACTGTAGCCTACTCCAAACTGTACAGCGCCATATTTTCCTAACGGAAATTGACAATACTGAAGGCTACCAAATGCTCCTCAAAGATGCCCTCTGGTGATCAAACTAACACTAACTAGCATTAATGGTAACAATGGCTGACAATTAAATAACGTGCCATAGAATTCTGTGGCAGCCCTCAAGGTGTGCTGCAGTATGATACAACTTTTACAGGAAGAACAACTCTACTCTGTGTGGCGACTTACAGTCAGATGCCTAGCAGTTGCCATACCAGGTGGTGATGCAACCGGTCAGGATGCTCTCGATGGTGCAGCTGTATAACTTTTTGAGGATCTGGGGACACATGCCAAATCTTTTCATTCTCCTGAGGGGGAAAGGGTGTTGTTGTGCCCTCTTCATGACTCTCTTGTTGTGTTAAGACCATGTGGAGACCAAGGAATTTGAAACTCTCGACCCTCTGCACTACAGCCCCATTGATGTTAATGGGGGCCTGTTCAGCCCGCCGATTGCTGTAGTCCACAATCCTTTGTCTTGATCACATTGAGGGAGAGGTTGTTGTCCTGGCACCACACTGCCAGGTAACTGACCTCCTCCTAATAGGCTGTCTCATTGTTGTCACCAACAGTGTCACCAGCAAAGCACCCCCACACCATCACAACTCCTCCTTCATGCTCAAGGTGGAACCGCATATGCGGAGATCATCCGGTCACCTACTCCGGATCTCACAAAGATATTGCGGTTGGAACCAAAAACCTCAAATTTGGACTCATCAGACCAATGGACAGATTTCCACCAGTCTAATGTCCATCACTCATGTTTCTTGGCCCAAGCACGTCTCTTCTTATTATTGGTGTTCTTTAGTAGTGGTTTCCATGCAGCAATTCAACCATGAAGACCTGATTCATGCAGTCTCTGAACAGTTGATGTTGAGATGTGTCTGTTACTTGAAATCTGTGAAACATTGATTTGGACTGCAATTTCTGAGGCTGGTAACTCTGATGAACTTATCCTCTGCAGCAGACGTAACTCTGGAAAGGTCTTCCAGGGGCGGTCCTCATGAGATCGAGTTTCATCATAGCGCTTGACGTATTTTGCCACTGTACTTGAAGAAACTTTGAAAGTTCTGGACATTTTCTGCATTGACCTTCAAATCTTAAAGTAATGATGGACTGTCGTTTCTCTTTGCTTATTTGAGCTGTTCTTGCCATACTATGGACTTGGTCTTTTACCAAAAAAGGGCTATCTTCTCTATACCACCCCTACCTTGTCACAACACAACTGATTGGCTCAAACGCATAAAAATGGAAATAAAATCCACAAATTCACTTTTAACAAGGCACACCTGTTAATTGAAATGCATTCCAAGTGGGTAGCTACATTGAAGAATCTCAAATATAACATATTTAGACTTGTTTAACACTTTTTTTGGCTACTACATGATTCCATGTGTGTTATTTCATAGTTTTGATGTTTTCACTATTATTCTACAATGTAGAAAATAGTACAAATAAAGAAAACCCATGGAATTCGTAGGTGTGTCCAAACTTTTGACTGGTACTGTATATCTTCACTGTCCATCCCACCTTCTGAAATGGCACACTTATTCATGCCCCAGTGTTTAACCTGTAAGCCGTGCCCTATTTGAACACATATATAGTAGTTAATTTTGTATAGCATGGCACATAGATGTCATAGGGTTTGGGTTAATGGGGTCGGGTGGGGAGGTGCAGCATGTTGTCTTTACCACTCATGAAAGAGTTGGAACAAAGTGCTAAGACTGTGTTTATCCTAATGCGTAAACACACTCACAGAAACTTTCTCTCAATGCGTTGCACCCATCAGTTCTTGGGAAGTAGGCTAGGGACCTCCGGTCACTGCTCTCTCAGCTTTGAGTTATCAGAGTGAGGGTAGGAAAGAGAGAGAGAATGGGGGAGACAGGGAGGGAGGAGGGATAAAGGGTGAAATATTGGTGATGGAGCGGTGAAAGTGGGGGATGGAGGGAGAGGGGGGGGATCTTCCAGAGGACATCTGTCACTGCGAACAACTTTCAAGCTTTTTCTAGCCCTTCTGTGACCCACATATTCTCTTGCATGACTGGCCAAGAACTATGATGGTCGGGATAGGACCTGCCTGTGTTTGTAAACCCAAAACTGTACAACAGTGTACAGTCAAAAAAGCTGTTTAGTACTTACATCGACGGTCCCCGGTGGCAATACATTTGTAAAACCAAGAGCTTCACTTGGAAGAGTTCCAGTGTTGTGTTGGATAGTCATAGCCAGCTAGCTAACATAGCATTCCTCTGTTTGAACAGGGTGTTTGAGTAGGCTAATCTAGCTAGCTGCATTTGCTAGCTAAGTAGGTGAAACTGAAAGTGAAATTAAAAATCACTCTCTCTATCTCTCTTGCATCATTTGCTTTATATTGAAGCCAATGTACCCAGAGTTGGATGGAAGCCAGGTGTCCTCCGGCTGCACTCAATATTTGGAAGGTGTGGTATACTCAGAGTATGTTGATGCCATCCTGTCAGATGCTTTAAGATGGTAGTACCTATACATGTTCTGTTTGGCTCTGAATGTACATGTGGGGTATTGGAGGGGAAGCATATCTTCCTATTGAGAGTAAAATACTAAATATCTTAGAGTATTGAGAGTTCAACCACCTACAAAATTCCTGACATGATGACTCTTTGCTGTCCCCAGTCCACCTGCTGTCCCCAGTCCACCTGGCCATGCTGGTCATTTATGAACTTTTGAACATCTTGGCAGTTTCAACTGTTCTGCCTTATTATTATGACTCGACCATGCTGGTCATTTATGAACTTTTGAACATCTTGGCCATGTTCTGTTATAATCTCCACCCGGCACAGCCAGAAGAAGACTGGCCACCCCACATAGCCTGGTTCCTCTAGGTTTCTTCCTAGGTTTTGGCCTTTCTAGGGAGTTTTTCCTTCTACACCTGCATTGCTTGCTGTTTGGGGTTTTAGGCTGGGTTTCTGTACAGCACTTTGAGATATCAGGTGATGTACGAAGGGCTGTATAAATAAATTTGATTTGATTTGAATGTAACCCTTGCTTATATGGTTCCCTGAACATGAGTGATTTGAAATTATCTTAAAATTCAGTGTGATCCAAGGCCTCAAAGGTTGTAAGATAGTTAATCGACTCAAAATGTTCAGTCCAATTGAAATACATACCACAGCCTCTTGTAGTTAAAACAGTCATTCCATTTATTGTATTACACTAAAATATTACATTGTTTACATCTTTCACCTACATGTGTTGATTAGAGTTGTGACCATGTGTTACCTATCCCAGACAGCAGGAAGCTGTCTGTAGCGTAGCGTCCAGTAGGCTGACTACAGTAGACGTGTGAGAACATTTAGCCTCCTCCCGCAGGTGTTTGAGCAGTACAGTAAGCAAAAACAATGCTGCACACACACACCGGGCTTATTGTGTATGTGAGTGTGTGGAACCTAACCCATTTTTCCTAATCTGAGATTATTGTATTGACATCCTGAAGGGGAGACATTTAAATGGGAGAGAAAACAATGGTTTACTTTACGAGAGGAAATGGGCTGTGATGATGTGAATGCTTCAGCAACCCCCATTTAACCCCCACCTCACACACACACACACACACACACACACACACACACACACACACACACACACACACACACACACACACACACACACACACACACACACACACACACACACACACACACACACACACACACACACACACACACAATTTTTCACCACAACTTTCATACACACCTATAGTGCTTATGATAGTGTCTACATTTAATAACCCCTTGAAAATGGTACATATGTGTGAAGTTTTGCCTCATGTTTCTTAAACTGTCTTATAAGTATGTACACACTTTCATGCATATTTGTGTGAGGGCATTGGTGTATGAGTTTACTTCTGTGCTTGGTTGCGTGTGTTTGTACAGTAGGCCGCTCCCAGGGGATGCATGTAATTCTATACTGAAAATGTCCATTAACACAATTTAAAATATGTTATTCTCCATCGTGTCTGTTTCTCAAACTAGACACAAATGTACTTGTCCTCTTGCTCAGTTGTGCACCGGGGCCTCCCACTCCTCTTTCTATTCTTGTTATAGCCAGTTTGCTCTGTTCTGTGAAGGGAGTAGTATACAGCGTTGTACGAGATCTTCAGTTTCTTGGACATGTCTCACATGGAATAGCCTTCATTTCTCAGAACAAGAATAGACTGACGACTTTGACAGGGAAGGTCTTTGTTTCTGGCCACTTTGAACCTGTAATCGAACCCACGAATGCTGATGCTCCAGATACTCAACTAGTCTAAAGAAGGACAGTTTTATTTCTTCTTTAATCGGAACAACAGTTTTCAGCTGTGCTAGCATAATTACAAAAGGGTTTTCTAATGATCAAATAGCCTTTTAAAATTATAAACTTGGATTAGCTAATACAACGTGTCATTGGAACACAGGCGTGATGGTTGCTGATAAAGGGCCTCTGTACGCCTATGTAAACTTTCCTTAAAAAATCTGCTGTTTCCAGCTACAATAGTCATTTAAAACATTAACAATGTCTACACAGTTTTTCTGAACAATTTGATGCTATTTTAATGGACAAGAAAATGTGCAAAGACATTTCTATGTGTCCCCAATCTTTTGAACGGTAGTGTACATTTGTTCTAACTTATGCCCTAGTTTCTCACCCGCACATCCAGTCCCTCATATAATTCAAAAAGGGTTTCTCATAACTCAAAAAATGACCCTTTCCTCTTCTGTAATTTTGCTATCATTGATTCATAAGGTGAAGTCTCCACCATGAGTTTGAGCCAATCTGTTGATTCCGGACCATCTGCGCTCTTCCAGTTACGTGGTATGAGTCAAGCCGCGGTAAGAAAACCCACTGAGTCAAGACCAAACTCTTCTTTGCTAATACCTGGTGGTAAAATAGATATATCCCCTAATCAACACAGCTGTGGAGACTCTGGGATAGGCTGTCCCACCCATTCTTCAAGCTTTTTAAGAACCCCCTTCCAAAAAAGGGAGCACCATGGGAAATAGTAGCACGCAGAAAGGTACCTACTTCACCCTTGCATTTCCAGCATATCATTATTTTGCAATAAACCCATTTTAAGTAACCTAACTGGGGTCCAGTAGTATCTATGAATAATCTTATAATGTGTACATTTACCACTTGTATCCCTGGTACACCACTCTACATTGGAAACAACATATTTCCATACATCCTCCTCAATGCTAAGATCCCTCTGCCAAATCAATCTTCATTTCTCACAGTTTCCAAAATGTGCATATGAGACTCTTTTTATAAAACACTGTGACTGCCCTGAATTCTTCGGAACCGTCTCAGTGCTTCTCCTTCCAATAGGGCGCTTACCCTTTAATTCCCAATTAAATAGCCAGCATCAGCTGCACAAAAGTGGGGTTGTGGTGGAGACGTGAATGAGGATGTGTTCAACCCTCATTTCCGAAGCATCTCTATTCCGTTTGTTTTGTTGCCTTTAAAAGTGTGTTTTGTAGCCTAATAGAGTTTACCCAGGATCGGATCCACTCTTTGCGTCAGTGGACTACACCTCTCCGTTGTTCTTTGTGGCCTTTCTATGCTGGAGATCTGTTGGGGGATTGGATTGTCTGACTGACCGACTGACTAACCTAAACTCACCCAATCCGTTCAAAGAGGCTACAAAGAAAACTAATGGGACTGTAGCGACTGTGTTGACTTCAAATCGGGGGTGTGAACTAGGTTTCTATTCAAGTGTTGATCGACATGGTAATAGCTCTGTAGTATTGAAGAGTTGAAAAAATGTACCCTCTGCTATATCTTGAAATGTCATGTCTTAACATACAGCAACCATAAAGCAACTATTGATGCTGCAGGGATGATGTTGTTCTCGGGGGTGATGACAGGTGCTGGGTTTTCGCCAGACGTAGCATTTTCATTATGGTCTAAAAGCTACATTTTAGTCTCATCTGACCAGAGTACATTCTTTGATATGTTTGGGGAGTCTCCCACATGCCTTTTGGCGTACACCAAACGTGTTTGCTTATTTTCTTCTTTAAGCAATGGCTTTTTTCTGGACACTCTTCCGTAAAGCCCAGCTCTGTGGAGTGTACGGCTGAAATTGGTCCCATGGACAGATACTCCAATCTCCCCCGTGGAGATTTGCAGCTCCTTCAGGGTTATCTTTGGTCTCTTCGTTGCCTCTCTGATTAACCTCTTGCGACGAGCAAACCCATATCCGGGAGCGTAATCATAGCCTCAAATGCATTAGCATAACGCAGCGGACATAAATACGCAAAAAAAATCGCAAATGAAATGAAATAAATATATTCAAACACAAGTTTAGCCTTTTGTTAATGACCTCCTTTCCTGGTCTGTGAGTTTTAATGGGCTGCCCTCTCTTGGCAGGTTTGTTGTGATGTCATATTCTTTCCTTTTTTTAATAATGGATTTAATGGTGCTCCATGGGATGTTTAAAGTTTCAGATGTTTTTATAACCCAACCCTGATCTGAACTTCTCCACAACTTTGTCCCTGACCTGTTTGGAGAGCTCCTTGGTCTTCCTGGTGCCGCTGGCTTGGTGGTGCCCCTTGCTTTGTGGTGTTGCAGACTCTGGGGCCTTTCAGAACAGGTGTATATATATACTGAGATCATGTGACAGATGATGTGACATTTAGATTGCACACAGGTGGACTTTATTTAACTATTATGTGAATTCTGAAGGTAATAGGTTGCACCAGATCTTATTTAGGGCCTTCATAGCAAAGGCGGTGAATACATATGCACGCACCACTTTTCTGTTTTTTATTCTTTCAAAAAAATTTAACAAGTAATTTTTTTCATTCCACTTCACCAATTTGGACTATTTTGTGTTTGTCCATTACATGAGATCCAACTTAAAATCTACTTAAATTACAGGTTGTAATGCAACCAAATAGCAAAAACGTCAAGGGGGATGAATACTTTTGCAATGCACTGTAACTTGTTCACATTTGTCTTTGTTTTTCCCCATCCCAAAGATAATCCTTAATCATTTGATTGTACTGCTTAAATAGTAAGCGAGAAATGGTCACTGAGCATGGACACATAATTCAACTGTGGGGCCACAAGCATTTTAACAGTATTTATTTTATCCCATAAAGTAAGATTAAGCAACCTCCATTTATTGTCAATCCAAGATGGCGTAGCAGTCAGACGTCCTTTGTCCTCATCTTATCGTGTCCCATGTATTTATTTATTCATATATTTTTCTTCGCATATCTATTTTTATATTTTTTTCTAAACCTCAACTTCAAAACACTCTCCTGCAACCCGCCTCACCCAATGTGGTGCAGATCTGTTTTTTTCTAAAGTATTATTCACCACGAATAAGGAATCCCACAACAGAAGCTAGCCAGCTCACTAGCTACTAGCTAGCAGTCAGCTAATTACTGCTAGCGGTCATCAGCTAACCTTTAGCTCGGAAAGCTCTCGCTAGTTTGTACAACGCAACTCAAACCAGAGCATACCGGACCTATTATCTGTCCATATCCCCGGATTCCTACCGCAAGCTCAGGACATTTTCACCTGGATCTTCGGCGCTAGCTAGCTGCTATCCAAGTACTGGCTAATGTCGGTCCCGGAGCAAGCACCAATTAGCCTGGATCCCATGCTAGGCCCTTTCTCCCGGCTTGCTAGAGACCCATCAGCCACTCCTGGGCTACAATACCCGACCCCTTCTACTGCCGGTATGGGGCACGGTACACAGCCTTCCTTCACGACTAGATTATGACTTCATCTGCTCGAGGGGGTACTCAACTGGCCTCTACATCGCAACCACCCCTGAATGCCCACCCACAAGCCGCGGCCCGCTAGCTGCTAGCTGTCTAGAGCATATTGGACTGTTAGCTGTGTAGATCCATCGGCCAAATTCTTGGGGCACTATACCTTTTTTGCCAATTGGACTTGGACCCCTCTGCTACTCGCAACCCTACTAATCCATCACGACTGATCTAACGAAGTCACCAATGCGGAGACCAAAACAGACTTAACTTCGTCGAGAGGTCCCTCAAAGGCTGATTGTCTTATCTTATTTCACTGAAGAGCCTCTAGCCTTGCTCAATATCCCTTAACCTGTTGCTCCTACCTGACACGCAGGCGTCCCATCTAGACATCTGGAAATGCAAATGCGCTACGCTAAATGCTAATAGCACTCGTTAAAACTCAAACGTTCATTAAAATACACATGCAGGGTATTGAATTAAAGCTACACTCGTTGTGAATACAGGCAATAAGTCATATTTTTAAAATGCTTTTCGGCGAAAGCATGAGAAGCTATTATCTGATAGCATGTAACACCCCAAAAGACCCGCAGGGGACGTAAACAAAATAATTAGCATAGTCAGCGCTTACACAAAACGCACAAATAAAATATAAAACATTCATTACCTTTGACCATCTTCTTTGTTGGCACTCCTAGATGTCCCATAAACACTATTGGGTCTTTTTTTCGATTAAATCGGTCCATATATAGCCTAGATATCGATCTATGAAGACTTTATGATCAACGAAAAAAATAGCTTTTTATATGGCTGTGAATATGCTGGGAACGAGCTTATGCGCTCTGCCATTCATCCAAGATGTCTGCAGCATTGTGGCGTATTTGTAGGCATATCATTGGAAGATTGGCCATAAGAGACTACATTTGCCAGGGGGCCGTCCGGTGGCCTTTGTCTAAATTGGTGCGTAATTCCCAGTGGCATTCAATTTACCTTTCAATACAGAAGGAGAAGGATACTTCCAGGAACGATACATCATTGAAGAGATATGTGAAAAACACCTTGAGGATTGATTCTAAATAACGTTTGCCATGTTTCTTTCGATATTATGGAGTTAATTTGGAAAAAGGTTCGCGTTGTAATGACTTAATTTTCAGGTTTCTTTCTTACCCAAACGTGATGAACAAAACGGAGTGATTTGTCCTACACAAATAATCTTTTTGGAAAAACGGAACATTTGCTATCTAACTGAGAGTCTCCTCATTGACAACATCTGAAGTTCTTCAAAGGTAAATGATTTTATTTGAATGCTTTTCTTGTTTTTGTGAAAATGTTGCATGCTGAATACTAGGCTTAATGCTATGCTAGCTATCAATACTCTTACACAAATGCTTGTTTAGCTATGGTTCAAAAGCATATTTTGAAAATCTGAGATGACAGTGTTGTTAACAAAAGGCTAAGCTTGAGAGCTAATTTATTTATTTCATTTCATTTGCGATTTTCATGAATAGTTAACGTTGCGTTATGCTAATGAGCTTGCGGCTATAATTACACTCCTGGATACAGATTTTTTTCATAGACAAACGTTATGAACAAAACAGAGCGATTTGTCCTACACAAATAATCTTTTTGGAAACTGAACATTTTCTATCTAACTGAGAGTCTCCTCATTGAAAACATCTGAAGTTCTTCAAAGGTAAATTATTTTATTTGAATGCTTTTCTTGTTTTTGTGAAAATGTTGCATGCTGAATACTAGGCTTAATGCTATGCTAGCTGTCAATACTCTTACACAAATGCTTGTTTAGCTATGGTTCAAAAGCATATTTTGAAAATCTGAGATGACAGTGTTGTTAACAAAAGGCTAAGCTTGAGAGCTAATACATTTATTTAATTTCATTTGCGATTTTCATGAATAGTTAACGTTGCGTTATGGTAATGAGCTTGAGGCTATAAATAGGATCCGGGATTGCTCGTCGCAACAAAAAAAACTTATAACTCAGGATTCTGTAAAGGCATACCCCAATCAGGATATGAGTTTATTTATTTTCCTGTACCAACCGGAAGTGCCTTTAATTGGGTCACACTGTCTGTTTTCAAGGTTTAAAAAAGTCACATCTTTCCAAAACTTCATATGTGTGACTAGGTAACCCTCCTAAACTGTAAATCAGTCATTTCTCCCAGCAGATGTCAAAAAAAAGCTCTCACACACACACACACAGCAAGGATGGAGTGAAAAAGTGCAGTGCTTAAAGACACAGAGAGCAGGCAATGGCATAAACATAATCTCTAGGCTGTGCCGAGTTCAACGAGATATCCCGCTTGACCGTAGCTTGCTTGGTCTGAGCGCAGGCCCAAAATGAAGCCTGCCCCATAACGTCATTTGCTTTTGGGTGACAGCGGCGGAACCGTTAGTTTTAGAAGGACAAGTCAACCACAGGAATGTTCCCAAGGTCCTCCCGATCTGTGCAAGCCTAACCTTGACCGTGTGGCATTAACTCTTAACAGTAAAACCGTTTTTTTTTATCTCACAGATTACAATGACATCTCTGCCCATAGGAATACATTGCCTGCTCCCCTAAATTCAACCTGGAGCCTATGTGGGTTAATAATGCCTTATGAACCTGTCTTCAATGCCAATCCATCAGGCCACTATGAGGTCTACCTGTGTCGAATCTAACCTTCCTGGAGCAAGTGGTTAAATTCACCCACAAGGTATTTTGATGTACATAACCTGCAAATGTGAAAATGACTGCATTCAACCCTGTGTAGATCAGTCAATTCTTAACTTAAAGACTTAAAACTCAGGATTCTGTAAGAGGCTACCTCAGTTAAGACATGTTTTACCTATAGCTTCCTGTGCCAACCGGAAGTGCCTTTAATTGGGTCTGTTTTCAAGGGTTAAAAAAGTCACATCTTTCCAAAACGTCATGTGTGACTAGGTAACCCTCCTGAACTGTAAATCAGTCATTTCTCAAAACAGATCTCAAAGAAAAGCTCCCTCACACACACAGGAAGGATGGAGTGACAAAGTGCGGTGCTTAAAGACACAGAGAGCAGGCAATAGCATTACCATAATCAACGAGATATCCCGCTTGACCGTAGCTCGCTCGGTCTAAGCGCAGCGACCATTAGAATAGTAGGCCCAAAATGAAGCCTGCCCCACAACGTCATTTGCTTTTGGGTGACAGTGAGAGAACCGTTAGGGTGAGAAGCACAATTCGACCTCAGGTACGTTCCTAAGGTCCTCCCGATCCGTGCAAGCCTAACCTTGACTGTGTGGAATTAACCCTTAATAGTTCAAAGAAGGTGTTTACTTCAAAGAGTTTGCATTGACTTCTCTCCCCATAGGAATACATTGCCTGCACGCCTAAATTCAACCTGAAGTCTATATGGGTTATGAATGCCGTATGAACCTGTCTTCGGTAACAGTCCATCAGGCCACTATGAGGTCTACCTGTGTTGATTCTAAGCTTCGTGGACCAATCAGAAGTGGTTAAAATTGCCCTAAAAGTGTATATCCATACCCTGCCTGCAGTTTGGTAGACATAGTGCATTCAACCCTGTGTAAATCAGTCAGTTCTTAACGTAAAGCCTTAAAACGCAGGATTCTGTAAAAGCATACCCCAATGAGGATGTGTGTTGACTTATAGCTTCCTGTGCCAACCGGAAGTGCCATAATTGGTGTCTCAGGGGCTGTTTCGATGGGGGTTAAAAAAGTCAGATATTTCCAAAACTTCATATATGTGATTAGGCAACCCCCATGAACTGTAAATCAGTAATTTTTCCCATAAAAGTTCAAAGGAAAACTAAATCACACACACACACAGCTTGGAAGGAGGGACCCATTGGGGTGCGTAGAGACATACACTGCCTGCATTAGTTAGCCTTGTTGAAACTTTTAAAGAACCGTCAGACCTAGAGTTCCGAAACTTTAGAATCCTGTTCTAGACCTCAGGTCGATAGTGCGTAGTGAGTTACGTCGCTCTAGAAGGTTCTCGGACCGAGAAATAGCCTTGTACATTTGCAATGACTTCATTAATTTTTGCATCACGAAAATGACGACATTTAGAAATGTCCCAGAGTCACAAGACTAGGTGCATTGCGACTGTCTCGGCCCATAGAGACGGAACCCAATGTTTCTGTCCGATAGCTCATTCAAGGACCCCATAGCAAGTCATGGAAAAAAGGGGATTTTCAGCACCAATTAGGGTCTTGCTCGGACACCAAATGACCTATCGGGCCGAAACTAGGGATTCGGGGTCACCTCAGCTAGGCCTACACATAACATCAGAATTGGACCCACAACTAGAACATAACTACGTGTTTTAGTTTTTTTTTAATGGTTTGAACCGAAGGCGTTGTGAATTTTGGGCCAGCTCTGAAGTATGTGATAGTTGGCTACTAAACGAGTTGGAAAAAGTGATAAAACATAAACAAATGGACATAATGAAATCAACATTTACATTTACATTTAAGTCATTTAGCAGACGCTCTTATCCAGAGCGACTTACAAATTGATGCATTCACCTTATGACATCCAGTGGAACAGCCACTTTACAATAGTGCAACTAAATCTTTTAAGGGGGGGGTGAGAAGGATTACTTTATCCTATCCTAGGTATTCCTTAAAGAGATGGGGTTTCAGGTGTCTCCGGAAGGTGGTGATCGACTCCGCTGTCCTGGCGTCGTGAGGGAGTTTGTTCCACCATTGGGGGGCCAGAGCAGCGAACAGTTTTGACTGGGCTGAGCGGGAACTGTACTTCCTCAGTGGTAGGGAGGCGAGCAGGCCAGAGGTGGATGAACGCAGTGCCCTTGTTTGGGTGTAGGGCCTGATCAGAGCCTGGAGGTACTGAGGTGCCGTTCCCCTCACAGCTCCATAGGCAAGCACCATGGTCTTGTAGCGGATGCGAGCTTCAACTGGAAGCCAGTGGAGAGAGCGGAGGAGTGGGGTGACGTGAGAGAACTTGGGTAGGTTGAACACCAGACGGGCTGCGGTGTTCTGGATGAGTTGTAGGGGGTTAATGGCACAGGCAGGGAGCCCAGCCAACAGCGAGTTGCAGTAATCCAGACGGGAGATGACAAGTGCCTGGATTAGGACCTGCGCCGCTTCCTGTGTGAGGCAGGGTCGTACTCTGCGGATGTTGTAGAGCATGAACCTACAGGAACGGGCCACCGCCTTGATGTTAGTTGAGAACGACAGGGTGTTGTCCAGAATCACGCCAAGGTTCTTAGCGCTCTGGGAGGAGGACACAATGGAGTTGTCAACCGTGATGGCGAGATCATGGAACGGGCAGTCCTTCCCCGGGAGGAAGAGCAGCTCCGTCTTGCCGAGGTTCAGCTTGAGGTGGTGATCCGTCATCCACACTGATATGTCTGCCAGACATGCAGAGATGCGATTCGCCACCTGGTCAACACAACAAGCGATGGAGAAGACCCAGTATCAATGCCCGGCCATCCTGTGTTCATCAGACCAGTCAATGTTGCATTTCTGCAGGATTTTTGAGCATGACAAATTCGTGATGGCAAATGCCCATTGAACCATATTGCAAATGCACGTGCACTTGCAATATGATTCAACAGTGAAAAAACATCACCAAATGGACATGATGAAGTCAACACAACGAGTGATGGAAAGGAGCAACTATCACTGCCCGGCCATCCTGTGTTCATCAGGCCAGTCTATTTAGCATTTCTGCAGGATTTTTGAGCACGACAAATTCGTGATGGTAAATGCCCATTGAAACATATATGATTCTATAGTGAAAAAAACATCACCAACGGTCCAGAAAGCACTTTTTTAAGAGGTGATAAGTTTTTGACAAAAAAATATTTTTTTCAAAATTTTGCTTTTGGATGTTGACTTGGGTTGCATTTGCAATATGATAAACCACGGTGGAGCGCGTTCGCCACATGTTGGATTTTCAAAGTGTTACACCGGGCATTTGCCATATGGCATTTGCAATCAACTTTGCACGAATCAATGCCACATTGGGTGGTATTGGAAACCGTGTATATGGTTTGTCCAATGCCAATGACTTCCCATTCATTTTTGTCCATTTCAGTGGGTATTCCCTTACATAAGGTAATGGCAAGGCTTTCTGCTCTGTTTTGAGCCAGCTGCAGCATTGCTAGGTCTTTCTTTCCTGCACTTGACCATATTACTGGACAGTAATCAAGATAAGACCAGTGCCTAAACAACTAGTACAGTTGATTCTGTGTAAAAATGCAGAATATCTTTGTCAATATGACTTGACCATGACAATTGCCCATCCAATGTCATACAGAGGAGTTTAGCTTCCTCAACTTGCTCAATGATCACACCGTTTATGCACAACTCCAGTTGAGGTTTAGGTCTTAGAGAATGTTTTGAACCCAATACAATGCTTTTAGTTTTAGATGTACTTAATAAGATGTGTTCCTTATTATCTAGGCAAGTCATTTAAGAACAAATTCCTATATTCAATGACGGCCTAGGAACAGTGGGTTAACTGCCTTGTTCAGGGGCAGTTTCATTGGCATATTGCACGATCATTCTTGTGTCCAAGAACATTTAAAACGTGACATTCTGTTATGGTCCCCTGGAGGTTTTTGTCTAGTTCCCAGCTTATTCAAGGGACATTCCTAAATACGTTTTTAGAAAGTTGCCTGATGGTCCCAACCCTTGTTACTGTTGCAGAGCCAATGAAGGCCCTGATTGGTGAACCACTGATCCATTCAAGGTTAGGGACATCTACACACACACAATCAGTGCTTTCCACATACAGAGTTTTCAAAGGCCATATTTGACAGACTTTGACACACATTGTGCATGCTCATTTATACAGTCAACCTTGATGGGAAACTTTGGAGAATGGTAGCAGACTGTATTGCAAACCCTATTTGCAATCTCTTTTCCCAAAGCCTAAAGTATTGCGTGTGTCCACAGGTGTGGAAGGAATCTAAAGCAATTCCACTGCCTAAAAATAGTAACGCACCCATTGCCGCCCAATCAGTTTGCTGCCTGTTCTCAATAAACTAAAGGAGAGAATTGTGTTTGGACAAATATAGCACTATTTATCAAAGAACAAGTTAACTACGGTATTTCAGCATACATATAGAGAAGAGCACTCAACTTGACTTTTGATAGGTTCAAATAAATGGATAATAAGATCAGAGTTGGAGATGTATTGTTTTTTCAGTGCATGCCTTTGATGTTATTGATCATAAATTGTTATTGAAAAAACACTTGCTATGGCTTTACCTCACCTGCCATCACATGGTTGGAGAATTACTTATCCAATATAACCAATATAGTGTTTTCTTCAATGGAAGCTTCTCTAATATCAGATATGTACAGTGTAGTGTCCTTCAGGGCAGTTGTCTTGGGCCGTTACTATTCTCTATTTTTACAAATGATATTTCACTGGTCTTACACAAAGCTAGAATGACTGTGTATGCAGATCATTCCACACGCTACATGTAAGCACTCAAACCAGTGAGCTCAATGAAATTCTAAATAACGAGTCAGTCAGTATCAGAATGGATTATTAGCTGGAGGCAGTTTTGAGTAGCTTGGATGAATAAGGTGCCCAGAGTAAATGACCTGCTCCTCAGGCCCAGTTGCTAATATATGCATATTATTAGTATATATGGATATGCATATAATTAGTAGATTTCAATAGAAAACACTCTGAAGTTTCTAAAACTGTTTGAATGATGTCTGTGAGTATAACGGAACTCATATGGCAGGCAAAAACCTGAGAAGTTTTTCATCTCTTGGCCTATCGAATACACAGTATCTATGGGGTCGAATTGCGCTTCCTAAGGCTTCCACTAGATGTCAACAGTCTTTAGAACCTTGTTTGATGCTTCTACTGTGAGGTCATGAATTTTGAATACTGGGCAAATCCACAAACAAAATGGATTTACTTGGACATAAATGATGGACATTATCGAACAAAACAAACATTTATTGTGGAACTGGGATTCCTTGGAGTGCATTCTGATGAAGATCATCAAAGGTAAGTGAATATTTATAAAGCTATTTCTGACTTCTGTTGACTACACAGCATGGCGGATATCTGTATGGCTTGTTTTTGTGTCTGAGCGCTGTACTCAGATGATTGCATGGTGTGCTTTTTCTGTAAAGTTTTTTGAAATCTGACACAGTGGTTGCATTAAAACTTCTTATGGCTGGGGGGCAGTATTGAGTAGCTTGGATGGATAAGTTGCCCAAAGTAAATGACCTGCTCCTCAGTCTCAGTTGCTAATATATGCATAGTATTATTATTAGTGGATAGAAAACCCTATAATCTTTCTAAAACCGTTTAAATGATGTCTGTGAGTATAACAGAACTCATATGGCAGGCAAAATCCTGAGGCGAAATCAAAACAGGAAGTCAGAAATCTGAGCTTTGTATGTATTCACCAGAGTCCCCAATGAAATCCCCTTGAGATATTAATGATGTTGCACTGCCTAGGGGTTCCACTAGATGTCAACCATCAATAGACATTTTAACGAGACTTCTATGGCGTTATGGGAGTGAATGAGAGCAGAATGTATCATTAGTCTATCAAGCAGGAATTTTCTGATCACGCTTATTTCTCATGGTACCCACTTGCGTTCCATTGCTCATGAAGACAAGGAGGAATACTCCGGTTGGAACTTTATTGAAGCTATATGTTAAAAACATCCTAATGATTGATTCTGTACTTAGTTTAAAATGTTTCTTCGACCTGTAATATAACTTTTTGAAGTTTTTGTCCGACGTAATGCTGACCAGAATGAAGGTTTGGATATGTATACCAAACACACTAACAAAAGGAGGTATTTGGACATAAATAACGGACATTATCGAACAAAACAACCGTTTATTGTGGACCTGGGATTCCTGGAGTGCTTTCTGGTGAAGAACCTCAAAGGTAAGGGAATATTTATCATGTCATTTCTTGTTTATGTTGATGCCAACATGGCGGCTATTTAAAAAGAAATCTGAGCGCAGTCTCAGATTATTGCATGGTTTGCTTATTCCTTAAAGTTATTTTTAAATCAGACACAGCGGTTGCATTAAGGAGAGGTATATCTATAATTCCATGTGTATAACTTGTATTATCATCTACATTTATGATGAGTATTTCTGTTGAATGATGTGGCTGTGCAAAATCAATGGATGTTTTTGGAACTAGTGAATGTAACGTGCCAATGTAAACTCATATTTTGATATAAATAAGAACTATATCAAACAAAACATACATATATTGTGTAACATGAAGTCCTATGAGTGTCATCTGATGACGATCATCAAAGGTTAGTGATTCATTTTATCTCTATTTGTGCTTTTTGTGACTGCTCTCTTTCGCTGGAAAAAATGGCTGTTTTTATTGTCGTTTGGTGGTGACCTAACATAATCATTTGTGGTGCTTTTGCTGTAAAGCACATTTGAAATTGGACACTGTGGTGGGATTAACAACAAGATAACCTTTAAAATGGTATAAAATACAGGTATGTTTGAGGAATTTTAATTATGAGATTTTTGATGTTTTGAATTTGGCGCCCTGCCCTTTCACTGGCTGTTGTCATATCGACCCCGTTAACAGGATTTCAGCCCTAAGAAGTTTTAAGTGTGTAAACACTCTGAAGGCATTGCTAGCCGTGTACTCATAGCATGCGCAGAGCAGCTGGCTGGAGTGTTTACGGACATATACATCTATCCCTATACATCTATCCCTATCTCAGTCTTCTGTACCCACGTGCTTCAAGATGTCCACCAGTATTCCTGTACCCAAGAAAGCAAAGGTAAGTGAACTAAATTACTATCGCCCTGTAGCACTCACTTCTGTTATCATGAAGTGCTTTGAAAGGCTCGTTAAGGATCATATCACCTCCACCCTACCTGACACCCTAGACCCACTTCAATTTGCATACCGCCCCAATTGATCCACAGATGATGCAACGGCCATCACAATGCACACTGCTAAACCCCATCCCGACAAGAGGAATACATATGTAAGAATGCTGTTCATTGACTATAGCTCAGCCTTCATCAAAATATCATTATTAAGCTATAGGTCCTGTGTCTGAACCCTGCCCTGTGCAACAGAGTCCTGGACTTCCTGGACTTCCTCACAGGCCACTCCCAGGTGGTGACAGGAGTGTGGTGAGGCACAGATCTGCAGAAGGTTACCAAAAAATGTCTGCAGCATTAAAGGTCTCCAAGAACATGGCCTCCATCATTCTTAAATGGAAGAAGTTTGGAAACACAAAGAATCGTCCTAGATCTGGCCGCCCGGCCAAACTGAGCAATTGGGGGAGAAAAGCCTTGGTCAGGGAGGTGACCAAGAACCAGATGGTCACTCTGTCAGAGCTCCAGAATTTCTCTGTTGAGATGGGAGAACCTTCCAAATGGACAAGAATCTGTGCAGCACTCCACCAATCAGGCTTTTATGTTAGAGTAGCCAGATGGAAGCCACTCCTCAGTAAAAGGCACATGACAGCCCACTTGGAGTTTTTGAAAAGGCACTTTAAGAATCTCAGACCATGAGAAACTAGATTATCTGGTCTGATGAAACCAAGATTGAACTCTTTGGCCTGAATGCCAAGGCTCACATCTTGAGAAAACCTGGAACCATCCCTACGGTGAAAACATGGTGGTGGCAGCATCATGCTGTGGGGATGTTTTTCAGTGGCAGGGACTGGGAGACTAGTCAGGATTGACAGAAAGATGAATGGAGCAAAGTACGAAAAGATCCTTGATGAAAATCTGCTCCAACTCACTCCTGACCTCTGACTGGGGTGAAGGTTCACCTTCCCACATGAAAACGACCCTAAGCACACAGCCAAGAGAAAGGAGTGGCTTCGGAACAAGCCTCTGAATGTCCTTGAGTGGTCCAGCCAGAGCCCAGACTTGAACCCGATCGAACATCTCAGGAGAGACCTGAAAATAGATGTGCAGCAACTCTCCCCATCCAACCTAACAGAGCTTGAGAGGATATGCAGGGAAGAATGGGAGAATCTCCCCAAATACAGGTGTGAAAAAGTTTGTAGTGTCATTCCCAAGAAGAATAGAGGCTGTAATCACTGCCAAAGGCGCTTCAACAAAGTACTCAGTAAACGTAATATTTCAGTTTTTTATGGAAAAAGTCAAGGGGTCTGAATACTTTCCCGAATGTGCTGTACATACACTACATGACCAAAAGAATGTGGATACCTGGTTGTCGGACATCTTATTACAAAATCATGAGCATTAATATGGAGTTGATCCTCCCTTAGCTGCTATAACAGCCTCCACTCTTCTGGGAAGGCTTTCCACCTTTGATGCCGGGACTTGCTTCAATTCAGCCACAAGAGCATGAGCGAGGTCGGGCACTGATGTTGGGCGATTAGGCCTGGCTCCCAGTCGGCATTCCAATTCATCCCAAATGTATTATATGGGGTTGAGGTCAGGGCTCTGTGCCAGCCAGTCAAGTTCTTCCACACCGATCTTGACAAACCATTTATGTATGGAACTTGCTATGTGCACGGGGGCATTGCCATGCTGAAACTGGAAATGACCTTGTCACAAAGTTGAATGAACAGAATCATCTAGAATGTAATTGTATGCTGCAACGTTGAGATTTCCTTTCACTGGAACTAAGGTTCCCAGCCCGAACCATGAAAAACAGCCTCAGACCATTATTCCTCCTCCGCCAATCTTTACAGTTGGCACTATGCATTGGGGCATTTAGCATTCTCCTCGAATCCACCAAACATAAATTCATCTGTCGCACGACCAGATAGTGATTCATCATTCCAGAGACCATGTTTCCACTGCTCCAAAATCCAATGCTGGTGAGGTTTACACCACAAGGTTTACACCACTCCAGCCGACGCTTGTCATTGTACATGGTGATCTTAGAAGTGTGTGCGGCTGCTCGGCCATGAAAACTCATTTCATGAAGCTCCCAAAGAACAGTTATTGTGCTGACGTTGCTTCCAGACGCCGTTTGGAACTCGGTAGTGAGTGTTGCAACCGAGGACAGATGATTTTTACGCGCTACATGCTTCAGCACTCAGCGGTCCCGTTCTGTAAGCATGGTGGCCTACCACACACTTTGTGGTTGAGCACACTTTGTTGTTTCTCCTAGACATTTGCACTTCACAATAACAGCACTTACAGTTGACTGGGGGTGTCCACATACTTCTGGCTATATATTGTGTATATGGATGAATTGATACCCCAAGGGTAAATGAAAAGACTGATTGAGGACCTTTTTTTCTGAAAGATGATTGTTTTCTATGATTGAGTTTTGCTTGATGTGAATATTGATGTGTATATTATTGTGTGTAGTGATGTGCGTTGTGAATATCAATGTGTATGCAGGGCTCATCTGTGAATGAGTCCATGGTCCCAGTAAAACTCCCTGTCGAAATAAAGGTTTAATATTTGTTTTCAATATACCGAACAAAAATATAAATGCAACATGCAACAATCTCAAATATTTTACTAAGTTACAGTTCATATGACAAAACCTGTCAATTGAAACATGTATTAGGCCCTAATCTATGTTTCACATGATCTGAAATAAAGGTATGCATCTGTTGGTGACATATACTTTTTTAAAAATGGGTCTCACAATGAGCCTCTGGATCTCGTCACGGTATTTTTGTGCATTCAAATTACCATTGATAAAATGAAATTGTGTTTGTTGTCGTTAGCTTATGCCTGCCCATACCATAACCCCACCACCATGGGGCACTCTGTTCACAACGTTGACATCAGCAAACTACTCGCCCACACAATGCCAAACACATGGTCTGTGATTGTGAGTTGGACTTACTGCCTAAAGCAACGTTGAAGACGGCTTATGGTAGAGAAATTAACATTCAACAGACATTCCTGCAGCCAGTATGCCAATGAGACATCTGTGGAATTGTTTTGTGTGATAAAACTGCAGTTTAAAGTGGCCTTTTATTGTGCCCAGCACAAGGTGCACCTGTGCAATGATCATGCTGTTTAATCAGCTTCTTGATATGCCACACCTGTCAAGTGGATGGATTATCTTGGAAAAGATAAATGCTCATTAATAGGGATGTAAAAAAAAATGTGCAAAACATTTGAGAGAAATATTTTTGTGCATATGGAACATTTTGGGGATCTTTTATTTTAGCTCATGAAACATGGGAACAACACTTTACATGTTGAATTTACATTTCTGTTCAGTTCCTACTAATATTGTGCGATCTGTGTGTCTCTTCAATGGTCTGGGCTATTGTTTGCGTTCAAGCACAGGTAATTTGTATTGCTTTCAGTTTATCACTGTCAAGGTAGCCACTCATTTCAGTCATTTGTGTAGTATTAAAATGTAAATTATGTACAATTGCATGAAACGCGTTTATAAAAGGCTATTTATATTATTTGTGGAAATTCTAAAAACCCCTCTGCTCAATGGTATGCATCTACGCAAATGTGATTATAGATGTACACAATGCTTTACTATAATGAAATGTTTATCCCAACACCCCCAAGCCAAAACATTTTCCCACAGCTATGTGTGTGTGTGTGTGTGTGTGTGTGTGTGTGTGTGTGTGTGTGTGTGTGTGTGTGTGTGTGTGTGTGTGTGTGTGTGTGTGTGTGTGTGTGTGTGTGTGTGTGTGTGTGTGTGTGTGTGTGTGTGTGTGTGTGTGTGTGTGTGAGCCAGAGAATGTGTATGCTTACGAGTGGGCCAGAGTGTGCGTGTGAGCGCACCTGTGTGTGTCTATGACTCGTCGACCCGAGGGAGGAGCCCTGGCTCAGCCAGAGGATGAGTGTAGAGACGGACTGGCATGGAGGAGAGTAGAAGAGATGAGGGGTGAGGGGATGACACTGGTCTTCAGCTCTGCCTTGAAGCACAATCTCCTCTATATGAATTCTTCTATTGTACCATAATCTGGGATATTTTGCCCACTATAGGTACCTGAACCATCTTCATTAGGTGTTACTGTAGTTCATAATGCACATAATGAGATGATAGAACTGTGCTTTATCCACGCCAAGGTCAGCAATTATAATACAACAGAAAATTGGCAAAGCATCCTAAAATAACACAGGGCATTTGATTCTATATACAGTCTTTTTACCATTTATGATGGCTGGCTCTAATTTCTGTATTAAATTATGCTAATAGCATTGCTGTGGGCTAATACAGACTCCTTAACCCAGGGGCCTCATAAGACACCCTGCAAACAGGCCACTGCCACGGACAAATCCATTACACAAAACAAGGACATTAAATGTCAACAATAACACAGACACACACACATACACGCCACCACACTTACCTTCACTAGGGTGTTGGCTAATAATGACAACCATGACAAGGAATTGTTATGTAAAACATTTGTCTGTTATATAATTCTAAAAAAAAATAACACTTTTTCTGTCATGTTTTGTCTTAGATTGTCTTGTCATTTTGCTTTTCCTTCTGTTCGTTTTCCCCCTGCTGGTCTTTTTAGGTTCGTTCCCCTTTTTCTCTCTCCCTTCCTCTCTCTCTTCTCTCTATCGTTCCGTTCCTGCTCCCAGCTGTTCCTATTCCCCTAATCAATCATTTAGTCTTCCCACACCTGTTCCCGATCCTTTTCCCTGATTAGAGTCCCTATTTCTCTCCTTGTTTTCTGTTCCTGCCCTGTCGGATCCTTGTCTATTGTTCACCGTGCTGTGTCTATGTATCGCCCTGTCGTGTCGTGTTTCCCTCAGATGCTGCGTGGTGAGCAGGTGTCTGAGTCTGCTACGTTCAAGTGCCTTCCCGAGGCAACCTGCAGTTCTTGATCAAGTCTCCAGTCTGTTCTCGTCATTATGAGTAGAATTATGCCTTTTGATTGTAAAGTTACTTTACTGGATTAAAGACTCTGTTTTCGCCAAGTCGCTTTTGGGTCCTCATTCACCTGCATAACATTTTCCCAATTAAATTTCAGAACGGGTGAACCTTAAGCGATTGTTTCTGATAGCGGTATACAATTAAGTCTTACCTTTTACATAAATATAAAACAACACCGGTGGGCATTTCCCCTGGTTAAGTGTGGATAATTAATTGGTCAGTCAGCCAATCAGATATCGTTTGATTGGAGGAGTCTCTGGGCGGGATCATTTTAGCTCCATGTACTCCTGGGCAGACATAATCTGGAACCGGCCAAAGGATAGAGAAATATTGGTTCTACGTCAGTTCTTGGAACAATAACAGTTCAGAGAGAATATATAAGGGTTCTAAGAGGGTTCTAACCAGTCAGACAGCTTTTAAAAAGGAAGGAAAATTTCTCATGAGATGAGCGTGTGTATTGTGTCAAGTGTTATGTGACCAAACTCATTTTACAAAGCTGTACATAAATAGTAGTGAACTGAACAGCAGTAGATGGGGGAAAAAAACTCAGAAGTCCCACAAAAGAAGAATGTCGTGGTCCCCGGTGGCCAGGCAGTAAGCAGTGCGTTTACATTTCAGTGGCCCTGTAGCATGTACAGTGGCAGGTTGGGAGCTTTGATGCTTCGTCACCCAGCAGGTCGGGCAAATCGATCCCCCGGGCAGTGCTCGTTTTTGGCCTTGCCTGCCTGGGTGACAGGGCCCCCTCCTAGAGCTCTCCCTTGTGCCTGTACCCACCAGATGGCTCAAAGAGGGAACAGGGACGCAGGGCCAACATACAGCTCTCAGACAGATCAAGTCTGAGCAAGTGACCTGTTAATATTTCATAGGAACACACTCACTCCTCTCACACAGAGGAACGTAGACAGGACTGGGCATGCAACGTGGGTGCTTGTGTGTGTGTGTGTGTGTGTGTGTGTGTGTGTGTGTGTGTGTGTGTGAGAGAGAGAGAGAGAGAGAGAGAGAGAGAGAGAGAGATCAAATACATTTATGATGAAACATGAAAAGGGATGTTTCACAGATAAACTCGGCAAAAAAAGGAACGTCCTCTCACTGTCAAGTGCATTTATTTTCAGGAAACTTAACATGTGTAAATATTTCTATGAACATAACAAGATTCAACAACTGAGACATAAACTGAACAAGTTCCACTGACATGTGACTAACATAAATGGAATAATGTGTCCCTGAACAAAGTGGGGTCAAAATCAAAAGTAACAGTCAGTATCTGGTGTGGCCACCAGCTGCATTAAGTGCTGAAATGCATCTACTACTCATGGACTGCACCAGATTTGCCAGTTCTTGCTGTGAGATGTTACCCCACTCTTCCACCAAGGCACCTGCAAGTTCCCAGACATTTCTGGGGGGAATTGCCCTAGCCCTCACCCTCAGATCTAACAGGTCCCAGACATGCTCAATGAGATTGAGATCCGGGCTCTTCGCTGGCCATGGCAGAACACTGAAATCACACACAGAACGAGCAGTACGGCAGGTGGCACTGTCATGCTGGAGGGTCATGTCAGGATGAGCCTGCAAGAAGGGTACCACATGTGGGAAGAGGATGTCTTCCCTGTAACGCACAGCGTTGAGATTGCCTGCAATGACAACAAGGTCAGTCCGATGATGCTGTGACACACCGCCCCAGACCATGATGGACCCTCCACCTCCAAATCGATCCCACTCCAGAGTACAGGCTTCGGTGTAACGCTCATTCCTTCATCAATAAACGCAAATCTGACCATCACCCCTGGTGAGACAAAACCGCGACTTGTCAGTGAAGAGGGGGTTTGTGCCCATAGGCGACGTTGTCGCCGGTGATGTCTGGTGAGGACCTGCCTTACAACAGGCCTACAAGCCCCGAGTCCAGCCTTTCTGAGCCTATTGCGGGCAGTCTGAGCACTGATGGAGGGATCCTGTGTTCTTGGTGTAACTCGGGCAGTTGTTGTTGCCATCCTGTACCTGTCCCGCAGGTGTGATGTTCGGATGTACAGATCCTGTGTAGGTGTGGTCTGCCACTGCGAGGATGATCAGCTGTCCGTCCTGTCTCCCTGTAGTGCTGTCTTAGGCGTCTCACAGTACAGACATTGCAATTTATTGCCCTGGCCACATCTGCAGTGCTCATGCCTCCTTGCAGCAAGACTAAGGCATGTTCATTCAGATGAGCAAGGACCCGGGGCATCTTTCATTTGGTGTTTTTCAGAGTCAGCAGAAATGCCTCTTTTAGTGTCCTAAGTTTTCATAACTGTGACCTTAATTTCCTACTGTCTGTAAGCTGTTAATGACTTAATGACCGTTCCACAGGTGCATTCATTGTTCATTCATTGTTTATGGTTCATTGAACAAGCATGGGAAAAAGTGTTTAAATCCATTACAATGATGATCTGTGAAGTTATTTGGATTTTTACGAATTATCTTTGAAAGACGGGGTCCTGAAAAAGGGACGTTTCTTTTCTTGCCGAGTTTACATAGATACATGTGCATAGTAATTAAGTAATACACGCACACACGCACGCACGCACGCACGCACGCAAACACACATTCACACACACACACAGAGGCGTTGCCAGAATTTTGGGGGCCCATGAAAAAAAAACACCCGGGCCCCTAACATAGAAATTAGGATAACATACTGAACAATATAAGTTATGAAATGTACTAACTATACACTTCTGCTGCTCTATACTAAAATTGTGCAGATTCTAGTTTCCACCTTCATCCTTTGCCTATATTAACAGTATTGCAAACATTTTTGGTTCCTAATGTTAAAAAAAGCTGTCTGTGTCATGAGATATTTATGATGTTTTATTATAAATAACTAAACCATTTTTTATGTATGGTATTTTAGTAAGTTTTAATGAAGAAATTACAAATGATCCATATTTCAGATTAAATTGTCATGTTTTGTCTTATATTGTCTTGTCATTATGCTTTCCCTTCTGTTCGTTTCCCCCTGCTGGTCTTTTTAGGTTCGTTCCCTTTTTTCTCTCTCCCTCTCTCTCTCTCTTCTCTCTATCGTTCCGTTCCTGCTCCCAGCTGTTCCTATTCCCCTAATCAATCATTTAGTCTTCCCACACCTGTTCCCTATCTTTTCCCCTGATTAGAGTCCCTATTTCTCCCCTTGTTTTCCGTTTCTGTCCTGTCGGATCCTTGTCTATTGTTCACCGTGCTGTGTCTGTGTATCGCCCTGTCGTGTCGTGTTTCCCTCGGATGCTGCGTGGTGAGCAGGTGTCTGAGTCTGCTACGTTCAAGTGCCTTCCCGAGGCAACCTGCAGTTCATGATCGAGTCTCCAGTCTGTTCTCGTCATTACGAGTGGAATTGTGCTTTATGATTGTATATTTACTTTACTGGATTAAAGACTCTGTTTTCGCCAAGTCGCTTTTGGGTCCTCATTCACCTGCATAACAGAAGGATCCGACCAAGAATGGACCCAGCGACTATGGATTCTCTCTACTCTACTCTCGAGTTCCAGGGAGCGATGCTCGGCAGACACGAGCAGGAATTGTCTGCTGCTCGGCATGCCGTTGAGACCCTGGCCGCTCAGGTCTCCGACCTCTCAGGACAGTATCAGAGTCTTCGTCTCATGCCACCAGCTACTTCCGGGTCTTCCGAGCCTCCGGAACCTAGGGTTAATAACCCACCATGTTATTCTGGGCAGCCCACTGAGTGCCGCTCCTTTCTCACCCAGTGTGATATAGTGTTCTCTCTCCAACCCAACACATACTCAAGAGAGAGCTCGGATTGCCTACGTCATATCACTCCTTACTGGTCGGGCTCGGCAGTGGGGCACAGCTATCTGGGAGGCAAGCGCTGAGTGTACTAACAATTATCTGAACTTTAAAGAGGAGATGATAAGAGTTTTTGATCGTTCAGTTTTTGGGAAAGAAGCTTCCTGGTCCCTGTCTTCCCTATGTCAAGGTAATCGATCCATAACGGATTACTCTATAGAGTTTCGCACTCTTGCTGCCTCCAGTAACTGGAACGAGCAGGCGTTGCTCGCTCGTTTTCTGGAGGGACTCCACGCTAAGGTTAAGGATGAGATTCTCTCTCGGGAGGTTCCATCCAGCGTGGATTCTTTGATTGAACTCGCTATTCGCATTGAACGACGGGTAGATCTTCGTCACCGAGCTCATAGAAGAGAGCTCGCGTTAACTGTGTCTCCCCTCTCTCCGACACTACCATCTTTCCCCACTGACTCTGGTGTTGAGCCCATGCAGCTGGGGGTATTCGCATTTCGACTAAGGAGAGGGAACGGAGAATCACCAACCGCCTCTGTCTCTATTGCGGTTCCGCTGGTCATTTTGTCATTTCATGTCCAGTTAAAGGCCAGAGCTCATCAGTAAGCGGAGGGCGACTGATAAGCGCTACTAGACGGTCCTCTCCGTCAAGTACCTATACTACTTTACGGCAGCTTCCTGCAGTGCATTAATAGACTCTGGGGCGGAGGGCTGTTTTATGGACGAAGCCTGGGCTCGGGAACATGACATTCCTCTCAGACAGTTAGGGGAGCCCACGGTCATGTTCGCCTTGGATGGTAGTCCTCTCCCCAGTATATTATGTGAAACACTACCTTTAACCCTCACTGTATCTGGTGACCATAGTGAGACCATTTCTTTTTTGATTTTTTGTTCACCTTTTACACCTGTTGTTTTGGGTCATCTCTGGCTAGTGTGTCATAATCCTTCTTTTGATTGGTCTAGTAATTCTATCCTTTCCTGGAACGTTTCTTGTCATGTGAAGTGTTTAATGTCTGCTATTTCTCCTGTTTGTTCTGTCCCCTCTTCTCAGGAGGAACCTGGTGATTTGACAGGAGTGCCGGAGGAATATCATGGTCTGCGCACGGTCTTCAGTCGGTCCAGAACCAACTCCCTTCCTCCTCACCGGTCGTATGATTGTTGTTCTGATCTCTTTAAGAAGCGTTTTGCATCCGCTCCTATCCTTGTTGCACCTGACGTCACTAAACAGTTTATTGTTGAGGTTGACGCGTCGGGGTGGGCGTGGGAGCCATTCTGTCCCAGCGCTCCGATACTGACGATGGGGTCCACCCTTGTGCGTATTTTTCTCATCGCCTGTCACCGTCGGAACGTAACTATGATGTGGCTAACCGCGAACTGCTCGCCATCCGTTTAGCCCTAGGCAAATGGCGACAGTGGTTGGAGGGCGACCGTTCCTTTTGTCGTTTGGACTGACCAAAGGAACCTTGAGTACATCCGTTCTGCCAAACGACTGAATGCGCGTCATGCTCGTTGGGCGTTGTTTTTCGCTCGTTTCGAGTTCGTTATTTCTTATTGCCCGGGTACTAAGAACACCAAGCCTCATGCTTTATCCCGTCTCTTTAGTTCTTCTGTGGCTTCTACCGATCCCGAGGGGATCCTTCCTGTTGGGCGTGTTGTCGGGTTGACAGTCTGGGGAATTGAAAGACAGGTTAAGCAAGCACTCACGCACACTGCGTCGCCGCGTGCTTGTCCTAGTAACCTTCTTTTCCTTCCTGTTTCTACTCGTCTGGCTGTTCTTCAGTGGGCTCACTCTGCCAAGTTAGCTGGCCATCCCGGCGTTCGAGGTACTCTTGCTTCTATTCGCCAGAGGTTTTGGTGGCCTACTCAGGAGCGTGACACGCGCCGTTTCGTGGCTGCGTGTTCGGACTGCGCGCAGAGTAAGTCTGGTAATTTTTTTTCTGCTTCTGCTCCTGGTCTTGCTGGGTCTCAGTCTGTTCCCTGCCATCGCATCTCTCCTGTTCTTGTTCCTGCCCTTGCTGTGTCTCAGTCTGTCCCTTGTTGTTACTCTCCTGGCCTGTTTGGTCCTGTTTGCTCTAAAGCTTTCAGTTCTCTACCCGTGTCTCATTTTTTTTTTTAGAGTAGTACCCTAGTTTCCCTTTTTTTCGTTTTCCGTTACGGTCCTGAGGAGAGGAGTTGGGTTCTTTCTCGGGACGTGCTGGACCGTTTGTGATCTATGATTTCCTCCGTTGCCGCCAGTGTTCCTCCTCGAGAGCGCCAGGAGGCGCTCGGTGAGTGGGGGGGTACTGTCATGTTTTGTCTTATATTGTCTTGTCATTATGCTTTCCCTTCTGTTCGTTTCCCCCTGCTGGTCTTTTTAGGTTCGTTCCCTTTTTTCTCTCTCCCTCTCTCTCTCTCTTCTCTCTATCGTTCCGTTCCTGCTCCCAGCTGTTCCTATTCCCCTAATCAATCATTTAGTCTTCCCACACCTGTTCCCTATCTTTTCCCCTGATTAGAGTCCCTATTTCTCCCCTTGTTTTCCGTTTCTGTCCTGTCGGATCCTTGTCTATTGTTCACCGTGCTGTGTCTGTGTATCGCCCTGTCGTGTCGTGTTTCCCTCAGATGCTGCGTGGTGAGCAGGTGTCTGTGTTATGCAGGTGAATGAGGACCCAAAAGCGACTTGGCGAAAACAGAGTCTTTAATCCAGTTTAAGGAAATAGCAACACTCCTAGACAAATCGGAGCGGTAAATAAAGCATAAGAAACAGTTTCACTCGTAATCACGAGAACTGACTGGAGACTCGATAATGAACTGCAGGTTGCCTCGGGAAGGCACTTGACCGTAGCAGACTCAGACACCTGCTCACCACGTAGCATCTGAGGGAAACACGACACGACAGGGCGATACAAAGACACAGCACGGTGAATAGTATACAAGGATCCGACAGGACAGAAACGGAAAACAAGGGGAGAAATAGGGACTCTAATCAGGGGAAAAGATAGGGAACAGGTGTGGGAAGACTAAATGATTGATTAGGGGAATAGGAACAGCTGGGAGCAGGAACGGAACGATAGAGAGAAGAGAGAGAGGAAGGGAGAGAGAAAAAGGGGAACGAACCTAAAAAGACCAGCAGGGGGAAAACGAACAGAAGGAAAAGCAAAATGACAAGACAATATAAGACAAAACATGACAGTACCCCCACTCACCGAGCGCCTCCTGGCGCACTCGAGGAGGAATCCTGGCGGCAACGGAGGAAATCATCAATCAGTGAACGGTCCAGCACGTCCCGAGACGGAACCCAACTCCTCTCCTCAGGACCGTAACCCTCCCAATCCACTAAGTATTGGTGACCCCGTCCCCGAGAACGCATGTCCATGATCCTACGTACCTTGTAAATAGGTGCGCTCTCGACAAGGACGGGAGGGGGGAGGGAAGACGAACGGGGTGCGAAGAAAGGGCTTGACACAGGAGACATGGAAGACAGGATGGACGCGACGAAGATGTCGCGGAAGAAGCAGTCGCGCAGCGACAGGATTGACGACCTGGGAGACACGGAACGGACCAATGAACCGCGGAGTCAACTTACGAGAAGCTGTCGTAAGAGGAAGGTTGCGAGTGGAAAGCCACACTCTCTGGCCGCAACAATACCTTGGACTCTTAATCCTACGTTTATTGGCGGCTCTCACAGTCTGTGCCCTGTAACGGCAAAGTGCAGACCTCACCCTCCTCCAGGTGCGCTCACAACGTTGGACAAACGCTTGAGCGGAGGGAACGCTGGACTCGGCAAGCTGGGATGAGAACAGAGGAGGCTGGTAACCCAGACTACTCTGAAACGGAGATAACCCGGTAGCAGACGAAGGAAGCGAGTTGTGAGCGTATTCTGCCCAGGGGAGCTGTTCTGCCCAAGACGCAGGGTTTCTGAAAGAAAGGCTGCGTAGTATGCGACCAATCGTCTGATTGGCCCTCTCTGCTTGACCGTTAGACTGGGGATGAAACCCGGAAGAGAGACTGACGGACGCACCAATCAAACGACAGAACTCCCTCCAAAACTGTGACGTGAATTGCGGACCTCTGTCTGAAACGGCGTCTAACGGGAGGCCATGAATTCTGAACACATTCTCGATGATGATTTGTGCCGTCTCCTTAGCGGAAGGAAGTTTAGCGAGAGGAATGAAATGTGCCGCCTTAGAGAACCTATCGACAACCGTAAGAATCACAGTCTTCCCCGCAGACAAAGGCAGACCGGTAATGAAGTCTAGGGCGATGTGAGACCATGGTCGAGAAGGAATGGGAGCGGTCTGAGACGACCGGCAGGAGGAGAGTTACCTGACTTAGTCTGCGCGCAGTCCGAACAAGCAGCCACGAAACGGCGCGTGTCACGCTCCTGAGTCGGCCACCAAAAGCGCTGGCGAATAGAAGCAAGAGTGCCTCGAACACCGGGATGACCAGCTAACTTGGCAGAGTGAGCCCACTGAAGAACAGCCAGACGAGTGGAAACAGGAACAAAAAGAAGGTTACTAGGACAAGCGCGCGGCGACGCAGTGTGCGTGAGTGCTTGCTTAACCTGTCTTTCAATTCCCCAGACTGTCAACCCGACAACACGCCCATAAGGAAGAATCCCCTCGGGATCAGTAGAAGCCACAGAAGAACTAAAAAGACGGGATAAGGCATCAGGCTTGGTGTTCTTGCTACCCGGACGGTAAGAAATCACAAACTCGAAACGAGCGAAAAATAACGCCCAACGAGCTTGACGAGCATTAAGTCGTTTGTCAGAACGGATGTACTCAAGGTTCTTATGGTCTGTCCAAACGACAAAAGGAACGGTCGCCCCCTCCAACCACTGTCGCCATTCGCCTAGGGCTAAGCGGATGGCGAGCAGTTCGCGGTTACCCACATCATAGTTGCGTTCAGATGGCGACAGGCGATGAGAAAAATAAGCGCAAGGATGAACCTTATCGTCAGACTGGAAGCGCTGGGATAGAATGGCTCCCACGCCTACCTCTGAAGCGTCAACCTCGACAATGAATTGTCTAGTGACGTCAGGAGTAACGAGGATAGGAGCGGACGTAAAACGTTCTTTTAGAAGATCAAAAGCTCCCTGGGCGGAACCGGACCACTTAAAACACGTCTTGACAGAAGTAAGAGCTGTGAGAGGGGCAGCAAATGACCGAAATTACGAATGAAACGCCGATAGAAATTAGCGAAACCTAGAAAGCGCTGCAACTCGACACGTGACCTTGGAACGGGCCACTCACTGACAGCTTGGACATTAGCGGAATCCATCTGAATGCCTTCAGCGGAAATAACGGAACCGAGAAAAGTAACGGAGGAGACATGAAAAGCCTTCACGTAGAGACAATTCTCTAAAAGGCGCTGGAGAACACGTCGAACGTGCTGAACATGAATCTCGAGTGACGGTGAAAAAATCAGGATATCGTCAAGGTAGACAAAAACAAAGATGTTCAGCATGTCTCTCAGAACATCATTAACTAATGCCTGAAAAACAGCTGGCGCATTGGCGAGACCAAACGGCAGAACCCGGTACTCAAAATGCCCTAACGGAGTGTTAAACGCCGTCTTCCACTCGTCCCCCTCTCTGATGCGCACGAGATGGTAAGCGTTACGAAGGTCCAACTTAGTAAAGCACCTGGCTCCCTGCAGAATCTCGAAGGCTGATGACATAAGGGGAAGCGGATAACGATTCTTAACCGTTATGTCATTCAGCCCTCGATAATCCACGCAGGGGCGTAGAGTACCGTCCTTTTTCTTAACAAAAAAAACCCCCGCCCCGGCCGGAGAGATAGAAGGCACTATGGTACCGGCGTCAAGAGACACAGACAAATAATCCTCGAGAGCCTTACGTTCGGGAGCCGACAGAGAGTATAGTCTACCCCGAGGAGGAGTGGTCCCCGGAAGGAGATCAATACTACAATCATACGACCGGTGAGGAGGAAGGGAGTTGGCTCTGGACCGACTGAAGACCGTGCGCAGATCATGATATTCCTCCGGCACTCCTGTCAAATCGCCAGGTTCCTCCTGAGAAGTGGGGACAGAAGAAATGGGAGGGATGGCAGACATTAAACACTTCACATGACAAGAAACGTTCCAGGAAAGGATAGAATTACTAGACCAATTAATAGAAGGATTATGACATACTAGCCAGGGATGACCCAAAACAACAGGTGTAAAAGGTGAACGAAAAATCAAAAAATAAATAGTCTCACTGTGGTTACCAGATACTGTGAGGGTTAAAGGTAGTGTCTCAAATCTGATACTGGGAAGATGACTACCATCTAAGGCGAACATGGGCGTAGGCTTGTCTAACTGTCTGAAAGGAATGTCATGTTTCTGAGCCCATGCTTCGTCCATGAAACAACCCTCAGCCCCAGAGTCTATCAAGGCACTGCATGTAGCACCCGAACCGGTCCAGCGTAGATGGACCGACATAGTAGTACAGGATCTAGATGGAGAGACCTGAGTAGTAGCGCTCACCAGTAGCCCTCCGCTTACTGATGAGCTCTGGCTTTTACTGGACATGAATTGACAAAATGTCCATCAAATCCGCAATAGAGGCACAGGCGGTTGGTGATCCTCCGTTCCCTCTCCTTAGTCGAGATGCGAATACCTCCCAGCTGCATGGGCTCAGTCTCTGAGCCAGAGGAGGAAGATGGTTGCGATGCGGAGCAGGGAAACACAGTTGACGCGAGCTCTCTTCCACGAGCTTGGTGACGAAGATCTACCCGTCGTTCTATGCGGATGGCGAGAGCAATCAAAGAGTCCACACTGGAAGGAACCTCCCGGGAGAGAATCTCATCTTTAACCACTGCGTGGAGTCCCTCCAGAAAACGAGCGAGCAGCGCCGGCTCGTTCCAGTCACTAGAAGCAGCAGGAGTGCGAAACTCTATAGAGTAATCCGTTATGGATCGATCACCTTGGCATAGGGAAGCCAGGGCCCTAGAAGCCTCCCTACCAAAAACTGAACGGTCAAAAACCCGAATCATCTCCTCTTTAAAGTTCTGGTAATTGTTTGAACAATCAGCCCTTGCCTCCCAGATAGCTGTGCCCCACTCTCGAGCCCGGAGTAGCAAGGTGGGTTATTAACCCTAGGTTCCGGAGGCTCGGCAGACCAGGAAGTAACAGGTGGCACGAGACGAAGACTCTGGAACTGTCCAGAGAGGTCGGAAACCTGAGCGGCCAGGTTCTCCATGGCATGACGAGCAGCAGACAATTCCTGCTCGTGTCTGCCGAGCATGGCTCCTTGGATCTCGACGGCAGTGTTACGAGCGTCTGTAGTCGCTGGGTCCATTCTTTGGTCGGATCCTTCTGTTATGCAGGTGAATGAGGACCCAAAAGCGACTTGGCGAAAACAGAGTCTTTAATCCAGTTTAAGGAAATAGCAACACTCCTAGACAAATCGGAGCGGTAAATAAAGCATAAGAAACAATTTCACTCGTAATCACGAGAACTGACTGGAGACTCGATAATGAACTGCAGGTTGCCTCGGGAAGGCACTTGACCGTAGCAGACTCAGACACCTGCTCACCACGCAGCATCTGAGGGAAACACGACACGACAGGGCGATACAAAGACACAGCACGGTGAATAGTATACAAGGATCCGACAGGACAGAAACGGAAAACAAGGGGAGAAATAGGGACTCTAATCAGGGGAAAAGATAGGGAACAGGTGTGGGAAGACTAAATGATTGATTAGGGGAATAGGAACAGCTGGGAGCAGGAACGGAACGATAGAGAGAAGAGAGAGAGGAAGGGAGAGAGAAAAAGGGGAACGAACCTAAAAAGACCAGCAGGGGGGAAAACGAACAGAAGGAAAAGCAAAATGACAAGACAATATAAGACAAAACATGACAGTCTGAGTCTGCTACGTTCAAGTGCCTTCCCGAGGCAACCTGCAGTTCATGATCGAGTCTCCAGTCTGTTCTCGTCATTACGAGTGGAATTGTGCTTTATGATTGTATATTTACTTTACTGGATTAAAGACTCTGTTTTCGCCAAGTCGCTTTTGGGTCCTCATTCACCTGCATAACATAAATAATTTATTACCAATACCTTATGCATAATTCTTAAATATATGCCTAAATAACATACCCCAAATTTAAAAAAATCCTTAACTATGTGGACAGCAGGCATAAATGTGGTACCTACAGAGAACAAGCATTTGTGAAACTTCAACTGTAGGGTCAAGACATTAGGTGGGCATTCCTGAGTAAATTCAACAGGAGATAAACCACAGCAGAAAATACTCTGAAACAGTATTTTGTCCATTCCCGGGCAGGCTTGGGTAGAACAGGTTAAGGAATTTGTCCTTGTGTTTGTTCCCTTGTAAAGGTTACACTGCACCAAGAGCCCAGCGTCAAGCCTTCTTGTGAGCAAACTAATTTCTAATGTCTTTAAAGTATCATTTTCTAGCTAACTGATGTTCATTTGAAAGGATGGCAAGGCTGTTCAACCTGTCTTGGTACATTGTAGATCTTAGATGTTTCTTCTTACTGAAGGCACGTTCACCTCCAGCAACTGTTACAGGCACTGTACAAAAGATTTGAAGTGCATTTGCACACCTCTCCAAAAATATTCTGTAGCTGCAGCTTGTGGATGGCATTTAGGAGCTCTACAGTAGAAAGATCATCTGAAAAAGTGGCACCATGTATCGTCATTAGACGTCGCACTTCGTTTTCAAATCCATCTCCAATCAAATCAAATCAAATTGTATTTGTCACATCCACATGGTTAGCAGATGTTAATGCGAATGTAGCTAAATGCTTGTGCTTCTAGTTCCGACAATGCAGTAATAACCAACAAGTAATCTAACCTAACAATTCCACAACAACTACCTTATACACACAATTGTAAAGGGATAAAGAATATGTACATAAAGATATATGAATGAGTGATGGTACAGAACGGCATAGGCAAGATGCAGTAAATGGTTTCGAGTACAGTATATACATATGAGATGAGTAATGAAGGGTATGTAAACATAAAAGTGCCATTGAATGAAGTGGCTTGTGATACATGTATAACATAAAGATGGCAAGATACAGTAAATGGTATAGAGTACAGTATATACATATGAGATGAGTAATGTAGGGTATGTAAACATTATATTAAGTGGCATTGTTTAAAGTAGTGATACATTTTTTACATAAATTTTCCATTATTAAAGTGGCTGGAGTTGAGTCAGTGTGTTGGCAGCAGACACTCAATGTTAGTGGTGGCTGTTTAACAGTCTGATGGCTGTGAGATCTTTGGAGAACTTGTTTCTCAATTTGTGGCAAAATTAGTTTACAATTTGGTTTTCAGTCATTTTCCTAAATGTACTCTACCGTTCAAAAGTTTGGGGATTCTTAGAAATGACCATGTTTTTGAAAGAAAATAATTTTTTTGGTTCATTAAAATAACATCAAATGTATCAGAAATACAGAATGAATACATTTGTTAATGTTTTAAATGACTATTGTAGCTGGAAAAAGAGTTGCCTCTTAACTGTTGACATTGAGTATTTTGCGGGTACTATTTAATGAAGCTGCCAGTTGAGGACTTGTGAGGCAACCTGTTTCTCAAACTAGACACTTTAATGTACTTGTCCTCTTGCTCAGTTGTGCACCGGGTCCTCCCACTCTTTCTATTCTGCTTAGAGCCAGTTTGCACTATTCTGTGAAGGGAGTAGTACACAGCAATTTCTGGCATGGATTAGCCTTAATTTTCAGAACAAGAATAGACTGACAAGTTTGAGAAGAAAGAACTTTGTTTCTGGACATTTTGAGCCTGTAATCGAACCCACAAATGCTGATGCTCCAGATACTCAACTAGTCTAAAGAAGGCCAGTGTTATTGCTTCTTTAATTAGCACAACAGTTTTCAGGTGTGCTAACATAATTGCAAAAGGGTTTTCAAATGATCAATTAGCCTTTTAAATGATTAACTTGGATTAGCTAACACAACGAGCCATTGGAACACAGGAGTGATGTCATGCCCTGACCTTAGAGATCCTTTTATTGTCTCTATTTTGGTTTGGTCAGGGCGGGAGTTGGGGTGGGTATGTTTTGATTCTATGATTTTCTATTTCTATGTTTTGGCCGGGTATGGTTCTCAATCAGGGACAGCTGTCTATCGTTGTCTCTGATTGGGAACCATACTTAGGTACCCTTTTTCCCACCTGTGTTTGTGGGAAGTTGACTTTTGTTTATGGCACATAGCCTGTAGCTTCAAGGTTTGTTTTGTATGGTTTATTGTTTTTTTGTCGGCGTCATTCTTAAATAAAGTAAAATGTACGCCCACCACGCTGCTCCTTGGTCCTTATCCATCAACATCTGTGACAAGTGATGGTTGCTGATAATGGGCCTATGTAGACTATCCATAAAAAATCTGCCGTTTCCAGCTACAATATTAATTTACAACATTAACAATGTCTACACTGTATTTCTGATCAATTGTACATTATTTTAATGGACAAAAATGTGCTTTTCCTTCAAAAACAAGGACATTTCTAAGTGACCCCAAAATGTTGAACGGTAGTGTAATAAGTATTGGTGAAAACCCCTCGTATATAGCCGCAACCGCATGTCCAAATGACTGATTACACCATCTAGAGCAACATAAAACATTGTGTTTGCTAAATGCAGTGTCTGACTTCTATGTCATCTTTAGTCTCATCAGGGAAACAGTGTCCAGAGAAATATTTCTTGACTGAAGAATTAGGCTTCTATTCTCAATACACTGCAAAACCTTTACCCAAAAAGTGAGCAGGAAGAATTGCCTTGAGAATGGCCCATCGCTCTGGGCTGGCACTGAACAGATGGTAAAGACGATTCACGCAGCCAAAAAAAGTTGATACTTCTGGGCACGACTGAGCTGCATGTACACCCATAAGATTAAGAGTATGGGAGGCAGAAGGTGAGTATGTGGCCAGTGGATTCTTTTCCAGTATGTTTGCTTGAACTTCCTTCACTTTCCCTGACACATTTGCACCATTATCATAGCCTTGACCACGACAATCTGTTATGTCAATACCATGCCCTTCCAAAGCAGTCAAAATCCTTTCAGAAATGTCACAGAGAACTGGGTGATGGTTTAATTTGCTGGAATACAATATAATGCCTTTACACTCTTACTATAAATAAGCCAGTCTCTCTGCACCTTTTCTCGTCCGTTTGCTGACGTACTGTACTGTAAATAGTTGGGGAATGGCTTGTCTTCTGTGTCTCCTCACTACACCTGTTGGCTCGTCTGCGAACAATAGCTTTTCTTTCATGTTCTTGTACTTTCTCTGGCCACAGTGTTGCTATCTTTAACTCCAATTCCTCTCTGACAGCTTTCTGCTGAGAATCTGCCAACCTGGGGCTCTCTAGGCACTAGGAAGCGAGTATACAAAGGGAATTTTAGGTTTAATGTTCACTCCTACAAAGGTTACCATACTAAAAATCTACTACTGAAAGAAAAAACTGGATAGAATATGTATTTAAGTGTGTCTAAGTCATCATGTGCCTAACTTTACCATTTATAAATGGTCTAGTTATTCTGCTGCTGCTGCAAAACAACTACCTCACCTCCATTGTCCGCTGTTTCAACCTCATGTAGTAGACACACGTTGGGATCTTTGTCTACAGCACTAGTAGTAGTAGCATCTACAGTATGGATAGGTAAACTACATGTTAGGTTTTAATTTGAGTCTAGCTACCTAACAAATATCACACAAATATTGGGGAATACAGTTATAATAATAGCTAAATAGCTAGCCATAGCTGATAGTGGTAGCTCATCATCATGTTAATAGTTACTGCTCTGACCGAGCCGAGTCCCCAGTAGGCAGCTATCTGTAGCTAGCAAGCTGTCAAGATAGCTATATTGGCTAGCTAGGCTACTCAGTTCGGCAGACTGTCTGCACTGACTTACCACTCAAATCCTTCTCGTTTTTTTTCTGGGAAAAAACGTAGTGAGTAATTTTTTTGGCTGTATCTGCCTCTGTTTCCTTTCTATCCTTTTCTGGAAACCCAATTTCGTTTTTGAGGGGGGCATAGTGTTTATCTCTTGTGAATGCTTAGGCTACATGCTAGAGCAACTGTCAGATCAGCTGTATTTTCTTTTCTCCTCATGGCGAATGGACCAAACCATGTGCATAATGGGGGGTACAAACGTGATGGTTGAGATAGAGATACCTGATCTGATTATGGATATACGTTATAATTTACATCGCAGATTTTTTTGCTAACATTTTTAAAATGATTAAAAAAATATTATCTAAACATTTAGTGGCGCCTACCAGGCTAGGGCCCCATGAATCATTTATGTTTTCCCACCCTTAACGACGCCCTTGCACACACACACACACACACACACACACACACACACACACACACACACACACACACACACACACACACACACACACACACACACACACACACACACACACACACACACACACACACACACACACACACCGGAGGTGGGTGATCTGACCAACTTTCCTGCATCTGTTTAATGATAAGTCACGCGTGGATCGTCTCTGTATGTTCCTGTAGAGAAAGACATGAATGGACCCTACTTCCACGTCTCCGACACCACTATGCCAAAACACTTCAAAGAGGAATAACATAGTAACTAACCACCCTATGACCTGATCCATAACACTCCAATTAAGGTTAGTAACACAGGCCTCTCTGTGTTCATCTCATGAGCCCAGTCCATAATCTAGCCTGTTAGTCCACAACCTCAGACCTTCATTCCAAGATCATATTTGATAGTTTCCTGCTGTATAATTGGGCTCTTTATCAATACTCTGTGTGTGCAGGCAGTGGTGCAGCCAGTCCCCTGTCCTCCTGATGTCACTAATGTGTGATTAGGGCCGGTGGGGAGCAGCAGTTAGGAGGTTAAAGAGCCCCTGACAGCCCTCATCATGGCCCAGGAAACCCAGAGTACAACGTAGGGGTGAGTGCAGATGGAGCGAGGGAGACACTTTGCCAAAACCATAATAGCTGTTGTTCTTCCTCACCTCCAAAAACTGTCACCCATAATAAGCGGAGCTGACACACACACACACACACTCGCTCGAGCGTGCACGGACAAACATACACACATACATGCACGTGCGCACATGAACGCACTGCCTAAATCAATTTTCCACACAGCTCAAAAGGACTACAGTGCAGATGCAAAGTTTGGTAACAGAATGACGGCACAAACACCACAAACAACACAGTTCTTAAATTGCATTTATTTTTGGAATATATCTAGTGAAAATGTTCCTTTCATATATTCATACCCCCAAGCAGTAGATATATATATGTATGTGTGTGTGTGTATGTGTATGCCACCAATTGTGCAAGTTCTCCCACTTAAAAAGATGAGAGAGGCCTGTAATTTTCATCATAGGTACACGTCAACTATGTCAGACAAAATGAGAAACAAAATCCAGAAAATCACATTGTAGGATTTTGAATGAATTTATTTGCAAATTATGGTGGAAAATAAGTATTTGGTCAATAACAAAAGTTTATCTCAATACTTTGTTATATACCCTTTGTTGGCAATGACAGAGGTCAAACGTTTTCTGTAAGTCTTCACAAGGTTTTCACACATTGTTGCTGGTAATTTGGCCCATTCCTCCATGCAGATCTCCTCTAGAGCAGTGATGTTTTGGTCTGTTGCTGGGCAACACGGACTTTCAACTCCCTCCAAAGATTTTCTATGGGGTTGAGATCTGGAGACTGGCTAGGCCACTCCATAAGACCAAAAGACATGCCCAATTTATCATCTTTAGCAGGTCAGTTTCTACACTTACCATTCCCAGTGTTGAAAAACATAAATTGTCTCGATATGTCGATGAGTCCCGTTTGCTTTTGGGGATTTGTTCTCCATCCTTACTCTCCAACATGTTTTGGTGTTGATTGTATTGGTGATATTGGTCAATACATTTCTCAAGCCTTATCATTTGTTTTGTGTTGTTATCCAGACTGAATGTTATTGCCCATTAGTATGTGGAGTGAAGTGCTAATATTTAGTTTTTAAATCTTCAAACATTCTTGAGGCATTCTGCACCGCTGTCTTCAGTCCGCCATTGTTTCAGATGCCTCTTGTTTTAACGGAAATCGATACCCTCTTCCGCTTCAGTGGAAATTGTTAAAAGTAGTCCTTGTTTATAGAGTTGTATGGTTTGTTTAACTTTGCCAGTCATTAGATTTTGTTTGACATACATTTTAAAGTGAAAAATAATTCCGTTAGAGTGGAATTGTCCATATTTTTTCAACCAGCTTTATTGGTGGGTCTCTGTGCACATTGGGTGTTATGAGAAGTCAGGGTTATGGTTCTAGATCTACTAAACAGTCTATATCATTGGCTTTGTAGCATGGGTTAGGCCTAATTGTTTGGAAAATAGACATACAGTATAGACGAATAGGCAAGACTTCTGAGAACATTTGTGACTCGACAAAGTAGCTTAAATGGACTAAGACAGTAGACAATAGCCTACACAAGCCTGCCAGGCAAATTGACTTAATGTAACCAGTCCACAATGAAGTCCCAATAGCCCTAATTGTATAATCATGTTGTAGCTATAGGATTCCTTTGTTTTCATCTTTAATACATGAGGTGATTTCATACGCGACTACAGAGGAAAGATTAAATATAAATCAAGCGTTTTACCTCTGTCCCTCTCCCCTCTTTCTCCACCCTCCCCAGAGAACAGGTGGCCCAGTTGAATGAGGTGGGTGCACTAATTTGGCTGTCACTGTGGTTTCTGACAGGACCGCTGCCTTCTAAAGCCAAACTGCAGTGAATTATAGATCTATGGCAGTAGTTCTCTCAGAGGGAGAGAGAGGGATGGAGTAGGAGAAAGTGAGAGAGAGAGAGAAAAAGAGATTAATGGCTGAACAGTTTGTTTTTGACACACCGATCCTTGGCTCCAGTTTCCGCCCGCTGCTTATTGGCTTTTCAGAACCCATTTCTTTATTTAGTTAACAAGAGAGAGCGGGTGCAGACCTGTCATCTTGTGCACCCCGGAATGCGCCTTTGAACCCTGCCACGGACTACAGCACAACAATATTGATAGGGGATAAGCCTTTAATAAAAATAGGACGAGTAGGTCAATGTCAACTTCTCTTTGTTCACTAGCACGACCTGCTTAACACAAGAATGTCTGGACAATGGACACCGAAAGTAAACTATAAAAAGAAAAAGCCTTCTTTAAATGCTCAACCTGTAAAAGTTTATTTTCCGCAGAATACACCTGTAGGCTAGAACGGACCCAGCAATTTTTGAAACATGTAGTTATTTAAAGATGACTATGTGAGAGCACATACTTCACTCCCTCTGGAGAGTATCCACAGGTTTATTTGTCTGAGCTATGCAAAATTTCAAAACACTTTCAACTTCCAAACCTGCAGCCTCCAGTCTGAACAGTCTGGATTCAGAGAGGCATTTAGCACCAGCCAAATAAAGTTATTCAATTTGATTTCAACACTGTGCCCAATTCCCAGCATAGTCTTCCTGGGGGGTCACGACATTTAGATTCAATGCCTGCCTGCGTAATAAAGAGGACTTCAGGCCCGGTATGACAGGAGAAGCCTTCCAAGGGGTTCATGTTACCAGATGTCATAATAACAAGAAGCTAGGCTTCCTTCCTGCTTTGTCTTGTAGGGGGTTTGGACAGGGGCAGACAGGAATTGCTGCACTGAGGTGGCACAGCTTAAACTGAATATTATCTTTGGGGAGAATCTTGTTTCATGTTACTGTACAGGGCCAGGGAGGTAGAGTAAAGTAGGACAAGGTATGATGGTGCCACACACCCACACATAAACATCAATAAATGTATACTGTACACATCCACACACACACACACGTAGTACATATTCCCATATACCTGCAAACACGAACACAGCTTTTTACCTATTACATGCACACACGGACACACACATGCACACTTACTCACCACTGACTCGCTGCACTTCCTGTCCCTCTCCCTCCTCAGTCACACAGCAATTGAGAGGTCCGTAATCTCACCTGCTACGCCTGCTATGCTTTCCTCCAACTCACGTCTCCCTCTCCCAACAAAGGTGACCGCGGCGGAGCAGACTAGCATTCCGCTGAGGGCTGATGCTACAGTACACTGCGCCATGGTTCTGCCCTCATCCCCTTGGATTAACGTCTGTTTTGTGCTCGTCATTCTGCCCAGACCTGGTTCCTGAATAAACCCTGAGGACTTTTAGCACAGAGGGCAAAGTGGACGGTTGTCCTGAGCTGAGTGCTAGCTAGGACAAAGACAGAGGCAGAAACATGGGAGGAATAGCACAGGTCGGACATTTGACATTCCTTCAGGCAGTGTGTTTCTCATCAGTGAACACATTTGGATTCTTCTAACGGGAGATACCCCCTTACGCTTCCAAAGCTCTCGCTGTGAGCTTTGCCAGGGTAATGTGACAGAACCGTGAAAAAAACGTGCTCTTAAAAGTAGCCTTTTAACTGAGTGTGTTTGGACCCATATCAATGCAGCAGATGTTTTGTGCATACGGAGATTAAATGAAGTGGCATCAGGTGAAATGCAGGAAAGAAGTGGAGAAAAATGGATTGAAATGACTAGGGGCACTGTTTGTTTTGGTGTTGTAAAACACACACAGGCAATGTCTTTATTTTTCTGTGTGTCTCTTTTGTTGTTGTTGTACTTTCTCCCTCAGACAGCAGACATGCAAGCTCTTCAAGTTTTTAAAGTGTATTTCAAACAAACCATGGCACATGTATCCCTGCATCAGATGAAAGGGACAACTATTAGGAGACAGAGGGGACATCTGACAGAGAGGGTGAGAGAGGCACAGAAGAGAGGAAGAGGAGAGGCTGCTGAGGGTACGGCGAGTGACAGAGAAGGGAGAGCAGGAGGGGGCACAAACACAGCTTTCAACTGCCTTTTGTGAGCTTCTCTGCAGATGTCACCAGCTGTTACCCTGCACGGAGGGTTCCAGAGTGAGGAAAATCGCCTCCGGCCCCGTCCTCGGCCACCTTTCAAGTGTCAATCAGGGAGGAGAGAGGCGGGTAGCGGGGGAGAGGTGGAGGGGGTGGGTGGAGGGGGTGGGTGGAGGGGGTGGGTGGAGGGGGGCTTCGGTCACTGTCCTGTGAACAGTGCCAGCAATTCGCCATTGATTTAGCCTCGCTCAATAACAGAGGGGATGGAGACAGCCATGGGCACAGACAAAGTGGCCTGTGGCAAGGTTAGCTGGAGTTCACAGTGCTAGGTTAGCCTGAATGTTAGTTAGCCAGCATTAGCTTGGTTGAGCCAAGCGCTAGCCGTGACATTGATAGCCCTGCCTGCTCCTTGGTGCAACAACTTGACTGTGAGGGTGACCTACGATTAAACCTGAGGGTTGGGGGGAGGATTGCATGGCAACAAGGAGAAAAGTTGTTCTGCGACCGAATGAGCAAGCATAAAAGGGGGTGACATATGGTGTGATTGACAATAAGACAAACACTGTCTAGCAAGGAGGAGAAAAATGTGTTTAATAATGTTTATTAACCTTGAAGGGTCTGTCTGTGGATAACATGTTTCTCATGTTGCACTCTGATATGATTTCAAATGCACCTTTAACTACAGTACATCAAAATCAGCTGTATTCTAAAATACTGACTGAATGTGTAACCTTGTATTGGGGGGGCAGGTAGCCTAGTGGTTAGAGCATTGGGCCAGTAACCGAATGGTTGCTCGATAGTATCCCTGAGCAGATAAGGTAAAAATCGGTCGTTCTGCCCATGAACAAGGCAGTTAACTCACTGTTCTAGGCCGTCATTGTAAATAAGAATTTGTTCTTAACCGACTTGCCTAGTTGAATAAAAGTTCAATAAAAAAAATGTAAAAAATAATCCTTAGACAAGGGTTAGGTCTGAAATCCCAGCTATTATAGGAAATCACCCAGATGGGATCACTAGTAAACATATCTTCAGACAGGAATACAAACAATGGCTTTATGGTTGAAGTATGCAGATGACACTGGGTCAAAATGGCAGACAGTTTCACATTGAACTGATTCAACTCAGTGCCTGAGAAAACATCCTTCTATAGCTTGTCATCTAGCTGACTACTCGACGTTCACAGGACTGGGTGTTCCATACTGTTACATCTTATCAGGCTGGCTAAGTGGGTCCATTATACAGACAATTGCCTCTGCCCTCCTGATAACCTCTGTGTGGTTTTCTGTAAAACAAAGGCCTTGAAGAGTTGAGGAACGTTTCATCTGATTAATATCTTCCAAAAGCAAAATAGTTGACTCAGAGGTCCCAGACCATGGTTGACCTTGGTGTTTCCTGTCAACCAGGGGTTAGACCCCCCCCCCCCTCCCTCCCCCCAGACACACACTGGCAGTTTGGGATATACTAGATAAGTGGCCACAGTCTCAGTGTGTCTAATTCCTGTGTCGGCTTGTCTCTCAACACCAGCAACCTCGGTGACCTTGCGGTCTTGGGGAGGGAGGGGAGGGGTCACCGGGACCAGAGGTATTTCTCTGTGACGCTGTGACTGAAGGGCCACTCCACTCTGGCTGGCTGGGAGAGAATCATTGGCTTTTTATCTGTTTTGTGTATGTGTGTGTGTTGCTTTGTGTTTTCTGCTCCCTGTAAAGTAAAAAATAGCAGGAAACGTATATCTGTCAGTGTCCATTCAGGAGATCACCTGTAAGGAAACGAAGCGGACAGTAAGTGCTGACACAACCATCCCTGCGCCTAGCAACACATCCTGGTTCCGGCCCAGACGCGCGGGACTGTACAGTACGTCTGAGTGTCGTAGCTTCCTGCCTTAGAGGGGAAAGACAGGGCGGAGCAAGAGGGGAGAGTTTCTTCTTTCAGAAGAAGAAAGGAACGCCAATATCGTTGTTTGCATGTGTAGAGAAAGGCTAGATGAAATGTGTGGTGTAAAGTGACAGAAGTTATTGCGACTGAACATTATGATGGAGCAAGAGGTGAACAGAGCCAGTCTGCTGAAGACAAAATCAGTTGTCATACCAAAATGTTTCCTGGAGTGGTAAAAATATCTCTTTCTTTGCTTTAAAGGGGAAGATGAAATGTACTGCACTGAAGATATACTAAAACAAGTGATCTCAATGAAATATTTCACATTTCAATATTTGCTTAATGGAAACAAAAACAAACAGTCTCTGTTTTGGTAAAAAAAAATGAGGGATGGGCCTGGAGAAATGGAACCACACTCAAATGTACAGATAGAGCTACGGATGCAAGGACGGACCATCCATGGTATTAAAATGATAGTTTAAATCATGTTTTGAGGCTATACAGTGTCTATTTACATTTAGATTGTTTACAAACGTTGGAGTAAAACAAGCTTATATTTTGTTTTTTGATGGGGTATGACAGTTAAAGTGAGCTCATGAGGCATTTATAAAAATTATATTTGATCCTTGAAGAATATAATTTTTATAAATGCCTCATGAGCTTAGTTCAATTGCAATTGGGTAAATATCATTAATACGTTCAAAAAAGGATGTAGCAACTACAGATTCTACCCAATCAGCTATGGAGAGGCTAATGTAGTAGAAAAGGGAGGAAAAAACAAGCTTGTCCACCACTTGAGATTACTTGATCATCTCCTGAAATATTACTTACTAAAATGTCACAGTTAATGATAAGGTTGTTGATAACACTCTTCGGCATAGCCACTAATATTTGCCTCGCAGCATATAGCAGATTTGATATACACTATATTATACAAAAGTATGTGGACACACTGTCCAATTAGTGGATTCGGCTATTTCAGCCACACCTATTCCTGACAACTGTATAAACTAGAGCACACAGCCATGCAATCTCTATAGACAAACATGGGCAGTAAAATCGCCTTACTGAAGAGCTCAGTGACTTTCATCGCGGCACCGTCATAGGTGCCAACAAGTCAGTTCATCAAATTTCTGCCCTGCTAGAGCTGGCCTGGTCAACTGTAAGTGCTGTTCACAGAACGGGACCACCGAGTGCTGAAGCGTGTAGCACGTAAGAATGGTCTGTTCTCGGTTGCAACACTCACTATCACATTCCAAACTCTCTGAAAGCAATGTCAGCACAAGATTTGTTAGTTGGGAGGTCTCTGGAGTGATGAATCACGCTTCTGGCAGTCCGACGTACTAATCTAGGTTTGGCAGATGCCAGCAGAACACTACTTGCCCCAATGCATAGTGCCAACTGTAAAGTTTGGTGGAAGAGGTCTAGGACTGTTTTTCATGTTTTGGGCTAAACCACTTAGTTCCTGTAAAGGGCACTCTTAACTCTACAGCATACAATGACATCCTAGACAATTCTGTGCTTCCAACATTGTGGAAACAGTTTGGAGAAGGCCCCTTCCTGTTTCAGCATGACAATGCCCCCTTACACAAAGCGAGATCTTTACAGAAATGGTTTGTCGAGATCGGTGTGGAAGAACTTGACTGGCCTGCACAGAGCCCTGACCTCAATCCCATTGAACAGCTTTGGGTTGATTTGGAATGCCTACTGCGAGCCAGGCCTAATCTCCCAACATCAGTTCCCAATCTCACTAATGCTCTTGTGGCTGAATGGAAGCAAGTTCCAACATCTAATGGAAAGCCTTCCCAGAAGAGTGGAGGCTGTTATAGCAGCAAATGGGGGACCAACTCCATATTAATGCCCATGACTTTGGAATGAGATGTTCGATGAGCAGGTGTCCACATACTTTTGGTCATATAGTGTATGTAAATCAGTCACACATGTTTTTGTGTTCTGGGTTACTTTTTCTTAACCCTGACTCAGCACAGAGAGCAGTGTTTGATCTTCTCTGGTGTTGTGGTGTTCTTCCCATTACGAAGAGTGACTCCAGAATACCAGGAAATGGGGGTCCCTGGAGGGAAGGGGCAGAGGCCCTGTTTATCCCGATCGCAACGCACGACGTGACCAATGACCCAGCCCTGCACCTGGCCTAGTGAGGTGCCAAGCGTGCACACAATAAGCATGCATGCACGCAAACACACACACCTCATATCCCTTTCCTTGCATGTGACGGTGTGTTATCACTGCCTGCACCTCACAGAGACTTGTCACCTATGTTACTAAAAAGATTGATAAAGTCTATGGGGAAATGGTGAGGTTTCCTTTGTGCTTTTTCTGAATCTGGTGGGTGTATTATTTTGATGGGGGTGTAGGGTAATGAGCTTTATTTGGATTCCCCCCGAGGGATCCCGAGTGGCGCAGCGGCCTAAGGCACTGCATCACAGTGATAGAGGAGTCACTAGGGGAGCCTGGCTCGATCCCGGGCTGTATCACATCCGGCCTTGATCAGGAATCCCATAGGGTGGCGCACAATTGGCCCAGCATCGTCCAGGTAAGGGGAGGGCTTGGCCGGGGTAGGCCGTCAATTTGTTTTTTCTTAACTGATTTGCTTGTTTAAATAAATAAAGTTTAAATGTGGCTTCTATTTGTGTAGGCTTCAACCCAGGAAACGTACGTTATGCTCCTTGGCACAGAGGGACAGCATTGTGTGGGCGGTGAAAAAAAGATTAGGCCTTACATAATTTGTGCCATGAGGGCTGAGGAGTCACATTGCAGACTAGCGGAACCAAAGACTCACCTGCCCAAAACTTTTAGCAGAGATTGTTGGCAACTGTTTCTCTCCCCCATCTCCCTCTCTTTTACTTTTTGTCTCTACCTCCCCTCTCTCTGTAGAATGTGTCCCCTAGCGCCAGTTATAGAGGAGCACCATTTTCTCTTTGATAAGCACCTGTCACCACAGTGTTAAAAGGGAGCAGGCAGCAGAAAGGTAGGGGGTGTGGCAGTGCTAGTGGCGTAGGGCGCCCGCAACAGGCACATGCCTGCTGGGGGCGCCCTACAGACCAAACTACACTTTGGACTAACTGACAGACCTCATTAGCTATCATACACACACACCAGACACACTATTGGTTTTGATGGGGTGAAGGTGGCATCAAACATCAAAAGTCCTACTATGTGTGCGATCCTGGAGCAACGACCATTTCAGCTGAAACAGCTGAGTGTCAAAGGGCTTATATCAAGGCTTGTGATGCCCAGATATCCCCCGCCCCACACATCACCAAATACACACTCACATGCAGGTAGCCTAATGGGGCAGCAGGTAGCCTAGTGGTTAGAGCGTTGGGCCAGTAACTGAAAAGTTGTTGGATCGAATGCCCGAGCTGACAATGTAAAAAAAATCTGTTGTTCTGCCCCTGAACAAGGCAGTACACCTACTGTACCCTGGTAGCCTGTCATTGAAAATAAGAATTTGTTCTTAACTTCTTTGGAACTGGGGGTAAGCATTGAGTAGCTTGGATAAAAAAAGGAAACTGCCTGCAACTCAGGGCTGAAAGCTAGAATATGCATAGAAAACACTCTGAAGTTTCTAAAACATGAGAGAAAAATCCAAACAGGAAGTGGGTTTTTCAAGTCATTGCCTATCGAATATAGTGTCTATGGGGTCATATTGCACTTCCTAAGGATTCCAGTAGATGTCAACAGTCTTTAGAACCTTGTTTCTTGCTTCTACTGTGAAGGAGGTGGAAATGGGAGCTGAATGAGTCAGAGGTCTGCGAGCGTTGCATGAGCTGATGACGTGATTCTGTACTTAGTTTGAAATGTTTCTTCGACCTGTAATATAACTTTTTGAAGTTTTTGTCAGATGTAACGCTGACCAGAATGAGCGTTTGGATATGTATACCAAACGCGCTAACAAAAGAAGGTATTTGGACATAAATAACGGATATTATCGAACAAAACAAACATTTATTGTGGACCTGGGATTCCTGGAGTGCTTTTTGATGTAGATCATCAAATGTAAGGGAATATTTATCATGTCATTTCTTGTTTATGTTGACACATTCGTTGCAGCTATTGTGATTTTTACTTCTGAGCGCCGTCTCAGATTATTGCATGGGTTTCTTTTTCCGTAAAGTTTTTTGAAATCTGACACAGCGGTTGCATTAACCTCTCTGCGCACCGAACCCGGTAGTGGGATGAAATTCGACAACAAACGGTGATCGCTACATAAATAGTCATATTAAACTTTCATGAAAATACAAGTGTCTCACATGTTTCGAAAGCCTAGAATCTTGCTAATCCAACTGCTTTGTCAGATTTAAAAAAGGATTTACTGTGAAAGAATACGATGCAATTATCTGAGGATAGAGCCCCATAAAAAACAACTATTTCAACCAGCACAGGCGTAACAAAATCACAAACTGCAATAAAATAAATAGTTTACTTTTGACGATCTTCCTTTGTTTGCAATCCCAATGCTCATTGTTACACAATGAATGCTCTTTTGTTTGCTAAAATAAATTTTTATAGCATAACACAAAACATTTTGTGAACCGCTTGTGTCGTGAATTCCGTCTCATTCCATTTTCGACAAAACATTCGAGGTAAATACCCCCACAAAACGTGACCTTTCCAGTCATGTTTGTTCATTGCAATCAACTGGTTGTAATACAACCAAACTTGATGGGCCATTTCGCGGGACGTATTGACTGAAAGAAACCGATTTGAAGACAACAAGTGATGATATCACTGTGCACCAATGATATGACTGTTTCGTTGATTGACTGTATTTTAACCCAATGACCACTGATCGTCTTGAAATCTAGCTGGGTAGATAGCCAATGAGCTGAGGTAAACGGCAATATGTAACGGTTATGTGTTGGAAGACCAACCCATGTAGTAAACTCCTGCGTAAAGACGGTCATTTGCCATTGAAGATTCATACTGGAAGGAGCTAAGCTTGTGACGCACAGCACTTTTTCGGTAACGCGCATCTTCAACTGTTTATATATCGAACATCATGGCGAATAAGTCAGGGAAAGCTAAATCTAAGACTAGATATACGAATATAGACAAAGGTAGAGGAAATTGATCGTGATAGTGAAACAGATCTTTTGGAAGATTCAGATTCAGCTAGCAACCATAGCTATGACTCCAAAATGGAAGCATATTTTTCCAACGGAGAGGACATTGTTTTGGACTGGTAAGTTCTTGTCATGCTAATGCCGTGGTTTGAAATTAAAAATATAATATATTATTGGATTTTTTAAAACATTTTATTTGCAGTATATAAAAATGTAATGAAATGTGTAAAGTACACATTGGCTATGCGTTGTGGGTGGGGGTATGTTTGTATGTATGTGAATAACCCATAGCCTGTGTGTGTGTGTGTGTGTGTATATATATATATATATATATGTATATATATATATGTAAATATATATATATATATAAATATATATGGAATGGAGTAGAATGTAACAGCAAACCCACACAGCGACCATGCTTCCTCCTCTAAGTCTACATATTAGGCCCACAACAATGGCCAAAGTGAAATGGAACACCATTTTATGTTCCCTGTACCCTATATATCTGTTTATTATACCTGTTGATACAGGGCTCATATGTGAAACTATTCTAACTGAACATTTTCTTTCACAGTGACACTGACTCCGAATGGGAGCCCCCAGTGCCAAGGTGTCCATCCCCCACTGAAGCTGGTTCATCCAGCTTCAGCTCCACACCTCTCCGGCTCCACACCTCCCGGGCTGTCTAGAGGTGTGAAGGCACAGACAAAGAGGCGGAGGAGGGGAAGTGTGCCACCTGCGAACGAAGGGACAGAAGGGCATTGGCACACTGTCCTAGAAGATGATGTGGAGCCACCTCAACCAACATTTAGGCCAAAAAGGAAGCCAGGTCCTCAGGTGAACATAACCGCAACTTAAAGCCCCCTTCAGCCTTTTCAGCTGTTTTTCACCCAATCCGTTGTCGATTCGCTCGTGTCTCACACTCATAAATATGGGGAGAAGAAGCAAGCAGGCAAAAAGGCAGCATGGAAGCCCATATCCATGTCAGACTTCACTGGTCGTTTACATGGGGCAGGTGAAGCTGAAAAGCCTGAGGGACTACTGGAAAACATCATCTCTCTACCAACTGCCTTTCCCCATGACTTATGTCTTGCAAAAGGATTCTGGTTATCTCACAGGCGCTTCACATCAGTGACCCAAAGGTTGATGAAGCGAATGACAAGAAGAGAGGCACAGCAATGTTTGATAGACTGTGCAAAATAAAACCTCTCTACTACAGCATTGTTGAGGCCTGCAAAACCTACTTTCAGCCAGCCCAGAATGTGTCAATAGATAAGAGGATGGTGGCCTCAAACAGTACATGAGAAACAAACCAGCCAAGTGGGGTTACAAGCTGTTTGTGTTGGCTGATTCTGTGTGTGCCTACACATGCAATTTTTTTTGTCTACGAGGGGAAGAACAGTTTTGCTACCGGTAAGGGACTAAGCTATGCCTCTGTGATGGAGTTATTGGAATTTCAACTGCTAGGGAAGGGCTACAAACTGTTCGTGGATAACTTTTACACAAGCCCTACCCTGTTTGCAGACCTTAGGAAGCGGGAAGTGTGAGCTTCTGGCACCATTCGTACCAACAGGGTGGGCTTTCCGAAGACGAAGGTGAACAGCATGCCTAAGCGGGCTGAGCGGGGGACCATGCGATGGATCCGTGAAGATGGCCTGCTGTTTGTAAAGTGGATGGATACCAGAGAGGTGGTGATGTGCACAACAATCCACAAGTCCTTCAGTGGGGATCACATCGTCAGACATGTGAAGGACGGTGCCGGGGCATGGGCCACCAAAATGGCCCCATTCCAACTGCAGTAAAGGACCACAACAAGAGCATGGGAGGTGTGGACCTGTCAGATGTGCTGATAGGCTATTACAATGTCCTCCATAAGACGATGAAATGGTACAAGACATTCTTCTATCATTTCATTGACATTACTGTGGTGAATGCAATTCATCCTACACAAGGAAATGGCTAAGAGCTGTGGAAAGCCCTTCCTTGCTTGCTGGCTGCTGCACCACTGCACCACGTTCTACCTACTCTACCTCTGTCCCTCCCGTCCCTTCTGCTCCTGCCACAAGTGTTCATCTGGCCAAATTTATTTCTGCAGGCATGGATGTGCCTAAGGGCCAAAAGGGCACAGCATGGAGGCGTCGCTGTGTTGTTTGCAAGATGAAGTCCCCCATCACTTGCAGCACATGCTTGGTGACCCTCTGCTTTATAGCAGAAAGAGACTGCTATGGCACCTGGCATCAGCAGCACAATATTGATGAGAGCTTTGGCAAAGTGGGTGGGGTTATATCCTTCCTGTTTGGTCCTGTCCGGGGGTCTCATCAGATGGGGCCACAGTGTCCCCTGACCCCTCCTGTCTCAACCTCCAGTATTTATGCTGCAGTAGTTTGTGTCGGGGCTAGGGTCAGTTTGTTATATCTGGAGTACTTCTCCTGTCTTATCCAGTGTCCTGTGTGAATTTAAGTATGCTCTCTCTAATTCTCCTTCTTTCTCTCGGAGGACCTGAGCCCTACGACCATGCGTCAGGACTACTTGGCATGATGAATCCTTGCTGTCCCTAATCCACCTGGCCTTGCTGCTGTTCCAGTTTCAACTGTTCTGCCTGCGGCTATGTAACCCTAAACTGTTCATATTTACTCAAGGTGCTGTCCTGTTGCACCCTCTACAAACCCTGTGATCTCCACCCGGCACAGCCAGAAGAGGACTGGCCACCCCTCATAGCCTGGTTGCTCTCTAGGTTTCTTCCTAGGTTTTTGCCTTTCTAGGGAGTTTTTCCTAGCCACCGTGCTTCTACACTTGCATTGCTTGCTGTTTGGGGTTTTAGGCTGGGGCTATATAAATATATTTGATTTGATAGAGGACTGAGGGTGTGTAAATAGTTACCCATGTTATTTTGTAAATGTATATAATATTTTTTTCATATTTTTTTATCAATAATTATATTTTTTCCAGATTTTTTTTCTCCCATTTTTTTTGGGTGGGGGGGGTGTTAGAATACCATTTTGGTATTTTGTATATAGTTATTTGTTTCAAAATGTATACCTACACCAATTTAGCCACTTGGGTACATGTGGCCTACTTGTGTGGGACACCTGGGTGACTTCATGATAAATGTCATGTAAGCACACTCATTTTGGAAGTTATCATTCTGAAACTTTATACAAGTACTGTTGCCCTCTTATATTTTTCACTGAAATTGTCCCCATCATCCTATCTGAATGTGTGTTTTATCTTGTTCATTTTAAAGATGATAGAAAAATAAAAATTGTTTTATCAAAATCAGATCTATTGTGTTATATTCTCCTACATTCAATTCACATGTACACAAAATTCAGAGTGTTTTCTTTCTAATGGTACCAAAAATATGCATATCCTTGGTTCTGTGCCTGAGCTACAGGCTGTTAGATTTGGGAATGTCTTCAGTCGGATGTTGCACAAAGTAGGGGGGGAGCTGTATTAAATCGGGAAACGGTAACTCATTAAACAAACTTTTCTCCAGGTGCCCCAGGTTACTGAGTTACTGGTTACCTGGTAAATCTAATCTCATAATTATAAACACAGTTAATTGGTCAATAAATAGCATGTCATCACATTAACGATAATACGTCACGACAGACCCAAGGAATGGTAACAATATTTGACAGGCCCTGTTGCCCTAAGGGCGGTAGGGAATGGTTCTGATCTCGGCACACCCATATAGTTGGCAGGACTGGGCTAAGTGTGGATTCTAAAGCTGCCCCCGATCGGAATAAATCTGTTCAGGACAAATTCCAGTGTTGCACTACAGCTGACCAGAGTGCTTTTACAGTGGTCTCTGCAGTCTGGTCTTTTGAGGGAACAGGCCACCCATATCTGGAAAACAGATCTGTCATGACGAGTAGGTAAGGGCTGACCCAGGGATATATAGCCTCCTGTTGGGTCCCCCACCAGTCGGGTCCTTCCTCAGCAGTCTGATTAGCTAACTCGTTGCAGGTGCATCTGATCCCACAAGCCCCGCAACCCACTTATCCACTTATCTACCAATCCATCTCGTGACATTATCTTCTGTGCAGCATGGGTGGGGGGTGAACAATGCAGCCCAGACAGCTTAAGCAATGAATGAGTAAGTGGAGCAGGCACTTGGCTCTTCACGCTATAAAGGGGCTGAGCTGATAGACAGACCGATTCTGGGGGTGTGCTGATAGACAGATCCTCTCAATCACGTGAGACCCATTTGACAGAAGTACCGAACGAAACAACGTTTTCTTTATGTATTGAAAAGTACAGACGTTTCTGTATACTGTGCAACACTATACCGTAGTAGAACAGCAACTAACACAATATAATTATGGACTAACTCATTCTTAGCTCTTTTGTCTATCTGTGTTTTGTTATTGTTATTTTTTGTCTTCCTCGTCAAATCCTGTCCTGCCCTCAGTGGAAGAGTTGAGCTGTTCTCCAACACAATACAGTACATCCATAATAAGCCTATCCAGCACTGAAGCCAAGCCTCTGAACACCTCAACGCATACCTCATACCCTCATTCAATCACAGCTGTGATCCCTTCCCAACACTGTGGAAATAGTACTTTCATGTTTGGTTGAATACCATAGTAGACCAACAATTTACAAGAAAAAGCCTTTCTTGAGCGGAGGGGAGGCTATGCTTGGTCTTTAATTAAATACAACGAAATGGGGTCAAAAAAAATACTACGAAGAATACAGGCACCGAGCTGGGAGAAGCACAACAACACCCCTTCGACCAGACCCAGCGAGCTGACGGGGGAGAGGGAGGGCTGTCTGCACTCTGGACTGAGGTAGGAAAGCTGCAGGAGACAGAGGAACAAATGGCCCAGCTGAAGGAGGAGGTGAGACAACTGCAGGAGAGAGGCAGAGCGCTCCTGACAACCGCCCCATACCCACTCCTAATAGACTCAAATGGGAAAGACATACATGAAAATAAACTCTTTCCTCTTTCACGAAGTGGCTGAAAACTGGTGTCCAAACAGTCAGCGCCCTCGAGCTGCTGTCAGAGGACCGACTAGGGTCCCCCAGCCACATAATAATTAACACAGCCAAAAATGCCTTGAGGGTCCAGCAAGAATCGGTGGCCACAGCACTCAAGTTAGTAATTGTAAAAGCTTCTTCCACATTCCCTAACTCAAGAGTGGCCATCTCTACTCTTCTACTACAAAAATAATTTTACCACGCCACCATACAAGCATCTCCCATGACTGTGGCTCGAAACTCAATGTTTACCTGGCTCATCACCGCACACTGGATTTGGACAGCCTCTACAAAGCCATAGTACCCACCTTAATAAGTTTCCTCACCAGTTAAACATTTTTTTAAATGTTCTGAGAACGCAAGTGAAAATGACAACGGTTTGCTATGGTTCCCTGAAAGTTTTCCTGGGAGGATTTATAACCGTTCTGAGAATGGGAATTATAGGTTATTTGAAGGGAATTAAATAACATTCTGAGAAGTTGTTTCAAATAAAATCACATTTGTTACGTGCACCGAATTCAACAGGCATTGTACAAGCAGTGAAATGCTTACTTACAAGTCCTTAACTAACAATACAGTTCAAGAAATAGAGTTAAGAAAATATTTACTAAATAAGCGAAGGTAAAAGAAAATACAAAATCAAAAAGTAACACAAGAAAATTACATAACAATAACGAGGCTGGTACCTGCAATGTAGAGTCAATGAGTCAATGTACAGGTTAGTCAAAGCAATTTGTAATGTGAGTGGGGGTCAACGTAAATAGTCCAGGTGGACATTTGATTAATTGTTTGGCAGTCTTATGGCTTGAGGGTAGAATCTGTTAAAGAGCCTTTTGGTCTTAGACGTGGCGTTCCAGTAGTGCTTGTCGTGAGGTAACAGAAAAAACAGTCTATGACTTTGGTGACAATAAGACTTAATAACACTGCTGGTTTAGGTTAAGTGTTTTGAACTCCAAGCACTGATAGGACACATGGAAATAAATGTGCTTAGTCATTAATCATGCAAACACATTTATTTTTTTCATCAAACCTATGCTCTTGGGTTTAGCCATGGAATTAGTCCACTGTGCCACCAGAATGAAGCTAGCATGCCATTTTTTTACTCATACAAAGTGTTTAAATTTAGTGTATTCAAATGGATCCCAAATGGATCCCAGGCACTCATTAAGATCAGGTGGACAGTTAGTGGACGTGGCCAACATACTTATTAACAAGGCCGAGAGAGTTTTGTTGACCCTCAGAACAGTATGTATACTGTATGTTTTTCTTAGAACGTTCTTTGAAAATTACAGTTGTCTTGTGTTTTTATTAATGGGAAGTTTGCTTAATGTTTTGAGAACATTACTTTAAATAGAACCACAATGTTCTGAGCTATTTAAGAACATTCCCAATGTCAAACCAGTTGGAGAACATTCTTAAAAATTACCAAAATTGAAATGACATTTTAGGAAATGTTCTGTTCAAGTAATGAACCAAATTAAAAAATTGTGAAGTTTCTTAAATGTGCTGAGAATGTTCCAAAGCCAAGCAACTATTCTGCACCATTCCCAGAAATGTGTGGGAATGTTGCATGCAAAACAACCATAGGACAACCACGCTCTCACCAAGCTCAAAGAACATTTCGTTCTCAGAACGTTATGTGCTAGCTGGGTAGTCATTGAAGTCCCTTACATAGTTTATCATAAAGTAGTGTGAATGTATCATGTTTATAACCGGCTGTTCCTGCTATACTGCCTCACTATTTTATCCATTTACTTTGCAACTTTGGTTAGAAAACCATTAGATTTGGCCCAGGAGGAAAATAAATAGTGTAGTCATCTTCACAATTCAATTCAAGTCCTCCATGAAAGCAAGTCTGTTTGTCCTCTTACGCAAAATCAGGGTTCATGAAATGACCCCTTTGTGTATGGTTTTTCCCTTCAAAAAAGGTCTGGATGAGTTACTCTTAGACTATTCCTGGTGAATATACAAACTATTAGGCTAAAGCAGTTCAAATGTTTTCAATGTTATGGTCTTCAATGCTAAAAGTCCAAAACACACGTACAGTGGTTGCTCCACTAAAAGTTTTGTGATTATGCTGTGGTACTTAGAGGTAATTTGTGTTTTAGTACTGTTATGCAGGTGAATGAGGACCCAAAAGCGACTTGGCGAAAACAGAGTCTTTATTCCAGTAAAGGAAATAGGCAATACTCCTAGACAAATCGGAGCAGAAAACAAAACATAAAAAACTAATTCCACTCGTAGTGACGAGGACAGACTGGAGACTCGACCATAAACTGTAGGTTGCCTCGGGAAGGCACCGACCGTAGCAGACTCAGACACCTGCTCACATGCAGCATCTGAGGGAAACAAGACACGACAGGGCGAGACAAAGACACAGCACGGTGAACAAAATACAAGGATCCGACAGGACAGAAACGGAAGACAAGGGGAGAAATAGGGACTCTAATCAGAGGGCAAGATACGGAACAGGTGTGAAAAGAATAGAAGATTGATTAGGGGAATAGGAACAGCTGGGAGCAGGAACGGAACGATAGAGAGAAGAGAGAGAGGGAGGGAGAGAGAAAAAAGGGAACGAACCTAGAAAGACCAGCAGGGGGAAAACGAACAGAAGGGAAAGCAAAATGACAAGACAATATAAGACAAAACATGACAGTACCCCCCCACTCACCGAGCGCCTCCTGGCGCACTTGAGGAGGAATCCTGGCGGCAACGGAGGAAATCATCAATCAGCGAACGGTCCAGCACGTCCCGAGACGGAACCCAACTCCTCTCCTCAGGACCGTAACCCTCCCAATCCACTAAGTATTGGTGACCCCGTCCTCGAGAACGCATGTCCATGATCCTACGTACCTTGTAAATAGGTGCGCTCTCGACAAGGACGGGGGGGGGGGTAGACGAACGGGGGTGCGAAGAAAGGGCTTGACACAGGAGACATGGAAGACAGGATGGACGCGATGAAGATGTCGCGGAAGAAGCAGTCGCACAGCGACAGGATTGACGACCTGGGAGACACGGAACGGACCAATGAACCGCGGAGTCAACTTACGAGAAGCTGTCGTAAGGGGAAGGTTGCGAGTGGAAAGCCACACTCTCTGGCCGCAACAATACCTAGGACTCTTAATCCTACGTTTATTGGCGGCTCTCACAGTCTGTGCCCTGTAACGGCAAAGTGCAGACCTCACCCTCCTCCAGGTGCGCTCACAACGTTGGACAAACGCTTGAGCGGAGGGAACGCTGGACTCGGCAAGCTGGGATGAGAACAGAGGAGGCTGGTAACCCAGACTACTCTGAAACGGAGATAACCCGGTAGCAGACGAAGGAAGCGAGTTGTGAGCGTATTCTGCCCAGGGGAGCTGTTCTGCCCAAGACGCAGGGTTTCTAAAAGAAAGGCTGCGTAGTATGCGACCAATCGTCTGATTGGCCCTTTCTGCTTGACCGTTAGACTGGGCATGAAACCCGGAAGAGAGACTGACGGACGCACCAATCAAACGACAGAACTCCCTCCAAAACTGTGACGTGAATTGCGGGCCTCTGTCTGAAACGGCGTCTAACGGGAGGCCATGAATTCTGAACACATTCTCGCTGATGATTTGTGCCGTCTCCTTAGCGGAAGGAAGCTTAGCGAGGGGAATGAAATGTGCCGCCTTAGAGAACCTATCAACAACCGTAAGAATCACAGTCTTCCCCGCAGACAAAGGCAGACCGGTAATGAAGTCTAAGGCGATGTGAGACCATGGTCGAGAAGGAATGGGAAGCGGTCTGAGACGACCGGCAGGAGGAGAGTTACCTGACTTAGTCTGCGCGCAGTCCGAACAAGCAGCCACGAAACGGCGCGTGTCACCCTCCTGAGTAGGCCACCAAAAGCGCTGGCGAATAGAAGCAAGAGTACCTCGAACGCCGGGGTGACCAGCTAACTTGGCAGAGTGAGCCCACTGAAGAACAGCCAGACGAGTAGAAACAGGAACGAAAAGAAGGTTACTAGGACAAGCGCGCGGCGACGCAGTGTGCGTGAGTGCTTGCTTAACCTGTCTTTCAATTCCCCAGACTGTCAACCCGACAACACGCCCATAAGGAAGAATCCCCTCGGGATCAGTAGAAGCCACAGAAGAACTAAAGAGACGGGATAAGGCATCAGGCTTGGTGTTCTTACTACCCGGACGGTAAGAAATCACAAACTCGAAACGAGCGAAAAACAACGCCCAACGAGCTTGTCGTGCATTAAGTCGTTTGGCAGAACGGATGTACTCAAGGTTCTTATGGTCTGTCCAAACGACAAAAGGAACGGTCGCCCCCTCCAACCACTGTCGCCATTCGCCTAGGGCTAAGCGGATGGCGAGCAGTTCGCGGTTACCCACATCATAGTTGCGTTCCGATGGCGACAGGCGATGAGAAAAATAAGCGCAAGGATGAACCTTATCGTCAGACTGGAAGCGCTGGGATAGAATGGCTCCCACGCCTACCTCTGAAGCGTCAACCTCGACAATGAATTGTCTAGTGACGTCAGGAGTAACGAGGATAGGAGCGGACGTAAAACGTTCTTTGAGAAGATCAAAAGCTCCCTGGGCGGAACCGGACCACTTAAAACACGTCTTGACAGAAGTAAGAGCTGTGAGAGGGGCAGCAACTTGACCGAAATTACGAATGAAACGCCGATAGAAATTAGCGAAACCTAGAAAGCGCTGCAACTCGACACGTGACCTTGGAACGGGCCACTCACTGACAGCTTGGACCTTAGCGGGATCCATCTGAATGCCTTCAGCGGAAATAACAGAACCGAGAAAAGTAACGGAGGAGACATGAAAAGAGCACTTCTCAGCCTTCACGTAGAGACAATTCTCTAAAAGGCGCTGGAGTACACGTCGAACGTGCTGAACATGAATCTCGAGTGACGGTGAAAAAATCAGGATATCGTCAAGGTAAACAAAAACAAAGATGTTCAGCATGTCTCTCAGAACATCATTAACAAATGCCTGAAAAACAGCTGGCGCATTGGCGAGACCAAACGGCAGAACCCGGTACTCAAAATGACCTAACGGAGTGTTAAACGCCGTTTTCCACTCGTCCCCCTCTCTGATGCGCACGAGATGGTAAGCGTTACGAAGGTCCAACTTAGTAAAGAACCTGGCTCCCTGCAGAATCTCGAAGGCTGATGACATAAGGGGAAGCGGATAACGATTCTTAACCGTTATGTCATTCAGCCCTCGATAATCCACGCAGGGGCGCAGAGTACCGTCCTTCTTCTTAACAAAAAAAAACCCCGCCCCGGCAGGAGAGGAAGAAGGCACTACGGTGCCGGCGTCAAGAGACACATACAAATAATCCTCGAGAGCCTTACGTTCGGGAGCCGACAGAGAGTATAGTCTACCCCGAGGAGGAGTGGTCCCCGGAAGGAGATCAATACTACAATCATACGACCGGTGAGGAGGAAGGGAGTTGGCTCTGGACCGACTGAAGACCGTGCGCAGATCATGATATTCCTCCGGCACTCCTGTCAAATCGCCAGGTTCCTCCTGAGAAGTGGGGACAGAAGAAACGGGAGGGATTGCAGACATTAAACACTTCACATGACAAGAAACGTTCCAGGATAGGATAGAATTACTAGACCAATTAATAGAAGGATTATGACATACTAGCCAGGGATGACCCAAAACAACAGGTGTAAAAGGTGAACGAAAAATCAAAAAGGAAATAGTCTCACTGTGGTTACCAGATACTGTGAGGGTTAAAGGTAGTGTCTCATATCTGATACTGGGGAGATGACTACCATCTAAGGCGAACATGGGCGTAGGCTTCTCTAACTGTCTGAAAGGAATGTCATGTTTCCGAGCCCATGCTTCGTCCATAAAACAACCCTCAGCCCCAGAGTCTATCAAGGCACTGCATGTAGCACCCGAACCGGTCCAGCGTAGATGGACCGACATAGTAGTACAGGATCTTGATGGAGAGACCTGAGTAGTAGCGCTCACCAGTAGCCCTCCGCTTACTGATGAGCTCTGGCTTTTACTGGACATGAATTGACAAAATGTCCAACAAGTCTGCAATAGAGGCACAGGCGGTTGGTGATCCTCCGTTCCCTCTCCTTAGTCGAGATGCGAATACCTCCCAGCTGCATGGGCTCAGTCTCTGAGCCAGAGGAGGGAGATGGTTGCGATGCGGAGCAGGGAAACACCGTTAACGCGAGCTCTCTTCCACGAGTTTGGTGACGAAGATCTACCCGTCGTTCTATGCGGATGGCGAGAGCAATCAAAGAGTCCACACTGGAAGGAACCTCCCGGGAGAGAATCTCATCTTTAACCTCTGCGTGGAGTCCCTCCAGAAAACGAGCGAGCAGCGCCGGCTCGTTCCAGTCACTAGAGGCAGCAAGAGTGCGAAACTCTATAGAGTAATCCGTTATGGATCGATCACCTTGACATAGGGAAGCCAGGGCCCTAGAAGCCTCCCTACCAAAAACTGAACGATCAAAAACCCGAATCATCTCCTCTTTAAAGTTCTGGTAATTGTTAGAACAATCAGCCCTTGCCTCCCAGATAGCTGTGCCCCACTCTCGAGCCCGGCCAGTAAGGAGTGATATGACGTAAGCAACCCGAGCTCTCTCTCTAGAGTATGTGTTGGGTTGGAGAGAGAACACAATATCACACTGGGTGAGAAAGGAGCGGCACTCCGTGGGCTGCCCGGAGTAACAAGGTGGGTTATTAACCCTAGGTTCCGGAGGCTCGGCAGTCCAGGAAGTAACAGGTGGCACGAGACGAAGACTCTGGAACTGTCCAGAGAGGTCGGAAACCTGAGCGGCCAGGTTCTCCACGGCATGACGAGCAGCAGACAATTCCTGCTCGTGTCTGCCGAGCATGGCTCCTTGGATCTCGACGGCAGTGTTACGAGCGTCTGTAGTCGCTGGGTCCATTCTTTGGTCGGATCCTTCTGTTATGCAGGTGAATGAGGACCCAAAAGCGACTTGGCGAAAACAGAGTCTTTATTCCAGTAAAGGAAATAGGCAATACTCCTAGACAAATCGGAGCAGAAAACAAAACATAAAAAACTAATTCCACTCGTAGTGACGAGGACAGACTGGAGACTCGACCATTACATTTACATTTAAGTCATTTAGCAGACGCTCTTATCCAGAGCGACTTACAAATTGGTGCATTCACCTTATGACATCCAGTGGAACAACCACTTTACAATAGTGCATCTAAATATTTTAAGGGGGGTGAGAAGGATTACTTTATCCTATCCTAGGTATTCCTTAAAGAGGTGGGGTTTCAAGTGTCTCCGGAAGGTGGTGATTGACTCCGCTGTCCTGGCGTCGTGAGGGAGTTTGTTCCACCATTGGGGAGCCAGAGCAGCGAACAGTTTTGACTGAGCTGAGCGGGAACTGTACTTCCTCAGTGGTAGGGAGGTGAGCAGGCCAGAGGTGGATGAACGCAGTGCCCTTATTTGGGTGTAGGGCCTGATCAGAGCCTGGAGGTACTGAGGTGCCGTTCCCCTCACAGCTCCGTAGGCAAGCACCATGGTCTTGTAGCGGATGCGAGCTTCAACTGGAAGCCAGTGGAGAGAGCGGAGGAGCGGGGTGACGTGAGAGAACTTGGGAAGGTTGAACACTAGACGGGCTGCGGCGTTCTGGATGAGTTGTAGGGGTTTAATGGCACAGGCAGGGAGCCCAGCCAACAGCGAGTTGCAGTAATCCAGACGGGAGATGACAAGTGCCTGGATTAGGACCTGCGCCGCTTCCTGTGTGAGGCAGGGTCGTACTCTGCGGATGTTGTAGAGCATGAACCTACAGGAACGGGCCACCGCCTTGATGTTAGTTGAGAACGACAGTTTGTTGTCCAGGATCACGCCAAGGTTCTTAGCGCTCTGGGAGGAGGACACAATGGAGTTGTCAACCGTGATGGCGAGATCATGGAACGGGCAGTCCTTCCCCGGGAGGAAGAGCAGCTCCGTCTTGCCGAAGTTCAGCTTGAGGTGGTGATCCGTCATCCACACTGATATGTCTGCCAGACATGCAGAGATGCGATTCGCCACCTGGTCATCAGAAGGGGGAAAGGAGAAGATTCATTGTGTGTCGTCTGCATAGCAATGATAGGAGAGACCATGTGAGGTTATGACAGAGCCAAGTGACTTGGTGTATAGCGAGAATAGGAGAGGGCCTAGAACAGAGCCCTGGGGGACACCAGTGGTGAGAGCGCGTGGTGAGGAGACAGATTCTCGCCACGCCACCTGGTAGGAGCGACCTGTCAGGTAGGACGCAATCCAAGCGTGGGCCGCGCCGGGAGATGCCCAACTCGGAGAGGGTGGAGAGGAGGATCTGATGGTTCACAGTATCGAAGGCAGCCGATAGGTCTAGAAGGATGAGAGCAGAGGAGAGAGAGTTAGCTTTAGCGGTGCGGAGCGCCTCCGTGATACAGAGAAGAGCAGTCTCAGTTGAATGACTAGTCTTGAAACCTGACTGATTTGGATCAAGAAGGTCATTCTGAGAGAGATAGCGGGAGAGCTGACCAAGGACGGCACGTTCAAGAGTTTTGGAGAGAAAAGAAAGAAGGGATACTGGTCTGTAGTTGTTGACATCGGAGGGATCGAGTGTAGGTTTTTTCAGAAGGGGTGCAACTCTCGCTCTCTTGAAGACGGAAGGGACGTAGCCAGCGGTCAGGGATAAGTTGATGAGCGAGGTGAGGTAAGGGAGAAGGTCTCCGGAAATGGTCTGGAGAAGAGAGGAGGGGATAGGGTCGAGCGGGCAGGTTGTTGGGCGGCCGGCCGTCACAAGACGCGAGATTTCATCTGGAGAGAGAGGGAGAAAGAGGTCAGAGCACAGGGTAGGGCAGTGTGAGCAGAACCAGCGGTGTTGTTTGACTTAGCAAACGAGGATCGGATGTCGTCGATCTTCTTTTCAAAATGGTTGACGAAGTCATCTGCAGAGAGGGAGGAGGGGGGAGGGGAGGAGGATTCAGGAGGGAGGAGAATGTGGCAAAGAGCTTCCTAGGGTTAGAGGCAGATGCTTGGAATTTAGAGTGGTAGAAAGTGGCTTTAGCAGCAGAGACAGAGGAGGAAAATGTAGAGAGGAGGGAGTGAAAGGATGCCAGGTCCGCAGGGAGGCGAGTTTTCCTCCATTTCCGCTCGGCCTTCCGGAGCCCTGTTCTGTGAGCTCGCATTGAGTCGTCAAGCCACGGAGCGGGAGGGGAGGACCGAGCCGGCCTGGAAGATAGGGGACATAGAGAGTCAAAGGATGCAGAAAGGGAGGAGAGGAGGGTTGAGGAGGCAGAATCAGGAGATAGGTTGGAGAAGGTTTGAGCAGAGGGAAGAGATGATAGGATGGAAGAGGAGAGAGTAGCGGGGGAGAGGGAGCGAAGGTTGGGACGGCGCGATACCATCCGAGTAGGGGCAGTGTGGGAAGTGTTGGATGAGAGCGAGAGGGAAAAGGATACAAGGTAGTGGTCGGAGACTTGGAGGGGAGTTGCAATAAACTGTAGGTTGCCTCGGGAAGGCACCGACCATAGCAGACTCAGACACCTGCTCACATGCAGCATCTGAGGGAAACAAGACACGACAGGGCGAGACAAAGACACAGCACGGTGAACAAAATACAAGGATCCGACAGGACAGAAACGGAAGACAAGGGGAGAAATAGGGACTCTAATCAGAGGGCAAGATACGGAACAGGTGTGAAAAGAATAGAAGATTGATTAGGGGAATAGGAACAGCTGGGAGCAGGAACGGAACGATAGAGAGAAGAGAGAGAGGGAGGGAGAGAGAAAAAAGGGAACGAACCTAGAAAGACCAGCAGGGGGAAAACGAACAGAAGGGAAAGCAAAATGACAAGACAATATAAGACAAAACATGACAAGTACAATACCCTGAGTCACCACTTCATTGCTCCAGACCAGTACAAGGGGGAGTTAGAGCACTGATTATGCTTTCGGATCATATTGTGTCTAACTGACAATGGATGGGCGACATAAATCTAAATAGAAACTGATAATTGTGTACGACTTCAGTATTACTTTCTAAAACTGTTGTTACACTAAGGTTTTTATTATTTTATTTTGTTACGATTATTTTTCTCTTACTGTAGTACTGTAGCCCACTCCTGCCCATTGTACGGCACCTGAGTGCCGCAAAGGTCTAAGATACTGCATAGCAGTGTAACCTGTGTTGCTGCAGATGCTGGTTCAATACCCGTGACTGCATCAACTGGGAGATTCATGAGATGACTGTTGGTTTTTGGTTTCTCTCCCTCTAAAAACATCAATAAATTGTAAATAACAAATTGGCTTTATTTACAAACTACTAACAATATCTCACCCCATCAAGAATGTCATTTTTCTCGCTCATTTAACTTTTTTTGAAAATGATATCATCTCCAAAATATTGTTATTTTTTAACAAATCTACTATTATTTTTATTAATTTAGAATGATATAAAAGCCCCTTGGATATTCTCACAGATATATGATTAACCCTGTTATTAGCAGGACAATATATATTGGTCGTATTGGTCATGGCTCCCGAGTGGCGCACAATGGGATTGCCTTGCAGTTCTCCAGCTGTATTCACTGAAAGAGTACAAGGTTCAAGGCACGGATGGGCTGCAGAACCGTTCGCAGAAGATGGACCTAGCCCATGGAGAAAGGGAGGAGAAGGAAGGGAGAGGAGGGGAAGACCCCAACCCCACCACACTGGGTAGCACAGAGCAACACTTTAAGGGGCATTGCACTAATAATGGCGCTGACTAGGGAAACGTTCCCGCTGTTTTTAGTGCCAGTCTGTAAGTTCAAACTAAAACAATGTAACTAATAATGCCATTTTTATGCATTCGTTAATAAAATTATGATAAAAATACAAATTGATCCATAACGAATTACTATGGGAATAAATATCACTGAATTACAGAAATATCCTCTATATGTAATTATTGTTGAGTAATGTGCTGTTAAATGTGGTGTAGGTCTTATTTATTTAAAGAGCATATTGAAGTTAGAAGAAATAGGATTTGAAGCAATATCCTACAACTATTTTAGCATCATTTCGCGCTGCTCTGAGACAAGCATGGGGACTGGTCTTTATAAATAAATTAGAATTTTATTTTCACTGAATCTCCATTTGGGTATTGGTTAGACTACAATTATACAATTAGGGTGTAGAAATGTTATGCTCTTAGTGTAACCTTTATTTAACACTAGCAAGTCTATTAAGAACAAATCCTTCTTTACAAGGACAGCCTACTCCTTCCTCCCCATCACAGAATCGAACCCCGGTCTCTCACGTGCCCGCATGTCAAGGAATTCTTTAGCTAAATAGCCCGGCACTGTAGCCTACTCCCGACCATCATGTTGTACAGCGCCATATTTTCCATTACATCCTAATGGAAACCCAGAGGGTTTTTCCTTTTTCTTGGAATAGAAACACCATAATATTAATCAAAGAAATTAAACAAAATTTCTTAAAATCAGTCCAATATACTAAGTTTTTACAAAATAAGATTTTAAATGTTATACTACAGCAACTATTGAAGGCTACCAAACTAGCACTAATTAGCATTAATGGTACCAGTGGTTGGCACTTAAATGACATGACACATTTCTGTGGCACCACACAAGCTGTGCTGCAGTACGCTGCAACTTTTAAAGGACAAACCACTGTATTGTGTTTTGCAATGGTAATGGTATTGGGTTGTGTTTAATGGTTCCTGATAAAATGTTTTTGAAAAACACAAGACAGCCATGCAATGTATTATTTTGTTAGGCTAGTTCCTAGCCCATTTCTCCATCCAAGTTTTGAGATTGTAGAATTGCACCATAGGGATAGCCCTCATAGAGCTGGACTGTTCAAGGAGAGTTGGGTTAACGCATTAGGTTGCTAAGAGAAGGCCAAACTGAATTGCTTGCATTGTGATGATGACCAAGCAATGTATTTTTGTCCTATTTTTTGGTCTGTTGTGATTATTAATTAAGGAGCATCCAGAAATCGCAATTGATGAATTTCTGAAATTGCTTCTTCTAAGTATTGATAAGCATGCACCTGTTAAGAAACTGACTGTTAGTACTGTAAAGTCTCTGACGATTGATGAAGAAGAGATTGGGGCAAAAGGAGTGGCAAAAAAAGCCTGGCTGCACATCTCACTTGCTGACTTACTGCAAATTGAGAAACGCGATTAACTCAACAGAAAAGAAGACATTTGGAAGCCAAGATCAATGATATAAAGAATGACAGATATTTTCTTGGGAGTACTTTCAATGAAATGATGGGCAAAAAGACAAATCTTTAATCGAATCAGATGGCTTATTACCTTTTATTTTGTGGGTGGGGGATATTTTATTACAAATCCCCATTAGCTGCTGCCAATACTAAGGCAAGTATATAACACATAACACAGTACTCTAGAACAACATATCTATCATACAAAATCCATAATACAGCAATATAACAATATTACGATGTACATGTGTGTAGAGTGCCAATGTTAGCGTGTGTGTGTCTCCACAGTCTGAAATATTCCACAAGGTGTAGTTTTGTGTTTTTAAATCAGATTTTACTGCTTGCATGAGTTACATGATGTGGAATAGAGTTCCATGTCGTCATGGCTCTATGTAGTACTGTGCGTTTCACACAGTCTGTTCTGGACATGGGGACTGTAGAGACCTCTTGTGGCATGTCTTGTGGGGTATGCATGAGTGTCTGAGCTGTGTGCTGGTTGTTTAAACAGACAGATATGTGCTTTCAACATGTCTCACAAAGACAGGTAGTGATGCAATCAATCTCTTCTCTACATTGAGCCAGGAGAGATAGACTTGCATGTTAATGATGTTAGCTCTTCGTATACATTTATGGGTCAACCATGCTGCTCTGTTCTGGGCCAGCTGTAATTTTCCTATATCCCTTTTTGCGGCATACAGTTGAAGTCGGAAGTTTACATACACTTAGGTTGGAATCATTAAAACTAGTTTTTCAACCACTACACACATTTCTTGTTAACAAACTATAGTTTTGGAAAGTCCGTTAGGACATCTACTTTGTGCATGACACAAGCAATTTTTCCAACAATTGTTTACAGACAGATTATTTCACTTATAATTCACTGTATCGCAATTCCAGTTGGTCAGCAGTTTACTGACACTAAGTTGACTGTGCCTTTAAACAGCTTGGAAAATTCCTGAAAATGATGTCATGGCTTTAGAAGCTTCTGATAGTCTAATTGACATAATTTGAGTCGATTGGAGGTGTACCTGTGGATGTATTTCAAGGCCTACCTTCGAACTCAGTGCTTCTTTTCTTGACATCGTGGAAAAATCTAAAGAAATCAGCCAAGACCTCAGAAAAAAATTATAGACCTCCACAAGTCCGGTTCATCCTTGGGAGCAATTTCCAAACGCCTGAAGGAGCCACGTTCATCTGTACAAACAATAGTACGCAAGTATAAACACCATGGGACCACGCAGCAGTCATTCAGCTCAGGAAGGAGACGCATTCTGTCTCCTAGAGATTAACTTACTTTGGTGTGAAAAGTGCAAATCAATCCCAGAACAGCAAAGGATCTTGTGAAGATGCTGGAGGAAACAGGTACAAAAGTATCTATATCCACAGTAAAACGATTCCTACATCGACATAACCTGAAAGGCCGCTCAGCAAGGAAGAAGCCACTGCTCTAAAAGCGCCAAAAAAGAGCCAGACTACAGTTTGCAACTGCACATGGGGACAAAGATCGTACTTTTTGGAGAAATGTCCTCTGGTCTGATGAAACAAAAATAGAACTGTTTGGCCATAATGACCATTGTTATATTTGAAGGAAAACTAGGGAGCCCTGCAAGCCGATGAACACTCCCAACCGTGAAGCACTGGGGTGGCAGCATCATGTTGTAAGTGTGCTTTGCTGCAGGAGGGACTGGTGCACGTCACAAAATAGATGGCATCAATGAGGAAAGAAAATGATGTGGATATATTGAAGCAACATCTGAAGACATCAGTCAGGAAGTTAAAGCTTGGTTGCAAATGGGTCTTTCACATGGACAATTTCCCCAAGCATACTTCCAAAGTGTGGCAACATGGCTTAAGGACAACAAAGTCAAGGTAATGGAGTGGCCATCACAAAGCCCTGAAATCAATCATATAACACTTGTGGGCAGAACTGAAAAAGCGTGTGCGAGCAAGGAGGAATTACAAACCTGACTCAGTAACACCAGCTCTGTCAGGAGGAATGGGCCAAAATGTGGAAGGCTTCCTGAAACGTTTGACTCAAGTTAACCTGTTTGGGATAGGGGGTTGTATTTTCACGTCCGGGTAAAAGCATGCCCAAAGTAAACTGCCTGCTACTTAGGCCCAGATGCTAGGATATGCATCTAATTGGTCGATTTGGATAGAAAACACTCTAAAGTTTCTAAAACTATTAAAATGTCTGTGAGTATAACATAACTTATTTGGCAGGCGAAACCCCGAGGACAAACCATCCAGGATTTTTATTTTGTTGAGGTGACTGTATTTTCAATCGGATTTCTATGGGAATCTAGATTTCTGGGGCATCTGTTTGCAGTTCCTAAGGCTTCCACTAGATGTCAACAGTCTTTAGAAATTGGTTGATGTTTTTCTTTTGAGTAATGAAGAAGTATGGCCGACCAGACTGAGTGTCGAGTCGCGTGTACTGTTGTGTTTGGGGCGCAAGACCTGGCGCTCGCTCCACTTTCATTTTATACACTACTGAGCACAGTTTATTCCTTCTTAAATTTGATCGATTTAAGTTTTAAAATACCTAAAGTTGGAATAGGAAAGTCTTTTAAAATGGTCGGACCAAGATTACAGGTCATTTATTAGATAATGTGTAGTCATGTTGGGCGAGTTGGAACCAGTGTTTTTCTGAATCAAATGCGCCAAATAAATTGACATTTGGGGATATAATGATGGAATTAATCGAACAAAAGGACCATTTGTGATGTTTATGGGACATATTGGAGTGTCAACAGAAGAAGATCTTCAAAGGTAAGGCATGAATTATATCATTATTTCTGAGTTTTGTTTCGCACCTTGCGGGTTGAAATATGATTGTCGGGGTTTGTTTGATGGGGTGCTGTCCTCAAATAATAGCATGGTTTGCTTTCGCCATGAAGCCTTTTTGAAATCTGACACGATGACTGGTTAACAAGAAGTTAATGATGAAAGTTAAATATTTCTAATAATTCTTTTGGAATTCCGCGCCCTGCAATTTCCCCGGATGATGTTGAAATGCTAGCGGAACGTCTAGCCGTAACAGGTTTTAACCTCTCAAGGGTAGGGGGCAGCATTCGGAATTTTGGATGAAAAGCATGAACAAATTAAACGGCCTGCTACTCGGGCCCAAAAGATATGATATGCGTATAACTGGTAGATTTGATTAGAAAAAACTGATTTAGCAGACGAAAACCTGAGAAAAATCCATTCAGGAAGTAGTTTTTTTGGGGGGGGAGGTTTGTAGTTTTCTATTCAATGCCATTACAGTGTCCATTGACTTAGGACTCCATTTGCAGTTCCTATGCCTTCCACTAGATGTCAACAGTCTTTAGAAATCGCTTCAGGCTTGTATTCTTATAAATGAGGGAGTAAGACCAGTCTGAACGAGTGGACCCTTAACGTGACGAAGAGTTTTTTCAGGCGCATGTGCATTTCTTGTTTACCTTTTATATTGACAAAGTTATTGTCCAGTTAAAATATTATAGATAATTTAGGCTAAAAAACAACCTGAGGATTGAATATTAACATCGTTTGACATGTTCCTATGAACTTTACGGATACAATTTGGATTTTTTTCTGATTGTTTTGACTGAGTTTGAGCCTGTGGATTACTGAAGAAAACGTGCTAACAAAACTGAGGTTTTTGGATATAAAGAGACTTCATCGAACAAAAGGAACATTTATTGAGTAAATAAATGTCTTCTGATTGCCACCATATGAAGATCATCAAAGGTAAGGGATTAATTTTATCTCTATTTCTGAGTTTTGTAACCCTTCTGCTTGGCTGGTTACTGTTTGTAATAATTTGTCAACTGGGCTATGTTCTGGGCTAGGTATGTTCTGGGCTAGGTATGCTTTTGCCGAAAAGCAATTTATAAATATGACACTGTGGTTTGTTTAACAAGAAGTTCATCTTTAAACCTATGTAAGATATGTTTTGTTTTCTGAATTTTTATAATGAGCATTTCTGTAATTGAATTTGGCGCTCTGCAACCTCACTGGATATTGGCCAGATGGGATGCTAGCGTTCCACATACCCTAGAGAGGTTAAACAAGTTAAAGGCAATGCTACCAAATACTAATTGAGTGTATGTAAACTTCTGACCCACTGGGAATGTGATGAAAGAAATAAAAATTATTCACTCTACTATTATTCTGACATTTCACATACTTAAAATAAAGTGGTGATCCTAACTGACTGGGACACGGAATATTTACTTGGACTAAATGTCAAGATTTGAAAAACTGTATTTGGCTAAGGTGTATGTTAACTTCCGACTACAATTGTATGTGTCTGTAAGTATATGTACAATACCATCAAAAGTTGGACACCTACCTCATTTAAGGGTTTTTCTTTATTTTTACTATTTTCTACATTGTAGAATAATAGTGAAGACATCAAAACTTTGAAATAACACATATGGAATCAAATAGTATCCCAAAAATTGTTCACTTTGGGATTGGTGTCCACTACGACAACATCCGTTGAAATTGCAGTGCGCAAAATTCCAAATACAAAAATCTTATTATTAAACATTCATGAAAATACAATTGTCTTACATTGTTTAAAAGTTTAACTTCTTGTTAATCCAACCGCCTTGTCAGATTTCAAAAAGGCTTTACGGCGAAAGCATACTATGGGATAATCTGACAGTGCTCCACATCAAAATACTTTTTCAAACCAGCACAGGCTTCACAAAATCCCAAATAGCGATAAAATATATCACTTACCTTTGAAGATCTTCCTCTGTTTGCAATTCCAAGGGTCCCAGCTACACAATGAATGGTAGTTTTGTTCGGTAAATTCCCTCTTTATATCCAAAAAAGTATGTTTAGTTGGCAACATTGATTTCAGTAATCCCCTCATTCAACATGCATACAAACAAATCCAAAAAGTTACCGGTAAAGTTCGTCCAAACAAGTCAAACGATGTTTCTAATTCATCCTTAGCTACACTAATATCTAAATAAACAATACAATTTAAGATGGAGAATAGTATGTTAAATAGGGAAGATAAATAACAAAGACCGCACACCTCATTCATGCGCCAACAAGACTACTTTTCTAATGAGGGATACCTTAGAAAAACTACAACTACTTGTTCATTTTTCAAAAGACTGTTGACATCTAGTGGAAGCCATAGGAACTGCAATCTGGGTCCTATCTATTTGTTTTTCCCATAGGTTAGCATTGAAATGGCCTGTGACCTCAAAAACACATTTTCCGGATGGATTTTCCCCTGGGTTTCGCCTGCCATATCAGTTCTTTTATACTCACAGACATTATTTTAACAGTTTCAGAAACCTCAGTGGTTTCTATCCAATGCTACCAATTATATGCATTTCCTAGCTTCTGGGCCTGAGTAACTGTCAGTTTACTTTGGGCACGTCATTCATCCGAACTTCCGAACACTTCCTCCGAGCCTTAAGAGGTTTTAAAGAGCAGAAGTAAAATAACAGTAGCGAGGCTATATAGAGGGGGTACCGGTACAGAGTCATTGTGCGGGGGCACAGGTTAGTCTAGGTAATTTAGGTATTATGGAAGGTAGAGTTAAAGTGACTATGCATAGATAATAAACAGAGAGTAGCAGCCGAGTAAATAGTCTGGGTCGCCAATTGATTAGCTGTTCAGGAGTCTTATGGCTTGGGGCTAGAAGCTGTTATTGTCACACCCTGATCAGTGTCACTTGTCCTCATTATTGTCTCCACCCCCTCCAGGTGTCACTTCTTTCTCCAGTGTACTTATCCCTGTGTTTCCGGTCTCTCTGTGCCAGTTTGTCTTGTATGTTTCCTAGTCAACAGCGGTTTTACCATTCTGCTTTTTGCATTCTCCTTTTTGTAGTCCTCCCGGTTTTGACCCTTGCCTGTCCTCCTGGACTCTGATCTGGTTTTGACCTTTTTGCCTGTCCACGACCATTCTCTTGCCTGACTCTTTGGATTAATAAACATTGTAAGACTCCAACCATCTGCCCCCTGTGCCTGCATTTGGGTCTCGCCTTGTGCCTTGATAGTTATAAAGCCTTTTGGCCCTAGACTAGGTGGTCCGGTACCTCTTGCCATGCTAGAGCAGAGAGAACAGTCTATGACTAGGGTGGCTGGAGTCTTTGACCATTAATTTCCTCTGACACCGCCTGCCATAGGGATGGATGGCAGGAAGCTTGGCCCCAGTGATGTTCCCGGGCCGTACGCACTACTCCCACAGCTGTACAAGTATTCCCTGAACTGTACTACACTGATCATATATTATTTTCTTACTGTATGTTTTTTTGTGAATGGCAATTTCATTATGACCACCTCTCCCATCATATTATTGTCCCTAGAATGACTAAGCAAACTGCTGGAGGCAGGGTTTTGTCCTATAGAGCTCCATTTTTATGAAATGGTCTGCCTATCCACGTGGGACACACAGACTTACTGAAGACAAATCTATTCAGTAGGTCCTATGATTGAGTGTAGTCTGTCCCAGTGGTGCAAAGGTGAATGGCAAGGCACTGGAGCGACGAACCGCCCTTGATGTCTCTGCCTGGCCGGCTCCCCTCTCTCCGCTGGGACTCTTTGCATCTGACCCTATTACGGTGGCTGAGTCACTGGCTTGCTAGTGCTCTTCCATGCCGTGTCTAGGAGGGGTGCATCACTTGAGTGGGTTGAGTCACTGACGTGCCGTGGAGCAGAACTTCGTGGGCTATACTCGGCCTTGTCTCAGGGTCGGGGGCGAGGATCAGTCTGTTACATCAGGAGTATTTCTCCTGTCTTATCCGGTGTCCTGTGTGAATTTAAATAAGCTCTCTCTCTCTTCTCTCAAAGGAACTGAGCCCTAGGACCATGCCTCTGGACTACTTGGCCAGATAACTCCTTGCTGTCACCAGTCCACCTGGTCGTGCAGCTGCTCCAGTTTCAACTATTCTGCCTGCAGCTATGGAACCCTGACCTGTTCACCAGATGTGCTACCTTGTCATGGACCTGTTGTTTTCGACTCTCTCTCTCTACCGCACCTGTTGTCTCTAACTCTGAATGATTGGCTATGAAAAGCCAGTTGACATTTACTCCTGAGGTGCTGACCTGTTGCACCCTCTACAACCACTGTAATTATTATTATTTGACCCTGCTGGTCATCTATGAACATTTGAACATCTTAGCCATGTACTGTTATAATCTCCACTTGGCACAGCCAGAAGAGGACTGGCTACCCTTCAGAACCTGGTTCCTCTCTAGATTTCTTACTAGGTGCCTGCCTTCGTAGGGAGTTTATCTTAGCCACCGTGCTTCTATTTCTGCAATGCTTGCTGTTTGGGGTTTTAGGCTCGGTTTCTGTATAGCAATTTTCTGTATAGCACTTTGTACATCAGCACATGGCTGATGTAAAAAGGGCTTTATAAAGTGTTAGCTTCTGCTTTTTCCAGGCTCTCTTTTCTTGCCCTCCTGGTTTTGACTCCTGCCTGTCCTGAATCCGAGCCCACCTGCCTGACCACTCTGACTGAGCCTGCCTACTGTCCTGTACCTTTGCCCCTACTCTGGATTACCGACCTCTGCCTGTCCTGGACCTGTCTGCTGTCCTGTACCTTGGCCCCACTGCTCTGGATTATCGACCACTGCCTACCTTGACCTGTCGTTTGCCTGCCCCTGTTGTTAGAATAAACATTGTTACTTCTACACAGTCTGCATTTGGGTCTTACCTGAAACCTGATAACAGACCGTAGCTTTGTTGCACCTGGACTACTGTCCAGTCGTGTAGTCTGGTGCCAAAAAATGAACCCATGAGCTCATGTTGCGAAACATTTCTATAGGCTATACAGAGTGATGTCCACTAATAAAAAGACGAGGATCTCATCAGCTTTCTATAGGCTAGGCCTAGTATATTTTTTTCTCAACTTTTTTATAATATTAAGCACATTTCTTATAATTACAACGGGAGTATAGCCTACCTGGATGGCATGAAAATAAATCATGGGGAAAAGCGTCCTCCATTCGCTATTTCAGTGCATATATGACATGTAGTTTTCCAACTTCCCCTGTTTTGATACAGATGCATGATAATGGTCCGTTCTAAATTAAAATAGGTGTCATACAGTGCCTTGCGAAAGTATTCGGCCCCCTTGAACTTTGCGACCTTTTGCCAAATTTCAGGCTTCAAACATAAAGATATAAAACTGTATTTTTTTGTGAAGAATCAACAAGTGGGACACAATCATGAAGTGGAACGACATTTATTGGACGTTTAAAACTTGGGAAATCTTTTTGTATCCATGTCCGGCTTTAAACTTCTTCACAACAGTATCTCGGACCTGCCTGGTGTGTTCACAAGCTTCAAACATCCCAAGGAGCACTGTGCAAGCGATAATATTGAAATGGAAGGAGTACAGCTGTAATCGCAGCAAAAGGTGGCACTACAAAGTATTAACTTAAGGGGGCTGAATAATTTTTCATGCCCAATTTTTCAGTTTTTGATTTGTTAAAAAAGTTTGAAATATCCAATAAATGTCATTCCACTTCATGATTGTGTCCCACTTGTTGTTGATTCTTCACAAAAAAATACAGTTTTATATCTTTATGTTTGAAGCCTGAAATGTGGCAAAAGGTCGCAAAGTTCAAGGGGGCCGAATAATTTTGCAAGGCACTGTATATTATTTAGTATATGTAAAGACAAGATTAAATCAAGAATTGTCTGATGGGTGACAATATTAGCCTATCACCTGTGAATGATATATTATCACTTGTGAATGATGACCAGCATAAGAAACAATCCGTTTTTTTGCGACTTATTCAAATAATAGTCACACACCTCAGGAAGCCTATCCCATAGGCATGCAGGTATATGTTTTAATAAGGTTTGTATCACAACAAAGTGGCCAAATAATTTTAAGAATTTAAGCACATCAATCGACCTTACAAGGGGTGTAGAGCCTAACTGGCATATATAAGTAATGCTTGAGTTTCAAATTTGGGGAAGATGATTTTCAAATGCACAATTGCATTTGCGGTCACTTTTGATAATGGTGTTTTCTGCTAATAGAACATTCCCGCTTATAGACTACGACCATGTGCGCATTGCTTCGCTTATAATGTGAAGAAATAGCCCAATAGTATATAAACATTTTAAGCTAAACGTTCTGATCTGTTGCCTCAGCCACATTGCATAAACACGTTTTTGTGATGCTAGTGGTTGTATTAAGTTGGGATCTATCGCATCCCTCAACTGTCCCAGACTGTTAGGAATATGTATTTAGTGCACAGAATAGAATAGGTCGACTTTTGTACTATGGGGGATAGTAGATTCACAGGCTAGTGCTTTTGCTGTTCGTTACTACTCATCCTCACTACTCATCTTGTTGGCTGACGAAAAGTCAATGTGGACAGTTTATCCAATATCTTCAATGTGCACCTCGGAATTCGATAAGGACGCGCGCAGTTGTGTCTCTGATGTGTCTGCCTTAACTTGTAGCCTGTGAGAAACACCTGATCACATGACTAAGAGCCATGTGAGTGAGAGACGCTTCAGATTGAGCATCACACTCAGGGAGAAGGGCACAAGGCAGGACTCCTGCCGACAAAAGGGATGGATTTTTTTGGGGTGGTTTCCGGACACAAAGGGGATGCCACCGTGAAATTTTTGCATTATCAAGTGCTTGTCAAATTGTGAATGAGAGACTATTGAAGTGTGTACAGCCTGTGCAAAAAAAACTAAGCAGAGCTCATGCCTTTCAAGCAACTTTTTTCAAATCATTATTTGTCTCATCATGTAGCCTTACAACGTATTAAAAATTGAAACATTACAGCCCATGTTTGTAGAACAACTAAAGTTACATTAATCATTTCAAATTAAGCATATAGAAGTACCAATTTCTTTGTTAACAGTTCAACACAGAATAGCTTCAAATTGCTTGGAGAAAATATGTATATTTTATTCAATTCAATTGTATTCTTTATACTATAAAATATTATAAAATAATGCCATGGAATTATAAGCAAATCTTGTCTCCTAAATGAACTAGTATAGTCCACAGCCATTTGGCATAGCCACATCAGTACATAAGGAAATGTCAGAGTGCATCATTTTTTTCCAAAACTACCTTTTCTTCATATCATGCTTCTTTCGACCTGTCTAAAATGAATAATGGATTTATTGTGAAGGTGTAGGCTATATTACATGGATTTATTCAACTTTTTTAAATGGTTTGTGGGCTATGTGTGGAAGCCAAGATATGCTAAATGTGTTTTTTTTAAGAACAGTAAATTATCATGAGACCGACAGATATTTGCTTGACAATCACTGGCTGACGAAATGTCATGATTGCCACAGCCCTAGCTCGGACACCCATACCCCACAAGACCCCACAAGACATGCCACCAGAGATCTCTTCACAATTCCCAAATCCAGAACAGACAATGGGAGGCAACTACATAGAGCCATGGCTACACAGAACTCTATTCCACATCAGGTAACCGATGCAAGCAGTAGAATAAGATTTAAAAAACAGATTAAAAAAACACCTTAAAGAGACACACACATAGGCACAGACACATACATGCATACACACACACGGTAACATATGCACCATACACATACATACACATGAATTTAATACTGTAGATATGTGGTAGTGGTGGATTAGGGGACTGAGGACACACAGTGTGTTGTGAATTCTGTGAATGTATTGTAATGTTTCAGAAATTGTATAAACTGCCTTAATTTGGCTGGACCCCAGGCAGAGTAGCTACTGCCTTGGCAGCTTGGGAATCCATAATAAACACAAATACAAAAACTAGCAAGCCAGACTGTTGATTTAAAAAAAAACTGAGAAATCTAAACTTGTTTTCATGAATTCCTCACGCATTAAAATGGCTAGACAAATAGACAGCTACTGAAGCGATCTAGCCAGGCTAATGTTGGTAATTAGCTAACCATGAGCTAGATAGTTAAATAACAGGAATTTTCAACGTAAACCTTGCCCAAGACAGTTCACAGAATTGTCAATTTAAATAACTTTAACCAATTTATTAATTACTCAATTCAAATCATATAAAAAAAATTGTCACATGCACCAAATACAACAGTAGACCTTACAGTGAAATGCTTACTTACAGTGGCGTGCAAAAGTATTCATCCCCTTGGCATTTTTCCTATTTTAATGCTTTACAACCTGGAATTAAAATATATATTTTTGGGGGGGGGTTGTATCATTTGATTTACACAACATGCCTACCACTTTGAAGATGCAAAATATTTTTTATTGTGAAACAAACATGAAATAAGAAAACTTGATCCCCCAAAGTCAATAGTATGTAGAGACAGCTTTTGCAGCAATTGCAGCTGCAAGTCTCTTGAAGTATGTCTCTATAAGCTTGGCACATCTAGCCACTGGGATTTTTGCCCATTCTTCAAGGCTAAACTGCTCCAGCTCCTTCAAGTTGGATGGGTTCCGCTGGTGGTACAGCAATCTTTATGTCATACCACAGATTCTCAATTGGATTGAGTCTGGGCTTTGACTAGGCCATTCCAAGACATTTAAATGTTTCCCCTTAAACCATGCAAGTGTTGCTTTAGCAGTATGCTTAGGGTCATTGTCCTGCGGGAAGGTGAACCTCCGTCGCAGTCTCAAATCTCTGGAAGAATGAATTTCCCTGTATTTAGCACTATCCGTCATTCCTTCAATTCTGCCAATGAAAAACATCCTCACAGCATGATGCTGCCACCACCATGCTTCACTGTGGGGATGGTGTTCTTGGGGTGATGGGAGGTGTTGGGTTTGTGCCAGACATAGCATTTTCCTTGATGGCCAAAAGGAAAAAATTTTGTCTCCCACATGCCTTGTGGCGAACACCAAACGTGTTTGCTTATTTTTTTCTTAAAGCAATGGCTTTTTTCTGGCCACTCTTCCTTAAAGCCCAGCTCTTTGGCTTAAAGTGTTACTATCTACAGATACTCCAATCTCTGCTGTGGAGCTTTGCAGCTCCTTCAGGGTTATCTTTGGTCTCTTTGTTGCCTCTCTGATTAATGCCCTCATTGCTTGCTCTGTGAATTTTGGTGGGCGGCCCTCTCTTGGCAGGTTTGTTGTGGTGCCATTTTTTCACTACACTTCACCAATTTTGACTATTTTGTGTATGTCCATTACGTGAAATCCAAATAAAAATCAATTTAAATTACAGGTTGTAATACAACAAAATTAGAAAAATGCCAGGGAGGATGAATACTTCTGCAAGGCACTGTACAAGCCCTTTAAAACTGCAGTTTTCAGAAAAAAACATTATTGAAATATAACAAACATTTAAGGAGCAACAATAAAATATCATTATCAAGGTTACATACAAGGGGTTCCGGTACAGTTTTGCTAACATTAGATAGTTAATTCTGAGATGATTACCTTTGCCTTGATTTGGCTGTCTTGTCCAGATCATCATGGCTCTGGTGAGTGATGTGTAGCTTAAGACAGGCATTTGTACTTCTGTATGATAGCGACTTAGCAGCTAATTAGCATTTCCTTTTGGGGGTGTAAATACATTTACATTTACATTTAAGTCATTTAGCAGACGCTCTTATCCAGAGCGACTTACAAATACAGGCGAATATATTGATAAATGTCACCTTGTCGAGAGAGATTTACACTGTTATCAAAACGCCATGGCAGGGTAAGCCTACACGAAACACAGCCCTTATTTGAAGTGTTTTTAAAATACACAATGGATAAAATTAATGGTGGAAAAACGATTGAAATAATTTATGTGTTTGACCGCTAGGCTTTATGGGTATTGTAACTCATACTGTAGTAGACTATGCTATAAATGTATAACGAGGCCCAGCCCAAAGAACGGGAGGGAGAGCGTTTTCTTGGGTGTTTCAAAACAAGGTAGTGGACAAGAACAAAATGTAAAATGGCTGCCGTGCATTCCTCTGGTGGATCTAGCATATTGTAGTTGATGGTGATACCCACCTTGAATTCAACATAAAACACTTTGTGTCTTGCTGTGACCTGTGTGATTTATCATATTTAATAATCATAGAGCATATTAAGTAGCTACTTGCCCCAATTATTTTCCATTTTCATACAAAAAGTAAGAGTGTAAAAGATATTCCTGTAGTATCAGCAAGCATTTGACCAGATGAGGGTTCTGAACAAGACTGGGCTGATAATAAAATTCGCCCCCAGCGTTTTCAGAGAAGGCCGAATTCTAGCACTTTCTCTTAAAAAAATGTTTGTGGTTGGACTTGTTCAATTCATCTTCATCATGGGCTCCATTGAGGTTCTGGCAAATGATCAGTGACACTAATGCAGTACAGTTCAAGAGAGGAGGGGCTTCACCTAACCCACCCCCCAAAAAAGGGTGTCCCACATCCCCCAATCCCACTCCCCCATACTTAGGCCCTCGCTGCAATTATGGCCAATCACCGGGCCTCAATAGGAAGCGACCAGGGCTTGTTTGAGCCTCTGCGGTCATTAAGAGAGGGGAGAAGAAAGGAATTAATGACTTAATTAAGGAAGAGAAAAAGGAAAAATCACACCGACTCTGCGAGCTGAGAAGTGTATGAATGGGGCGTCTAGCTGGAACACTCTGGAGCAGAGGATTGTGGGATTGCTGAAGTGTGTCATGATTTTGGTTGTCCTCCAGAGCAGATGGCGGCTCGGCGTTCACATACCATCCATTCTCGTCTTTGTCAACCCAGCCTGGCTCCTTTTTGTCTTCCCCTTTGTATTCATGCTAAAGTTTACAGAGAGGAAGAAAAATAACAAATGTTTTTCCAGTTAACACAAGAGTATATAACAGTCTCAACTACTTTCTCCCCTCCCCTCTTTCTCCCTTTCCCTCCCTTGGTGTTGCCCTCTGTCTTTCTCGCTCCCGCTCTCTAAAGGTAGACGAAATCAGAAAGGATGCTTGCTGTCTCCAGTGTCGGGGTGGTGATGTGCTCGAACTCTGGCCAGGCTTGACAGGTGCATCCATATTCATTCCTCTCTAATGTGGCAGTGGCTTCCTACTGCCAAGCCCAACCCTGCCTCTCCAGACCCAGCCTCACAGCCTAATCATTGTGGATAAACATGCAGGAAGAGATTCCCTTCTGTTTCCTCCGTCCCTCCATTTATTTATTTCACCTTCCATACCAACAGAGTCCATAGAGCCACAGCACCTCTAAGATATCCTCTCCATTTTTCCCTTTGTCAAATATTTCAGCCAGATAGAGTTGAATCCAGATAAGAACGTAGACAGCTTACTGTATCATCTAGTACATTTTATTTTAATATTAACATAAAATAATCATTTTAAAGATGTATCTTCCCTTACCACTGTAGTTGCCCCGGAGTGCGCAGAATGAATGAATCTCCAAGTCACTTCCCTTTGAGTATTAAAACAAATTCATTTTCAAATGGTCTATATTGTGCAATAATTCCTGGAAGCAGTTCTTAGTTACTATACTGTATCACTGTGCCAGTTAATGTAACATTGAGTTGGAAAACGACTAAACCTTTTCCATTCTGAAGTATGTATGTATACTAATGCTAACAATGTATTAGTTATTCAAATGCGATCCTTTTAGACAACAGCAGTGTTTACCCTCTTACTCCCTCTGATCGTCCAATCCAAAAGAGAGGGGGGCACATGAAAGAGAAGAAAGCGAGGAAAGACAAGTGTGTGTGTGACACTAACAGATATCAGCCAACACAACAAACACACACAGGGAGATTAGCATCACAGAGAATGCTTGAGCTTCACACATTAATACATGATGTGAACCCCAACCAACCACCGCCCTCAAGGGCACAATGCAATATGCCTCTCCTCCATCCTCCTCTCGCTCACTCAATCTTTTTTTCTCTTCTTTTCACTTCTCTCATCTCTGCATCTCAGCACATTCTTTCCAACGTTTCTTTCTCTTCTCTCTTCTCTTTTTCCCAGCCTCTCTGCTCTTTCTTAGTAGATGTCTGAAGGGCCGTGGAGAGTTGGGAAGACTAGGTCTGACCTCCCCTGGACAGGGGTCATGGAGAGGGTCCCTGTCTGGAGGATGGAAGGATAGATCACTGTATGAATGTGAGGAGATGGCATAGAGAGTGCTCTGCCCCCTATTGATGGAGTAAGGACCAGGTTGCCAGTACTTGAGAGCCGCACGTCCCTGTTTAACCCATTTGTTTTGTTTTGCTCTCAGTCATTTTGGGAGTCTGTTACTCTGTCAGTTATATTCACTACCTCTGGGCACTCTGTGGTCGAATTGAACTCTATTCAATACACATACAATATGCTGTTCAATATATTTATGGGGATACTTAGTGGGGGTTGCTCTAGTAGTGGTCACTGAGCTTTTTCCAATTATAGTTTCTTTCCACCATATTTTGGTGCCAACCCCCCTCATTTGGCAGTCAGGGGAGGTAGGAACGCCTAGAGAAACCTCCTTAAGGTGATCCAGAGATCGGGATATCTTTGAACCCCCCCCCGAAGCAAGTGCCGTCTGCAGAAAAGACAGGCCGACATGCGAGCGCTGTTGAAAATCCTAAAACTAAAGCTGTGAGATAAAAAAGGCATGGTATTACCATTACCCATATAATCCTAATTATAACTCCACAGATTGTCACTCAATAGCACACGGCCTGTGAGTCGACCTTTGGGGAAAAAGTTACATGTCTTCCACGACAACTGAAACATACCACGGAGGGACCATGCGAAATAAAGTCATTTAAGCGTTGAAAGCAACAACAACAAAAAACTTTGATAATGATATCAGTGATAGTCTTTTGTTTGATAATGAAGGATTCTACTTCAAAAATACAGTGAGCTGTTACACAGTTTCATATGTTGGGTCTGAATGAATAATACGTTTTCTATGCAATATTCACTATTAGAATAAAAGACACATGTTGCTAATTGTGGGGGTTGTGTATAAGAATACAGGGGTCAGGGTCAGGTTATATTGAGGGGAACCTACATGCCTTTACTTCCTATTGTTATGGACACTGTAACAATGAAGCCCATTTGAACAGTTAATGATACGCTTTACTGCGCCGGCAGGTAAACTCCCGCTATGTGGTCTCATTCTTTTGAATCAATCTTTTGACAAGTCTGTTTTTATGCTAATGGTACAGTGGAATAATAATTAGGGTAATGATACAGAGCTTTAGATGTATTTTAGGGAAATGTGTTTACGGTGCTATTTAGGGATAGATGTGTTTTTATTGAATCACTTAGTCCTCGCTGTTTGTCTGGGGTTAGGAGGTCAGGACGCTAATCAGGAATTTGCTGTTGTTTTTTTGTCTAAGATGAAGGGAAATACAATAAATCTAGCAGTTTTTTGTTTGACTTTGACTACAGTATGTGTAGTCTTGAAATTGACTGTCCAACAGACAACTTGTATCTCCAAGACTCCAACAATCTCAGCATGTGAATTCAGCAACTAAAACTCGAATGAACAAAGCTAATTCTTACCTCAAAACATTCTGCTGAGGCTTTAGCTAGCATTTCTTTGTTTTGTGGCATGGACAATACTAGCTGAAATGGTTCAGTGTGATGACAAAAGCCTGTTCTGTGTGATTACAGCTGTAGCCATCATTAGAGCGAGCCTCTTTAACGTAATTGATGGAGTGGATTCTCATATCAGAACTCAATAGACTGGGCAGGTTCCCCCCGCTTGTTTGGACTCATCTGTATTCACTCTGTGTGTGTGTGTGACTGTGATAATTAGATTTCACACTATTTACACACTTAGAGAAAAGAGCAAAACAAAGCACGGTAATCGGAGTATGCATGTGGGAGGGATGCATCTGTGGATTTTCATAAGCCTATACTGTAAGTGTGTTTGTGTGAGTGTGTGTGTGGGCATCCATGTGTGTATATTGGGCAGAATTGTGTGTGTGTGTGTGTGTGTCTATCAACACGAGCGCGACTGTTTGTATTCGCTCAAGGATCCCAACCCTTCCAAAATGACATGTCCCCCCACCGTACCCACACATTAAGTGCTTACAAAAGACAGAGCACTAATGTGTCATCTAATTGACCAAGGCTCCTGCTTCTGCCTCCCCTCCATCACTCTATTAGCTCAGTAATTACCCATATGCCTCGGCGAGGAGGACGTCCAGATAATGGCTACCTCAAGGGCCCTCGAGCACAGCAGAGAGGGGCAGCAGTCTGTCGCCGCAGGAACACCACGAGTTATCCAACAATTTCAGCAGCTACAGTGCCACCCCAGAAAAACAATGGTAGAAGGAGTTTGGCAACTTCAGCGCCCAATTGGAGTTTGGTACTTATGGACTGTTGATGAGAGATTGGGATTTCATTCTGTGTGCAGTATCTGTTTTTCTATGCCGGTCTCTCTATTTCTCTCATCTTCCCAATGCTGTTTACTGTTATTTGCTGTCTTGTGTTACGTTTTCTCCCTTTAGCACTCTAACTCTCTTATTTGCTCAATTTCCTTCTCTTTTATCTCTCTCTCTATTTTGCTGAATCCCTATCCTTTTCAGCATTTTCCCCTCTTTCTTTTCCCCTTTCTCTTTTTTACACATACTTCTTGAATTGTGTATCTGAGAGGGGTGGAAATACAACTACGCCCTGATCTGTTTCACCTGTCCTTGTGCTTGTGCTTGTCTCCACCTCCTCCAGGTGTCGCTTATTTTCCACAGTGTTTCCTGTCTCTCTGTGCCAGTTCGTCAAATCAACCAGAGCTTTTGTTTCTCAGCTACTGCTTTCCCAGTCTTTCTTTTCTCGCCCTCCTGGTTTTGACCCTTGCCTGCCCTGACTCTGAGCCCACCTGCCTGACCACTCTGCCTGCCCCTGACCTCGAGCCTGCCTATCGTCTTGTACAGTTTGGACTCTGACCTGGTTACTGAACAACTGCCTGTCCTGACTTCGAGCCTTCCTATCTTCTGGTACTGTTTGGACTCTGACCTGGTTCATGAACTCTCGCCTGTACCTGACCTGCCTTTTGCCTACCCCTTTTGTTATAATAAATATCGGAGCTCAACCATCTGCCTCCTGTGTCTGCATTTGGGTCTCGCCTTGTGCCCTTATAGGAAAGTGGTCAAATCTTTGAAGGAAGAAATATCCTCCCTCTCAGTACCCCAGTAGGTTATGAAAGCCTCTGCTTCCATAACAGACACGAATGACACAAATTATAACCATTTTGCCTCAGCTGGGCATCAATTTGATAAAATGGTTTAGGAAAATACCTTTATTAACTTCTAAACAAATAGCAGAGAATGATACACTTCCAGGCCCTCACTTTGTTTCTTCATTTGAATGTTATGTCAATTATGTATTTTAAGATGTTTTAAACACATTTTTAAACACATTTTAAAAATGTGTGTAAAACGATCCACAGGAGTTGATTTGCTTGATCCCTTTCTCCTACAGCTTTCTGCCCCCCTCAATGTAGCACCTATGACCCACATATTTTATTTAACAATCGCTTCTGGTGCCATACCTGCAGCGGCCTATTAGAATGACTGTCAAATTCTCGGCTAAACTTCTTTAACTTCAAATTACATTCTTCATCAAATCAAATTGTATATGTCACATGCGCTGAATACAACAGGTGTCAACCTTCCAGTGAAATGCTTACTTACAAGCCCTTAACCAACAATGCATATTTAATCAAATAAGTGTTCAAGTATTTACTCAAATAAACTGAAGTAAAAATAAATTAATATAAAATTACAGTAGAGAGGCTATATACAGGGGGTACCGGTACAGAGACAATATGCAGGGGCACAGGTTAGTTGAGGTAATTCAGGTCAAATGTAAAGTGACTGTGCATAGATAATAAGCGGCAAGTAGCAGCAGCGTAAAAATTGGGGTGGGGGGGAACATTGCAAATAGTCTGGGTCGCTGTCATGGAAACCCTTACACAGGGACACTCGAAGTGAATCTTAATTGAATCATTGTTTTTAATCATTGTTTATTTGACAGTGTGCTGGAGAGGTTCCAACTAACTCAATGCACCATAATACACAAGTTAATCAGAGGCTCTGCCTGGGCAGTACCAGCAGTTGTCTTATATACGGGTATACAGAGACAAATTATACTTGCATGATTTAGCATAATTAATGAATCGGTACTGTTTTGTTTCATTCATGTGACAGACTAATACTGGTTCATAACATGTGACAGACAAATATCTTACAAGGCTTCTTCTCTCTAAGCTGAGACTTTGAAGCTGATATATCTTTAGTTCATTCTCAAAACAAGATCTGGGCGTGCTGCCAAATTGCAGCTACTGATAGTGAGGATTTGTACTGTCAGCCAGTTGCATGAATGGTTTATAGAAATTGGTTTATAGAACAGCACATGAATAGAACACAGAAATGAGTTATAAGAAAAGCACAGACATTTAATTAGCTGTTCAGGAGTCTTATGGCTTGGGGGTAGAAGCTGTTAAGAAGCCTCTTGGACCTAGACTTTGAGCTCTGGTACCGCTTGCCGTGCGGAAGCAGAGAGAACAGTCAATGACTAGGGTGGCTGGAGTCTTTGCCAATTTTTAGGGCCTTCTGCTGACACTGCTTGGTATAGATGTGCTGGATGGCAGGAAGCTTGACCCCAGTGATGTACAGTCGTGGCCAAAAGTTTTGAGAAATCACAAAATATTTACAAAATGGAAGCGCCCGCCTTCCTCTCCTCCCCAAATCACTGTTTCTGAAAGAAACAAAGACCTTCTTAAATAATTCCCTGGTTCTCTCTATCGCCAGATCCATGGACTTTCAGAGATTTGCGAGATCCCTGTCTGTCCAGGGGAAGGCCAACTGAATCATTTGTTTGTATTGTGTTAAGCTGTTGGCATGCAGATTGTGGTGGACTAAGGTTCAAGTAGGGATGGATTAGAGCAGATCAGACCAAAACTGATGCAGGCATGCTTTGCAGAAGGCCCTGTTACTTGGGGCTGGGTAGGTTTTTGACAGCCTAAACATCTGCCACTACAGGGACCACTGAAGCATGCACACTGGAATGCACGCATGGACGCACGTGCCCATGGACGCACGCACACACACGGACGCACGCACGCACACACACACACCAAACACCCAGATCCCCTTCACTTTTACCCTCTCCAATTCTGATAATTCCTCTCCTAAAATCTCCCCTCAGACAAACCACTGTGAGAGCAGGACCCAAAATGAACCTCAAAGCGACTAGCCAACCCATTCCACAAATCGCAAAATATTTTAGAGCCACTTGACTGGGAAAATACATCTGGACGGGATATTCACTGTCCATGTAACGGCGTTCTTCGTTTGTCGAAAGTCGGACCGAAATGCAGCGTGGTAGTTACTCATGACTTTATTGGAAAAAAGCGACACATGAAATAACTATTACAAAAATACAAAACAACAAACGGAACGCGAAACCTATTACAGCCTATCTGGTGAAACTACACAGAGACAGGAACAATCACCCACGAAATACAAAGCGAAACTCAGGCTACCTAAATACGGTTCCCAATCAGAGAACAACGAGAATCACCTGACTCTGATTGAGAACCGCCTCAGGCAGCCAAGACTATACAACACCCCTAATCAGCCGCGATCCCAAATACTACAAACCCCAATATGAAAATACAATATAACATAAACCCATGTCACACCCTGGCCTGACCAAATAATATAACGAAAACACAAAATACAATGACCAAGGAGTGACAGTCCATTTCTTTGAGTCTAATGTGTAGTTTTAATCAAACAGTATTTATTTACACAACATAATCTAAATACAGCATGTTTCTGGCCAAAATGTTTTGTTAACGTGATATAACATAACAACAATAGCAGGACAAGGTCCAATAACCTGTTAATTGATCGTCCTGATGCAACAACCCAACACTGTGTGGTTCTACCCTCTATGATTATGTTTAGAGTGATAAAAATCACTTGAGGTAAATGAGTGAATGGACTGGAGGACTGGTGAAGTACAATTTAGCAGTCCTTTACCAGCTCCTGTTTGCAAATGGAGCCGTGGAGTTTGGAGGATGAGGAGGCTGCGGGTGTAGAGTTCACCATCAGGACCAGCCATTGGAAGAGTTTTGGGGTGAAAGACAGCCAATCACATTCTCTCAAAGCCCTTGACCTGAGCCCAGGAGACCCAATGGGAGAGACAGGATTTCATTTCGACCAATCACTCATATTTAATGAGAGCTAATTGAACAATTGAAAATCTCTCAACTCACTTTATTTGGTTTAAGTCCCTCTGTGACAGAAATACAGGAGTTGAGGTGTACTTGTCTTTATGTAACTGAAAATAATTCTCCCAAGTTATCATTGTTAATCATTTCCCCACTGACTGCCTGATCTAGGCCACGTTTTTCAATTCATACTATCCAGTTGGGTTCAGAGTTGTCTCTTGCAGCCGTCCGTCATCTTACCAGGTCTCTCTCACAAAAGACAATTACTACATACATAATCAGAGTACACAGCTGAACACTTTATATTTGAAACACTTGGTTTGTTATTTTTGATTAAAACGTTAAATACAAATACCAAACTTCGTTTTGCATGGATTAGCTTTTAACAGCTCGGACCACTATTTCTTGTCCCAGAACCCCGCTTAACAGACATTTTGAAGCCTGCTTGACAAATACACTAATCTGATAGCTATCAAGCTAACGAAGTTGGTACCAGATTAATTTTGCAATGGAGCCCTCATTGTCTGGATAAATAAATTAATGGTTCCAGCACTGTAGGAGCTGTATCTACTAAGCTTTGTGTCAGGATTTGGCCAGGGTTGTTCCGGTTTTTGGTCACTAGATGCCCCCATTGTGCCTTTTGACCTTTTGTTTTCCCTTGATCCCCATTAGTATTTGCACCTGTGCCTCGTTTCCCCTGATTGTATTTAAACCCTTTGTTTTCCTCTGTTCTTTGCTCTGTGTTTGTATGTTAGCACCCAGCCCTAGTACTCTGATAACTCTTGTTGATCCCGGTGGACTCTCTTGTGGAATTCTGTTTTTTTGTTCTTGTTTGTTTGTTTTTTTGAGTATCTTTTGAGGCTTTTTGTGCTTTACCTTCCACCTTGTGGATTTACCTTTTTTGTCTTGGAGGATTCCTTTTGAGGTTGTGGAGTTACATGTTTTCCTGAAGAACTTCACTTTTTACTTCATTAAATACACCGTCTCAAGTACTGCTGTGTCTGCCTCATCTTCTGGGTTCTGCCGACTATTCGTGGCTCAGTTGGTTAAGTGACTGTTTCTCACTCTGGAGACCCGGGTTCGTAACCGGGTCCTGACAGAAACACAGAGCCAAAAATGAACCCAGAGGCAGCCAGTTCCCAGGACCTTGTTGCCATGCTGTCCCACCACCAGGAGACTGTCCAACGCCACGAAGCTGCCCTGGTTCAGCAAGAGGCCTTAATGGCTAGACATTCTCATCTTCTGTCGGAGATGCTGACTTCCATAAAGCAGATATCTGATCGACTTACCCCGGCAACAGTTCCCATCCCAGTACCTCAGATTCACGTACCCATGGCAGTTAACCCTCTGGCTGAACCTCGTCTTCCATCTCCCCAACGGTTCTTAGGTGATCCAAGTGCTTGTAAAGGGTTTCTCACCCAATGTTCTCTCTCCTTCGAGCTGCAACCCTCGTCGTTCCCCACCGACCGGTCTAAGATCGCATATATCATCACCCTGCTGTCAGAAAAAGCCCTGGCCTGGGCTACTGCTGTGTGGGATGCCCATAGTTCCTGCTGTGCCAGCTACTCTGCCTTTGCTGAGGAATTCAAACGAGTGTTTCAAGGCCCAAGCAGTGGTCCTGACTCAGCCAAACAGCTCCTGACTCTCCACCAAGGTCGGCGCAGCGTGACGGACTATGCTATCCAGTTCCGCACGGTGGCAGCAGCGAGTGGCTGGAACAACGAGGCGCTCACGGTGTGCTTTCTGAAAGGCCTTTCCGACACTATCCAAGATGAACTGGCCACCCGGGAACCACCGGACAATCTCGAGTCCCTGATCAAGTTGGCCTCACGCATTGACCAGCGTCTGAGAGAGAGAGAACTCAACCGTAGACCTCTAGCCCCTATCAGTCCCAGCTCCGAGTCCCCACCTTTATCCTCGCTGGCTCCACCGGAACCCATGCAGATTGGATGGATCTCCCAGGCTGAGAGAGACTGCCGGATGAGGGAGCGACGCTGTCTATATTGCAGCAAACCGGGCCATTTCCGTTCCACGTGTCCCGGGCTCCAGGGAAACGCTCTGTCCCGTACAGACCGGGGGGAACTGTAACAGGAAACATAACCTCCTCCCATCCGTCCAACTCCCGTCTGCTCATTCCAGTCACCCTTTCCTGGGACAACCACAAGCTTCACCTTCAAGCCTTGGTAGACTCTGGAGCCGCAGGTAACTTCATGAATGGTGTCTGGGCGAAGGAGAATGGCGTTCCCTCTGAACCTCTAAGTGACCCCATGAGGGTTACTACATTGGATGGAAGCCCTTTGGGATCTGGACTTGTCACTCATGTCACTACCTCCTTGCGACTTTCAGTTTCACAACACCAGGAATTGATGAACTTTCATTTGATCTCCTGTTCCGAGTTCCCTCTCGTCCTTGGATACCCCTGGCTTCACAGCCATAACCCTCACATCGACTGGTCTGTGGGCACTATCAAGCAGTGGGGTCCTACGTGCCAAGCTACTTGTATTTTCCCGAATTCCCAGAGTTCTACTCCCGAGTCTTTAGAATCCATCGACCTGACCCGAGTTCCCGAGTGTTACCATGACCTCAAACTGGTATTTAGCAAACAGAGGGCCACCATGCTACCACCCCATAGACCTTATGATTACCCCATCGAACTGTTTCCGGGCACTTGCCCTCCCAGGGGTCGGATCTTTTCCCTATCTCCTCCCGAACGAGCTGCTATGGATACCTACATCAAGGACGCTCTGGAAGCAGGCCTCATGCGTCCATCCACCTCCCCGGCGGGAGCAGGGTTTTTCTTTGTGGCCAAGAAAGACGGTGGATTACGTCCTTGCATCGACTACCGGGGACTCAATGCCATAACCGTCCGTAACCGTTACCCGCTACCCCTTATGGCCACAGCCTTCGAGCTGCTCCAGGAAGCAGTTGTTTTCACTAAGCTTGACCTGCGGAACGCATACCATCTTGTGCAGATCAGACCTGGTGACGAGTGGAAGACCGCTTTCAACACGCCTACTGGTCACTATGAATACTTGGTGATGCCCTTCGGCCTGACCAACGCCCCAGCGGTGTTCCAAGCGCTCATAAACGATGTGCTTAGGGATATGCTTAACATATTTGTGTTCGTTTACTTGGATGACACCCTCATCTTTTCGAGCTCTCTTCAAGAACACACTAAGCATGTCAGACAAGTACTCAAACGCCTCCTAGACAGTCATCTGTACGTTAAGCCGGAAAAATTTGAATTCCATTCATCCCGAGTACAATTCCTGGGATTTGTAGTGGAACCCGGTCGAGTCCAAATGGACCCCAGGAAGGTAGGGGCGGTAGCGGATTGGCCCACCCCCAAATCCGTTAAGGAAGTTCAGCGTTTCCTGGGCTTCACAAACTTTTACCGCAAGTTCATCAAGAACTTCAGCTTGGTGGCAGCCCCTCTCTCAGCTTTAACCAAGGGTGGCAATGCAAGGTTTTTGTGGGGAAGAGAAGCTGAGATGGCCTTCCAAGGACTCAAGCAGCGCGTCCTCTCTGCTCCCATCCTGATACTACCGACTACGGATGAACCGTTTGTGGTGGAGGTAGACGCCTCAGAGGTTGGTGTTGGAGCTGTCCTATCTCAGAGGGGTGAAGACAAGAAGCTTCATCCGTGCGGTTTCTTCTCACACCGGCTTACCCCGGCTGAGAGGAACTACGATATGGGGGATCCTAGCGAACTACTAGCGGTTAAGATGGCAATGAAGGAATGGAGACACTGGCTCGAGGGGGCGTCTCACCCGTTTCAAGTGCTTACGGACCACAAAAATCTGGAGTATATCCAGCAGGCGAAGCGGTTGAACTCTAGACAAGCTAGATGGTCTCTTTTCTTCAATCGATTCCAGTTTATCCTCACCTATCGGCCCGGGTCGAAGAATCTCAAACCGGATGCCCTGTCCCGAGTCTACGCTCCTGCCATTCGAGATGACACGGACATGCCTGTCCTTCCTGCTGCTAAGATCGTGGCTCCGATCTCGTGGCAAGTTGAGGATACCGTGAGACGAGCTCAAGCTATTGAACCGGACCCGAAAGGAGGTCCTGCCAATCGGTTGTTTGTCCCCAAGGAAGTGAGGACTCAGGTCCTTCTGTGGGGGCACTCCTCTCGCCTCACCTGTCACCCGGGCGTAGGTCGCACCTTGGAGTTCATCCAGCGTAAGTTCTGGTGGCCTACCATAAGAGAAGACGTTGCCACTTTCGTCAATGCCTGCCCCGTGTGCTGCCAGGGCAAATCTTCTCACCTCCGCCCGCAAGGACTCCTCCTTTACCTGTTCCCCACAGACCTTGGTCCCATATCTCATTGGACTTCATTACTGGCCTTCCTCCATCCCATGGCAATACTACTATCCTAGTCATTATCGACAGGTTTTCAAAGGCGGCCAGGTTCGTCCCTCTGACTAAGTTACCTTCTGCCAAGGAAACGGCTGAGTTGGTAATTAATCATGTGTTCCGAGTCTTCGGCATTCCTCAAGATATGGTTTCTGACAGAGGTCCCCAGTTCGCCTCTAGGTTTTGGAAGGCCTTCTGCCAACTCATGGGGGCTTCTGCCAGTCTATCTTCAGGGTACCATCCGGAGTCCAACGGCCAAACTGAGAGGATGAATCAAGAGCTGGAAACCACCCTCCGATGTATGACTCGTAACAACCCGTCCACATGGTCGTCCTTCATTGTTTGGGCCGAATACGCGCACAACACCTTGCGCTCCTCCTCCACTGGTATGTCCCCGCATGAGTGTCAGTTTGGCTATGCCCCTCCATTGTTCCCGGACCAGGAGGCAGAAGTCAGAGTGCCTTCAGCCTTGAAGTTCGTCAGACGCTGTCGGCTTATGTGGAGGAAGACCCGTCTTAATCTTATGCGTTCCTCACAGAGGTACCAACAACAAGCCAACAGACGTCGCCGTCCCGGGCCTACCCTGCGCCCCGGCCAGAGAGTCTGGCTCTCCACAAGAGACTTACCACTACGGGTGGTGTCTCTCAAGCTGCCCCAAAAATACATCGGTCCCTTTAAGGTTGCCAGGAGAGTTAACCCAGTTTCTTATCGCCTACACTTACCCAGATCCCTTAAGATTAATCCCACGTTTCACATTTCCTTATTAAAACCTGTTGTTTTTTCTCCCCTTGTCCCGGCAGACAGACCTCCCCCTCCGCCTCGTGTCATTGGAGGCCACCCGGCTTATACCGTCCATCGGATACTGGATTCCCGCCGGGTGCAGCGGTCCTGGCAGTATCTGGTGGACTGGGAAGGCTACGGTCCTGAGGAGTGCTCCTGGGTTCCTGCCAAAGACATACTGGACCCTGACCTCATTCGTCAGTTCAGGGCCCTGCACCCTGAGAGAGCTGGTAGGAACGTCAGGAGCCGTTCCTAGGGGGGGATTCTGTCAGGATTTGGCCAGGGTTGTTCCGGTTTTTGGTCACTAGATGCCCCCATTGTGCCTTTTGACCTTTTGTTTTCCCTTGATCCCCATTAGTATTTGCACCTGTGCCTCGTTTCCCCGATTGTATTTAAACCCTTTGTTTTCCTCTGTTCTTTGCTCTGTGTTTGTATGTTAGCACCCAGCCCTAGTACTCTGAGAACTCTTGTTGATCCCGGTGGACTCTCTTGTGGAATTCTGTTTTTTTTGTTCTTGTTTGTTTGTTTTTTTGAGTATCTTTTGAGGCTTTTTGTGCTTTACCTTCCACCTTGTGGATTTACCTTTTTTGTCTTGGAGAATTACCTTTGTTCTTGTAGGATTCCTTTTGAGGTTGTGGAGTTACATGTTTTCCTGAAGAACTTCACTTTTTACTTCATTAAATACACCGTCTCAAGTACTGCTGTGTCTGCCTCATCTTCTGGGTTCTGCTGACTATTCGTGGCTCAGTTGGTTAAGTGACTGTTTCTCACTCCGGAGACCCGGGTTCGTAACTGGGTCCTGACACTTTGTTTCTGGACAAAGCGGTTCACTCAGAGTTCCAATGCGATAATTGTTTGCTTGCAGAGGATTATAGGCTTGAGATGGCTTCCTTGATCACGCAGGTCAACAGCCTACATAAGAAACTGGGGGAAAAGCAGAGTGGTATGTTTACCTTTTCTACGCCAATGGCTGGATGGCGTTCACGCCTGTTGGCTGCATCTCTGCCTTGTCATTATCTGACTGGCCGGTGTTGTCCGGAACTCCCCCATCTGAAAGAGGAGTTGAAGGAGCACAGCAAGAGGAGCAAGGCAATCAATGATGGTCTCATGTCATGAGCCGTGGAAGCCAAAGACAGCCACCTCCTGCAAAGCAGTCAACACTACCAACGAAAGGCCTGGAGCGGATACAAACAACAAATAGTTTTGGAGCCTGATCTTCCTGCACCTTCGTTGTTCGGGGTGCCTGTGTCTGCTGCGAAGTCAATGTCGGCAACCTTCCATCCTGGCTCTGGATTTCGCAGGGCTTCTCCATCTGTTGGAGGCCTGAAACAGGTGCCGGGAGCAAGGGGCTCAAGTTATCCTGCCTCTCGGCCGCCATAAAGGGTTGTCCGAATCCTGTGAAGCGTGGGAGTGAGCGGATTTCCTCGTCTTTCTCGCCAGCTGTGATTTTGGGCAGCTCCATGGTAAGAAATGTGACCGTTCGAGAGCTCAAGTAAATGACAATACTAAGCTGCTTCCCGAATGTACAACGTCAAGACATGGAAATCAATTCTATCGTAGTCCATGTGGGTTTTAATTACATATTGAAGGGTAGCTCTGAACAGTTGAAACTGGATTAGGCAAGGTGCGATATATGATTTTAAATACAGTATGTACATGTGGTATGAGTAAAGTAAGACATGTAAACATTATTAAAGTGGCATTATTTAGAGTGGCATTGTATAAAAGTGACTTGTGATCCATTTATTAAAGTGGCCAGTGATTGGGTCTCAATGTAGGCAGCAGCCTCTGAGTTAGTGATTGCTATTTAGACCCATCATATCGGGCCCTGTTCCCTCTCTGAATTGTGGCATTGAACGCCTTAGCAGGATTCTCACCACAACTGGCTATGTGATTACTTCAGCTCAATGGATGTAACTTTTGTTGACTATGTTGATACCTTTTGGAAACAAAACACGTTGTATAATGTGGATGGGATCCACCCAAATCATTCGCGTTCCTGGAACTTTTCACAGCATTATAAGGCTGCATTGGGAAACTGACTTATCAATGACCCAAGCCAGATCAGTTATTGCCTACCATTGCGACGCAGAGTGGTCATAATCCTTCAGCAAATTTATTTAAAAGTTTTTTAAAAAGATGATGCCGAAGAGGAGGAGAGGAACAGGCCCAAATGCCCGTCATTTGTGTGAAGAAAAGACAAAGAAAAAGAGGACGTAGACCTTCTGAGAATCCGTAGGCGAGCGAGTAAACTCCCACTGCATTCCGTACTTCTTGCTAATAATATAAAATAAAATTGATGACCTACGATTACCATTAATATCTTATAAGATATTAATCGTAAGAACTGTAATTAAGAACTGTAATATCTTATTTCACCGAATCGTGGCTGAACGACAACACAGATAATATAGAGCTGGCGGGATTTTCCATGAACCGGTAGAACAGAGATGGTACAACGAGGGGTGGGGGTGTGTGTCAAATTGTTAATAACAGCTGGTGTGTGATGTCTAATATTAAAGAAGTTTTGAGGTATTGCTCGCCTGAGGTAGTGTACCTTATGATGAACTGTAGACCACACTACAGTATCTACAAAGAGAGTTCTCATCTATATTATTCGTTACCACCTATTTACAATTTAAGACCGCACTCAACCAACTCTATAAGGCCATAAAGCAAACAAGAAAATGCTCATCAAGAAATGAGGGCACACTTCTTAGGGCACATGAACCGCTAGCGGGACACCTACGACAACCGGTGAAATTGCAGAGCACGAAATTCAAAATACAAAAAATGTAATATTAAACATTCATGAAAATACAAGTGTCTTAAATCATTTAAAAACGTCTTGTTAATCCAACTGTGTTGTCAGATTTCAAAAAGGCTTTAAGGCAAAAGCATAACGTGATTATCTGAGGACAGTGCCCCATATCAAAATACTTGTTCAACCAGCACAGGCATCACAAAATCACAAATAGTGATTAAATAAATCACTTACCTTTGAAGACCTTCCTCTGTTTGCAATTCCAAGGTTCCCAGCTACAGAATTAATGTTTTTTTGTTCGATAAAGTCCTTATTTATGTCAGTTTAGTTGGCACCAATGATCTCAGTAATCCACTCTTTCAACATGCATACAAAGTTACCAGTAAAGTTCATCCAAACAAGTCAAACTATGTTTCTAATTAATCCTCAGCTACTCTAATATCTAAATAAATAATAATATTTAAGACGGAGAATAGTATGTTCAATGGGGAAAATAGATAACGAAGACGAAAATAAAAAATAACGAATAACGAAGGTAACCTGCCTAAATGATTACCAGCCCGTACCACTCACGTCGGTAGCCATGAAGTGCTTTCAAAGGCTGGTCATGGCTGACATCAACAGCATCCTCCCGGATACCCTAGACCCACTCCAATTCGCATACCACCCCAACAGATACACAGATGACGCAATCTCAATCGCACTCCACACTGCCCTTTCCCTCCTGGACAAAAGGACCCATATGTGAGAATGCTGTTCATTGACTACAGCTCAGAGTGTAAACAGCATAGTGCCCACAAATCTCATAACTAAGCTAAGGATCCAGGGACTAAACACCCCCCTCTGCAACTGGATCTTGGACTTCCTAACGGGCCGCCTCCAGGTGGTAAGGATTGGCAACAACACATCTGTCAAGCTGACCATCAACACTGGGGCCCCTCAGCGGTGTGTACTGAGACCCCTCCTGTACTGCCTGTTCAACCACGACTGCGGGGCCAAACACGACTCCAACATCATCATTAAGTTTGCTGACGACACAACAGCAGCAGGCCTGATCACCGATAACGATGAGACAGCCTACAAGGAGGCTGACCCCCCTCCCTGCCTCCATTTGTTTTGTACAATGCTGCTAATTGCTCTTTATTATCTATGCATAGTCACTTCACCCCTACCTACATATACAAATTACCTCTATTAAACCTGTACCCCCACACACTGACTCGGTACCGGTACCCCCAGTATATAGCCTCATTTCTAACCTGTACCCCAACACACTGACTCGGTACCGGTACCCCCAGTATATAGCCTAATTTCTAACCTGTACCCCCACACACTGACTCGGTACCGGTACCCCCAGTATATAGCCTCATTTCTAACCTGTACCCCCACACACTGACTCGGTACCGGTACCCACAGTATATAGCCTCATTTCTAACCTGTACCCCCACACACAGACTCGGTACCGGTACCCCCAGTATATAGCCTCATTTCTAACCTGTACCCCCACACACTGACTCGGTACCGGTACCCCCAGTATATAGCCTCATTTCTAACCTGTACCCCCACACACTGACTCGGTACCGGTACCCCCAGTATATAGCCTCATTATTGTTATGTTATTGTGTTACTTTTTATTATATATATTTTTTTACTTGAGTTTATTTGTAAATATTTTCTTGACAGTTCTTGAACTGCACTGTTGGTTAAGAGCTTGTAAGAAAGCATTTCACGGTAAGGTCTAGATTTGTTGTATTTGGTGCATGCGACAAATAAAGTTTGATTTGATTTTGATTTGATTTACACCAGGGGCATTGTTAGACACAATGTACGTAACCTAATGTATGTCCCTCTAACTGCCCTGAATACCTCTGCTGATTCAACTATTGTATGCAGTAATCATATGCCTATGAACCACATGTATATTGTTAGCACTGAGTCAGTGTGCCCGGGGAGGAAGTGTGTGCAGCTCACCCTGTACTAACACATGACATGAGCATATCTACTTCTGCTAAGCTTCCCAGTAAAGCGATAAGCATCCCAGAAGAAAAGTGCTCAAACTAGCCCACGGTAAGACATGTAGCTTCAGAAAAAATATTAATGAAATGAATAATTTGCTAGTAACAGATGACATTCATATTTTGACTTATCTCTGAAATTCACTTAGATAATACCTTTGATGAGAAAATATACCATTTACAGAAAATATACAGTGGCTTGCAAAATTATTCACCCCCTTGGCATTTTTCCTATTTTGTTGCCTTACAACCTGGAATTAAAATTGATTCATTGGGGGGTTTTGTATCATTTGATTTACACAACATGCCAACCACTTTGAAGATGCAGGGTATGTTTAGTATTTTTTATTGTGAAGCAAACAAGAAATAAGACAAAAAACAGATCTTGCATGCATAACAATTCATCCCCCAAAGTCAATCCTTTGTAGAGCCACCTTTTGCGGAAATTACAGCTGCAAGTCTCTTGGGGTATGTTTCTATCAGCTTGACAGATCTTGCCACTGGGATTTTTGCCCATTCCTCAAGGCAAAACCGCTCCAGCTCCTTCAAATCATACCACAGATTCTCAATTGGATTGAGGTCTGGGCTTTGACTAGGCCATTCCAAGACATTTAAATGTTTCCCCTTAAACCACTCAAGTGTTGCTTTAGCAGTATGCTTAGGGTCATTGTCCTGTTGGAAGTTGAACCTCTGTCCCAGTCTCAAATCTCTGGATGACAAACAGGTTACCCTCAAGAATTTCCCTGTATTTAGGACCATCCATCATTCCTTCAATTCTGACCAGTTACCCAGTCCCTGCCGATGAAAAACATCCCCACAGCATTATGCTGCCACCACAATGCTTCACTGTGGGTATGGTGTTCTCGGGATGATGAGAGGTGTTGGGTTTGCACCAGACAAAGTTTTCCTTGATGGCCAAAAAGCTAAATTTTTGTATCATCTGACCAGTGTACCTTCCTACATATGTTTGGGGAGTCTCCCACCAAATGTGTTTGCTTATTTTTTTCTTTAAGAAATGGCTTTTTTCTGGCCACTCTTCCGTAAAGCCCAGTTCTCTGGAGTATGCGGATTAAAGTGGTCCCATGGACAGATACTCCAATCTCTGCTGTGGAGCTTTGCAGTTCCATCAGGGTTATCTTTGGTCTCTTTGTTGCCTCTCTGATTAATGCCCTCCTTGCCTGGTCCTTGAGTTTTCGTGGGTGGCCCTCTCTTGGCAGGTTTGTTGTGGTGCCATATTCTTTCCATTTTTATAATGCATTTAATGGTGCTCTGTGGGATGTTCAAAGTTTCTGATATTTTTTTCATAACTCAACCCTGATCTGTGGTCTTCATGGTCTTCATGGTGCCCCTTGCTTGGTGGTGCCCCTTGCTTAGTGGTGCCCCTTGCTTAGTGGTATTGCAGACTCTGGGGCCTTTCAGAACAGGTGTATATAGACTGATATCATGTGATGCTTAGATTGCACACAAGCGGACTTTATTTAACTAATTACTTCTGAAGGTAATTGGTTGCACCAGATCTTATGCACTTATTATATCTTATGCACTTACCACTTCAGTTATTATTCTTTTTATTTTTTTGTACATGTAATTTTTTTTTCATTTCAATTCACCAATTTGTAATATTTTGTGTATGTCCATTACATGCAATCCAAATAAAAATCTATTTAAATTACAGGCTGTAATGCAACAAAATAGGGATAACACCAAGGAGTATGAATACTTTTGCAAGGCATTGTAGAAATGCCAATGGTGGAGGTGTTGCTGTTTATATTCAGAAACATTGTATAGAAAACATTGTGTAAAAAAAAATCCTGTAAAGCTTCGAGAGGATCTCATGTTTAATACTGTTGAAGTAATATGACTACAGGTTAATCTGCCTCGCCTAAAGGCCATTCTGGTAGGAAACTGCCCAGTATCTGGATAACTTGTGAAATGTTTGTTTAATGATTGTGTGTTATAAACAGGGATAATTATTTTCCGGGTTGATTTAAATATGAACTGGCTTTCATCAAGCTGCCACTCAAGAAAAAGCTTTAAGCTGTAACCCAGTGCCTGCAACCTGGTTCAGGTTATCTGTTATGCAGGTGAATGAGGACCCAAAAGCAACTTGGCGAAAACAGAGTCTTTAATCCAGTAAAGTAAATCTACAATCATAAAGCATAATTCCACTCGAAATGACGAGAACAGACTGGAGACTCGATCATGAACTGCAGGTTGCCTCGGGAAGGCACTTGAACGTAGCAGACTCAGACACCTGCTCACCACGCAGCATCTGAGGGAAACACGACACGACAGGGCGATACACAGACACAGCACGGTGAACAATAGACAAGGATCCGACAGGGCAGGAACGGAAAACAAGGGGAGAAATAGGGACTCTAATCAGGGAAAAGATAGGGAACAGGTGTGGGAAGACTAAATGATTGATTAGGGGAATAGGAACAGCTGGGAGCAGGAACGGAACGATAGAGAGAAGAGAGAGAGGAAGGGAGAGAGAAAAAGGGGAACGAACCTAAAAAGACCAGCAGGGGGAAAACGAACAGAAGGAAAAGCAAAATGACAAGACAATCTAAGACAAAACATGACAGTACCCCCCCACTCACCGAGCGCCTCCTGGCGCTCTCGAGGAGGAACACTGGCGGCAACGGAGGAAATCATAGATCACAAACGGTCCAGCACGTCCCCGAGAAAGAACCCAACTCCTCTCCTCAGGGCCGTAACGGAAAAACGAAAAAAGGGAAACTAGGGTACTACTCTAAAAAAAAAATGAGACACGGGTAGAGAACTGAAAGCTTTAGAGCAAACAGGACCAAACAGGCCAGGAGAGTAACAACTAGGGACAGACTGAGACACAGCAAGGGCAGGAACAAGAACAGGAGAGATGCGATGGCAGGGAACAGACTGAGACCCAGCAAGACCAGGAGCAGAAGCAGAAAAAAAATTACCAGACTTCTTCTGCGCGCAGTCCGAACACGCAGCCATGAAACGGCGCGTGTCACACTCCTGAGTAGGCCACCAAAACCGCTGGCGAATAGAAGCAAGCGTACCCCGAACGCCGGGATGGCCAGCTAACTTGGCAGAGTGAGCCCACTGAAGAACAGCCAGATGAGTAGAAACAGGAACGAAAAGAAGGTTACTAGGGCAAGCGCGCGGCGACGCAGTGTGCGTGAGTGCTTGCTTAACCTGTCTCTCAATTCCCCAGACAGTCAACCCGACAACACGCCCAACAGGAAGGATCCCCTCGGGATCGGTAGAAGCCACAGAAGAACTAAAGAGACGGGATAAAGCATGAGGCTTGGTGTTCTTAGTACCCGGGCAATAAGAAATAACGAATTCGAAACGAGCGAAAAACAACGCCCAACGAGCATGACGCGCATTCAGTCGTTTGGCAGAACGGATGTACTCAAGGTTCTTTTGGTCAGTCCAAACGACAAAAGGAACGGTCGCCCCCTCCAACCACTGTCGCCATTTGCCTAGGGCTAAACGGATGGCGAGCAGTTCGCGGTTAGCCACATCATAGTTACGTTCCGACGGTGACAGGCGATGAGAAAAATACGCACAAGGGTGGACCCCATCGTCAGTATCGGAGCGCTGGGACAGAATGGCTCCCACGCCCACCCCCGACGCGTCAACCTCAACAATAAACGGTTTAGTGATGTCAGGTGCAACAAGGATAGGAGCGGATGCAAAACGCTTCTTGAAGAGATCAGGACAACAATCATACGACCGGTGAGGAGGAAGGGAGTTGGTTCTGGACCGACTGAAGACCGTGCGCAGACCATGATACTCCTCCGGCACTCCTGTCAAATCACCAGGTTCCTCCTGAGAAGAGGGGACAGAACAAACAGGAGAAATAGCAGACATTAAACACTTCACATGACAAGAAACGTTCCAGGAAAGGATAGAATTACTAGACCAATCAAAAGAAGGATTATGACACACTAGCCAGGGATGACCCAAAACAACAGGTGTAAAAGGTGAACAAAAAATCAAAAAGAAATGGTCTCACTATGGTTACCAGATACAGTGAGGGTTAAAGGTAGTGTTTCATATAATATACTGGGGAGAGGACTACCATCCAAGGCAAACATGACCGTGGGCTCCCTAACTGTCTGAGAGGAATGTCATGTTCCCGAGCCCAGGCTTCGTCCATAAAACAGCCCTCCGCCCCAGAGTCTATTAATGCACTGCAGGAAGCTGCCGATCCGGTCCAGCGTAGATGGACCGGTAAGGTAGTACAGGTACTTGACGGAGAGGACCGTCTAGTAGCGCTTATCAGTCGCCCTCCGCTTACTGATGAGCTCTGGCCTTTAACTGGACATGAAATGACAAAATGACCAGCGGAACCGCAATAGAGACAGAGGCGGTTGGTGATTCTCCGTTCCCTCTCCTTAGTCGAAATGCGAATACCCCCAGCTGCATGGGCTCAACACCTGAGTCAGTGGGGAAAGATGGTAGTGTCGGAGAGAGGGGAGACACAGTTAACGCGAGCTCTCTTCTATGAGCTCGGTGACGAAGATCTACCCGTCGTTCAATGCGAATAGCGAGTTCAATCAAAGAATCCACGCTGGATGGAACCTCCCGAGAGAGAATCTCATCCTTAACCTTAGCGTGGAGTCCCTCCAGAAAACGAGCGAGCAACGCCTGCTCGTTCCAGTTACTGGAGGCAGCAAGAGTGCGAAACTCTATAGAGTAATCCGTTATGGATCGATTACCTTGACATAGGGAAGACAGGGACCAGGAAGCTTCTTTCCCAAAACTGAACGATCAAAAACCCTTATCATCTCCTCTTTAAAGTTCAGATAATTGTTAGTACACTCAGCGCTTGCCTCCCAGATAGCTGTGCCCCACTGCCGAGCCCGACCAGTAAGGAGTGATATGACGTAGGCAATCCGAGCTCTCTCTCTGAGTATGTGTTGGGTTGGAGAGAGAACACTATATCACACTGGGTGAGAAAGGAGCGGCACTCAGTGGGCTGCCCAGAATAACATGGTGGGTTATTAACCCTAGGTTCCGGAGGCTCGGAAGACCCGGAAGTAGCTGGTGGCACGAGACGAAGATTCTGATACTGTCCTGAGAGGTCGGAGACCTGAGCGGCCAGGGTCTCAACGGCATGCCGAGCAGCAGACAATTCCTGCTCGTGTCTGCCGAGCATCGCTCCCTGGAACTCGAGAGTAGAGTAGAGAGAATCCATAGTCGCTGGGTCCATTCTTGGTCGGATCCTTCTGTTATGCAGGTGAATGAGGACCCAAAAGCAACTTGGCGAAAACAGAGTCTTTAATCCAGTAAAGTAAATCTACAATCATAAAGCATAATTCCACTCGAAATGACGAGAACAGACTGGAGACTCGATCATGAACTGCTGGTTGCCTCGGGAAGGCACTTTAACGTAGCAGACTCAGACACCTGCTCACCACGCAGCATCTGAGGGAAACACGACACGACAGGGCGATACACAGACACAGCACGGTGAACAATAGACAAGGATCCGACAGGGCAGGAACGGAAAACAAGGGGAGAAATAGGGACTCTAATCAGGGAAAAAGATAGGGAACAGGTGTGGGAAGACTAAATGATTGATTAGGGGAATAGGAACAGCTGGGAGCAGGAACGGAACGATAGAGAGAAGAGAGAGAGGAAGGGAGAGAGAAAAAGGGGAACGAACCTAAAAAGACCAGCAGGGGGAAAACGAACAGAAGGAAAAGCAAAATGACAAGACAATCTAAGACAAAACATGACATTATCAGCCAGCCTACCAGGCTAGTTAAAAACAGCACAGGAATGAAATCATCAACATGTATTGATCACGTCTTTACAAATGCTGAAGAAATTTGCTTTAAATCTGTATCCTGAACCATCAGATGTAGTGATCACAATATAGTAGCCATATCTAGGAAAACCTAGAAACATTTTTTCCAAAGGCTGGGCCAAATATAATGTATAAAAGGTCACTCAATAAGTTTTGTTGTGATTCCTATGTGGTTGATGTAAAGACTATGTGTTGGTCTGTGGTGCGTAATGTGGAGCAAACAGATGCTGCACTTGGCAGATTTATGAAATAGCTTTTTCCAGTTACTGTTAAGCATGCACCCATTAAGAAAATGACTGTAAAGAATATTACATCCCTGTGGATTGATGAGGATTTGAAACATTTTATGGTTGAGTTGGATAAGGCAAAAGGAATTGAAAATAAGTCTGGCTGCACAACCGATTGGCAAACATAATGCAAGTTGAGAAATCATGTGACTAAACTGAAAAGAAGAAACTGCACAATGAAACAAAGATTAAACAACATAAAGAATCATAGTTAAAAGCTTTGGGGTAATGCGAACTGAGCTCTTTCTTCCATTGAATCAGATGGCTCCTTCATCACAAAACCAACGGACATTGCCAACTACTTGAATAACTTTTTCATAGGCAAGAATAGAAACTGTAGGCATTACATGCCAGCAACAAACACTGACACTACACATCCAAGTATATCTGACCAAATTAGGAAAGACAAGCATTGTAATTTTGAATTCCGTAAAGTGAGTGTGGAAGAGGTGAACAAATTACTGTTGTCTATCAACAATGAAAAGCCACCGGGGTCTGACAACTTGGATGGAAATATACTGAGGATAATAATGGATGATATTGCCACTCCTATATTCCATAATTTTTTATTTAAGCCTACTAGAAAGTGTGTCCCCGGGCTTGGAGGGAAGCAAAAGTCATTCCGCTACCTAAGAATAGTAAAGCACCCTTTACTGGCTCAAAAATCCGACCAATCAGCCTGTTACCAACCCTTAGTAAACTTTTGAAAGAAATAGTTCTTGACCAGATACAATATTATAGGGAAGGACATTCAACAAGCCCTTAACCAAGCTTCAAAAGGAGGGTGGTGCTTGGAATCATTGTTCTTCCTCTATCAACGATAGTTACCTGCAAGGAAACACATGCCGTCATCATTGCTTTGCACATAAAGGGCTTCACAGGCAAGGATATTGCTGCCGGTAAGATTGTACCTAAAACAACCATTTATCGGATCATCAAGAACTACAAGGAGAGCGCTTCAATTATTGTGAAGAAGGCTTCAGGGAGCCCTAGAAAGTCCAGCAAGCGCCATGACCGTCTCCTAAAGTTGATTCAGCTGCGGGATCGGGGCACCACCAGTACAGAGCTTGCTCAGGAATGGCAGCAGGCAGGTGTGAGTGCATCTGCACGCACAGTGAGGCGAAGACTTTTGGTGGCCTGGTGTCAAGAAGGGCAGCAAAGAAGTCACTTCTCTCCAGGAAAAACATCAGGGACAGACTGATATTCTGCAAAAGGTACAGGGACTGCTGCGGACTTTGGTGAAGTCATTTTCTCTGATGAATCCCATTTCCGATTGTTTGAGGCATCCGGAAAAAAGCTTGTCCGGAGAAGACAAGGTGAGCGCTACCATCAGTCCACGGTCATGCCAACAGTAAAGCATCCTGAGACCATTCATGTGTGGGGTTGCTTCTCAGCCAAGGGAGTGGGCTCACTCACAATTTTGCCTAAGAACACAGCCATGAATAAAGAATGGTACCAACACAACTTCTCCCAACCATCCAGGAACAGTGTGGTGACGAACAATGCCTTTTCCAGCATGATGGAGCACCTTACCATAAGGCCAAAGTGATAACTAAGTGGCTCAGGGAACAAAACATTGATATTTTGGGTCCATGGCTAGGAAACTCCCCAGACCTTAATCCCATTGAGAACTTGTGGTCAATCCCCAAGAGGCGGGAGGACAAACAAAACCCCACAAATTATGACAAACTACAGGAATTGATTATGGAAGAATGGGCTTCCTTCAGTCAGGATGTGGCCCAGAAGTAAATTGACAGCATGCCAGGGCGGATTGCAGAGGTCTTGAAAAAGAAGGGGCAACGCTGCAAATATTGACTCTTTGCATCAACTTCATGTAATTGTCAATAAAAGGCTTTGACACTTATGAAATGCTTGTAATTATACTTTAGTATTCCATAGTATCACCTGACAAAAATGTCTAAAGACTCTGAAGCAGCAAACTTTGTGGAAATTAATATTTGTGTTGTTCTCAAAACTTTTGGCCACGACGATATACACGGACCTCTATTAAAACATCAAGTAACTGGTGCAAGCAGTAAAATGTAATGAAAAAAAAACAGATTAAAATACACCTTATGCCACAGCGGGGTCTGAAGCAACACAAACATTGGCACAGACACATGCATACACACACATGATAACATACAGTGCCTTGCGAAAGTATTCGGCCCCCTTGAACTTTGCGACCTTTTGCCACATTTCAGGCTTCAAACATAAAGATATAAAACTGTATTTTTTGTGAAGAATCAACAACAAGTGGTACACAATCATGAAGTGGAACAACATTTATTGGATATTTCAAACGTTTTTAACAAATCAAAAACTGAAAAATTGGGAGTCTAAAATTATTCAGCCCCTTTACTTTCCGTGCAGCAAACTCTCTCCAGAAGTTCAGTGAGGATTTCTGAATGATCCAATGTTGACCTAAATGACTAATGATGATAAATACAATCCACCTGTGTGTAATCAAGTCTCTGTATAAATGCACCTGCACTGTGATAGTCTCAGAGGTCCGTTAAAAGCGCAGAGAGCATCATGAAGAACAAGGAACACACCAGGCAGGTCCGAGATACTGTTGTGAAGAAGTTTAAAGCCGGATTTGGATACAAAAATATTTCCCAAGCTTTAAACATCCCAAGGAACACTGTGCAAGCGATAATATTGAAATGGAAGGAGTATCAGACCACTGCAAATCTACCAAGACCTGGCCGTCCCTCTAAACTTTCAGCTCATACAAGGAGAAGACTGATCAGAGATGCAGCCAAGAGGCCCATGATCACTCTGGATGAACTGCAGAGATCTACAGCTGAGGTGGGAGACTCTGTCCACAGGACAACAATCAGTCGTGTATTGCACAAATCTGGCCTTTATGGAAGAGTGGCAAGAAGAAAGCCATTTCTTAAAGATATCCATAAAAAGTGTTGTTTAAAGTTTGCCACAAGCCACCTGGGAGACACACCAAACATGTGAAAGAAGGTGCTCTGGTCAGATGAAACCAAACTTTTTGGCAACAATGCAAAATGTTATGTTTGGCGTAAAAGCAACACAGCTCATCACCCTGAACACACCATCCCCACTGTCAAACATGGTGGTGGCAGCATCATGGTTTGGGCCTGCTTTTCTTCAGCAGGGCCAGGGAAGATGGTTAAAATTGATGGGAAGATGGATGAAGCCAAATACAGGACCATTCTGGAAGAAAACCTGATGGAGTCTGCAAAAGACCTAAGACTGGGACGGAGATTTGTCTTCCAACAAGACAATGATCCAAAACATAAAGCAAAATTTACAATGGAATGGTTCAAAATAAACATATCCAGGTGTTAGAATGGCCAAGTCAAAGTCCAGACCTGAATCCAATCGAGAATCTGTGGAAAGAACTGAAAACTGCTGTTCACAAATGCTCTCCATCCAACCTCACTGAGCTTGAGCTGTTTTGCAAGGAGGAATGGGAAAAAATTTCAGTCTCTCGATGTGCAAAACTGATAGAGACATACCCCAAGTGACTTACAGCTGTAATCGCAGCAAAAGGTGGCGCTACAAAGTATTAACTTAAGGGGGCTGAATAATTTTGCACGCCCAATTTTTCAGTTTTTGATTTGTTAAAAAAGTTTGAAATATCCAATAAATGTCGTTCCACTTCATGATTGTTACCCACTTGTTGTTGATTCTTCACAAAAAAATACAGTTTTATATCTTTATGTTTGAAGCCTGAAATGTGGCAAAAGGTCGCAAAGTTCAAGGGGGCCGAATACTTTCGCAAGGCACTGTATGCACACATGGACTATGTACTGTAGATATGTGGTAGTGGTGGAGTAAGGTGCTGAGGGCACACAGTGTATTTACTTGGCAGCAGCTAATGGGGATCCCTAATAAATACAAATACAAACTACTCAGGAAAGGTGGAGACATTCCACTTTTGCATTCAAACTGCACTTGATGTATGCATGCCAATCATAAATAAGAAAGCAACTCGCCCTGGCAGACTAAACAAATAAAGCCTGCCATCAGGAAAAGACAGAAGACTTTCAACAATGAAATTGGAAAAAAATACAGAAACACAGCGCAAATGCTTATGAAGGAAGCAAATTTTTAAAAACTACTACAAGACTGAATCCAGGACCTAAAGAAGAAAAACCCCAAGGAATGGTGGGACTTCACTGACAAATGACTGGGGCAAAAGGAAACATGAGTAGGGAGAGTACAGGTTGAGGGAGTTGAAGACGATGTCGTGCCTCATGTTTTAAATGGCTTCTTTACTACGCATGGACAAGCACCACACCTTTTGCCACCTTCCCCCTGCCCATGTCTACTAGGCAGATAAAGCTCTGACTAGACTCAACCTACGGAAAGCATGTGGGCCTGATGGCATTTCAGCCTGGCTACTAAGAGAGCGCTTAGAATATCTAATCCCTGTCATCACACATATTGTTAATACCTTCTACTGACAAGGAACTGTTCCTGCTGCCTGGAGGACTGACATTTTGTGTCCCCGTACCTAAAGCGTCAAACCCATGTACAACGAGTGACTGGAGGCCGATCTCTCTAAAAATCCAAGAGAGCTTCATCAAAAACTAATGCCAACAGTTATCTCTGAGTGCACAAACCAGTATGCCTACGTCCCAAAGCACACGCTCCTGGCTGACAGCTACAGACTCCAGAAAACCAGCAAAGGTGAGAGTGTTACTTGCTGTCATGTCCAAACTCTTTGACTGAGTAGATTCGCTCAAAATAAGAGTAGGGGTGTTAACCCTGGTGTCCTGGTTAAATTTCCAATATGGCCCTCATACCATCATGGCCAAGTAATCATCCCCAGCTTCTAATTGGCTCATTCATCCCCCTCCTCACCCCTGTAACAATTCCCCAGGTCATTGCTGTAAATGAGAATGTTTTCTCAGTCAATTTAGCTGGTAAAATCTGACGTAGAACTGTGTCGAAGGTTACTAGCCTGGCTCCACAGCTACACCACCAGAAGAAGGCAGAGGGTGATGGTGAATGGCACATCCAGCCGTCGGTCAACAGCGACCTCTGGTGTGCCACAATGGGGCGTGGTCTCACCATATCTGCTTCTCCTTCACATGTCTACTCGAAAAGTTGTCTTCAGTGACACTTTGGACACTAGGTATGCTAATGATTTTGGGCTGTCCTGAGCCATACCACTACCAGCATCCTGAAGGACACTTCCATGGGCTGGGAGGCAAAGCAGCTGGATGAGTGGGCCACATCCAACAACATGCTCCTGAATGGGGAAAAAGTCTGGACATTAGGATATGTTTTTCAAGAGACTCTCCACAACCTGCACTACTCATCCTAGAGGGACAGGAAGTACCAGTTGTAGCAACGACCAAGTACCTTGGTTTTCATCTAGACTCTAACCTTAGTGTTGACACACATGTGGACCAGTCAAAATGGCCTCAAAACGATTATTCTTGCCAGAAATGGCCTACTCACTGAAAGTCTGGTCACAGTTTACACTACACTGGTCAGGTCTTGTCTGGAATAGCGTGGAGTGCTGTTAGTTGGATGCAACAAAAAGCAGCAGGCCCTACCCAACAGGGTGCAGAGGAGGGCCCTGAGGATCATCTCCAGAGGTGGAGCAGAGCAGGCAAGAGCAAGCTGCAGAGCACCTAGTTAAGGCCTTGCACACGCTTGAACACCCACTCCATGACCTGCTCCCTCCAAAAAGTGGTGACTGCACCACCAGGCTCCTGAGGAACAGACACGAATGGTCCTCTGCCATATGAACTGCCTGAGAAACACGACTCTACCAACTACTGTCAGGCTGTACAACAACTCTAAAATGTTTTTTTACCAATTACATTTGAACATTTCAAGTTTCCATCATGAAAACATTTCCTGTAATGTTTTTAAGTGTCCTGCATTCTATTTATGCCATGTGTGTTTTGCAATTTTTTATTAAGTAAATTCTGCATTTTTTCAGTTACATTGAGAGAGATGTTTCCTATTCCCTATCGCCTCAAACGAATTGCTAAACACACAGAAGTAGAGTTAAAAGGAACTAACCTTCAGTGTGCATTTCGGACATGTACCTCTTGACCAATGGACGTCCACCTCGTTGCTGCTGCTCGCTGCTCCTCTCCGCTGTTCACCAGCTGTGGGAAGACACCATACAAACCTAATCAATAGCACTACTAAAGGAAAGTGCTTATTTCCAGCATCTGAGTGTGACTTCATTTGTTGGCCGGTACCAGCTCTAATTGTATGTTTTCTCTCCTGGGTGAGTACAGACACGGGGGAACACTCCTGACGCAGCTGCGAGAGGCTACAACCAACGTCACCAAGAGCTCAACTCATACAAATCATTCAACACTCTATTTATCCCAAAAAAGAGACATGATTACAAGCTCGGGTGGAGTGGCACATAGAACATACTCAGTCGGTCCACAGGTCAAAAGGCTCACGGATCAAACCCTCTCATGGCTCCAGCTTGTAGCTTAGAGGTCTCTTGGGAAAACTTTGCTGCCTGCGTTGATAAGACTAATGGGTTGGTAGTACGCTAATGGACCCAGTCAGGGAAGCAAGGAGACTAATGTTAATTAAAGAGAGAATGCCTTGTTTCTTCTCTGTTCCCTTCGTACGACTCGGGCCTTTAAATAATTTTCCAATGAGCAACGACTTCCATCCAGAGCAGTGTTTTGTCATCTCTCCAATTAAGACATGGACAAGTGGATGTGCAGTTGGAGAGGGTCGCTGACTAATCCCTTTTGTGATCCATAAATGAGCATGAAGGACAATAATAATGGATGTTTAATACCAATGCGTATGAACTCCTTGATTAGCAGAAGGTTAAATGTGACTCCACCTGGATTCGGTCTTATGTAGCAAAATTTGAAATTGGGCTTTTTACATTTTTAAAAAGAGAGACTCAGAGCTACAAAATGGTATATCATACTCTGCATTTTTGAGGAACAATAGGAAAGTAATTCTGCTTTGAAAGTTGATAGACTTGTAAACTCACTTTGGAGAAAAGGGCCTTTGAATGTTTTGGTACCTACTGGAGAGATGTTTTCTACACCCATTCAGCATTGTTCACACCGTCTTATGCCAGCCCCACCCATCTCTTTAAGGATTCACATGTGAGTACATGTGAGTAGTGTAGTAAAGTTTAAGACTAAAAGTGGTAGTAGCCTACAATAAGGACACATTCCAGGTAAACAGAAAGTGTCCAGATGTAAAGATACCGTAATAGAAAATGACGGAAGTAAAAGTATTTGGTTTAAAAAAATACTTAAATATCAAATGTAAATTGAATTGCTCGAATGTACTTAAGTATCAAAAGTAAAAGCATAAATCGTTTCAAATTCCGTAAACCAGACGGACCAGTTTTTATTCAGATTTTTATTGACAGATGGCACACTCCAACACTCTGACATAATTTACAAATGAAGCATTTGTGTTTAGTGACTCTCTCTAACAAAATCATGTTAAGACATATCAATATTCATTTGATTTATCAATATTTAGCTAAGTCTTGCTAAGTGGATGGGTCTCTACAGAAGGTGTAAATGGTACAGCCAAATGGTTACTTGCATAGTAGCAATATCAGAAACAGATAGTGTCAATATAAATAAAACAATATACAGTATGTACATTAACAATATCAATAACGGTAGTGATAGACGAGGTAGCTGTATGCATTCGTCTAGCTGTGTCCAGGCCATGTTGTGCTTGTACAGGCAGACTATCTATGGGAGGAAGGAAGTCAGTGTTGTGCAGCAGCTGAAACCTGGTCCTGACAGCCCTGATGGTCCTTGACGGCGACAACACCAGGCTCCAGAGTATCAGAGCTGTAAAACAGGAAATAACCCCCCAAAATTGAAGACATTACAACATTGCACAACATCAATTCACCTCCAAAGTTTAGATAAGATGAATAAGCTCATACAATGCAATGGAAATGATATTCACCTGAAGTGCTGGTACTGCTGGATCTGTGGAAGTGGCCTGAAGTACGGAGTCAGGTGTTGTTGTCAGCCATTGCTTTCCACCAGCACCGTACAATCCTCCAGTCCAACCAGCTGTGGGATGTTGACCCCTGTCACAGTGCTGTTCTTCACAACACCAGCAATCTCAGACAAAGTGATCACTCTGGTCTTTCTGAAGTGCTGCTTGATGAGGCCAAAGAACAAGTCGGGGGAAAACTTGGTGTGGCCTGTGATCAGGAAGTGAAGGTCCAGACTGTGGTGGAGCTTGTGCTTGGTCTGCCAGGCACAATATCTGCCATGAATCCCGCTTCCTGAGTCTGTGTTTGCCTGTGTTTCTGTCGTGGAGTGTGTTTCCGGTATCCTGGAACGCACCCTGTCTGGTTGCCGGGCGAATTAGCTTGTTGGGAGATCGATGTTCACCCGCACCTGTAGCCCATCAGTAATCTGCACACCTGTCCTGATCATCACCTCTCATCGCCGGATTGTTAGCCATGAACAGTATGTTGTGCCATAGTATCAGCCTCAAGTTGGATAGAATTTGTTTTGTTGTTTTTTATGTATTGCTTGCCTTAAACTTACCTCCGTTTGTTCTGTCTTCAGTTACTCACCCGGATCATTTACCCCATTCCCGCCTGGTCGTCGGAGGATTCCGCTACCCCATTGGATCCACCTATTTACTCCCATCAACTCACCACCGCTGCCCACAATGCCACCTGGATATATCTACCCATTCACATTCACTTGTAAATAAATACTCACCTTCTTCCTACTCTCCTTGTCCTGGTCTGCTTCAGGGTTCGATTTTGAAAGAACGTGACAGAACGATCCGGCCAAGGATGAACCCAGCGGACCTGGACTCCATTTGCCATGCCATTACCCAGCAGGGGAAGACAATTGGGATAACACAAGACGGCGCTACAGGAGATAGCGGGTTCAATCCATAACTTATCTGCTAGCTTGACACAAATCCAGGATCAGCTCAGTTTGCTGGCGATTCATTCACCACCTGTTTCACCCATCTCACCTGCCGTGCCTGGTGCGGTTTCCTTCCGTGAACCCAAGGTTCTGACGCCTGATAAATATGAAGGGGATTTGGGAAGATGCCGTTCGTTTCTTATGCAGTGTGGGTTAGTGTTTGATCTGCAGCCCCATTCCTATGCCACTGACAAGGCTAGGATAGCCTTTGTTATTGAACTGCTGCGTGGAAGAGCTCTGGAATGGGCTTCAGCCATTTGGGAACGACAGGAGACCTGCATGGCTTCATACCAGGAGTTCACGGGAGAGATGAGAAAGCTTTTTGACCATCCAGTCCGAGGTAAGGACGCAGCTAAACGTTTGTTCACTCTTCGCCAAGGAGCTCGCAGTGTGGCAGACTTTGTGATAGAATTTAGGACATTGGCTGTGGAGAGTGGTTGGAATGAGGAATCACTAAAAGCGTTTTTTTTACCAGGGGTTGTCGGAGCAACTCAAGGACGAGCTGATCTCCTATCCAGAGCCTAGTGACCTAGATAGTTTGGTCACCTTAGCTATTTGGGTAGATAATAGAGTCCGAGAGAGAAGGAGGGAGAAGCAGTGGGGTCCATCTAATCAATCTGAGACTCGGTTACCATTCGGGTCAGGGAGTGGACCAGAACGGGTTGATAATTTTCCCTCACACGGGATTAGTGGAGGAGTCCTGCCGCCAGATCCTGAACCTATGCAAGTGGGGCGGCACGGGTTAACTAAGGACGAGCGCCAACGTAGACGTGAGACCAACAGCTGCCTCTACTGTGGTAGCTCGGGACATTACATCTCCGTTTGTCCTCAGCGCCCGTTAAACTGCTCGGCTCTTTAAGTTTGGGAGGTTTGTTAGCGAGCCAGTTTCAACCTCTCAAGAGCCCTGTCAGACCTCGTTTTCCTGCTACCCTCATAAATAAGAATCAGAGTTTAGCGATTAACGCTTTCATCGATTTCAGGTGCCGATGACAGCTTCATTGATGCCGACTTAGTGGAACAGCTGGGGCTTTCCAAGGAGCAATTACCGGAAGCCATTGAAGCAACCACTCTGAACGGCAGTAGTCTGGCACGGATCACTATGAGGACTGAACCGGTTAAGATGTTGTTGTCGGGGAATCATTCAGAGGTTATTTCTTTTTTCATTTTGCCTTCCCCCCATGTTCCTCTGGTTCTTGGATACCCCTGGCTAAGAGAACACAATCCTTTGTTCAATTGGGTGACTGGTAAGGTAACTAGTTGGAGCATTGAGTGCCATGCTAACTGCCTCAGGACTGCCTGTTCTCATGCTGTCCCCAGTCGGGTCAGTGAGTCTGCTCCTCCTGATTTGTCCCTGGTTCCTGAAACATATCACGAGTTGGGTGAGGTGTTCAGTAAGCAGAAAGCTCAGTCACTTCCTCCCCACCGACCTTATGATTGTACAATTAAGCTGTTCCCTGGAGCTGCCTTTCCCAAGGGACGGTTATATAGTATTTCTCGACCTGAGCGGGAAGCCCTGGAGACCTACATAAAGGAGTCTCTTGCTGCAGGTCTCATTCATCCCTCGTCATCACCCCTGGGAGCTGGATTTTTTTGTGAGTAAGAAGGATGGCTCTCTTCGACCGTGTATTGATTATCGGGGGTTGAATGATATTACGGTCAAGAACAAGTACCCCTTGCCCTTGATGAGCTCCGCTTTCGATTCTTTACAGGGTGCTACTGTGTTTACGAAGCTTGATCTACGCAATGCGTATCATCTGGTTCGGATCAAAGAGGGGGACGAGTGGTTGACTGGATTCAATACACCTATGGGACATTTTGAGTACCAGGTGATGCCGTTTGGACTTTCCAACGCTCCAGCAGTGTTCCAAGAATTTGGTGAATGACATGCTGAGGGATATGATCGGTCTGTTTGTGTTCGTTTACCTGGATGACATCCTGATTTTCTCCAAGGAGCTTTCCAGCCAAATCCAGCATGTTAAGCAGGTCTTGCAGCAGTTATTGGAGAACCGTCTGTTTGTGAAGGCAGAGAAGTGTGATTTTCACGCCCACACTACATCCTTCCTCGGGTACATCATCTCCAGGGGTGAGATCAAGATGGACCAAGAGAAGGTTCGGGCGGTTTGGGATTGGGCCCGGCCCGGTACGAGATTGCAGCTCCAGAGATTCCTGGGATTTGTGAACTTCTATCGGAGGTTTATCCATGATTACAGCCGGGTGGCCGCCCCTTTAACTGCTCTGACGTCTTGCACCAGAAATTTCTGTTGGACTCCTGAGGCAGCCCGAGCATTTCTGAACTTGAAGAGCCGATTCACCAACGCGCCGATTCTCTCTCAACCTGACACTTCCCGTCAGTTTGTTGTTGAGGTGGACGCGTCTGATGTGGGGGTGGGCACCATCCTGTTCCAGTGTAGCTCCACTGACGGTAAACTCCATCCCTGCGCCTTCTACTCTTGTCGTCTTTCACCAGCTGAGAGAAACTACAATGTGGGTAACCGGGAGCTTCTCGCTGTGAAGCTTACCTTGGAGGAGGGGCGTCACTGGTTGACTGACCACAAGAATCTGGCTTACGTGCAATCGGCTAAACGTCTCAACACCCGTCAGGCCAGGTGGGCTTTGTTTTTTGGACGCTTCAATTTTTCCCTGACGTTCTGACCTGGGTCGAAGAACGGCAAAGCGGAAGTCTTGTTCCGGATGTTCTCCAAGACGGATGAGAGTGGGGCCAAGACTGAGACGATTCTTCCCCAGAACCTTGTCGTGGGAGCCGTTACATGGAGGATTGAGGAGGATGTGATGGCGGCCCTTCGGATGCAGCCCGGCCCCGGTAACGGTCCACCCGGTCGGTTGTACGTGCCTGAGTCGGTCCGTTCTGCTGTTCTTCAGTGGTCCCACGCCAGCGAGATAGCTTGTCACCCTGGCGTTGCTCGGACTATGGCGCTACTGCGCTGACGATTTTGGTGGTCTGCCATGGGAGAAGATACCTGGAGGTTTGTTGCCGCATGTCCTGTTTGTGCTCAGAACAAAAGTACCAATCGGCCCAGCTCTGGGCTTCTTCACCCCCTACCTATTCCTCGGCGAACTTGGTCGCATCTGGCCCTGGATTTTGACACGGGATTGCCCCCTTCTGTTGGGAACACGGTCATTCTGACCATTGTGGACAGATTCAGCAAGTTTGCTAATTTTGTCCCTCTCTCCAAGCTTCCATCTGCCACGGAGACGTCCAAGATCCTGGTTAGGGAGGTTTTCAGGGTCCACGGATTGCCCAGTGACATTGTTTCTGACCGTGGTCCTCAGTTTACCTCTGCTGTCTGGAGATCCTTCTGTTTGGCCATTGGAGCTACAGTCAGTCTCACTTCTGGATTTCACCCACAATCTAATGGTCAGGCGGAGAGAGCCAACCAGAAGATGGAGTCCACGCTGCGTTGTCTTGTCTCCTTTGATCCCACCTCTTGGTCATCTCAATTACCCTGGGTCGAGTATGCCCATAATACCCTTCCTTCATCTGCCACTGGGATGTCCCCCTTCCAATGCCTGTACGGATACCAACCTCCCTTGTTTCCTTCTCAGGAGAGGGATCTTTCGGTTCCTTCTGTCCAGGCCCACATTCGTCGTTGCCACCGGACCTGGCATCGGGCCAGGAAGGTCCTCCTTAGAGTTTCTGACCGGTATCAGATCCAGGCGAATTGTCGCCGTATTCCTGCTCCTGCTTATACCATCGGAGATAAGGTTTGGTTGGCTACACGGGATCTTCCTCTACGGACTGAGTCGAGGAAACTGTCACAAGTTCATTGGTCCGTTTGTGGTGGAGAGAATCAGTAACCCTGTTGTGGTCCGACTCAAAACGCTTCGAGTACACCCCACCTTTCATGTCTCCTGCCTCAAGCCGGTTCTCCTCAGTCCTCTGTTGCCCCCTCCTCCTCGTCCTCCTCCTCCTCGGATGATCGGAGGTGGTCCTGCCTACACGGTGCGCCGCATAATGGATTCCAGACGGCGGGGTCGAGGTTTCCAATATCTCGTGGATTGGGAAGGATATGGTCCAGAGGAGAGGAGTTGGATTCCTCGGCGTCAGATCCTTGATGACGACCTGCTTCGTGACTTCTACCGCCTCCACCCTGGCGCTCCAGGTAGTCTGCCCGGTGGCATTCGTCAGAGGGGGGGTACTGTCACGAATCCCGCTTCCTGAGTCTGTTTGCCTGTGTTTCTGTCCTGGGGTGTGTTTCCGGTGTCCTGGAACACACCCTGTCTGGTTGGCGGGCGAATTAGCTTGTTGGGAGATCGATGTTCACCCGCACCTGTATCCCATCAGTAATCTGCACACCTGTCCTGATCATCACCTCTCCCCTTCAAAAGCTCAGACCTGGCATCCATTCCCTGCTGGATCGTTAGCCATGAACAGTATGTTGTGCCATATTATCAGCCTCAAGTTGGATAGAATTTGTTTTGTTGTTTTTTATGTATTGCTTGCCTTAAACTTACCTCCGTTTGTTCTGTCTTCAGTTACTCACCCGGATCATTTACCCCATTCCCGCCTGGTCGTCGGAGGATTCCGCTACCCCATTGGATCCACCTATTTACTCCCATCAACTCACCACCGCTGCCCGCTACGCCACCTGGATATATCTACCCATTCACTTGTAAATAAATACTCACCTTCTTCCTACTCTCCTTGTCCTGGTCTGCTTCTGGGTTCGATTTTGAAAGAACGTGACAATATCAGAGCACGAACTTCTTCTTGTTTTGGCCACTGCAGTTATCACAATTCAGTTCCACATGTGTTTCTCCAACTAACTATTTGGTGAAGAAATGGTGCATGTCGTTGATTGCGCTGCTGCCATTGCTGGATGACATGCCTTCATCAATCAAGTAGTTGACTTGTTGCGGTATTCCTTCACAGCAGACACCAAACAAGCCATGCTTGCGAAGAGTTAAAAAGTAGATTGGACCTGGCTGCATAGGATCAGAAGGATAGTACACCTGCAAACAACAAAAGAATATTAAGATAAATTACAATTAACTGTCTCACCACTGTCCATCTGTCTTTACACTGCTCATGTAAAAGGCCTCCTATATATATATATATATATATATATATTATTTGAGTGTATATCTATCCATCTATGTCCTTAATCAGTATAAAGGAGGAAATGTTGCTTACTTGTTGAGCAAAATCAAAGCTGTAAATGCATCCAAATATCTTTGCTTGCTGGTTCAGTATGGGCCCCCAGAGACAACTCCAGGTCCTGACAGGTCAGCAACCATCTTCTGGTAGACAGACCGCTCACTCTGAACAAGCAGGAGATGCTGCTCTTGCCTCTTCAGCTTGGCTGACTTAACATATTCTGGCAGATTGGCAGATCTGATAGTTCTCTGGCACTGCCAGCACAGGTCTGTCCTGGGCTTAGTGCTTGAGATGTGGGGCAGTAATTTTCTCCATAAATTCCTGAAGGAAAACACCTCAACGACACGTACCTCTGAAAAAAACTGAAAAAAATGTGAGATCAATAAAAGTAGTGCCAATCACTAGTAAGCTGTTTAATAGCTGGCTGGTCTTTAAGATCCTCCTTAATGATCAGGACCACTGACCACTGGGCCATTGTCTAACGGCTCCTTAGGCTCTGTTGCTCAGGAGATGGATAGTAGAGTGTTGTGGGGGGTTAAGGGGGTTTTAGAGAGAGAGAGAGATAGAGAGAGAGATAAATAATGAGAAAGAAAGGGGGAGGAAAAAGATTATAAATAAAATAGTTTTAAAGCTGTTAAGTAGATCAGTTACTTTGTTTGCGGTCAACAGAGGCACTTGTAACTTTTCCTGGGCTGCCGTGCCTGAGGAGTAAACTCATTCTTCCTTTCAAATATTTCACTGTGAAACAATGATAAGCGTCAGCAAATGGCAAGACATTGTCTCTTAAAAACCTCTTTGGGTTAACTTGATGATATTTACAACAGCCAGTGAAAGTGCAGGGCAGGGCGCCAAATTCAAAACATCAAAAATCTCATAATTCCTCAAACATACATGTATTTTATACCATTTTAAAGGTAATCTTGTTGTTTAACCCCCCACAGTGTGCAAATATGCTTTACAGCAAAAGCACCACAAATGATTATGTTAGGTCACCACCAAACGACAATAAACACTGCCATGGTTTTCCAGCCAAAGATAGCAGTCACAAAAATCACAGATAGAGATAAAAATTCATCTCTAACCTTTGATGATCTTCATCAGATGACACTCATAGGACTTCATGTTACACAATACATGTATTTTTTGTTTGATAAAGTTCATATTTATATCAAAATATGAGTTTACATTCACTAGTTCCAAAAACATCCAGTGATTTTGCATAGCCACATCATTCAACAGAAATACTCATCATAAATGTAGATTATAATACAAGTTATACACTTGGAATTATAGATATACCTCTCCTTAACACAACCGCTGTATCTGATTTCAAAAAAACTTTACGGAATAAGCAAACCATGCAATAATCTGAGACGGCGCTCAGAACAATAATCAAAATAGCTGCCATGTTGCGTCAACATAAACAAGAAATTACATGATACATATTCCCTTACCTTTGATGATCTTCATCAGAAAGCACTCCCAGGAATCCCAGGTCCACAATAAATGTTTGTTTTGTCCGTTATTTATGTCCAAATACCTCCTTTTGTTAGTGCGTTTGGTATACATATCCAAACGCTCATTCTGGTCAGCGTTACGTCGGACAAAAACTTCAAAAGGTTATATTACAGGTCGAAGAAACATTTCAAACTAAGTACAGAATCAATCGTTAGTATGTTTTTAACATATAGCTTCAATAAAGTTCCAAACGGAGTATTCTTTTGTGTCTTCATGAGCAATGGAACGCAAGTGGATACCATGAGGAATGCGCGTGATCAGAAAATGGCTGACTGCCAGACGCCTGATACATTCTGCTCTCATTCAGTCCCACAAACACAGTAGAAGTCTCATTCAAATTTCTATAGACGGTTGACATCTAGTGGAAGCCCTAGGAAGTGCAACATCATTAATATCGCAAGGGGATTTCAATAGCAACTGTGGTGAATACATACCAAGCTCAGATTTCTCACTTCCTGTTTTGATTTCTCCTCAGGATTTTGCCTGCCATATGACTTCTGTTATACTCACAGACATCATTCAAATCATTCAAGTTTTAGAAACTTTAGAGTGTTTTCTATTCAATACTAATAATAATTATAACACCTTATTCATCCAAGCTACTCAATACTGCCCTCCAGCCATAAGAAGTTTAACTACAAAGCTGTTTTTGTGTGTGTGTGTTACAAATATTTGACTGCAGTAACAAGCGATGAAAGGTTTTCATGACGCCTGGAAATAATGTAAACATTACCAAATTTGTTAATAACATGTATCCATTTTTTTCCGGTTTTGGCTCCTTAAATCATTCTGTTTATGTTTACAAATTGATTTAAAACAAACAATTTTTAATCACCCTTTCAAATGTTTGCTCAGGCACCGTAGCTTATGTTGAGTTGTGTCCTTTAGGATTTGAGATGGCCACAAACACCCTAGAAAAATATCAACAAACAGAGAGCAGAGAGACAGGACAGAACAGTTTGAGGATGAAAGGCACTAATCCTGACAATGGCTAATGCAAATGCATGTTTACTAAATATTTAATCGATATTAGTTCTAAAAAAAAGTGAAGTGCTCTGCCAACACTCTGCTCTTTGTTCCTTGATGGTGGAAGAGAAGATTAAGACAACTTTAGTGCTGCTCAGATGGAAGGAAGGAGGGATGGAGGAATCCTACTTGGCACAGACGTCAGTTCAACGTCTTGTTTTGATTTACATTTGGTTCAGTTTTCAACTAACGTTAATTCGACCATAAATCTCACCATGTCATTGGATATAGGGTAAAAGTTGGATAAAAACAATGACAAAATGGCCTTACGTTGATGACATTTTGCAAATCCAATCAGTTTCCACAATTATTCAACGTCATAATGGCACCTGAGGAGATGGCTGCAGTTTTTTCACGTTGTTTGTAACTTATTTTGTACATAATGTTTCTGCCACCGTCTCTTATGACGGTGGCAGACACAAAGGATTCACTCCATATACAAATCCCTGTCATTTACAAGCAGAAACCAAAGCAGGCGGTACCAATGACTTGCTCAATGCGGAATTGTTTAGATGACGCAGATGCTAAGCTACAGGACTGTTTTGCTGGCATAGACTGGAATATGTTCTGGCACTCATCCGATGGCATTGAGGAGTATACCACAACAGTCACCGGCTTCATCAATAAGTGCATCGATGACATTGTCCCCACATTGATCGTACGTACATACCCCAACCAGAAGCCATGGATTCTGTTTAACATCACCAATGAGCTAAATGTAGAGCGGACACTTTCAAGGAACGGGACTTTGAAAGGAACGCTTATGAGAAATCCCGCTATATCCCTCAGACGAACCATCAACCAGGCAAAGCGTCAATACAGGACTAAGATTGAATCCTACTACTCTGGCTCCGACGCTCGTTGGATATGGCAGGGCTTGCAAACTATTATTGACTTACAAAGGGAAGCCCAGCCGTGAGCTGCCCAATGACAGAAGCCTACCACACGAGCTCAACAACTTCTGTGCGCGCTTCGAGGCAAGCAACACTGAGGCACGCATGAGAGGACCAGCTATTCCGAATTACTGTGGGATGACACTCGCTGTAGCCAATGTTAGTAAGACCTTTAAACAGGTCAACATTCACAAGGCCGGAGGGCCAGACGGATTACCAGGAAGTGTACCGCAAGCATGCGCTGAACAACTGGCAAGAGTCTTCACTGACATTTTCAACCTGTCCCTGGCGGAGTCTGTAATACCTACCTGTTTCAAGCAGACCACCATAGTGCATGTGCCCAAGAACACCAAGGTAACCTGCATAAATGACCCGTAGCACTCACGTCTGTAACCATGAATTGCTCACATCAACACCATCATCCCAGAAATCCTAGACCTACTCCAATTTGCATACAGCCCCAACAGATACACAGATGATGCAATCTCTATTGTACTCAACACTTTTGTGGTTTTGGTATTCAGTGGCAGTATTGGAGGCGGAGTGGTTTATCCTCTCATAAGCAATTAGTACCGGTAGGTGTGCTCTTCACCCTTGCAAGGCAATTAGCAATTAGTATTAGTAATTTAGTCTCCGCTGTTTTCTCAGCAGCAACCGTGTCAGCGACTTTCTAGGACGGTTTTGTATAATTGTTCTGCGGAATTGTTCGAGAAAGGAAAGAGAGGAAGGCTACACACCACTCTCTCACCTGTATCTTACCTAGTTCTTTTCAGATGATCTATTTTTGCTTTTGTAGCTTTAGCACCTATGTCTGTGTTTTCTATCCCAGTTCGCTCCTCTCCCTGTAGGCTTTACAGACACTCTCCACACCTAGGCTGCAACCCCTTCTAATTTAGTGTACCCTGTTTGCACAACACATGGCATTCCTGGTCTCTGGCAGCATTTGGAACTGCCGATCTGTGGTCAAGAAGGCATGTTCATCTCAGCCTATGCTGCCCTTCAGTCCCTTGACGTTTTGGCCCTGACGGAGACATGTATAACCCCAGAGAACACTGCTACTCCAGCCGCTCTCTCTTCATCTGACTATGTTTTCTCTCGTAGTCCGAGGGCTACTCATTTCTCCTAGGTGGAGATTTTCTCTCATACCTGTCCAACTCCTCATTTGAATTCCATTCTGTTACTGTCACGCATCTGTGTGCCAGGCAGATATCTCAGCTTAGATGTTGTCCCACCACCTCAATCTCAACCTTGACAAGACAGAGCTGCTCTTCCTCCCGGGGAAGGCCTGTCCTCTCAAATACCTCTCCATCACGGTTGACAACTCCACGGGTTCCCCCTCCCAGAGGGCATAGAACCTTGGCATGTCCCTGGACAACACCCTGTTGTTCTCTGCAAACACCAAAGCAGTGACTCGCTCCTGCAGGTTTGTGCTCTACAACATCCGTAGTGTACAACCCTACCTTATCTGGACTACTGCAACTCTCTGTAGGCTGGGCTCACCGCTTGTGCCATCAAACCAAGTTGTTTAGAACGCTGCAGCCCACCTGGTTTTCAACCTTCCAAAGTTCCCCTCTGTCACCAGCTCCAACAAACACTCCACTGTCTACTTGTTATAGCTTGCATCCACTACAAGACCATGGCACTTGCTCACGGGAGCGTCAAGAGGAACTTACCTTCCCTACCTTCAGGCTATGCTCAAACGCTACAACCCAAGCTCTGTCCTGGCACCCCAATGGTGGGCACAGCTACCCTTGAAGCTAGGACAACAGAATCCCTGCCCATCTTCTGAAAACATCTAAAATCCTACCTCTTCAAAGAGTATACTAAATAATATGTTTTGTGAACCAACACTCGTACTTGATTCCCCCTCCCTTCCCTTACTGCTACTTTAGAGCAAACATGTACTTACTATAACTGTGATATGTGGTTGTCCCACCTAGCTATCTTGAGATGGCTAGTAGACTGGCGACGCTGACCGCCGAGCACCGCCGGAACAGGGAGAGGAGCCACCTTCGGTAGAAGTCATGACAATTTCCTTGATTCAATAAATATTTCACCAAAATCTTCTTTCAATCCAGAAGACAAGAGGGTCTATGCATTGAAGACAAAGGCACTAAATCTACTCCCCAGATCTCCAAAGAGCTGACTAACATCTGACCGGGGTATAGCAAGAAGAAGCCTAGGCCTAACCTAACCTATGTCAAAGACTGGAGAACGACTGTCACATTGCACAACATACAGTAAATGTCATTCAGAGGATAGGTGTAACGGTTGTGGTCTTCCTCTTCTTAGGAGGAGTAGGAAATATTGGACCAATATGCAGCTTGGTAAGTGTTGGTCATATTTATTACACTAAACACAGAGAACAAACGAATAAAGAAAAACCGAAACAGTCCCGTATGGTGAAAAACACTGAAATGGAAAATAACCACCCACAAACAAGAGTGGGAAAACAGGCTGCCTAAGTATGGTTCTCAATCAGAGACAACGATTGACAGCTGCCTCTGATTGGGAACCATACCAGGCCAAACACATAGAAATATAAACACAAGAACAAAACACAGAATGCCCACCCCAACTCACGCCCTGACCAACCTAAAATAGAGACATACAAAAGGAACTACGGTCAGGACGTGACAATAGGTTGGGAAGACTGTAATGTAACATTTCTAAATGGTCAGAAATACTAGGATGATGAGTAATGGGTGAATGGGTTTGATGATATGTTGTTGTGTATCCATGGATTAGATATTATTCAATGTTTTTTATGCAATATAGGCCCATATTGCTCGTAATGAATTTACAACTTGTAATTTGCTAAAAAATTTAATTGCTAAAGTATATATGTTTTGTATTAGCTTGGGTTCACGTGTAATATGTCGATATATTTATTTCATGTTTCAAATGCATGTTGACGTTTGTGCTTTAATTTAGCCAACATCTGAGTCATGTCAAAATTAACTCTTTCATCAACGACAAATTACTAATCGAGGCATGGGACATCCCAGGCTGCCTCAACTGAAAGTAATTTGGTCCGAAGCTACCAACTACCCTTGGTTTACTAGCTAATTAGTTTGAGATATACATTTCCATCATTGAATTATAAGTATTTTCCCATGTATTGTTATGTGTACTCCAGTGGATGTGAGGAGCTGGTTGCTAGCATTAATGTTTACATGACTACAACTCCAAAGTGAAAAATATCAAAGTTGTTGGGAAAGTGTGAACACAGATGCAATTTTACTGTAGAAATACATGTTTTTTTTGTCACTGCTATCAATTATGCTCCAGGAGAGTCCAAACATTTTTCTCTTTGACCGTCAATTCTTAGCGGGCACTTTGTAAGACAGCCCTGTCTCCTAGAGTATGGGACACGAGATGAAGCACTTTGGAGTGCAGTCAAGCAGTTATTCTCACTGCCACTAGTGTCGACATTGCGCCACATGTCCAACACTACAAAGTATACCTTTAAATGTTTACAGGAGGGAGCGTGGGCACAGCTCCTGCCAGTTAGTGCCCAGTCCCCTGAGCGTGTGGAGGAACTGAGGTAACTTATTTTCTTTGGCAAGGTTGAGCACACAGTCACTTGGTTTGTGTTGTGTGATTGCAGCTCTGAAAGACACTCTCTCCCTCTGTCTGTTTCTCTCTATTTTCTCTCCCTCTCCCTCCCAGTTTATCTCTCTCTCTCTCACTAACCTTTCTCTTTCTTTCTCTTTTCTCTCTACCCACCCCTCTTTCTCTCGCTCTCTCCCTCCCTCCCCCTCACTCCCTCTCCATCGGCTCTCTCCCTCCACCACCCCTCTCTCTGTCACACTGGGATGAAGGTTGTCTTGTTGTGCTGTGTGTTTGCATGCCTGGTTCCAGGCTTTGTTGTTAGTAAATTGAGTCATTAGATGACACTCTGACATAGCCAAAGGCATTTTGTTCTTACTGCCGTGTGCAGGGCTGCGAGGTAATTGAGGTAGATATGTACATATAGACATGTTTAGAAAATTGAGCACACAGCCATGCAATCTTCATAGCACATTGGCAGTAGAGCTTGGTGACTTTCAATGTGGCTGCTATTTTTCCAACAAGTCAGTTTGTCAAACTTCTGCCCTGCTAGAGCTGCCCCAGTCAACTGTAAGTGCTGTTATGGTGTAGTGGAAACGTCTAGGAGCAACAATGGCTCAGCTGTGAAGTGGTAGGCCCCACAAGCTCACAGATTGGGACCGCTGAATCGTCTTTCCTCGGTTGCAACACTCACTACCGAGTTCCAAACTGCCTCTGGGAGCAATGTCAGCACAAGAACCATTCATCGGGCACATCATGAAATTAGTTTACATGTCCGAGTAGTGACACACAAGCCTAAAATCACCATGCGCAATGCCAAGCGTCAGTTGGAGTTGTGTAAAGCTTGCAGCCATTAGACTGTGGAGCAGTTGAAACACACTCTCTGGAGTGATGAATCACGCTTCACCATTTGGCAGGCCAACTGATTTTTCTGGTTTGGCAGATGCCAGGAGAAAGCTACATGCCTTAATGCATAGTGCCAACTGAAAAGTTTGGTGGAGGAGGAATAATGGTTTTGGGCTGTTTTTCATGGTTCGGGCTAGGCCCCTTAGTTTCAATCAATCAATCAAATGTATTTATAAAGCCCTTTTTACATCAGCAGATGTCACAAAGTGCTATACAGAAACCCAGCCTAAAACTCCAAACTGCAAGCAATGCAGATGTAGAAGGGAAATCTTTCATTCAATGGAAATCTTAACGCTACAGCATACAATAGCATTCTAGACTATTCTGTGCTTCCAACTTTTCAGCATGACAATGTACCCATGCACAAAGCGAGTTCCATAGAGAAATGGTTCGTCGAGGTCAGCGTGGAAAAACTAGATTGGCCTGCACAGAGCCCTGACCTCAACCCTATCAAACACATTTACATTTACATTTACATTTAAGTCATTTAGCAGACGCTCTTATCCAGAGCGACTTACAAATTGGTGCATTCACCTTATGACATCCAGTGGAACAGTCACTTTACAATAGTGCATCTAAATCTTAAAGGGGGGGGGGAGAGGGAATACTTATCCTAGGTATTCCTTAAAGAGGTGGGGTTTCAGGTGTCTCCGGAAGGTGGTGATTGACTCCGCTGTCCTGGCGTCGTGAGGGAGTTTGTTCCACCATTGGGGGGCCAGAGCAGCGAACAGTTTTGACTGGGCTGTACTTCCTCAGTGGTAGGGAGGCGAGCAGGCCAGAGCTGGATGAACGCAGTGCCCTTGTTTGGGTGTAGGGCCTGATCAGAGCCTGGAGGTACTGAGGTGCCGTTCCCCTCACAGCTCCGTAGGCAAGCACCATGGTCTTGTAGCGGATGCGAGCTTCAACTGGAAGCCAGTGGAGAGAACGGAGGAGCGGGGTGACGTGAGAGAACTTGGGAAGGTTGAACACCAGACGGGCTGCGGCGTTCTGGATGAGTTGAAGGGGTTTAATGGCACAGGCAGGGAGCCCAGCCAACAGCGAGTTGCAGTAATCCAGACGGGAGATGACAAGTGCCTGGATTAGGACCTGCGCCGCTTCCTGTGTGAGGCAGGGTCGTACTCTGCGGATGTTGTAGAGCATGAACCTACAGGAACGGGACACCGCCTTGATGTTAGTTGAGAACGACAGAGTGTTGTTCAGGATCACACCAAGGTTCTTAGCGCTCTGGGAGGAGGACACAATGGAGTTGTCAACCGTGATGGCGAGATCATGGAACGGGCAGTCCTTCCCCGGGAGGAAGAGCAGCTCCGTCTTGCCGAGTTTCAGCTTGAGGTGGTGATCCGTCATCCACACTGATATGTCTGCCAGACATGCAGAGATGCGATTCGCCACCTGGTCATCAGAAGGGGGAAAGGAGAAGATTAGTTGTGTGTCGTCTGCATAGCAATGATAGGAGAGACCATGTGAGGTTATGACAGAGCCAAGTGACTTGGTGTATAGCGAGAATAGGAGAGGGCCTAGAACAGAGCCCTGGGGGACAACAGTGGTGAGAGCGCGTGGTGAGGAGACAGATTCTCGCCACGCCACCTGGTAGGAGTGACCTGTCAGGTAGGACGCAATCCAAGCGTGGGCCGCGCCGGAGATGCCCAACTCGGAGAGGGTGGAGAGGAGGATCTGATGGTTCACAGTATCGAAGGCAGCCGATAGATCTAGAAGGATGAGAGCAGAGGAGAGAGAGTTAGCTTTAGCAGTGCGGAGCGCCTCCGTGATACAGAGGAGAGCAGTCTCAGTTGAATGACTAGTCTTGAAACCTGACTGATTTGGATCAAGAAGGTCATTCAGAGAGAGATAGCGGGAGAGCTGGCCAAGGACGGCACGTTCAAGAGTTTTGGAGAGAAAAGAAAGAAGGGATACTGGACTGTAATTGTTGACATCGGAGGGATCGAGTGTAGTTTTTTTCAGAAGGGGTGCAACTCTCGCTCTCTTGAAGACGGAAGGGACGTAGCCAGCAGTCAGTGATGAGTTGATGAGCGAGGTGAGGTAAGGGACGAATTGGAACGCTGACTGCGAGCCAGGCCTAGTCGCCCAATATCAGTGCCCAACCTCACTATTGCTCTTGTGGCTGAATGGAAGCAAGTCCCCACAGCAATGTTCCACCATCTAGTAGAAAGCCTTCCCAGAAGAGTGTAGGCTGCTGTGGTAGCAAAGGTGGGACCAACTCCATATTAATGGCCATGATTTTGGAATGGCATGTTAGATGAGTAGGTGTCCACATACTTTTGGTCATGTCGTGTAGGTAGGGATAAAGTGAGTCAAAAGAGATTAGTGCAAAAACGGTCAATGCAGATATTTCTGTGTAGCTATTGGTTAACTTATTAACTAACTATTAACACGTTATTGAATACGGGATGGGTGTCTTTTCAGTCATAGAAACAGAATTCATAGAATGGACCTATCCCTTCAGACCACTGGAATTGATCTGCTATACCATTGAAATTGAATGGAAATTGAAACTTATATTCTATATTTATATGATTTCAATGGATTTTCCAATGATGATTAACAGTATAATCAAAAACAACAGATGTTCACATTCAAGTCAACATTCTCTGATGTCTGGACCTCCAACTATCTTTGTGGTGCCATTTGAAATGTGAAATGTATTCCAATTTTAGGACATTTATCAGCCAAAACATGACTCCCACCCTGTATTCTATAGCATGATGTGTCTCATCCGATTGCGGGCACAGCACAAAAACCTAAGACGATGAAAAATAACATATGTGAATATGAAAATAATTTGAGTTGATGCATTTTTGGTTAACAGAGGTCCTAAAATGGGAATACCAGTGATGAAGACATGGGTTATGCAAAAGGTGTTTCTATTCTATGCATCTTCAAGACCGGACGGCACACTGGGATAAGACGAAAGGAGGGGGGGGGGTATGTCACTTTGTTACCAACAGCTATGACTGAGTGGAATTTATTTGAATTGCACTGAATTAAACTCGACTTCCTATCACTCAAACAAAAATTATAGTTCTACACTCTTTGGGGTGTGGCCAATTCAATTTGAATTTCAATTCAGTTTAATGGGAGTCAATTCCAAAATGCTCAATTGAGCCCAACCCTGCTTGGCATAGCTCCTGGTCAACAGTCGTTCTGAAGCTGTTCGCTGCAACAAAAACCCAACTCAACATGGGTCCGTGCCCATATGTTATTCTCTTTCATCTCGAAATCACCCCTAATGAATTCACTATTTATTGGTTTGTCCATAATTCCGTTCTGACTCTTTATTTCAAAAGGTCCGTCACAGTTCCTTTCATGATGTGTGAATAGAACATAAACATCACAAGTGCATCAGTCTCTCTCTCTCTGTCAATGAGTTTTAATTGTCAGTGAATGTCGAGGTTCAGCACATGTATTTTCTCTCATCCTGAAACACGTCTTGTGTAATGTTGTCCTTTTGTCGAAGTGCACTCATATCATCCTTCATACACAGTGTCTCTCACGTATGTTCTATTGTTCCTCAAGTACCCATTTTGTTTTTGGAGCGTCAACAAGCATCTAGTGGCTGAAACGAAATGAGCTTTAACACCTTATTACTCACCTCCATTTAAAAGCCTGGACCTTGACCACTTACGCTGTGAAAGAAAATTACCCTGGCACAAAGAACGAGCTCTTGTCTCCCCAAAACACATCACCGCACCCTTGTCATTAGTGGAGGGTCTATTAAAAAAATATATTGTAGACCTTCACTGTGGCCAGTTTGGTCTTTGTGCAGTTGTGGGTTTGTATCACTGGAGAAGGACAGAGTATAAACAATGGATTTTAGTTTAGTCAGAGTAAGACTACACTGATTTTAGAACATCACGGGGTGGAAGTCACATGGGGTGACCGGTGAAAGATGGCACACTAGGCGCTAGCTGCGCAACCCAGACCAGAATTGTTATGAAAGATATTCTCTGGAACTTTTGTATACTTTTTAGCCAGTAGTTCTGAAAGCAGTTCTCACAAGCCAAAAGTGGTCCCCAAAAATTACGTGCAGGTACAGTATGTTATAACCTCAGGATAGTTACAGAATGAGAAGTGTAACCTCAAACATGTATATGCCCCTAATATTTCACGTCACCTTTCTCTCTACCTTGGAGCCTGTGACATCTAACTCTCTTGAGTGTCCCAGAAGTATGGATGGTGACGTTAATTTGCTTTGCAATCCTTTACTAGACCATTCTGGTGCCCTCCTTCTCTCAGACACATGCCACAGCAGCAATGGTGGAATTTCAATCAAGGCTATCCCTTTCAGATTTGTGGCTCCTGGTTCATTCAGATTCATGGGAATCTACCTTTTACCTGATAAATTGTGTTATGTTCTGTTAATTACTGATGTCCCCTTTAAGGATGGAGCACCCTTGGTCATGCGCAGTATTGTTCTATGTAATTCCATGCATACCTATATGGCAAGCGTTTCACACTGGTTACAGATCACCAGCCGTTGCTTTCCATTTTCAGTCCAAAGAAAGGCATTCCGGCAATGACAGCAGCCAGGTTACAGCGATATGCCCTGTTCCTTGCCAGTCATATGTATGACAATGAGTTTAATCTGTCATCCCTCCACACAAATGCAGATGGATTATCCAGACTGCCGTGTACAAGAGAAAGACAATGGAGGGTGGATGCAGTGGACATGTTCCATACCGCTCAGCTCGAGGCCCTACCAGTCACAAGCACAGTTATCAAACAGGAGACAAGGAAAGATGTGACCTTGTCAAAAGTGTACACCTACACCATGTCAGGATGGCCAGCTACTGGCAGAAAGGAGCTGACTCCGTATTTCCAGCGGAGAAACGAAATTACAACGTACCAAGGATGTTTGATGTGGGGAATGAGTGTCATGATACCCCAGAAATGCCAACATCTTGTCTTGCAGCAACTACATGAAGGTCATTTGGAATTGTCAAAACGAAGCTGCTCGCAAGGAGCCACTTCTGTTGGCCAGGTCTGGACCAACAGAAAGAAAATATGGCAAAGAACTGTAGCGGATGTTTGGAACCCTTCACATGCCTGCTCCTGTCCCAGTCCACCCATGGGAATGGCCCGCAGAGCCATGGCAGAGAATTAATGTGGGACTACGCTGGTCCCTTTGAAAAGCACATGTTTCTGGTTATAGTTGATGCCCATTCCAAATGGCCAGAGGTGACTCCTCCACCTCAGCTCAGACAATAGTGTCTCAGAACAACGTTTGCACGCTTCGGTTTGCCACTGCAGCTGGTAAGTGACAACGCGCAAGCTTTTGTAAGTGACGAGTTTAAAGATTCATCTCAGTAAATGGAATCAAACACTCAACCTCAGCGCCGTACCACCCTGCCACCAATGGGTTGGCAGAACGCTTTGTGCAAACCCTAAAGCAAGGGCTCCGTGCAGCAAAACAAGACAAAGGGACTTTGCAAACAAAACTGGCCAAGTTCCTGGCCTCCTACCGAAACACCCCACATGCCGCGACAAATGAAAGCCCAGCCGCACTGATGTTCGGGAGGCCTCTCCGCACACAGCTGGACATCATGAAGCCAAACAGACATAATGAAGTGCTGAACAAACAAGCCAAGATGCTCTCCGGTGGCCGGGAGCGCCATCTACAAACAGGACAGGAAGTGATGGTACACACACAAACGGGACCCAGAACTTACCAGGTTCAAGTGAGCCCAGACATAATGTGGCGGCGTCACATTAACCAAATGCATTCCACGGAAAACAGCAAAACAATTGAGAGAGAACAGGCACAGAGAGCTCCTGAGAGTGAAACACAGGGACCTAACTGTAGAGGACGGTGGGGCAGTAGAGAGACCCCAGGCTGAAAGAAGGGAACGTGTTGATGAAGGTGCTGCTATAGCAGACGCTATAATGGAACAAGCACACACTGAGGATGTTCAGTAGCCTCCAGACAATCCGAGGCGCTACCCAGAACGAAGGCACCGTCCACCAGACAGACGAGACTTATAAACAAACAAACAAAATTGAACTGTTCAAGTTCAAATTAAAAGATGCAAAATAACTACAACACGTTCTGAGAAATGTTTCAGTTGTGGTTTGGTAAAAGTAACTGATTGTATAAGAGAAGGAATGTTATGTTCTGTTAATTACTGATGTCCCCTTTAAGGATGGAGCACCCTTGGTCATGCGCAATATTGTTCTATGTTATTCTGGTACTAACTAGTTTGAGTAAATGTGAAGCTCCAGTTCAATTGCTTGTATTCAGAGTCTTTCTAATACATAAATAAGTACTAAGTGTTAAAACACTAAAAATTGAAACAGAGAACCAACAGCCTATTCAAGAAATGAGGGATAGTGAGAGTGCCTTCTTTAAACTTCTTAAGGTATAGGGGGCAGCATTCTCACTTTTGGATAAATAGCGTGCCCAATTTCAACTTCCTGCTACTCATGCCAAGAATATAAGATATGCATATTTTTAGTAGATTTGGATAGAAAACACTCTGAAGTTTCTAAAACGCTTTGAATCATGTCTGTGAGTATAACAGAACTTAGGTAGTAGACAAAACCTCGAGGACTAACCTCTGTCTGTTTCAGTGAATTCTCATTGGGAAATAATATTTCTTAGGCACTTGTTTTCAGTTCCTACTGCTTCCAATGGATGTCACCAGTCTTTGGAATTTGGTTGAGGGTATTCCTTTGTGCAATGAAAAAGTATGGCCATCTTGGAAAAAGGTAACGCTGTTGAGAGTGCGCAAGACTTGAAAAGTAGCATTAGTTTCCTCTCGTCCTCTATTGAAAACAGACAGACCCGTCTTCAATTTGATAGATTATTAACGTTTAAAAATACCTAAAGTTGTATTACAAAAGTAGTTTGAAATGCATCTCTTCACTGTCTTCTACAGATGGCTTCATAGTTCTGGATGGATGTCCCATGATAATGTCCCATTTTCAATATCTCACCTGGGCCACCACCTTTACAACCCATTATGTCTTGTCCATTCGTCAACGAGTATACCAGCAACATAAGAGAAGTTTGGAACAGATCTCTCTCCATGATAACTCCAAGTGGACTCCTGTCACACCCCTGAGAGAAACGACATGAGAGAAAAAGCAGTTGATTGCTTAGATTGAATTCTGGTTGCGGGCTCGAACTCAGGTGTCAGTTTTATCATGCAATCACTAATACCCATGTTTGGTTATCAATTATGATCATGGTCACTGCTCTATCGCAATTACCTATCTGCTATTTTTCCATTTTCACCTAAAATTACATGCCTGTAGCTCAGGACCTAAAGCAAGGATATGCATTTCTTGATACTATTTGAAAGGAAACACTTTGAAGTTTGTGGAAATGTCTAATAAATGTAGGAGAATATAACACAATAGATCTGGTAAAAGATAGTACAAAGTAAAAAAAACATGCACACCATCAACTTTAAAATGCAAGAGAAAGGCCATAAAATATTATTCCAGCACAGGCGCAATTTAGGTTTTGGCCACTAGATGGTGTATATGTGTAGTGTATATGCAAAGTTTTACACTGATTCAATGTATCACATCTTCTACTGCTCCTCCCTTCCAGCATAAGACATCACCAGAATACTAACCACCGGTCCTGGGATTACGGGCACCTGTTAATAATTATGATTCACCCATGGACTTCATTACCTTCATAGTTTTCATGTTCACTCATCAGTTGGTATTATTATTGTGTTCCGGCTTGTGTACTTATAGATAGGTGTCATCGTCTTAAATAACCCTGATTTATAAGACAGTTATATTTTGATTAATGGAGGTCAAACCCATCTACAGTTGAAGTCAGAAGTTTACATACACCTTAGCCAAATACATTTAAACTCAGTTTTTCGCAATTCCTGACATTTAATCCTAGTAAAAAATCCCCGTCATAGGTCAGTTAGGATCACCAGTTTATTTTAAGAATGTGAAATGTCAGAATAATAGTAGAGAGAGATTTATTTCAGGTTTTATTTCTTTCCTCACATTCCCAGTGGGTCAGAAGTTTACATACACCCAATTAGTATTTGGTAGCATTGCCTTTAAATAGTTGAACTTGGGTAAAAGTTTTGGGTAGCCTTCCACAAGCTTCCCACAATAATTTGGGTGAATTTTGACCCATTCCTCCTGACAGAGCAGGTGTAACTGAGTCAGGTTTGTAGCCCTCCTTGCTCCCACACACTTTTTCAGTTCTGCCCACACATTTTCTATAGGATTGAGGTCAGGGCTTTGTGATGGCCACTCCAATACATTGACTTTGTTGTCCTGAAGCCATTTTGCCACAACATTGGAAGTATGCTTGGGGTCATTGTCCATTTTGAAGACCCATTTGTGACCCTGCTTTAACTTCCTGACTGATGTCAGGAATATATCAATATATATCAATATATCCACATAATTTTACTTCCTCATGATGCCAACTAGTTTGTGAAGTGCACCAGTCCCTCCTGCAGAAAAGCACCCTCACAACATGATCTTGCCACCCCAGTGCTTCACGGTTTGGATGGTGTTCTTCGGCTTGCAAGCGTTCCCCTTTTTCCTCCAAACAAAACGATGGTCATTATGACCAAACAGTTCTATTTTTGCTTCATCAGACCAGAGGACATTTCTCCAAAAAGTACAATCTTTGTCCCGATGTGCAGTTGCAAACCATAGTCTGGCTTGTTTATAGCGGTGTTGGAGCAGTGGTTTCTTCCTTGCTGAGAGGCCTTTCAGGTTATGTCAATATAGGACTCGTTTTACTGTGGATATAGATACTTTTGTACCTGTTTCCTCCAGCATCTTCACAAGGTCCTTTGCTGTTGTTCTGGTAATGATTTGCACTTTTCTGTCTCCTGGAGATGAACGTACCTTGGTACGAAAAGTGCAAATCATTACCAGAACAACAGCAAAGGACCTTGTGAAGATGCTGGAGTAAACAGGTACAAAAGTATCTATATCCACAGTAAAACGAGTAGTGATGCTGGATGGGCGGGCAGGAGGTGGTAGCGATCTGTTGAAGAGCATGCATTTAAGAGCAGTTGGAGGCCACGGAAGAAGAGTTGTATGGCATTGAAGCTCATCTTGAGGTTAGTTAAAAACATCTTAGGGATTGCGAACCGCTAGTGGTCCACCTGCGACAGCATCTGGTCAAATTGCAGAGCGCCAAATTCAAAATAAAATAATATTAATATTAAACATTCATGAAAATACAAGTGTTTAACATCATTCAAAAGCTTAGAATCTTGTAATCGATCTGCTTTGTCCAATTTGCAATAGGCTTTACGGTGAAAGCATAGCATTCAATTGTCTGAGGACAGCGCCCCACATCCAACATATTTTTCAAACCAGCACAGCATCACAAAATCGCAATTGCCAACAAAAGAACTCACTTACCAAATCTTCCTCTTTTTGAAATCCCAAGGGTGTCCAGCTACACAATAAATGGTAGTTTTGTTCGATAAAGTCCTTTTTTATCCTCTTGGGCTAGACGTGCCGCAAGCGGCACACCTGCGTGAAATTGCAGAGTGCGAAATTCAAAATACAAAAATCATAACATTAAACATTCATGAATGAGTGTCTTACCTCATTTAAAAGCATAACTTCTTGTTAACTCTTGACCCTATCCACTACAGCCCCGTTGATTGTGTGCTTTATTTACTGCTTTATCACAACCTGCCAACCCAGATGTCCTAGCCGTGTCTGAATCCTGGCTTACGAAGGCCACCAACAATCCTGAAATGTCCATCACTAACTATAACATTTTCCCGACAAGATAGAACTGCCAAAGGGGGCGGAGTTGCAATCTACTGCAGAGATAGCCTGCAGAATACTGTCTTACTTTCCAGGTCTATGCCCAAACAACTTGAGCTTCTACTTTTAAAAATCCACCTTTCCTCTCACCGTTGCCGATTGCTATAGGCACCTTCTGCCCCCAGCTGTGCCCTGGACACCATATGTGAATTGATTGCCCCCCTTCTATCTTCAGAGCTCGTGCTGTTAAGTGACCTAAACTGGGACATGCTTAACTTCTTTGGGGTAGGGGGCAGTATTGGGTAACTTGGATGAAAAACGTGCCCAAATTAAGCTGCCTGCTACTCAGCCGTAAAAGTAAGTATAAATAGTACATTTGGATAGAAAACACTGAGGTTTCTAAAACTGTTTGAATGATGTCTGTGAGTATAACATAACTAATATGGCAGGCAAAAAACTGAGAGAAAAATCCAACCAAGAAGTGGTAAATCTGAGGTTTGTAGTTTTTCAACTGAGCACCCATTAAAAGCTCAATTTTAGTCTCATCTGACCAGAGTACCTTCTTCCATATGTTTGGGGAGTCTCCCACATGCCCTTTGGCAAACAACAAACATGTTTGCTTCTTTTTTTCTTTTTTTCTGGCCACTCTTCCATAAAGCCCAGTTCTGTGGAGTGTATGGCATAAAGTGGTCCTATAGACAGATACTCCAATCTTCGCTGTGTAGCTCTGCAGCTCCTTCAGGGTTACCTTCGGTCTGTTTGTTGCCTCTCTGACTAATGTCCTCCTTGCCTGGTCTGTGGGTTTTGGTGGGTTGTTGTGGTGCCATATTCTTTCCATGTTTTAATAATGGATTTAAATGGTGCTCTGTGGGATGTTCAAAGTTTCGGATACTTTTTTACAACTCAACCCTGATCTGTACTTCTACACAACTTTGGAGAGCTCCTTGTTTGGAGAGCTCCTTGTTCTTCATGATGCCGCTTGCTTGGTGGTGCCCCTTGCTTAGATGTGTTGCAGACTCTAGGGCCTTTCAGAACAGGTGGGTATATATACAATGAGATCATGTGACAGATCATGTGACACTGTAAGGGATTTCCTCCTCTTTGCCTGAAGAGGAGAGGCGAGAAGGATCGGAGGACCAATATGTGGCGTGATAAGTGTCCATGGTTCTTTTAATAAGAAATACTTAACATGAACACAACTGAATGCAAAAACAATAAACGTGAAAATGAACGAAAACCAAAACAGTACTGTGTGGTGAGAAAATGCAGACACAGAAACAAACACCCACAAACAAACAGTGAAACCCAGGCTACCTAAGTATGATTCTCAATCAGAGACAACTAATGACACCTGCCTCTGATTGAGAACCATACTTGGCCGAAACATAAAAAAAATCATAGAAAAACAAACATAGACTGCCCACCCCAACTCACGCCCTGACCATACTAAATAATGACAAAATAAAGGAAATAAAGGTCGGAACGTGGGTGGGTGTCTGTCCGCGGTGGCGGCTCTGGCGTGGGACGTGGACCCCACTTCACCACAGTCTTTCTCCGCCTTATTGTCCGCCTCTGTGGCCTCCTAAACACGGCGATCCTGCTAAATGGCCCCACTGGACTGAGGGGGCAGCTCAGGACTGAAAGGCAGCTCCGGACTGACTGACGACTCTGGCAGATCCTGGCTGACTGGCGGTTCTGGCAGATCCTGGCTGACTGGCGGCTCTGGCAGATCCTGGCTGAATGGTGGCTCTGGCAGATCCTGGCTGAATGGCGGCTCTGGCAGATCCTGGCTGAATGGCGGCTCTGGCAGATCCTGGCTGAATGGCGGCTCTGGCAGATCCTGGCTGAATGGCGGCTCTGGCAGATCCTGGCTGAATGGCGGCTCTGGCAGATCCTGGCTGACTGGCGGCTCTGGAAGATCCTGGCTGAATGGCGGCTCTGGAAGTTCCAAGCTGACTGGCGGCACTGGCGGCTCCATGCTGATTGGCGGCTCTGGCGGCTCCATGCTGACTGGTGGCTCTGGCGGCTCATGACAGACGGGAGACTCTGGCGGCTCATGACAGACGGGAGACTCTGGCGGCTCATGACAGACGGGAGACTCTGGCGGCTCATGACAGACGGGAGACACTAGCAACTCTGGACAGACAGGAACACCTGTAAGGAGGAGACAGAGAGACAGCCTGGTATGTGGGGCTGCCACAGGACTGGGGAGACCTCCAGGGGGCTTGGTGTTAGGAGAAAGCACCTGAAGGACCGGGCTGTGGGGGAGCACTGGAGCTCTGGTGCGCAGCCTTGGCACCACTCCCCCAGGCTGGATAACTACTCTAGCCCGGACCCTCCAGAGTGCAGGCACAGGTTGAACTGGGCTGTGGGTAAGCACGGGAGATCTAGTGCCTACTATGCACACCTCTCTCTTAGGCTCTACTCCCACATTTGCCTGGCACGAGAGGAGCGCAGGCATAGGACGCACTGCACCCTCCCAGCGCCCCAGAGACACAGCACGCAGAGCCAGCGCAGGATACCCTGGACCGAAACGGCGTACCGGCGACCAGACACGCTGAGCAGGCACCATACGCCCTGGCTGGATGCCCACACTCGCATGACACTTTTGGGGGGACTGCCCTATAGCGCACCGGGCTATGGGCACGTACTAGCGACACTGCGCTTAACCACATAACACGGTGCCTGACCAGTAACGTACTGCTTATAATAAGCACGAGGAGTGAGCTCAGGTCTGCTACCTGGCTTTGTCCCACACTTCGTATGCCGCCGCAACAATTTTTTGGGGGGGCTGCCGCTCGTACCTGTCGCACGGCCTTGCTGCCTCCTCATATCGCCGCCACTCGGCTTTCGCTGCCTCCAGCTCTGCTTTGGGGCGGCGATATTCCCCAGCCTGTGCCCAGGGTCCCTCTCTGTTCAAAATCTCCTTCCATGTCCAGGCGTCCTGTGATGCTGGCCGCTGTTGTTGCTGCTGCTGTCGCTGTCTGTTACCACGCCGCTTGGTACTTGGTTGGAGGGTGTTTCTGCAAGCGATTTCCTCCTCTTCGTCCGAAGAAGAGAGGGGAGAAGGATCGGAGGACCAATATGCGGCGTGATAAGTATCCATGGTTCTTTTAATAAGAAATACTTAACATGAACACAACTGAATACAAAAACAATAAACGTGAAAACGAACGAAAACCAAAACAGTACAGACACAGACATGGAAACAAACACCCACAAACAAACAGTGAAACCCAGGCTACCTAAGGATGATTCTCAATCAGAGACAACTAATGACACCTGCCTCTGATTGAGAACCATACTAGGCCGAAACATAGAAATCCCAAAATCAAAGATAAACAAACAGACTGCCCACCCCAACTCACGCCCTGACCATACTAAATAATGACAAAACAAAGGAAATAAAGGTCAGAGCATGACAGACACTTAGATTGCACACAGGTGTTATTTATTTAACTAATTATGTGACTTCTGAAGGTAATTGGGATCTGTTGGGGCGGTATGCGAATTGGAGTGGGTCTATGGTTTCTGAGATGATGTTGTTTATGTGAGCCATGACCAGCCTTTCAAAGCATTTCATGGCTACCGACGTGAGTGCTACCGGGTGGTAGTGATTTAGGCAGGTTACCTTCACTTTCTTTGGCACAGGGACAATGGTGGTCTGCTTGAAACATGTAGGTCTTAGACTCAGACAGGGAGAGGTTGAAATTGTCAGTGAAGACACTTGCCATTTGGTCCGCGAATACTCTGAGTGCACATCCTTGTAACCCGTCTAGCCCCGCGGCCTTATGAATGTTGACCTGTTTAAAGGTCTTGCTGACATTGGCTACGGAGAGCGTGATCCCATAATCATCCGAAACAGCTGGTTCTTCAGTGTTGTTTGCCTCAAAGAGCATTTTGCTCGTCTGGTAGGCTTGTGTCACTGGGCAGCTCACGGCTGGGATTCCCTTTGTGGTCTGCAATAGTTTGCAAGCACTGCCACATCTGACAAGCGTCAGAGCCGGTGTAGTAGGATTCAATTTTAGTCCTGTATTTACACTTTGCCTGTTTGATGATTCATCTGAGGGCATAGCGGGATTTAGACTTGTATTCTGCCCCTCAAAGGTTCTTCAGCTAATAATGAGGCAAAGCTATCACAGAATGTGAAATGAGATCCCTGCATTGCTTACTGAGATGGATGGAATATTCAGTGGTTTAAGACTGCAGGTTCCACCCCACACGACCACTCTCACAAGCAGCTGCATATTGCTGTCGCTGCTTTAGTATTTTTGTGCATAAGTGATACATTTCCTAGTTTACCGTCCTCTTCTGAGCCTGAGTGAGTAGCTGAGGAGGTGTGTGTGTGTGTGTGTGTGTGTGTGTGTGTGTGTGTGTGTGTGTGTGTGTGTGTGTGTGTGTGTGTGTGTGTGTGTGTGTGTGTGTGTGTGTGTGTGTGCTTGCGTGAATTGTGTCTCACATTAGCCTTTTCCATTAAAGCAATTTCACCGACCATTGTATTCCTGAAGAGGACCTGGGATGTCACTAATGGTGTCACACACACACACACCTCTCACGTCGTGCAATCATCACCTGTCACCTGATTGCTGTGTAAAACACAGACATTAGCATAGAATGAGACACATTATGACTCCTCACACCTTTCCTCAACAATGCCCGGCATTACTGAGATAATGTTTCAGAAAAGCTCTGACAATCCAGAAGGCTTGAGACTGTGGTGATGGCATTGTTAGGTTCTTCTTATTCACATTCATTACAGCCAGTTTTATTATCAATTCTAATGTAAATATTGTTGTTAAAATAAGACAGACGCGCACACACACACGTACACACACACCAGTCAGTCAGAATGACAGAGGTGACAGCGGGAGGTTGTGCAGGTGGTCTGTCTTGAAGAGGAACAGGAAATGTTGGACATGTACGGCAGACACACTGGATACATGCTGGTGTCAGAGGTCGCTGCTCTCTCCTCTCAGCCATGTTGTCTTAAGTCCTGCCTACCAAATGAGCTCTTGTTACATCTGCTATCCCTCGCTTGTTATAAATCCGGCCCAGGGGGCTCCTTCCACCTGCAGCCCAGCAGGGTCACTGGGCAGTGAGCCTGGAGGGGTCCAGGAGGTGGGCTGGGGCTGGAGGATCATCCTGAGGCACAGACAGTACTAGAAAATGTAAGAGCGGAAGAGAGACAGACAGACAGACAGACAGACAGACAGACAGACAGACAGACAGACAGACAGACAGACAGACAGACAGACAGACAGACAGACAGACAGACAGACAGACAGACAGACAGACAGACAGACAGACAGACAGACAGACAGACAGACAGACAGACAGACAGCGAGCGAGCACTGGAACTCCTTGGATATAAATGGGTTTGTTTCCCCACCTGTCAGCCTGCCCACTTGCACATAGACATGCACATAGAGGTCTTTGATAATGACATAATCACCCGAGAGCACCGAACCATGCAAATGGGCAAGATGAGTTGTGTTCCAATCCGTGGGTCTCCATCTATTTCCATTGTTGTAATGTACTGGTGCTGATGACCTGTATTCGCAGAATTAACAGCTACTGAGAGGACTGCCCTCGGAAACAGACCTGCACTGACACCCAACTGCTGGAAATGTGTGGACACTTTTAATTTGTCTTTCTCAAAAATATTCAACAATGAAAAAACATGGAAAAGTAGTGCGGGTATGTATGTTTTCAACCCGTTTGCTATGAAGCCCCTAAATATGATCTGGTGCAACCAATTACCTTCACAAGTCACATAATTAGTTAAAGTCCACCTGTGTGCAATCTAAGTGTCACATGATCTGTCACATGATCTCAGTATATACAGTTGAAGTCGGAAGATTACATACACCTTAGCCAAATACATTTAAACTCAGTTTTTCAAAAAATCCTGACATTTAATCCAAGTAAGAATTCCATGTCTTAGGTCAGTTAGGATCACCACTTTATTTTAAGAATGTTAAATGCCAGACAAATAGTAGAGAGAATAATTTATTTCAGCTTTTATTTCTTTCATCACATTCCCAGTAGGTCAGAAGTTTGCATACACTCAATTAGTATTCGGTAGCATTGCCTTTAAATTGTTTAAAACTTTGTATGGCTTGGGGGCAGTATTTCGACGTCTGGATGAGAAGGGTGCCCAAAGTAAACTGCCTGTTACTCAGGCTCAGAAACTAGGATATGCATATAATTGGTAGATATGAATAGAAAACACTCCCAAAACTGTTAAAATAATGTATGTGAATATAACAGAGCTGATATGGCAGGAAAAAACCTGAGGAAAATCCATCCAGCAAGTGGGATGTTTTTGCTGTGGGTATTTTCAATTGAATGCCTATAGAGTATCTAATAGGTTGGGATCCATATTGAAGTTCCTATGGCTTCCACTAGATGTCAACAGTCTTTAGACATTGTTTCAGGCTTGTTTTCTGAAAAATGAGTGAGACCTTTCTGTCAGTGGACTGTAGAATCATGCAGTGCTCATTTGCGTGCATGACCGAGTGCCTCCCCTTTGTTGTTTTTCCTTTCTATTGAATACGCTATTGTCCGGTTGAAATAGTATCGATTATTTAGACAATTCACAACCTGAAGATTAATTATAAACATCGTTTGACATGTTTGGACTAACTTTACCGGTACTATTAGGATGTATTCATCTGCATGTTTTGACTGCCTTTGAGCCAGTGGATTACTGAACAAAACGCGCCAATAAAACTGAGTTCTTGGGATATAAAGAGGGACTTTATCAAACAAAACAAACATTTATTGTGTAACTGCGACCCTTCACCCTGAGTACAGCATCCCCACAATGAATTAGGGTGTTGGCAGCATCATGCTGTGAGGATGTTTTTCATCAGCAGGGACTGGGAAACTGGTCAGAATTGATGGAATGATGGATGGCGCTAAATACAGGGAAAGTCTTGAGGGAAACCTGTTTCAGTCTTCTGGAGATTTGAGTCTGGGACGGAGTTTCACCTTCCAGCAGGACAATGACCCTAAGCATACTGCTCAAGCAACACTCGAGTGGTTGAAGGGGAAACATTTAAATGTCTTGGAATGGCCTAGTCAAAGCCCAGACCTCAATCCAATTGAGAATCTGTGCTATGACTTAAAGATTGCTGCACACCAACTTGAAGAAGCTGGAGCAGTTTTGCCTTGAAGAATGGGCAAACATGCCAGTGGCTAGATGTGCCAAGCTTATAGAGACATACCTCAAGAAACTTTCAGCTGTAACTGCTGCAAAAGGTGGCTCGACAAATAATTGACTTTAGGGGGGTGAATAGTGATTCACGCTCAAGTTTAAAGATGTTTTGTCTTTTTCTTGTTTGTTTCACAATAAAGATATTTTGCATCTTCAAAGTGGTAGTTATGTTGTGTAAATCAAATAATACAAACCCCCAAAAATCAATTAAAAAACTTCTTAGGCCTGAGATCCCACTAACGGGATCGATATGGCAACAACCAGTGAAAGTGCAGGGCGCCAAATTCAAAATAACAGAAATACCATGATTAAAATTCCCCAGACATACAAGTATTTCACACTATTTTAAAGATACACTTCTTGTTAATTCCACCACAGTGTCTGATTTCAAATAGGCTTTACGGAGAAAGCACCACAAACGATTGTTAGGTCAGAGCCAAGTCACAGAAAAACACAGCCATTTTTCCAACCAAAAAGAGGAGTCACAAAAATCAGAAATAGAGATAGAATTAATCACAAACCTTTGATGATCTTCATCAGATGACACTCATAGGACTTCATGTTACACAATACATGTATGTTTTGTTCGATAAAGTTCATATTTATATAAAAAAAATCTCAGTATACATTGGCGAGTTATGTTCAGTAGTTCCAAAAACACCCGGTGATTTTGCAGAGAGCCACAGAAATACTCATCATAAATGTTGATGAAAATACAATTGTTATACATGGAACTTTAGATACACTTCTCCTTAATGCAACTGCTGTGTCAGATTTCAAAAAGTATGACGCTCAGAGCCCAAACAGGCCAAAAATATATCCCCCATACTGTGCAATACAATATAATATTCACTTACATTTGATCTTCATCAGAATGCACTCCCATGACCCTCAGTTCCACAATAAATGTTTGATTTGTTCGATAATATCCATCATTTATACCCAAATAGCTTCTTTTGTTAGCACGTTTGGTAAACAAATCCAAACTCATGAAGCACGTTCACTAGGAGCAGACCAAATGTCAAAAAGTTCCATTACAGTCCGTAGAAACATGTCAAACGATGTATAGAATCAATCTTTAGGATGTTTTTAACCTCTTCCTCCTACCCCCTAATTTTTTTAACATTCTGTTAAAAATCGCGCAACATTTCAGCGCCCTGCAGGAATATAGTATATGCATACGATTAGTATGTGTGGATAGAAAACACTCAGACGTTTATAAAACTGGTTAAATCATGGCTGTGGCTATAACAGAACGTGAGTTTCATCGAAAAGCGCAGGAAAACCTGATCACTGAAAATGGAAATAAATATCCTTGCGCTACTTCCAGGAATTGTTCAAAGTGAACCGAATTACATGAGACCGAGGTTTCAGCGCCTACAGCTTCCACCCGTTGTCTAGAGTCTTGTCATTTGATTCAGCTTTGATTCTTGACTAACCGGTTCAAGGGAACTCCTTCCCTCCGGTCTCCGACCGGATGTTTTGGTTGAGCTCTCTCCCGACATGTTTTTCCAGACGACACCTATAGAATTTACATCGCCTCCTGATGAATTTTATCGCGTATTAACGTGTACTAATACCTAAAGTTGCATTACAAAAGTATTTCGAAGTGTTTTGTGAAAGTTTATCGTCGACTTTTTGAATTTTAAAAAATGACGTTAAGTTATGAAACGCTATTTTTTTTGTTTATCACACAGTCTACATAGAACGATATCTAGGCTATATATGGACCGATTTAATCAAAAAGAAGACCCAATAGTGATTATGGGACATCTAGGAGTGCCAACAAAGAAGATGGTCAAAGGTAATGAATGTTTTATATTTTATTGTGCGGTTTGTGTAGCGCCAAATATGCTAATTATTTTGTTTACGTCCCCTGCGGGTCTTTTGTGGTGTTACATGCTATCAGATAATAGCTTCTCATGCTTTTGCCGAAAAGCATTTTAAAAATCTGACTTGTTGCCTGGATTCACAACGAGTGTAGCTTTAATTCAATACCCTGCATGTGTATTTTAATGAACGTTTGAGTTTTAACTAATACTATTAGCATTTAGCGTAGCGCATTTGCATTTCCAGAGCTCTAGATGGGACGCCTGCGTGCCAGGTAGGAGCAAGAGGTTAACATAAATCCCCAATAATGTTCCAGACGGAGAATTCCTTTGTCTGTTGAAAAGCAATGGAACAGAGCTCACTCTCATGTGAACGAGCGTCACGAGCTCAAGGCATTCTGGCAGACCTCTGACTCATTCCTCTAATTCGCCCCCAAATCACAGTAGAAGCATCAAACAAGGTTCTAAAGACTGTTGACGTCTAGTGGAAGTGCAACATGATCAATATCCCACTGTATCTTCAATAGGGAATACGACCAACCTCAGATTTCCCACTTCCTGGTTGGATTTTTTCTCAGGTTTCTCAGGCCTGCCATATGATTCTGTTATACTCACATACATAATTCAAACAGTTTTAGAAACTTCAGAGTGTTTTCAATCCAAATATACTAATAATATGCATATATTAGCAACTGGGACTGAGTAGCAGGCAGTTTAATCTGGGCACCTCTGGGCACCTTATTCATCCAAACTACTCAATACTGCCCCCAGTCATTAGAAGTTAATTCCAGGTTGTAAGGCATTAAAATATGAAAAATTCAAGGTGGGTGAATACTTTCGCAAGCCACTGTATCAATCATTTAGGACCTAATGCTACTAAAGACCAAAGCTTGGAAGGTTATTTACAAGTCCTGTTGTGGTTTTGTTCTGTGGACTTCTTTCCTTTTGGATTATTATACTGAACCATACAAACTGGGCCCGGTTTTCCGATAGCGATGGAAATTAAGCTTATGAGTGTTTTAGCAATGCATTGTTGCTATAACGAACAAAGAACTCATGCTTTTTACCAAAACACCAAGTAGGGAGAACTTTCATAAGTGCAACATTGAAGCATGTGTATCGACAAGATCGATAGAAAGGCCGCGCTACTCTCAGATCAGATTTCCCCATTCACATGTTCACAATAATGTTAAAATTGCTACTGCTGATGAGAGATCAGCTGCTAGAGATACAGTGCCTTCAGAAAGTTTTCATTACACATTGACTCATTCCACATTTTGTTGTGTTACAGACTGAATTCAAAATGGATAAATATTTTTTTGCAAATTTATTGAAAAATTAAACAGAAATATCTAATTTACATAACTATCTACATCTCTGAGTCAATACTTTGTATAAGCACCTTTGGCAGCGATTACTGCTGTCAGTCTTTCTGTGTAAGTCTCTAAGAGCTTTTCAAAGCTGGTTTGTGCAACATTTGCCCATTTATTATTTTCAAAATTCTTAACACGCTATAAAATTGTTTGCAAGACAACCATTTTCAGGTCTTGCCATAGATTTCCAAGCAGGAATATTCACTCACTTTTGATAAATTGGTCTTTGAATGTTTTGGTATCTAGTGAAGAGCTCTCCTTTGTCGACACCCATTCAGCATCACTCTTAAGCTTTAGCCCCACCCATCTCGTTTTGCTCACTTGATGCTCTGGCCGGGGATTTGTTTACCTCTGGATAACATGAAGCTAGATTATTTGGAAGTTTGCTCATTTTCTGATTTTATTCTGGAGTTTGGGACTGAATTGAATTACACATTTATGAAACCATTTTCATTTGTGATTAAGAGACTGAGCCTATACATTTGAGTGGATTTTGGGGAATTTTGGTTTGATGCTGTATGCCAGCTGATGCATTTGTGAATACACATCACTCTTCACATGACAATGAGGTTAGTGCTGACTGACAATTGTAGATATTTACAGCAAATGACAAGGCTTCACAAGGCTCTTTCCCTCTCTCAAACCATACTTTCCCTTCTCTGTCTATCTTCTGTATGGTTGTTTCTTTCTTTGAATATATTTGCCGCTTTCTCGTTCTCCCCCTCCTTTGCGATCTTTGGAGAATAGGTTGTTGATTCTGGACTGGGACTTGGCTCCTGCTCCCTGGCATTGGCCATGCTTCGATCAGCCCTTAAATTGGATCAGGGCTTTTGTGATGGCTGATGGGACAGATTTAAGCCAAGTGGCACACACTGAGCGGGCTCAGTAGCAGGCAGATGGACACCGAGTGAAAGCACTGTGATTTTTCATTGTGTTCCCCGTCTTTAGGGGTGTGTTCCCTAGCAGATCCAACGACCAAAATCTCTATTCATAAATCAATGGTGAGTGCTTACCCAGTCCAAGGAAATGCCTTTCCAAGATCTCATCCCTAAATGTGTAATCAAGACTGGGAATGAGGAGCGGAATATAGGAGAGCACATGCCTGCTCACAGTTATCATCAATAGGGTTGGGGTCAATTTAGGGAAATAATACAAATCCAGATGAATAATAATAATGAAAACATTTATGCAATTTATATTGAATTAGGATTTGTAAAAAACATTTGGAATTTCCCTAAAGCCTAAATGGATTAGATTGTTGACACCAACCCTAGTGTACTAGCTCTTTTTCAATTCTAAGCATCAGTTTAGTCAAAGTTGTCTCCAGCTGTTCATGATGATGTCAGACATTAAGGACAGATGTGTACCAAAACAGCTGCACAAATGTCTTTTTTTTCAACAGCCCAACACAATTAAAAAGGATTAAACGACTGGGGGCTAAAAGTTCAAATTTCAAATATCTAAAATCACAACCTCTTCACTCTCTAGCAACCTTGTGTCCTCAGCCCCAACACTTAGGATAGAATAGGATTTAGCCCATGGGTGAACATTACGTTACTACTGCTAGTCTGTGTGTATGTGTTTTGAGTTTTGAGTGTGTCTATATATATGTATGTGTGTGTGTGTTTTGCCAATTACTGTAGATTACACCCATGTAAAAACAGGAATTAGTTCCTAATAAGAAGGGGGAACATCTCCCTATGTTACGCAAGCCCTCGCCTGCATCACACATTTAAAAGTACCCCACCCCTCCATCCCCCAAAAACTCAAACTGAGCCACCCGTCCGTGGCTCTGCTTAACTGCTTCTCTGATCTGGACATTGGCAAGGGGGCTTTGCAGTTTTATTTCGGGGAAAAACCATGCGATAGGGTTTCAGCTCCAAAGCCCTGGTATGTGTGAGTATAGGGCCAGGAAGGGTGGTCGTTATCCCCAAATCTCCCGTCCTCTCCTCTTCCCTCCGTGCCCTCCCTCTCCTGTCTAGGACCTATTTAGAGACAACCTCTCCAACGTTTTATTTTCTGTGGTGAGGCATGGTGAGCCGAGCCACAGCCAGCCAGGAGGCCTCACTGCACAATGCTTCTATGCTGAAGTACCTAAATAAATTTAAATAACGAATCCCAACTTCTTTGATGTTTTTCATTTATATTATTTCATTTATTTATTTCTGTATTTCTTCCTCCAATACGAAAATGAGGGGCGGTCAAGCAAACGTATGTGAGTGAAATCGAACACCATTGTTTGATCAATGCCACGGCGCATTGCTCGATTGCATTTGCCTGGGCTGCATTCCGCATGACAGAACGGTGTTCAACAAAGTCCATGTTCCACCCCCCAAACAATAATATGTAGCATATGTCACAGGAGGTTGGTGGCACCTTAATCGGGGAGGACGGGCTCATGGTAATGGTTGGAGCGGAAGTGGTGGAATGGTATCAAATACATTAAACACATGCCATTCCATTACTCTGTTCCAGACATTATTATGATCCGTCCTCCCCTCAGCAGCCTCCACTGGCGCATATAGCTATGTGTCAATATATGTCACCTTTCTTTGTGGAAATTGGAGATAAAATAGATTATATGCTGCTGTGCTGCAGAGTACAATAAAAACACACAAAAATAACAAATGGAACATTGTCCTTGCTCTGCCATAGAAACAGATGAACAGTTTTGGAACGCTGAACCATTGATTGCCTGGTTGCACCAGATGGCTGTGTTACAAGTGGGTTGCTTTTGACAATAAAAGCCCAAATGAAACGAAAAGCTTTTTTTTGCTTGTGAACGAGAATGCATGGAATTAGAATGATGGTAGTGAATGAGAGAAAACAGATGGTCTGCGAGCGTCAACAGCTTCATGCGCTTCAAATTAGAAAGCAAGTCTATTTTTCTCATGTCGACGCTAAGCATTGCTGGTAAAGTGAGCGGATCAATTGCCAGATAAAATAGACTGCATTGTCACATCTGGAATTGTGACATGTATATTTAAAAAGTGTTGATACGTTTGGCTGCCGGTGCCAATATTACATATTTCAAAACAATTATATGCCTAAATTACATATTTGAAAACAACCATATGCCTACCTTTGTTAATTTCTTGCACAGGCTACGGATGGGATACTTGAGGAACTTGTTCAACAGAGAATACTGTTATGGAGAAAGAATGTGACTAGCAACATTCTTTCTACACTGCTAGGGTGTATTAGCTACAACTCTCCTCATGTTCATAAGCCAACATAACAGGAAGCAGGTATGGTGGTTCCCATAGGACATAAGGCGAGTCAAGAGGAACACACAGCAATAATTCACAAGGGCTACATGGTGAACATAACACATTAAACTGTTTATGGATTTTCATGACAATTACGTTGGAATACATTACACAGTGTATTTGAATTGATGATCTCTACCCTCTCACGCAAATGTTTATGAGAGCAGGCTTGTTTGAAATAGAGGAGCTTTATGGTAGCTATTGATAAAGAAGAACATCAAGACGAAGCAGCTGCTTTAAAAGTGGGATGCACTGTTGAGTGCTACATCCCCAGGGGTTTGTGCTGATTGTATGTCGATTGTGACAACCGGTTAAATGGTATCCCTTGACAAGTCAAGAACAAGATGAATGTCAGGAGAAGCGCAGTGTTATCATAAGGAGACTTATACTTGGCATACGCAGGAGGAATGTAGGGAAAAAGAGAGGCAACGAGAGAGAGGAAGAGGGTGTGCTTGAGTCGGTTAAAAAGGGGAGATGGTTTGTTAAAAGAAGAATAGTATAACATGTAAGCAAAGTGAGTTGTAGACAGGAGGAGAAATGGAAGTGAATGAGCGCAAAGTATCGGAGGTGGTAGGTGTGGTGAAGTTCTGGGGAGCCAAGGCTTGCACCAAGGGTCAGGATAAAAATGAGTCTGTGACAGTAGGAGTGAAGTTTTTTGAAAAAGTGTATCCTTGCTTTTTGGCTGATCCATTAGTGGTTTAAGGGTGGGTGAAAACAAATCAAATCAAAGTTTATTTGTCACATGTCATGCAGAAAGAAAGTGGTACCAGAGCACCAAGTCTAGGTCCAAAAGGCTCCTTAAACAGCTTCTACCCCCAAGCCATAAGACTGCTCAACAATTAATCAAATGGCCACGTGGACTAATTACATTGACACCCCACTCCCCCTTTTGTTTTTACACTGCTGCTACTCACTGTTTATTATCTATGCATAGTCACTTTACCCATACCTACATGTACAAATTCCCTCGACTAACCCGTACCCCCGCACATTGACTCGGTACCCGTTCCCCCTGTGTATATCCTTGTTATTGTTATTTTGTGTTACTTTAAAAAATATATATATATTTCGTAAATATTTTCTAAACTCTATTTCTTCAACTGCATTGTTGATTAATTAAGGGCTTGTAAAGTAAGCAGAATACTGTTCAATACCTGTTGTATTCGGCGCATGTGACATATTACATTTTATTTGATTTTATTTGATCACTTAGTGTGACTCATTCTCTCAAGCTCACAGCTTCAGTCCTCTGTAAAACTATGCTCTAAAAAGTGCTAATATAGATTACATTTTTTGTTTAAACGTTTAGTCATTTAACCACTAGAAGTGAGTATTTCCTTATCACTAATACTGTGGTTTGTTTTAGTCATGTTTCTTTTGAAGGGCATGATAATCACACACACTCTTTCTCCCTCCTTGGTAAGACAAGGTATGTCCCATCTTTCTAAAAGGTCTTATCTGTGCCCTACTCAAGGCTGACAGCATCTATATCACTCCAGGCCATGCCAGGGCTCCAAGGAACCTGTGTTTTCCCGCTAGAACCCCCTTGCGACCCCGCTAACTCCAACCTCCTGGCCTCTGACGCAACTCACCCCCACCTTAAACCCTCCCCTACTTATCACCCTCCTCTTTTCTTTCTCTCTTATTCTGTCTCTCTCTGGAAGTCAAGAATCCATGTCTCCGAGCCATGCCCATCGACAATGACACAGAGAGGGGGGAAGAAGCGCTAAATGGGGCCCGTAGCGGAGGCAGAAAGGAGAGAGACAGAGAGAGAGATAGAGCAAGGGAGAGAGAGAGGAGATAAAGGAGGAGAGGAGGACTAACGAGCGGTGCTGCAGAGCCACAGACGTCGTGTGCATCAGAGCGTGAGGAAGCTGTTGAGACAGAGCCGAGCTAATTGAGATGACTGGGAAGCAAATGCTAATTTACTGGGACGGTAACGGCATGCCTGAACACAATGAAGGCTGCTCCACACTCGTTTGGGAGCAATTTGAGACTTCCTTAACATCTGACCCGTTCCATATGACTCATCGCTGGAGATGAGTTTCGTATGAAGTACTCAGTCTGCATGAATAACAAACACTCTAAGAGAAAATAACCACCCTGTCTACATAACGTAGTTTCACAGAAAGTACCCTGGTGTAATTCTGCTTGAACTGAGTTCAGATATCTCCTAGGGTTAGTCTCTCGCTTTTTCTCTATCTCTCTCATATGCACAAACACTGAGAAATCAATTCTAGCCCTGTAGGGTGCACCCTGACAACCTGTAATATTTACGCAGACCTCTGGTTGACCCTTGTGAAATCATCTCCGGGAGCATCCAGTGATCGAAGGCCGCGAGGCTAACACACTGTCACAGGGTCACATTGTGCCCTATAGGTCCCTGAAACTAATGTAAGATGTTATCTGATACCAGATCTTTGATTACAGCCAAACGCTACAGTCTTGACCCCCCCGTCCTGTCATTGTTATAGGGGAATGTGACAGTCGAAAACCTGCTACTATATATATGGTCCTAAACCTCAACCCGTTCTATTCTACTATAGTCCTATTGAGCTCCCTCCATTCTCCCTCATATCACTATTATATTAGTGTAACATAACATATAACATATAGCTCAGGAAGTGGATGTATGTGTGAGGGTGGATGGGGGTGGATGTACTAAAGAGGCTTTGTGTCTCTTCATTATGACATCATGGCTCTGACAGAAGCTGGAGAAGTTGCCCGGGGATCTGAAGCAGGGGCACTGTGTGTGTGTGTGTGGGGGGGGGGGGGGGTGTGCATCCCACCATGGGCTATGGGAGTCCTCCTGTGCTTTGTGGAGGAAAGTCAAACAAAACCTGACCACCAGCAATATGAAGCAGAGAGCAAATCAATTGGCTGCATGCATTTGTGAGAGAGACGGGAGACAGGGCACCAGAAGGGAGGTACATGCAGAAAAGGTGAGAAGATGCCAGGGTGTACAGTAAAATGTTTAAATGTACACTATTGTCAGTGAACATACAGTTGTCGTGTCTTTGGCTATGCCGGACTAGATATGACATGCTATTCTATAAAATCATTTAGCTGTAATTAATATTACCTGATTGAGCTAATCGTGTAAATGTAATTAACTAGAACGTCGGGGCACCACGAGAAATATTTGTAGAGCTGTTATCTTCCGAATAAACTCTTAAAGACCTAGGAATATTTTACATCAATAGCAGTCAATATTAATCGTCACCTTATTTCAGTCTCATCTAACTAATCACACAGAATTACAGTCTCACCTAACTAATCTAACTAATCACCTAACTAATCACACAGAATTACATATACACAGAATGAATCATACCTTGATTACAAATTCTGTCATAAACATGACTATTGTAGCTTGAAACAACAGATTTTTTAATGGAATATCTACAGAGGAGTACAGAGGCCCATTATCAACAACCATCACTCCTCTGTTCCAATGGCATGTTTTTTTTATTTTTTTATTTTTTTAAATAGGCAAGTCAGGTAAGAACTAATTCTTATTTTCAATGGCGGCCTAGGAACAGTGGGTTTACTGCCTGTTCAGGGGCAGAACGACAGATTTGTACCTTGTCAGCTCAGGGATTGTGTTAGCTAATCCAAGTTGATCATTGTAAAAGGCTAATTGAGCATTAGAAAAACCTTTTGCAACTATGTTAGCTGAAAACTGTTGTGCTTAAAGAAGCATTACAACTGTTGATTACAGGCTCAAAATGGCCAGAAACAACTCTATTTTAGTCAGTCTATTCTTGTTCTGAAAAATTAAGGCTATTCAATGTGAGAAATTGCCAAGAAACTTAAGATCTCCTATAACGCTGTGTACTACTCCCTTCACAGAACAGCGCAAACTGGCTCTAACCAGATTAGAAAGAGGAGTGGGAGGCCCCGGTGCACAACTGAGAAAGAGGACAAGTACACTAGAATGTATAGTTTGAGAAACAGTCACCTCACAAGTCCTCAACTGGCAGCTTCATTAAGTAGTACCCGCAAAACACCAGTCTCAACATTAACAGTGAAGAGATTCCAGGATGCTGACCTTCTAGGCAGATTTGCAAAGAAAAAGTCATATCTCAGACTTGCCAATAAAAAGAAAAGGTTAAGATGGGAAAAAGAACCCCGCCACTGGACATAGGAACTCTGCCTAGAAGGCCAGCATCCTGGAGTCGCCTCTTCACTGTTTGACTTTGAGACCTCCATGCCCCAATGAAGTGAGGCTGTTCTGAGTGAAAAAGGTGGGAGTGAAACCCAGTGTTTGGTATACTCAGTGAGAGTGAGTGAGTGAGTGAGTGAGTGAGTGAGTGAGTGAGTGAGTGAGTGAGTGAGTGAGTGAGTGAGTGAGTGAGTGAGTGAGTGAGTGAGTGAGTGAGTGAGAGAGAGAGAGAGAGCTAGGAGGGAGAGAGAGCTAGAGAGCTAGGAGGGAGACAGCTGGAAAAATACAAAACGAGTGGTAGTTAACCTTAGGGATCAAATCCCGTTAACGGGACCGATTTGACAACATCCGGTGAAATGGCAGAGCGCCAAATTCACATTAAATTATTAGAAATATTTAACTTTCATACAATTGCAAGTACAATACACCAAATTAAAGCTTTTCTTCTTGTTAATCCAGCCACCATGTCAGATTTCAAAAAGGCTATCCACTGACACGATGTTATCTTTCTCGCTCATTTTTCAATATAAAAGCCTGAAACTATGTCTAAAGACTGTTGACACCTTGAGGAAGCCATAGGAAATGGAATCTGGTTGATATCCCTTTAAATGGAGGCAAGGCATCCAATGGATCAGAGAGCTTTCAGGAAAAACAGCACTTCCTTGTTTGCCACAACAAAATGGCATCCTTTTGCGACACCAACTACTTTCCTTCCCATTAGGTCAAAGTTCACAGCAAATGCTCCATTACACTTTCTACTGAATGAGGACATCTAGTGGAAGACGTAGGAAGTGTTTCCAGATCCATAACTTGTTGGGAAGGGAGTTGCCCCATTTCAAAACTTGTTTGGAAGATTGCCTGCCCTGTGAGTTCTGTTATACTCACGTAACAGACGTAATTCAAACGTTTTTTAGAAACTTTAGAGTGTTTTCTATCCAATATTAATAATAATATGCATATATTAGCAATTTAGGACAGATTTTGATGCAGTTCACTATGGGCACGAAATTCATCCAAAGTGGAAATACTGCCCCCTATCTCTAACTGGTTTTAAGAGTTATCTGTGCTGCTTTGTATGGTCTTAGATGTATATGTGCTTGTCTATGTAAACAGTAATCTTTCTCTCCTTTTTTATTTCACATCCCCTAGTCAGTGCTACTATTTCGGCCTATTGTGCCGAATAATTTCCGGGCAATGTTTCCGTAGTTAACACCTTAGTTCCTGAGACCAACTAAGCTTTCATTCCCCTTTTGTCTCCACTCAGTAACTTTTATCTACCCATTCTGTGTCACTCCTTTCTTGATAATTTCCTGGCCCCCCTTCCCCACCTTCTCCTCTCTGCTCCCAAACCTTCAAGGTCTCAGCAGTGCGGGGAGGGCTCCTCCGTGTGCCCTCTGTCTGTAGCTCTTTCTCATAACAGTCAGTAACAAATATGTGTTGTTTCCAAATATTAACTAAGTGTCTCACTGTTTGGCTTTATCTGAACTCATGGATTTTTTTTTTAAACATGGTGGCAATCTCTAAAGTCCTTACATAGGTTAATTAAGGTTATCTCGATCCTATCAATAATCCTAAATCACCACAGATTTCATATATCCCGATCCTTATGACCTGGATTAGGTTCTAAATACTTAACATAAATCTACCATTAATCATAGGGCTATGCAATTTCTTTCTTCTCATTGGATCAAATTACAACTATGTCAAAGAACTATAAACTCATTCATAATTATCAATTACTCAATTTACCTTAAAATCAGTATCACAAATTACCTTAAATTCATTATCCTAATGGCCCTCCCATGAGGCTGATCAGACCACAACGGAAAGCCACGATAGAGGTCAAAGGTCATACCACCCTTTTACAGTCATGTTCCATACTATATTATACAACTTACAGAACCCTTTATCTAAAGAATTCACGTGTTTAAATAAAACTCAGAAAACAAAACTTCTAATATTCCATATGTGAGTGTACCCCTTTAAGATATCGTGTCTCTGGGAAAATGGAAATCTCCTTAACCTCAAAGGCTAGAAACAAACAAAACATATCCAAATCTTTCAATTTTGGTAACAACATGCCTCTCTCACTAGCTCCCTTCAAGATTACAGCCCCGGAGAACATTTCCAAAGAATGACAATGAAACCCTCCTTTTCCCAGAAAAAAACACTTTGTCAGACTACCCCGATTCAGAAATCCAAACGTTGACTACAAACAAAGCACAATAATAATGATAATTCCATTGTGCTCCCTCCAATCATTAGTTTCAAACCAAAACTCAATAACCGGAAACCATCACAAAACTTTTACGATTTGACTTTTGAGACCTGAGTCCCTTACAGCCAAATATAGCCCAGCATGCACCACCAACCAGTGATGCCCACCTAGCAATTTTGTTGCTAGATTTAGCATCTTTTCAGACTACCCTGACAAATTTAGCTACTTTTAAAAATGTATTTAGAACTTTTAGCAACTTTTGAAAAGTAACTCAAAGCTATAATGCACGCATTTTCCCTCTAAATAACACAAACAATTTTCTCTGTCACACCCTCAATCACAACATCATTGCCTGGCTGCAAAAGTGCATTGTGAGAGACGTCAGCAGCAGGCACGAATTGCAAATCATTATTGGCTGACTGCAGCAGCAGTAGTATGGGTTCGACAAGCCAAACCCAATGAATATAGTTGGTCACGAAGGTTTGATCTTGACCAGAACTTACAACATCAATCAACATCTCTCGATCAATATTGTACTGCCAGAAGTACAGAAAAGAGTGGGAGTCTGTACCTGAACAACTGTCAAATCAATTTAAGTAACATTTTTGTGTATTCTACATAATGATGCAGTTTTACGTTATCACGCAATGATATAACAACATAATTTAGCAACAAATCAACTTTATCCTGAAAATTAGTTGGCAACACTGCAACCAACCCTCCTATTCCTGCCTCTAGGCAAAAATTGTTCTGCTTGAATTCTATCGTAAGAGTGAAACCAAACTTTCCAACTTTCTCTTCTCGTTCGGCTTCCCCTTTATAAAATGTCCAAAATTTAAAAGTACCATGTACTTTGCTAAAGTTTTAGCGTATGTCAGTCAATCCATAGGAATGAAAACACAATTCGATGGGCACAACTCTATCGCAATTATCTCTCCCCTATTATGTAGAATTCATTAGACTTGGGTAACTGTCTCTTCTATGATTCAGTCATTTAAATACGACTCCATTCCCAATACGTTACTCCAGCGGACCAATTAGGCAAGACAATGCATTCCATCGAAATTGACTCGCTATTATTTAGAATGAATTAGTCTTTCAATTTAACCTAAACAAGCTATTAAAACGTTCAGTTTATATCCTAAACAAACACTAACTAACCGTACCTCTCCCGGAAAAACATATCAGTATTTTAATTACAATCAGAATGAATTTTAGTCTATTGGTGCCAAGGCTGAGATACGAACCAAAGTCTCCCGCGTTGGGAGAAAATAGACATACTTTAAAGATCCAAGTGTTTCCCCAGCGAGGCTTCTCCTTACTCTCTCTCAACTGGTTCTCTCTCTTGACCCTTGTCACTCTCTCTATCTCCTACTCAGAATTTAGGAATAATTACTTGTATGACCTTTGATAAGTTATTAGGTCTCACACGCACAGACTTTTTTCCTCTGCTGATATCCTTCTTGTAACTTTCTCAATAAGGTTGCCAAATCCTGTCCTCCTTTCTCCTTTCCCTGAATTCAGCTCATCTAGTCCTGCCTGTTCTTCCTCATCCTCGGACTCTTCTCGTTCTCGCATTCGCCTACGTCCCCTCTTCCATCTTTCTTTAAAAACTCTCTGTCTACTGTCCCTTGGTGGGGCCTTACAATCCATGTGCCATGTGGCCTGTTTTATTTCAGTTGTAACACTATCTGTCCTCGGTTCTTTCCACTTTCTACTCTCCCTATTTTCCCCTTTCTTTTCAAAATCTTTCCTGCTCTTTCCTGCAATTTCCCCAAGAGTGGCGATCAAATGTTCTGCTCCTATCTGTTCTTTCTTAGTTTTCTTACCCTTGCCATTATGCTCATGGTGTATAGCATACCTCTTTATTTCGGCTAATGTGGCTGTTCCCCACCCTATCAGAGTCTCTTTTATCATTAGGCAAATATCAGGCTTCATACCACTCAAGAAGGCCATTTTAATTGTTGGTGGTAAGGTCCGTCCTCTCCCTGCCTAGGATCTACCAGTCCACTATTAGCATTGAACACGTCTCTCAGTCTCTCTAAATACTGGCTAACAGTTTCCCCATCCCCTTGTTTACCTTCATGTATCTTTGAAAAGTCTGCATGTCTATGGTAATAGTCCCGAAGATTATTACAGAGCTGTGTCAATTTGTCTGTATGATCCCCATCTCCTGCCCACAGTAAAACCGGTTCTCCTCCTTGCCCTGGAACCCAGGTTCCCCTCACTGCTGCCCGGTCTATCCCCACTATCTGTCGGACAGCCCTTTACAATTCTCCTGTATTTAGTTGAAAACTCTCGGACAGTCCCTCCATATCTCTCCTAAACACTTTTATTCCTGTTTTTGGATGCACTATTCCCTCAACTGCTCTTGCTCCATCTCTCTGAGTCCAGGGTCGATACACTTGCAAGGTATCCGATTGGTCAGCTTCGCCTGCTCTAGGATTAGGAAGCTCTATAAGAGGACACTGATCCTCTTCCCAATCTGATTGAACCAATCTGATTGAGGTGTTTGCTTTAGGGATGATCAGTGAGATACACCTGCTGGAGCGCGTGCTACGGATGGGTGTTGCCATCGTGACCAGTGAACTGAGATAAGGCGGAGCTTTACCTAGCATAGCCTTGTAGATGACCTGGAGCCAGTGGGTCTGGCGACGAATATGTAGCGAGGGCCAGCCGACTAGAGCATACAAGTCGCAGTGGTGGGTAGTATGAGGTGCTTTAGTGACAAAACGGATGGCACTGTGATAAACTGCATCCAGTTTGCTGAGTAGAGTGTTGGAAGCCATTTTGTAGATGACATCGCTGAAGTCGAGGATCGGTAGGATAGTCAGTTTTACTAGGGTAAGCTTGGCAGCGTGAGTGAAGGAGGCTTTGTTGCGGAATAGAAAGCCGACTCTTGATTTGATTTTCGATTGGAGATGTTTGATATGGGTCTAGAAGGAGTACTTCAACCAGTTTTTCTTTTAGGTCGTACTGTTAGATACTGTACTTCGAAATGTCTTAATTAGATATGTGACCCAGTGCCGTCAACACTAACATAGATACTTTTGTCTTAAACTTTCTCTACATTAGATTATATGGACGGTATACCCGATACAAATCTTACTTACTGTTAGTTTTACAGTTAAAATCCTCCCTCACCTTTATCTCGACCAATGCTTTATTTTTTCTAAGTTTAGAATTGAACCCCAAACTAATGAATAAAGATCTCCGATCTTATCTCTTCAATGTTGGTTGGATTCCGTCACCGCTTTCTGTCGTGTACCAGTTTGCCACAAGCCTGAAATGGAACCTCAATTTCCAGAGGCCAGGTCTTTAACTTACGGATCTCTGATCCGTCCGTGCACGGTTTTCGGCGCTCCCATGGGACGACAGAAAACAGGTATTGAAAATCTGGCTCGAAGGACCAAGTTGTCAAGGGAATGTTCTATCCCAATGATAATAACTGACAAACAATAGCTCTGGCCAATTTTCGAGGTTTGTAAGACCATGAGTATAATAATAAGTAGTCAAAGACTAATTAAAAGTTTATTCAGAGAACGTTCTGGCGTGCATAGTACAAAGCAATTCATTTTATACTGACTTCTCACGCCCACACATACACACAACCATACGCACACACATACACACAACCATACGCACACACATGTCCTGCTACGCACACACTGTCTGTCTCACTACCCCGCCGACAGAGATTAGTGGCCTTGTCCTTGAGACGTACTCCCCGTTCTCTCCCAAATCTCTAGTCAGGTCAGCACCAAGCTCAGACAGTCTGTGTTTAAAATACCATAAAGACATATTACCCTAATTCTGACTAGGACTACACATTTATTGATTATGATTTTATACATTCTAATCAATTCCATACAATATATGTTTCAGGGCGGAATATTCTAATCATTCAATTAACAGACAATTCTCAGCTTCTTCGTTTGGCACCCCAATATGTCCCATAAACATCACAAATGGTCCTTTTGTTCAATAAATTCCGTTGTTATATCTCCAAAATGTCCATTTATTTGGCGCGTTTGATTCTGAAAAACACAGGTTCGCCCAACATGACTACACATTATCTAATAAGTTACCTGTAAACTTTGTCCAAACATTTCAAACAACTTTCCTAATCCAACTTTAGGTATTTTTTAAAGTAAATAATTGATCAAATTTAAGACGGGATAAACTGCGTTTAATAGCGGAAAAAAAACAAAGTGAAGCGAGCTTTCAGGTCGCGCGCCCCAACTACAACAGTACAGTTGGCTATCCACCCAGATAGAAAAGGGCTACCTCATCATTAGTCAAAGAAAAAACCTCAACCAATTTCTAAAGACTGTTGACATCTAGTGGAAGCAATAGGAACTGCAACCTAGTGCCTTCGAAATCTAGATCTACATAGAAAGCTATTGAAAACACTGTCACCTCAAAAAAATAAATCCTGGATGATTTGTCCTCGGGGTTTCACCTGCAAAATAAGTTATGTTATACTCACAGACATTATTCAAACAGTTTTAGAAACCTCAGGGTGTTGTCTATCCAAATCTACTAATAATATGCATATCCTAGCTTTTGGGTTTGAGTAGCAGGCAGTTTACTTTGAGCACGCTTTTCATCCGGATGTGAAAATACCGCCCCCTAGCCTAGAGAGGTTGAAACTACTTTCAAAAGACACATACAGTACCATTTTGAAAAGACAAATGTTGCTCAGTCTTGCAGGTGTCCAGTCCAGCAGGCAAATCGCTGAGGGGTATACTACAAAGTAGCATCAATGAGTTAGCCAATGAGTTTTGATAAAGTTTTGATAAATAACCAGAAAAAACTATTTATTTTTTGGTTCATGAAGAAAGCTAAACATAGATATGTGTTTTAGATTGTTCAGTTAACCTCTCTGCACATGGAACCCGGTAGTGGGCTGAAATTCCACAACATACGGTGATCGCTACATAAATAGTCATATTAAACATTCATGAAAATACAAGTGTCTCACATGTATCGAAAGCCTAGAATCTTGCTAATCCAACTGTGTTGTCAGATTTACTGTGAAAGAATACGATGCGATTATCTGAGGATAGAGCCCCATAAAAAACAACTATTTCAACCAGCACAGGCGTAACAAAATCACAAACTGCATTAAAATAAATTGTTTACCTTTGACGATCTTTGTCTGTTTGCAATCTCAATGCTCATTGTTACACAATGAATGATCTTTTGTTTGATAAAATCCATTTTTATAGCCTAACACGAAACATTTTGTGAACCGCTTGTGTCGTGAATTCCGTCTCATTCCATTTTTGACGATACATTCGAGGTTAATACCCACACAAAACGTGACTTTTCCAGTCATGTTTGGTTTCATTGCAATCAACTGGGTTGTTTGTAACACAACCAAACATGATGGGCCATTTCGCGGGACGTATTGACTGAAAGAAACCGATTTGAAGACAACAAGTAATGACATCACTGTGCACCAATGATATGACCACTGTTTCGTTGATTGACTGTATTTTAACCCAATGACCACTGATCGTCTTGGAATCTAGCTGGGTAGATAGCCAATGAGCTGAGCTAAACGGCAATATGCAATGGTTATGTGTTGGAAGACCAACCTATGTAGTACACTCCAGCGTAAAGAGAGTCATTCGCTTTTGAAGTTTCATACCGGAAGGAGCAAAGCATTTTACGCACAGCGTTGTTTTGGTAAACGCGCAGATTCAGCTGTTTGTATATCAATCAGTAGTCCGACTAAGTCAGGGAAAGCTAATTATAAGTCTATATATACAGATGTACACACAATTTTAGAATAAATTGATCGGGAAAGTGAGACAGAGATTGTTGTAGGACGATTCAGTTAGCGATTCCCAAGAGCAGGAATATTTTTTAAACGAAGAGGACATCGTTTTGGACTGGTAAGTTCTTCTCATGCTAATGCCCTTGTTTGAAATTAATAATATAAAATATTATTTGTGATTTTTATTTTATTTTAGAAGCAATATATAAAAATGAAATGTGAGATGCGTGCGTCTGCCATCCCACCCCAACCCACATGAAATAGCCTATTTGAGGCTGTTGAGGGGAGGGCATGCCCACAACAATGGCCAAAGTGAAATGGAGACAGTAGATACAGCTGGTCTGTTGTAATATAATAAAGACAGTAGATCTAGCTGAAATGTCATAATATAAAAGAGACAGTAGATCTAGCAGGTCTATAATAATATATTCAACATTATGTTCCCTGTACTCTATATATAGTATATATCTGTTTATTATACCTGTTGATACAGAGCTCATATGTGAAACTATTCTAACTGAACATTTTCTTTCACAGTGACACTGACTCCGAATGTGAGCCCCCAGTGCCAAGGTGTCCATCCCCCACTGAAGCTGGTCATCCAGCTCCTGCCACAAGTGGTGTTCATCTTCCCAAATTAATTTATTCAGGCATGGATGTGCCTCAGGGCCAAAAGGGCACAGCATGGAGGCGTCGCTGTGTCCTTTGCAAAATGAAGTCCCCCATCACCTGCGCCACATGCTTGGTGACCCTCTGCTTGACAGCAGAAATAGACTGCTATGGCACCTGGCATCAGCAGCACAATATTGTGTAGAGCTTTGGCAAAGTGGGTGAGGTTATATCCTTCATGTTTGGCCCTGTCCGGGGTTCTCATTGGATGGGGCCACAGTGTCTCCTGACCCCTCCTGTCTCAGTCTCCAGTATTTATGCTGCAGTAGTTTATGTGTTGGGGGGCTAGGGTCAGTTTGTTATATCTGGAGTACTTCTTCTGTCTTATCCGGTGTCCTGTGTGGATTTAAGTATGCTCTCTCTAATTCTCTCTTTCTCTCTCGGAGGACCTGAGCCCTAGGACCATGTGTCAGGACTACCTGGCATGATGACTCCTTGCTGTCCCCAGTCCACCTGGCCTTGCTGCTGTTCCAGTTTCAACTGTTCTGCCTGCGGCTATGGAACCCTAAACTGTTCATATTTACTCTTGAGGTGCTGTCCTGTTGCATCCTCTACAACTACTGTGATTATTATTATTATTTGACACATCTATGAACGTTTGAAAATCTCGGCCATGTTCTGTTATAATCTCCACCCGGCACAGCCAGAAGAGGACTGGCCACCCCTCATAGCCTGGTTCCTCTCTAGGTTTCTTTCTATGTTGTTTTGGCCTTTCTAGGGAGTTTTTCCTAGCCACCGTGCTTCTACACCTGCATTGCTTGATGTTTGGGGTTTTAGGCTGGGTTTCTGTACAGCACTTTGAGATATTAGCTGATGTACGAAGGTGTCACACCCTGACCATAGTTTGCTTTGTATGTTTCTATGTTTTGTTTGGTCAGGGTGTGATCTGAGTGGGCATTATATGTTACATGTCTAGTTTGTCTATTTCTATGTTTGGCCTGATATGGTTCTCAATCAGAGGCAGGTGTTAGTCATTGTCTCTAATTGGGAACCATATTTAGGTAGCCTGTTTGGTGTTGGGTTTTGTGGGTGATTGTTCCTGTCTCTATGTTTGCACCAGATAGGGCTGTTTTGGTTTTCACATTTTTTAGTTTTGTTATTCTATTCATGTATAGTTTAGTTATTAAAGAACCATGAATAATAACCACGCTGCATTTTGGTCCGCCTCTCCTTTAACATTTGATTTGATAGAGGACTAAGGGTCTTCCAAATATTGAGAGTGTGTAAATAGTTACCCATGTTATTTTGTAAATGTATATATTTTTTCCTTCATATTTTTTTGTCCATATTTTTTTCTCCTTTTTTTGGGGGGGGGGTGTTAAGATACCATTTTGGCATTTTGTATATAGTTATTTGTTTCAAAATGTATACCTTCACCAATTTGGCCACTTGGGTACATTTGGGCTATTTGTGTGGGACACCTGGGTGACTTCATGGTAAATGTCATGTAGCACACTCATTTTGGAAGTTATCATTCTGAAACTTTGCACAAGTACTGTTGCCCTCTTATATTTTTCACTGAAAGTGTCCCCATCATCCTATCTGAATGTTTTTTTAAAGATGATGATACACCAATAAAAATAAAAAACGTATGTTTTTTTTCATTGTATTATCTAAACCAGATCTATTGTGTATAATTCTCCTCCATTCAATTCACATTTACCCAAACTTCAGAGTGTTTTCTTTCAAATGGAACCAAGAATATGCATATATGCATTGTGACATGTTTGTAGGCATATCATTGGAAGATTGACCATAAGAGACTACATTTACCTGGTGTCCCGCCCGGTGTCCTGTGTGCGTAATCTGTATGTCCATGCGCGTTCCATTTCTTCAGAATTGAAAGTAAACTGCCACGATGGATTTTATCGTCGATAGATATGTGAAAAACACCTTGAGGATTGATTCTAATATCTGTCGATATTATGGAGTTAATTTGGAAAAAAGTTTGCGTTTTAATGACTTATTTATATTTTTTTCCTTACCCAAACGCGATGAACAAAACGGAGCGATTAGTCGACGCAAATAATATTTTTTTGTAAAAACTGAACATTTGCTATCTAACAGAGTCTCCTCATTGAAAACATCTGAAGTTCTTCAAAGGTAAATTATTTTATTTGAATGCTTTTATGGTTTTTGTGGAAAATGTTGCATGCTGAATGCTAATGCTAAATGGTACGTTAGCCATCAATACTGTTACACAAATGCTTGTTTTGCAATGGTTGAGAAGCATATTTAGAAAATCTGAGATGACAGTGTTGTTAACAAAAGGCTAAGCTTGAGAGCAAATAGCTTAATTTCATTTCATTTGCGATTTTCGTGAATAGTTAACGTTTTATTTTATTTATTTTTTTTATTTTTTTTCACCTTTATTTAACCTCTTCAGTCGACCCTCTACTTTTTCGAACATTCTGTTAAAAATCGCGCACCATTTCAGCGCCCTGCTACTCAGGCCAGGAATATAAGGAATATAAGGAATATAAACTCAGACGTTTATAAAACTGGTTAAATCACGGCTGTGACTATAACAGAACGTGCGTTTCATCGAAAAGTGCAAGAAAATCTGATCACTGAAAATGGAAATATATATCCATGCGCGACTTCCAGGAATTGTTCAAAGTGAACCGAATTACATGAGACCGAGGTTTCAGTGCCTACAGCTTCCACACGATGTCTAGAGTCTTGTCATTTGATTCAGCTTTGATTCTTGGTCAAACCGAATCAAGGGAACCGATTCCCTCCGGTCTCCGACCGGATGTTTTGGTCGAGCTCTCTTCAGACATCTTTTCGAGACGGACAGCTAAAGAATTTACATCGCCTCCTGATGAATTTTATCGCTTATTAACGTGTACTAATACCTAAAGTTGCATTACAAAAGTATTTCGAAGTGTTTTGTGAAAGTTTATCGTCGACTTTTTGAATTTTAAAAATGACGTTACGTTATGAAACGCTATTTTTTTCCGTTTATCACACAGTCTTCATAGATCGATATCTAGGCTATATATGGACCGATTTAATCAGAAAAAAGACCCAATAGTGATTATGGGACATCTAGGAGTGCCAACAAAGAAGATGGTCAAAGGTAATGAATGTTTTATATTTTATTTGTGCGGTTTGTGTAGCGACGACTATGCTAATTATTTTGTTTACGTCCCCTGCGGGTCTTTTGGGGTGTTACATGCTATCAGATAATAGCTTCTCATGCTTCGCCGAAAAGCATTTAAAAAATCTGACTCGTTGCCTGGATTCACAACGAGTGTAGCTTTAATTCAATACCCTGCATGTGTATTTTAATGAACGTTTGAGTTGTAACTAATATTATTAGCAGTTAGCGTAGTGCATTTGCATTTCCAGAGCTCTAGATGGGACACCTGCGTGCCAGGTAGGAGCAAGAGGTTAACCAGGTAGGCTAGTTGAGAACAAGTTCTCATTTGCAACTGCGACCTGGCCAAGATAAAGCATAACAGTGTGAACAGACAACACAGAGTTACACATGTCAATAACACAGAAGAAAAAAGGGGGAGTCTATATACAATGTGTGCAAAAGGCATGAGGTAGGCGAATAATTACTATTTTGCAGATTAGCATTGGAGTGATAAATGATCAGATGGTCATGTACAGGTAGAGATATTGGTGTGCAAAAGAGCAGAAAAGTAAATAAATAAAAACAGTATAAAAACAGTATGGGAATGAGGTAGGTGAAAATGGGTGGGCTATTTACCAATAGACTATGTACAGCAGCAGCGATCGGTTAGCTGCTCAGATAGCTGATGTTTGAAGTTGGTGAGGGAGATAAAAGTCTCCAACTTCAGCGATTTTTGCAATTCGTTCCAGTCACAGGCAGCAGAGTACTGGAACGAAAGGCGGCCAAATGAGGTGTTGGCTTTAGGGATGATCAGAGAGATACACCTGCTGGAGCGCGTGCTACGGATGCTACGCGTGCTAACCCTAACCCTAACCCCATCGTGACCAGTGAACTGAGATAAGGCGGAGCTTTTCCTAGCATGGACTTGTAGATGACCTGGAGCCAGTGGGTCTGGCGACGAATATGTAGCGAGGGCCAGCCGACTAGAGCATACAAGTCGCAGTGGTGGGTGGTATAAGGTGCTTTAGTGACAAAACGGATGGCACTGTGATAGACTGCATCCAGTTTGCTGAGTAGAGTGTTGGAAGCTATTTTGTAGATGACATCGCCGAAGTCGAGGATCGGTAGGATAGTCAGTTTTACTACGGTAAGCTTGGCGGCGCGAGTGAAGGAGGCTTTGTTGCGGAATAGAAAGCCGACTCTTGATTTGATTTTCGATTGGAGATGTTTGATATGAGTCTGGAAGGAGAGTTTGCAGTCGAGCCAGACACCTAGGTACTTATAGATGTTCACATATTCAAGGTCGGAACTATCCAGGGTGGTGATGCTAGTCAGGCATGCGGGTGCAGGCAGCGATCGGTTGAAAAGCATGCATTTGGTTTTACTAGCGTTTAAGAGCAGTTGGAGGCCACGGAAGGAGTGTTGTATGGCATTGAAGCTCGTTTGGAGGTTAGATAGCACAGTGTCCAATAACGGGCCGAAAGTATATAGAATGGTGTCGTCTGCGTAGAGGTGGATCAGGGAATCGCCCGCAGCAAGAGCAACATCATTGATATATACAGAGAAAAGAGTCGGGCCGAGAATTGAACCCTGTGGCACCCCCATAGAGACTGCCAGAGGACCGGACAGCATGCCCTCCGATTTGACACACTGAACTCTGTCTGCAAAGTAGTTGGTGAACCAGGCAAGGCAGTCATCCGAAAAACCGAGGCTACTGAGTCTGCCGATAAGAATATGGTGATTGACAGAGTCAAAGGCCTTGGCAAGGTCGATGAAGACGGCTGCACAGTACTGTCTTTTATCGATGGCAGTTATGATATCGTTTAGTACCTTGAGTGTGGCTGAGGTGCACCCGTGACCGGCTCGGAAACCAGATTGCACAGCGGAGAAGGTACGGTGGGATTCGAGATGGTCAGTGACATGTTTGTTGACTTGGCTTTCGAAGACCTTAGATAGGCAGGGCAGGATGGATATAGGTCTGTAACAGTTTGTGTCCAGGGTGTCTCCCCCTTTGAAGAGGGGTATGACTGCGGCAGCTTTCCAATCCTTGGGGATCTCAGACGATATGAATGAGAGGTTGAACAGGCTGGTAATAGGGGTTGCGACAATGGCGGCGGATAGTTTCAGAAATAGAGGGTCCAGATTGTCAAGCCCAGCTGATTTGTACGGGTCCAGGTTTTGCAGCTCTTTCAGAACATCTGCTATCTGGATTTGGGTAAAGGAGAACCTGGAGAGGCTTGGGCGAGGAGCTGCGGGGGGGGGCGGAGGTGTTGGCCGAGGTTGGAGTAGCCAGGCGGAAGGCATAGCCAGCCGTTGAGAAATGCTTATTGAAGTTTTCGATAATCATGGATTTATCGGTCGTGACCGTGTTACCTAGCCTCAGTGCAAGTGGGCAGCTGGGAGGAGGTGCTCTTGTTCTCCATGGACTTCACAGTGTCCCAGAACTTTTTGGAGTTGGAGCTACAGGATGCAAACTTCTGCCTGAAGTAGCTGGCCTTAGCTTTCCTGACTGACTGCGTGTATTGGTTCCTGACTTCCCTGAACAGTTGCATATCGCGGGGACTATTCGATGCTATTGCAGTCCGCCACAGGATGTTTTTGTGCTGGACGAGGGCAGTCAGGTCTGGAGTGAACCAAGGGCTGTATCTGTTCTTGGTTCTGCATTTTTTGAAAGGAGCATGCTTATCTAAAATTGTGAGGAAGTTACTTTTAAAGAATGACCAGGCATCCTCAACTGACGGGATGAGGTCAATGTCCTTCTATGATACCCGGGCCAGGTCGATTAGAAAGGCCTGCTCACAAAAGTGTTTTAGGGAGCGTTTGACAGTGATGAGGGGTGGTCGTTTGACTGCGGCTCCGTGGCGGATACAGGCAATGAGGCAGTGATCACTGAGATCCTGGTTGAAGACAGCGGAGGTGTATTTGGAGGGCCAGTTGGTCAGGATGACGTCTATGAGGGTACCCTTGTTTACGGAGTTAGGGTTGTACCTGGTGGGTTCCTTGATGATTTGTGTGAGATTGAGGGCATCTAGCTTAAATTGTAGGACTGCCGGGGTGTTAAGCATATCCCAGTTTAGTTCACCTAGCAGAACAAACTCTGAAGCTAGATGGGGGGCGATCAATTCACAAATGGTGTCCAGGACACAGCTGGGAGCTGAGGGGGGTCGGTAGCAGGCGGCAACAGTGAGAGACTTATTTCTGGAGAGAGTAATATTCAAAATTAGTAGTTCAAACTGTTTGGGTATGGACCTGGAAAGTATGACATTACTTTGCAGGCTATCTCTGCAGTAGACTGCAACTCCTCCCCCTTTGGCAGTTCTATCTTGACGGAAGATGTTATAGTTGGGTATGGAAATCTCTGAATTTTTGGTGGCCTTCCTGAGCCAGGATTCAGACATGGCAAGGACATCAGGGTTAGCAGAGTGTGCTAAAGCAGTGAGTAAAACAAACTTAGGGAGGAGGCTTCTGATGTTGACATGCATGAAACCAAGGCTTTTTCGATCACAGAAGTCAACAAATGAGGGTGCCTGGGGACATGCAGGGCCTGGGTTTACCTCCACATCACCCGCGGAACAGAGGAGGAGTAGTATGAGGGTGCGGCTAAAGGCTATCAAAACTGGTCGCCTAGAGCGTTGGGGACAAAGAATAAAAGGAGCAGATTTCTGGGCATGGTAGAATATATTCAGGGCATAATGCGCAGACGGCTATGGTGGGGTGCGGGTACAGCGGAGGTAAGCCCAGACACTGGGTGATGATAAGAGAGGTTGTATCTCTGGACATGCTGGTTGTAGTGGGTGAGGTCACCGCATGTGTGGGAGGTGGGACAACGGAGGTATCAGAGGTATGAAGAGTGGAACTAGGGGCTCCATTGTGAACTAAAACAATGATCACTAACCTGAACAACAGTATACAAGGCATATTGACATTTGAGAGAGACATACAGCAAGGCATACAGTACTCACATGTGTTGAATTGGGAAAGCTAGCTAAAACAGTAGGTGAGACAGCAACAGCTAGTCAGCTAGCACAACAAACAGCAGGTAAAATGGCGTTGACTAGGCAACTAGATAAAACAAACAAGCAGAATGTAGTACCGTGATTAATGGACAGTCCAGTGTGCATCAGCTATGTAGCCAAGAGATCAGTGTCCAGGGGGCAGCGGTGGATGGGCAGGGAAGCTGGACTGGCGAGTGTTATCCAGGTTTAAAAAAAACGAACAATGACTAAATAGCTTGTAGCTAGTTAGCTGGTTAGCGTCTGGAGGTTCTTGAGTGTGTTCTAAAAAATTAAAAATAATAGCGATTCCGTATCACAATGGGTGAGGCAGGTTTCCGGAAGGTATAAACAATTTAAAAATCAAAAAGAGATAGAAAGTAAATATGGGTCCAGAGAGTGTTTGGGACGCGGCGATACAGACGGTTAGCAGGCCTGTGCTAACAAGCTAACAGTTCGTAGGCCCGAGCTAGACAGGGTAGCAGGGGTGTGCTACAGGTGCTCTGGCCGGGCTAGCTTCAAGCTAAGTGGGTGGAAACGCTAGCCAGGGGTAATCATCCGGGGTTGCAGTTTAGCTAGATAGCTAGTTGTGAAGATCCAGCTGAAAAATGTTCCGTTTGCGGTGGGAATCAGGGGATGAAAAATAAATAGGTCCGTTATGCTCTGGTTAGAGTCGCGTTGTTCGAACTGGCGAGAACATTCCGGGCTAAAGGTTAGCTGATGACCGGTTAGCTGAAGACCGCTAGCATAGCTGGTGGACTAGCTGGCTAGCTTCAGTTGAGGGGTTTCGGTTCCGAAGTAAATATAAATACTTTAGGAAAAATAGCTACATTGGGTGAGGCGGGTTGCAGGAGAGTATTTGGAAGCTTAGATTTAGCAAAATGTTTTTAAAGAGGTATGCGAAGAAAAATATGTAAAAAAACGAAAAAGACGCGATATATATAGGGGACAGGACGACAGGACGACTTACTGCTACGCCATCGTTATGGCGTAGCTTGAGGCTGTAGTCACGATACCGGATCCGGGATGGCTCGACGCAAGAAGTTAAGAGGTTTTAATGTTCATCTTTAATGAAGTATGAGCTGAAGTATGAGCAAAACACAGACGCCATCATCAAAAAAAACATACTTGACATTACTTCCTCAGGAAACTGAACCCATTCAGTGTACACAAATCAATATGACAAATTTTTTATAGTTCTTTCATCGAGAGCGTTCTCTGTTTCTCCTTTGTATGCTGGTTCACATCCCTCTGCTAAGAACAGGAACTGCCTCCAAGCCATTGTGAACACCTGTGCTAAGATCCCCAGGGTACCTCTCGGAAGTCTGGCCTCATTCTTTGAGCAGCAGGCCAGGAGGAAGGTCTATGACATCCTGGGTTGCAGCACCCATGTCCTTAACCTGCAGTTCCAACTGCTTCCCCTTGGATGATGCCTGCACTGTCTCAAGTGCCCCACCAATAGGCACAGTGCACAGGAGGTTGGTGGCACCTTAACTTGGTTGAACGGGCTCGTGGTATTGGCTGGAGTGGAATAAGTGGAATGGTATAAAATATACCAACCACATGGTTTCCATGTGTTTGACGCCATTCCATTGATCTCCGTAACAGCCATTATTATGAGCCGTCCTTCCCTGAGCATCCTCGTTTGTGCTTGAGGCCATCCAACTGGGTAACAGGACATTTAAGGAAGGCCTAGGGACTATCCTTTAAATAGTTTAGCCCTGCCACATTTTCAGTTTAAGAACTGTGGCTACCAAGGAATGTACTTTTAGCTAATGGCTTCATAAGTCTTTATTTTTTATACTGCTTGTCTGTTTGTACACACACACACACACACACACACACACACACACACACACACACACACACACACACACACACACACACACACACACACACACACACACACACACACGCGCACACACACACACACACACACACACACACACACACACACATACACACACACACACACACTCTCACCTGCTCTCTCTTTCCGTTGTCTTTCTTTTCTACCCCTTTAGACGAGCACCCAGGTCCCTATACTGGAAGACTCAGTCAAGGTGAACGTGGTGTGGGCCGTGCATCCTTCCCATAACTCCACCTCCCTTTCTCCCTCCATCCATTCTTCTTTCTTTCCATCCCTCCCTCCCTGGCCCCTCCAGGCCCCTTGCATTCTCTCCCACAGAGGAGGTTAGGGAAGCAGAGACACACAGCCAGAGTGACAGGCAGGTCAGCTGGGGGCCACTGGTGCGTGTGTGATATGTGTTCCACTGGGCACCAGATGGCCCCTTGTGTCTCTCTCTGCTCCTCCCTCCAAAGGGTGCCTGGTAGCCCTTGGGCCGGGGCCTAGGGGTCAGAGAGCATTTACCCAGTGACCAGGCTCCTCGGATGCGGGAGGAGAGACAAAGCCCTGGCTCCTTCAGTAGGCTCCAGGGAGCTGTGCAGCTCTCTTCCAGCCAAGGTTAGAGAGCCCCAGACAGGAGTATGATACTCCTCCCCTCTGGCCGCCCCTTAGGAGCATCCAGCCTGTGAGCTCACACACACACACACACACACACACACACACACACACACACACACACACACACACACACACACACACACACACACACACACACACACACACACACACACACACACACACACACACACACACACACACACACACACACACACACACACACACAGCCAACTGAGAAACAAGTCTTCGGGGCTCCAGATGACCACTGTTTTGACAGCCAAGGAGAAGAGATTGTCATTGAATAGACTAGTGATACCTGTGTGGTTATGAGCTTTGGGGGGGAGATACTGGACACACACACACATGTCTCACAGCAAGGTCGATTGTCATCACAATGGATTAATGTCTGAGGAGCTGCAGGGAAAAGACAGCGGAGCTGGCTACACTTACCGCTCTGTCAGAGCAAGTCCGGAAGAGAGAAAAGGGAAAAGAGAGCGAGAAAGAGGGGGGAATGCACAGCACAGGACATGGGTGACTAACTAAACCCACTCATACAGTAAGCCTCCGTTTTACATGACGATAATACACATGTGAGTAAATTCTAAATGTTTCTACATACTAAACTGTTTCTCTCCTTTCCTCCATTTATTTCTCATTCCATCTACATTTACATTTACAAACGAGAACCTTGGCTGATCTTTACAAAAATCAGCGAGAGCAAGGGAATGCAAAGCCAGGTAGGGAACATAGGAGCCACACAGTATTCTCAGCCCAGGTGTGATGTCTAACGTCAGACTCAGAACACAGCATAGCTTCCCTTTTCTCTATAGCTAACTAAAGGAGCTATAGGAGTTCCCTCTCCCTTGGTCAGTTGTTTAAGCAAAGTATTCTCTCTTCTCCTCTCTTAGGGCCAGGAGGAACCTTCTCTGTCCTCCTGTCTCTTCTCCACTTCCCCAAAAGCAACCGAGAGCCATTTTTCCAGGGGGAAATGATTCAGGAGGAATTGGGAAGTGAAGAGATGAGGTCTGGAGAGTCTGGAGATTCTCACGCTTCAGGTAGAAACTTCTATCTATTCTGATTGGCACAGTTGACGTTGGGTTTTGAGAACTTTAGCTCTGAATATAAATGGAGAAGCTTAAGACAGCCAAAAAAGAGGAATCTAAGGCATATCTTTAAGTGAATCAGGCGATACAAATTGTGACAATGCACATATTATAATCAGACAGAATGACAGTGAGGTAGATAGAATGAAAGGGAGTGAGTGAGACTGAAACAGAGAATGAAAAAAAAGTAAGACGGAGTGAGTGAAAGTGAGATGAAGAGAAAGAAGGTGCTATAGAGAGAGAGAAGTTGAAGAGAGTCAGAGAGAGAGACCAGTTATATGGAGTTCAGACTCCCACAGGCATAGAATCACAAACAGACTCACAGACAGACTGACAGAGACTGAAAGAGACTCACAGGCAAAGACCCACAGGCAGAGACTCACAGAAACACAGAGACTGAAAGAGACTCACAGGCAAGAGACTCACAGGCAAGAGACTCACAAACACACCGACAGACTCACAGACAGAGCATGAATCCCCCTGCTGGAACCTCATGGCTACTGCACCTATCACATGCTGCCCAATGAACAGTGCAAAAACAGTACCAAACTAACCAGAAAGACACGTAGATTAGACATGCTTTGACAATTAGTCCTATATCTGGAGCTACATCTATTCACCCCATCAAAACAATACCATATCTTCATATTTCTCAAATTAAAAGAAGTACAGCCAACACTCAATTCCATCTGGAAGGAATGACCCCTATAAGAATGGCTCGATCTGACCTACAAAGTCCCCAACCTCTGCCTGCTTATCCCTCCCTCATCTGTCTTTAGTGCAACAACTCCTGTTGACCTCTGACCTCTGCTGACCTCTGACCTCTGTGTTCCCATCTCCATTAGAGGGCTTTAATACATGGATGGTGCTTCTGCTGCTCTGGCCTTCCTGGGGCTTAGGCTACTGTGCATTTTGAATATTATGTGTGGAGAGAGATGGTGCTTTGCTTTCAGACTTATTTCACTGCCATACATTGTGTTTGGACACAAGGATTGGGGGGTGGGAGAGAGGGAGACAAGTAACACACACACACACTTAAAAGTATATATATCTGTCATGTTTGTTTCTCGGGCGACGCATATGTTAACTATGTGCCCCCTGTCGTCTGGTGTTCGAGTACAGTATCATGTGCAGTGTCGCAAATAAACATGCACACAGACACCCACAACCACCTAAAGGCATTAAGTTGCAAGGTGGTCCGGTGGAGTCTTGCGCATAACAGCAGTGTGTTTAGTCAGCCTTTAAACAATATGCCAGGCCACAGGAGAGGTCAGTCACACCAGCGTAATGCATGCTGGCACAACAACGCCCTCCAAAGGACACTATGGGAACTACATCCAGCTTGTCCACAAATGTACATTTTCTTCTGTCATTTTAAGCCTTTCAAAATATGTAAAAACAATGGATGACATTAGTCATCTTTCATCAATAGTCACAAAAAAATGTTGGTCTTCTGTTCATCTGTTACTAAGTTTAATTCTGCGATAAGCGTGGGTTCAAATCTTGTTCATGTTAAAAGACATCAATGAAATACATCTCTCAAGGCACTCATAGCAAAACTACATCTCTTAGTGTGTGTAGATTGCCTTTTAACAGGCTAATAATAACTAAACATCTTTTAAATTAGCATGCCCTTGCAAAGCTTGACATTCAGATGAATTTGCCAGTGGCACATCAGGCCAGTGCCAACTGAAAGCTACTGGCCCGAAGGAAAATAATACTGGTCTAGGAAAACCTATATCCAATAATGACCTACCCTCTACACACAAATAGCTACATTTTAACTTGACAATATCATATTTACATTGAAGGGATAAAATAAAACAAAAAAGTCCATCTCAAAAAGGGTGTTTTTGTTTCGAACAGTCAAGCTACAGTTGTAAGGCCCTGTAAAATCTGCTTTATCTTTGGATAAATTCAGTTTTCACAAATACATTCTTTCCAATTTCCTCGTTTTCCTCGTATTTCAGGTTTTCACTCTCAGAAAAATCACACTTTTTGTAGAAAAACAACCATGCTTAAACCATGCCAGGAGACCACATTTGAGGCCTGGGAACAATAAAATAAAATAAATTTGGAGGGTGCAGTTATCCTTTAATTTAATTTCACCTAGCAAGAGACCAAGCTACATGTGATGGCAGAGTTTGCAAAACAAATGTCCCGCAATTGATACAAATCATCATCATATAATTTTGCCAGGTAGGCCTACTTTGCAGTCAACATATAATTGAGAAGGCTTTTTGGGAAAGCCTTAAGAAGTGTTCATAGAAATTGATGATTGATTTGAATTGATGATTGAATTGCACCTCGCAAAGATTCAACCAAGACTTCGGACCAAACTTTTTCAATACCTGGTCTACATGTAACAGTATAACTTTAGACCGTCCCCTCGTCCATACCTGGGCGCGAACCAGGGACCCGCCTGCACACATCAACAACAGTCACCCACGAAGCGTCGTTACTCATCGCTCCACAAAAGCCGCGGGGAACCACTACTTCAAGGTCTCAGAGCAAGTGACGTCACCGATTGAAACGCTATTTAGCGCGCACCACCGCTAACTAGCTAGCTATTTCACATCCGTTACATACATACCCATTGTTGCATAACCTTTGCTGTTTCAATAAATCTTGATAAACTAAAAAAACGAATTATGAACCAAAAACAAACATGACCAGCAAAAAAAAAACATTTCACTGGCACCTTAGCGACCAATTCAATATTGGTGTCACACTGCCAAGTCAAAGGGTTGCTAATGCGCTGACCCTCTCTCTCTCTCTCTCTCTCTCTCTCTCTCTCTCTCTCTCTCTCTCTCTCTCTCTCTCTCTCTCTCTCTCCACTCAGCTCACCTCTAGAACACCCCTCTTTTCCTTACTTCTTCCTCTCTTCCCTTTTAACAGAGGTTTTCCAGCAGTGCACCGCCCCAGTGATTACTCCTGTTTAGCTGCTAACGGCTAGTGCTATCGTTAGGACTAATGGTGTCATTAGCTAGCAGGGGCTATTAGCCTGAGCCTTGGCTAGCCAGACTGATGCACTACACTAGCCTGGGCTGGTGATGGCCATTTAGAACAATGATTACACACAGAGACACAGGGAGACAAACAGCCACTCAGCTAATTAGACAAGTGGCTGTAATGAGGTGCAGAGAGATGATGGGACTGGAAACGGAAAAGGTGGGAAATATTTTCTAGCCTGGGTTGGTGTAAAACAAAGAGGGAATTCCCAAACTATTGGTATCGGTTCGAACTGAGAGACGGAAGTATGAGTGGTATGTCCTATCTCTTTGAACACATCTAGTAGAACTACCATAGAGTCTAAGCTTTGAACGATGGTAAGTTGCTGGTTGAAGCTATCCCTCCAGTGGTGTGGGGGCTATGCTTTGGCAAAGTTTGTGGGGTTATATCCTTCCTGTTTGGCCCTGTATCATCGGATGGGGCCACAGTGTCTCCTGGCCCCTCCTGTCTCAGCCTCCAGTATTTATGCTGCAGTAGTTTATGTGTCGGGGGGCTAGGGTCAGTTTGTTATATCTGGACTACTTCTCATGTCTTATCCGGTGTCCTGTGTGAATTTAAGTATGCTCTCTCTAAATCTCTCTTTCTCTCTTTCTTTCTCTCTCTTGGAGGACCTGAGCCCTAGGACAATGCCTCAGGACTACCTGGCATAATGACTCCTTGCTGTCCTCAGTCGACCTGGCCGTGCTGCTGCTCCAGTTTCAACTGTTCTGCCTGCTGCTACGGAACCCTGACCTGTTCACCGGACGTGCTACCTGTCCCAGACCTGCTGTTTTCAACTCTCTAGAGACAGCAGGAGCGGTAGATACTCTTAATGATCAGCTATGAAAAGCCAACTGACATTTACTCCTGAGGTGCTGACTTGCTGCACCCTCGACAGCTACTGTGATTATTATTATTGGACAATGCTGGTCATTTATGAACATTTGAACATCTTGGCCATGTTCTGTTATAATCTCCACCCGGCACAGCAGAAGAGGACTGGCCACCCCTCATAGCCTGGTTCCTCTCTAGGTTTCTTCCTAGGTTTTGGTCTTTCTAGGGAGTTTTTCCTAGCCACCGTGCTTCTACACCTGCATTGCTTTCTGTTTGGGGTTTTAGGCTGGGTTTCTGTACAGCACTTTGAGATATCAGCTGATATAAGAAGGGCTATATAAATACATTTGATTTGGTGTCAAGTAGTGACCCAATCAGTTCTTTAAAACCCTTCATAATGTTATTGAATACCACATGAACTATGATATACTCAATTTACTGATGCTGGTTTAAAATGTTGGGGAGCAGCTTATTGATGTCCTGTACTCTTGCTCCTGGCTAGCATAAAGTTCACAAACGTGTGTATAGGTGGCAGGGAAGTCAGGCGCAGGAGAATAAACTCGGTAAATGGAGTAATTTAATAAAACAAAACATAACTCCAAAACCATAAATACAAATGAAACAAATTGGTTACGAGGACCGGTCACCCACCAAATACAAACAACATGAAACTGAAACAAGAAACAATCTCTGACAAAGACATGATGGGAAACAGAGGGTTAAATACACAACAGGTAATGAATGGGATTGAAACCAGGTGTGTGGGAAGACAAGACAAAACCAATGGAAAATGGAAAATGGATCAATGATGGCTAGAAGACTGGTGACGTCGACCGCCGAGCACCACCCGATCAAGGAGAGGCATCGACTTTCGGTAGATGTCGTGACAGTACATCCCCTTTGATGCGTGACGTCCTCCTCTGGAACCCAGCATCTCTCCTCCGGGCCGTACTGCTCCCAGTCCACGAGGTACTGAAGGCCCCTCGCCCGATGTCTCGAATCCAGGATGGATCGAACGGAGTACGCCGGGACCCCCCCCCAACAGAACACAGAGGGTGTTCTATAATGGAAGCCTGTCTAACATAATCCTGGTAGAATCAGGAATTCCCTGGGGCAGCTGTCCAGCCCCTTACTTTTTTTCAATCTTTGACATGCCACTGCCATTAAGTAAAGCCAGTGTGTCTATGTATGCGGATGACTGAAATGACTGCAACACTTAACAAAGAGCTGCAGTTAGTTTCAGAGTGGGTGGTAAGGAATACGTTAGTCCTAAATATTTCAGAAACTAAAAGCATTTGGGACAAATCAATAAACAACCAATAAACCCTCAATTTAGCAAGTTGAGGTGACTAAACTGCTTGGAGTAACCCTGGGTTGTAATCTGTCATGGTCAAAACATATTGATACAACAGTAGTTAAGATGGGGAGAAGTCTGTCCATAATAAAGCTCTGTTCTGTCTTCTTATCAGCACTGTCAACAAGAATAACAATTATAGCAGATTCCTCGGTGCGGTGGGTAATGATGGTGGTGCTGCACAGTGCAATTTCTCTCACTCACTGCTTGAAACAACCTGGAATGAGAATGAAACAGTCAGTGGGGGCAGGGGAAGTGACTCCTGTTCCAGCAGCGGAGGCCTTTTCTAAATAAAAGTCCCTCAATGAATCTAGAAGTATTGTGCTTGTATTACACCTCTGGGGGGAGGTGGGCATTTCCCCCCTGTCCACCCCAGCCTCCTGCACCCTTGTCATTGCATCTTTCGCAAGTAATACAATTGTGGGGAGAATCTTCTCATGTGAGTAACTGCTATTAGTCCTTTCTCTCTCTTTCACGCACGCACGCACGCACGCACGCACGCACGCACGCACGCACGCACACACACACACACACACACACACACACACACACACACACACACACACACACACACACACACACACACACATACCCTTTGAGTGGAAAATAAGGAGGCCCAGGTGTTAGCACAGCTAATGAAGCGCTGCGCCACCGGGTATTCAGAATAATGACCTGTGACATAAACCAATCTCTATCAAACATCTGTTTACAACAAGGGCAGGGAGGAAATGGGAGGGAGCGACATGGAGGGAGGGAGAGATTGTAGGGTAGGTGTGAGTGGGTATACATAGAAAAGGAGAGGAGACAAGGAGAGAGAGAATACATAGGAAATATGAAGTGAGTGACAGAGACAAAAGGAAGGAGTGTGTAGTGCACCCTCAGCGTACTGCAGCAGCAGAAACCGTGTCCTCTGAGAAGATGAACTTCCTCAATGCCCATTTGGGGGCACGGAGTGAGGAATGATGGTACGCTTGGTCCTCCCACACTCACTGCTCTTCCTCACTCTGGTTAGGAGGCAGGGAGGGAAAGGCCAGGGTTGAGGGGAAAAGTTAGAGAGGAGATGAGTGATGTTGTAGGGATGAGGGACAAAAGTTGAAGGACATCGATGAAGTAGAAACATTGCATTGCATTTTCCTGCCATCCTGACTCCCTGTCTGTATTCAGCGAGACACATACAGTACATGTTTTGAGCTATTCTCGACTTCAGCGGAGGTGTGTGGGTGTGTGCGTGTGTATGTGAGAGAGAAACCATGTTTGTGTGTGTGTGTGTCGTCTGTGTCTGTGCCGTGATGTTCGTTGGCATCTGGCACACGTCTTGCCACAGAAGAGGAGAGCTGACAGGGACACGCACACCATTACACTCAAAGCACATTGTGGCTTTCACACACACACATACATACACACCACTACAGTCTAGAAACATAGGACTGACGCACACAAGAGTAAGACTAGTAGTTCACCATATAGTTACTTTCAAAATGAAGGCCTCCTGGGTTCTCATGTCCATAATCAGAAGAACCTGAGGGGGGAAACAAACAATAGAATATCCATTTAAAAAGACAAAGCATAAACATTTCAGTCTCCCTCAATCTCCTCTCTTCCCTTCCTCCTTCCCTGCCTTTCCTCCCTCACTATTAAATATTTTCCGTTGAACCTGCCTGGACCCCCTCCCTTCCTCTCTTCTTTCCTGACATCTTCATTTATTTTCTCCTTCACTTCTCCTCCCTCTCTCTGACATCTCCATTTCTCTCCTGCTCATCCTGTCAGGGGCGAGCTGGAGCATATGTGGCGGTTTGTGTGTTATTCTCGCTGTGACACTGGCTGGGCCCAAACAGGTGCACGCTAAATAGATATGAATGGAGTTGTGAGTAAACAGAGTGAAAGTGCTAGCCAGGGCGCTAATATAATTAACACACATCTGGGATGAGCGGAGAAAAGAGGGGAGGCGGGAGGAAACGCAGGGGTGACCAGCTCTTTCTATCTATCCAATTAAAAGTGAGCGAAGGAGAATGAGAGAAATGTTGTAGGGAGAAAGAGATATATCTTGTCTTTTTTATGCCGTTGTGTTCGTTAGTTTAGAAACAATGCTGTTATCTTTTGTTAGACACATTTTAGATATTTTTATTTTTTTATGGTTAGCGCACACTGCGCAGGAGTCGCTAGTGCGCGATGAGACAAGGATATCCCTACCGGCCAAACCCTCCCTAACCCAAACTACGCTAGGCCAATTGTGCGTTGCCCCACGGACCTCCTGGTCACGGCCAGCTGCGACAGAGCCTGGGCGCGAACCCAGTCTCTGGTGGCAAAGCTAGAGCTGCGATGCAGTGCCCTAGACCACTGCGCCACCCGGGAGGCCTCGTTAGACACATTTTGATTTGCACAGAGGAATGGAGAAAATTTCCAACTGGTACTTAGTAGTGTTGCTGAGTTGTGCGTAAACATAGTATGGATTTAGTTTTGTGTAGAACTACAACACTGTAGCACATGTTGTGTGTTGTATTGTGTCAATATTATTTGTGTGTTGGTTGTGTTCATTGAGCTCCATTGATTCTGTGTTGTGTAATGTCTGCTCTGCCAGCCAAGTCATTTCATGCTCCAGTGCTGGAGTCACTTTGCCAACAGCTGTTTGAGAGGAACAGTAATCTAAACTGACCTTGTGGCACCCCTAACAACACACACACTTCCTTCACTGACACACAGACACACTGCATTTCAACGGTTAGTACATCTACATTTACATTTAAGTCATTTAGCAGACGCTCTTATCCAGAGCGACTTACAAATTGGTGCATTCACCTTATGACATCCAGTGGAACAGCCACTTTACAATAGTGCATCTAAATATTTTAAGGGGGGGGGGGTGAGAAGGATTACTTTATCCTATCCTAGGTATTCCTTAAAGAGGTGGGGTTTCAGGTGTCTCCGGAAGGTGGTGATTGACTCCGCTGTCCTGGCGTCGTGAGGGAGTTTGTTCCACCATTGGGGAGCCAGAGCAGCGAACAGTTTTGACTGGGCTGAGCGGGAACTGTACTTCCTCAGTGTTCCTTAGTATTACACACTGGCTTACATTCCCCTTCTCGTTGCCTTGAATCTAGCTGAATTTAAAGACCTGGATACAGTAGGTGAAAACAGGTAACACAAAAGTCTTTCTAGGAGATGAGATGACTACAGGAAACCACAGGGTGCATCTCAATAGTCTAAAGTGGCTTCCTTTCATTGACTTCTTGACGTCATCTGCACCGAGCTAAAAGAAACCGTCTCTTTGACTGACCTTTAACTCCTTCCTCCCCAGACTGACCTTATCAATGACCCTGTAGGCCCTGAGCTCCCCGGCTGGACTCTGCTGGCCCCCTCTGCTGATGGGGTTGGAGCACTGTACCCCCAGGGCCTGAGATAGATGGACGTTTACAAAATATTGATTTGATATAACCTTTATGTAGCCAGGCAAGTCATTGAGAAGAAATTGTATTTTATTTTACAATAATGACTATCCGGGTGCATCAGTAGCCAAAGAGATTGTCTATAGCCACTTACCACTGCCTGTGTTGACCTTTGACCCATGTTTCTTCTCAGATGTTGATTGGATATCTGTTCAGCACGCATCAGATACTCAGCCATCCTTCTCTTCACCGCCTCCCGTGTTGTAGACCTGGGCTCGCTTGGAGAGGGAGAAAGTCGCTCCAGCCCTGACACCCACCTTCTCAGATTCTTCTGAAATTATTTCTGTAGTTAGAAACAGGTACGATTGGCTTTCCTGAAACAGTATTTTGTTGAAATGTAATTGTATCTTGGAGATATTAAGCTAATTGTTTGCACCCAAATTGGCCATTTTAATTTATAGGATTCAGGCCACATTCTACAAATATAATACCCAACATCTGATGTGGACCAGACTTCCTCCTACCAATGAGTAAGACATGAGGAATACAAATTACAATAATCAAAAGCCACCCACGGACCCCCACACCCAATGCCAATCCCACCCCAACAACAGACCCTCACATCCAGTGCCAATCCCACCCCACCCACAGAACCCCAAACCCAATGCCAATCCCACCCCACCCACGGACCCCCACACCAAATGCCAATCCCACCCCACCCACGGACCCCCACACCCAATGCCAATCCCACCCCAACAACGGACCCCCACACGCAATGCTGATTTTTTTTCCCATTACAGAGAAATTTGTAATGGAAGTTGCTTTCATTATTTAGTGTGAAAGTAGCAGGTTTTGACCACTGTCAAATGCTGTTGAAGTAATATGGCTACAGGTTCACCTGCCTCACCTGAACCCGATTCTGGTAGGAAGCTGCTATAGACCAACAAGTGCTAACAGTCAGTATCTGGATAATATGTGTGAAATACTTGGTAATGTATGTGATATCAACAGGGAGGTATACTTTCTGGGTGACCACATATTGACTGGCTTTCATCAAGCTGGCCACTCAAGAAAAAACTTCAACACCACTGTAAACAGAGGCTGCAACCTGGTTCAGCTTATCAGCCAACCTACAAGGGTATTTACAAACAGTACAGGAATTAAATCATTCACTTGTATTGACCACATCCTTACTAATGCTGCAGAAATCTGCTCTAAAGCAGTATCCAAATCCATCGGATGTAGTGATCACAATATAGTTGCCATACCTAGGAAAAACAGAGTTTCAAAGGCTGGGCCAAATATAGTGTATAAGCGGTCATACAACAAGTGTTGTAGTGATTCCTGTTTTCAAGATGAAAATAATATTTGCTGTTCAGTGGTGTGTAATAAGGAGCAACCAAATGCTACACTTGACACATTTTTGAAATTGCTTATTCCAGTTACTTATTCCAGTTACTTCAGGAGGCTGAATAAATTTGGCTTGGCACCTAAAACCCTTACAATATTTTACAGATGCACATTTGAGGGCATCCTGTCGGACAGTATCACTGCCTGGTAAGGCAACTGCACATTCCGAAACCACAAGGCTCTCCAGACGGTGGTGCGGTCCGCATCACCGGGGGCAAACTACTTGCCCTCCAGGACACCTACAGCACCCAATGTGCAGGAAGGCCAAAAACATCATCGAGGACAACAACCAACCGAGCCACTGCCTGTTCACTCCACTATTATTTACATTTACATTTAAGGCATCCAGAAGGCTTGGTCTGAACAGCTGCATCAAAGCTGGGACAGAGAGACCGAAAAAAAGTTTATATCTCAAGGCCATCAGACTGTTAATTAGCCACCACTAGCACATTAGAGGCAGCTGCCTATATACATAGACTTGAAATCACTGGCTACTTTAATAAATGGAACGCTAGTCACTTGAATGATATTTACATATCTTGCATTACTCATCTCATATGTATATATTGTATTCTATACTATCTACTGTATCTTAGTCTATGCCGCTCTGACATTGCTCATCCACATATTTACACTACCGTTCAAAAGTTTGGGGTCACTTAGAAATGTCCTTGTTTTTGAAAGAAAAGCATAACATCAAATTGATCAGAAATACAGTGTAGACTTTGTTAATGTTGTAAATTACTATTGTAGCTGGAAACGGCTGATTTGTAATGTAATATCTACATCGGTATACAGAGAGAGGCCCATTATCGGCAACCATCACTCCTGTATTCCAATGGTACGTTGTGTTAGCTAATCCAAGTTTATAATTTTAAAAGGCTAGTTGATCATTAGAAAATGCTTAAAGAAGCAATACAACTGTCCTTCTTTAGACTAGTTGATTATCTGGAGCATCAGCATTTGTGGGTTCGATTACAGGCTCAAAATGGCCAGAAGCGAATAACTTTCTTCTGAAACTCATCAGTCTATTCTTGTTCTGAGAAATGAAGGCTATTCCATGCGAGAAACTGCCAAGAAACTGAAGATCTCGTACAACACTGTGTACTACTCCCTTCACAGAACAACGCAAACGGTCTCAAACCAGAATAGAAAGAGGAGTGGAGGGTAGTCATTAAGATAGTGTCACGCCCTGACCTCAGTTATCTTTGTTTTCTTTATTATTTTGGTTAGGTCAGGGTGTGACGAGGGTGGTTTGTATAGTTTTTGTATTGTCTAGGGTTTTTTGTATGACTAGGGGTATTGGAAGTCTAGGTGTTTATATGTCTATGGTTGCCTAGATTGGTTCTCAATCAGAGGCAGCTGTTTATCGTTGTCTCTGATTGGGGACCATATTTAGGTAGCCATATTCCTTGGGTAGTTTGTGGGTTCTTATTCTATGTTTAGTTGCCTGTCTGCACTAGCCATATTAGCGTCATGGGTTTTTTTTTTGGATAGTTTGTTCAGTGTTTGTTATTTCATTAGGGAGTGAGTATGAGAAAATAACTTTTTCAATGGGAATGCTGTTTTCCACTATTTTTGAGATAAATGGTACCATATTGTAAATGTATATATTAAAAGGATGCTGTTTAGTGGCAAGCAACCCAATTGTCTGCCTTTTTTTGTACTGAGGTTTACCAAACGGGCAACCGAGATAAAAGGCAGTGGTGCTGTCAATGTACAGGGATAATAGTGACAAGTGAGTGATTATGCATGGGTTGTGTTCACTCAGCTCCTGTCGGCTGGTGAGTGATGCCAAATAATAAGAGTAAGAGAGGACAGGTTTAAGAAGCATTGCTCTGCTTTATAACCACATGACTCTGTGGAGACAGTCAAATAAAACTGCACATAGCGATCATATCTGCAGCCGAGATGTTTTTGGGCCTCCAAGACTTAAAGGTTGAACTTTGAGGACTACTGTCGCCTGGAAATGTCCCGCCATCACAGGATCCTTCTGAGCCTGGGTAAGGACCTGATCAAAACAGATCAGCTGGCTGATCAAGATTTTGTTGCTGACAGTTTGTATGGAATTTGTCATTTGTTTTTTAGATGAATTTTTTTCCTACTTTTTGGATCCTTATCCACCTGTACAGTAAGTGGCAGGATATGCACATATAATTGATGCGAATGACTGTATTTCAAAGAACTACCTTGTGATTGTGGCTACTGCTAGGACAGTTTGAAGTGACGTCACAGTCAATCAACCTCCTTCTAAATCAAAACAATACAGAAATGGCATGCTCAAGACGACAAGTGTTACGAAGCAAAAGTGGACATGCATCTTTACAAGAAATGCCAAGAAACCATTGCAAAGGATTCCCTGCGAATGGCTGTCATGATGCAGGTAACGTGGAGCATCTCTTTCATTCGGTGAACTGCAGAAATGTAACCGTATAAAACCCTTATATACGGTTATGATGTTGATTCTGCGCTAAACAGCCCATTATTGATATGTTGTGGATTTCCTTTACGAATACAGAATGTTTTTGTCGATAAGCCCTCAGTAGCGTTTAAATGGCTTCTGAAGGATTTCATGTGACAGCATGTTGATTCCTTAACGCATGTAGCGGCACATTCCTTCCTAACGTTATTTACTTTACTGAAAATCACTCAATTAGTATTTCTTCAGATTGCCATAAATTGTGAAGTGATCTTGATGCATTCATTTGCTTTCCTATAGGCCCTTCCAAGGAATTTGATGTCAGGTACCATTGTCACCTTGACCCATTTACAAATTAACTAAGGGAAAATGTAGTCTAATACATTACTATTTGTCATAATGACATTTTAGTTATACCTATACAATTCCTGAGACTTGTGTGAATTGTGGCAAGAATTTTACATGGGCCAATGTTTACACTTCACAAGTGTAACGAGAAGCTAAAATTGCAAGTGTATGTTGCAGAGCTTCAAGTTCCTTGGTGTCCACATCACCAACAAATTAAAATGGTCCAAACACACCAATACAGTCGTGAAGAGGGCACAACAAAGCCTATTCACTATCAGGAAACTAAAAAGATTTGGCATGGGTCCTCAGATCCAAAAGGTTCTACAGCTGCAACTAGTTGCATTACTGCCTGGTATGGCAATTGCTCGACATACGACCGCAAGGCACTACAGAGGGTAATGCGAACAGTCCAGTACATCACTGGGGCTAAGCTGCCTGCCATCCAGGACCTCTACACCAGGCGGTGTCAGAGGAAGGCCCTAAAAATTGTCAAAGACCCCAGTCACCCTAGTCATAGACTGTTCTCTCTACTACCGCATGGCAACAGTTTTTTTTACCCCCAAGCCGTAAGGCTACCTGGACTATTTGCATTGCCCCCCCCCCAACCCCTCTAAAATGCTGCTGCTACTCTGTTTATCATATGCATAGTCACTTTAACTATACATTCATGTACATACTACCTCAATTAGCTTGACTAACCGGTGCTCCCGCACATTGGCTAACTGGACTATCTGCATTGTGTCCCGCCACCCGCCAACCCCTGTTTTATGATACTGCTACACTCTGTTCATCATATATGCATAGTTACTTTAACCATATCTACATATACATACTACCTCAATCAGCCTGACTAACCGGTGCCTGTATATAGCCTCACTACTGGTATTTTTTTACTGTTCCTTTTATTTCTTTACTTATCTGTTCACTTATCTATTGAAAATTGCACTGTTGGTTAGGGCCTGTAAGTAAGTATTTTTACTGTAACATCTACCTGTTGTATTTGGTGCATGGGACAAATACACTTTGATTTGATATGTGCTTGCTGGTGACTAGTTGTTTGTTGTCATATTTGCCTAAAACCTTGACTACATGTACAGTATAGGTGTGATTCTACTCAACCCACCCTGACCCTTTCTTTTTTTCCCCCCAAGTCACCCATGTTTGAAGGTAAGGTGGCCCCTGTCAACACTTCTCCTGCTTCTGCTTGCGAGCGGCCGCCCAGTCTCATGTGGACGTCGCTGGGTTCTCTGACCTGCGCTGAGGACCAGGAGAAGGTCAAGAAGGCCATCGAGACTGGGGGAGCCACAGGAGGTCAGGCTTTAACTTCTAACCGTTAACCTTTCCCCCAGCATGAAGTCATCTGTGTATCCCTGTGATGCAATTGAAAAGGCACACTCAAAAAAAAAGTGAATGCTCATTGACTGGAAGTCAAAGGTCAAATAACACGTTGGCTTCCCTCTTCCTCACGGGAAAAGTTGACGCAAAGAGTGGGGCAGAAGGAGAGAAGACTTTGCAGTGGAGTATGCCAAGTTCAACAGCAGCATGTGCAAAGAGTGAGGAAAAAATTGAAACGTTTAGAAGCCATTATTTACATCTGTTCATTATCTGATATACACCTGGCTGCAAAATGAAGTTGCCCTACATCTATTCTTTAACATCTGTTCAATGTGAAAAAAGGTTTAAGAATAGATTGTCAATTTCCATAAATGCATGAATAGCTACCCTACATGAACCCAAATTCACACTATCATAACAGCCCTAACACCTCTGTGCTCCAGGACTAAATCTGTGTGTTAAACAAGACCGTGGACCCAGAGAAGCACCAGCTTGGGTTGATAGACCACTGGTACCATACAGCCTGCTTCGTGGGTCTTCAAAGTGGAGTACAGCGCTGCCCAGCTCAAAGGCTTCAACACACTCAGGGGAAGGAGCTCAAGATGAGGCTGCCTGCCATTAAATCTGAAGGGTGAGTCTTTGTTTAGTGATGTAATTAAAGACTGAGTCTATTGTCTACGAACTTTAACTTTACTGGATTGTACATAAGTCAGGAGCGGTGTCCCTGATGCTCTAGCAGTTCAGTTGAACTTTTTTTTTTTCCCCACCAGGTGTCAGTACACTAATTAATCTCCCTGATGTTTGACTTACCTTGGATAAAGCTCTGCTCCCAACTGGCCTCATGTACAAAGTTAATGGGGAATTTGTGCCTGTCAACTTCCTTCACAGCAAAACTTTCTCTTGAAGGGTGAATTACAGAATTATGTTTGTAAATGTTTTCCTTTGGTGGATCAATTGGTCATAGAGAATGTAAACGGTTAACTTCTCTCCCCTATTTTTCCCTCAGGAAGATGAAGGCTGACAAAGTAAATAGAGGGGGCATCCAAGAATAAGCAGCAGCAGCAGAAGAAGAAAGTGGAGCTGCTGATGAAGGTTCACTCAGATATAAACATATATCTTTTGCAGAAATGCCTATACATTCATATTTTATTACTTTATGAAATGATTAACATTGTTGTGATTTTGTATACGTGTATACAAATGTCACTTGCTCAATATGCCCATATGTTTAGCTAATTGTTTTCTTAATACCTCTGTCTGAGTGGTTGTGTGTGTACAGGAGCAGTGCCAGCTGATCTGGGTCATCAGGTACAAGCTTAGGCAGTTCTGTTCCACTAATGACATGAAGGAGCTGTTCATAGCCATCGGACAGGAAGTGCCCTGTGGAGAATCCAATGTAAGGAGGCTCATTCTGTGTCTCTCATTAGCTGTCTTTTTCTTTACATCTTCGTGTCTGTTCAAGACTGCACTGGGGACATCTCTGCCTGGACCAATTGTGTGTTCAAGACCCAGCTGCCCAACCGCAAGGACTGGGTCACCCCAAAGGTATGTCTCCTTCTCTAGGGTCAGTGTCTATCTGTAGAGCTGCTTATAGAGCTTGATGTTCATCTGGGTTGTGTTCATTAGGGCAAAACGAAGCAATCTTTTGCAACAGAACCAAAACTGGTGTTTCTAATTGGACAAGATCAGATAGTCCCTCTCTGTTTCAGACTGTTTTTTTTTTCTTTCTGTGTCATGCCAAATGAATACGACACAGATCTCAGATATAACTCACTGAATGCTCATTTAAATTCCACACGCTACCATCTCTAATCTATCCACCCCCAGGAGTTCCATGAGCTTCCCTTCTTCAAGAAGTTTAAGTTCAAGAGACAGGACCGGGTGTTCCCCAAGGTTCCCCCTTTTTCCTCTGCAGCCGCCCCCAATCCCAGTGCTCTCAGTAACCCCCTCTGAGGGAGTCTCTGCAGGTGAGGAGGAACCAGTAGGTGAATGGGGTGCAGACAGTAAGAGAACTGGCGAATGACCGGAGTTGTCTCCTCATTGCTCTGATGAACCTTGCTGAAATGGAGAATACCATTTTGAGTAAAAGGAAGTTTATTTTACTCTATTTTGCTTCTCTAGTTTAGTGATTCTCGTTGCTCAGTTTGATGCTATAACATGACCAGCCCCATTCATAGTTTTCTAATGTCCATTCTAATTCTGTCTATATGCCTTCTTCTTCGCTCTCCTCCCCTGTAGACACCTCTGACAGGGATGAAGCTGCTGAACATTGGCAAGCTGAGACAGAACAAGGATGAGCTGAAGGCTGCTGTGGAGGAGCTGCTCTTTGCCTCAGTACCAAGAGTGAGTAGCCAATCAACCAGGCGGGGTTGTTGGATTCAACTTTTGCTCACCTTTACGGTAACAAAGAACACATACATACACATTGTCAGAAGGATAGGTTGGATTTTTTTTGTGTATTCCCTGACCCCATTTGGTCAATTGTTTTTGGCGAATGGCTGTTGGTTGACCAAGATTTCTTTAGTTGAGTAGTCACAAATATATATTTTTTTTAATGGTGCACAAGACACGTCTGATTCGCACCGTCCTCAGTGGACTAATCCATTGCGGGGGCCACAGGGATGGCACAGTCCATCACTCTAGGACGTGATACTGAAAATGTACATGGATATATTATGGAAAAAATGACTGTGCAACACTAATAAATATATTATTTTTGAACAAATGTGCTTTCTCTCGCATTGGATATCAGAATATTTAGTGCGCCGTTAACTTTGCTATAATGCACATTCAACTGGCATATTGGTGTTGGGAACAATGTGGTTGAGGCAGCAGTGGAGTGAGGAGATGAGGAACCAGCCCTTGCCTTAACTGTCTAAGAAAATTGATGAGAGTGAAACCCCAACTTAAATAGGGCTATAATCAATAGCCTAACTGTTAAATGTGCCTTTATAAATCATCCATAAACACTGAGTGTACAAAACATTGAGAACACCTTTCTAATGAGTTGCACCCCCCCCCCCCCTCACCCTTTTCCCCCTGCCCCAGAACAGCCTCAATTCATTGGGGCATGGACTCTACAATGTTTCAATCACTCCTCTATTGCCTCTCTACTACTGGAGTGCCAAGTCTAGGACAAAGTATTTAACAGTTTTTACCCCCAAGCCATAAGACTCCTGAACAGGTAATCAAATGGCTACCCGGACTATCTGCATTGTGTGCCACCCGCCAACCCCTCTTTACACTTCTGCTACTCTCTGTTCATCATATATGCACAGTCACTTTAACAATACCTACATGTACATACTACCTCAATAAGCCTGACTAACAGAGGTCTGTATAGAGTAAGTCAATATCTGGTGCATCTCCTCATGGACTGCACCAGATTTTCCAGTTCTTGCTGTGAGATGTTACCCCACTCTTCCACCAAGGCACCTGCAAGTTCCCGGACATTTCTCAGGGGAATGGCCCGAGCCCTCACCCTCCGATCCAACAGGTCGCAGATGTGCTCAATGGGATTGAGATCCGGGCTCTTCGCTGGCCATGGTAGAACACTGAAATCACGCACAGAACGAGCAGTACGGCTAGTGGCATTGTCATGCTGGAGGGTCATGTCAGGATGAGCCTGCAGGAAGGGTACCACATGATGGAGGAGGATGTCTAACCTGTAACGCACAGAATTGAGATTGCCTACAATGACAAGCTCAGTCCGATGATGCTGTGACACACCGCCCCAGACCATGACGGACCCTCCAAATCGATCCCACTCGAGTACAGGCCTCGGTGTAACGCTCATTCCTTCGACGGTAAACGTGAATCCGACCATCACCCCTGGTGAGACAACCTCGACTCGTCAGAGAAGAGCACTTTTTGCCAGTCCTGTCTGGTCCAGCGACGGTGGGTTTGTGCCCATAGGCGACGTTATTGCCAGTGATGTCTGGTGAGGATCTGCCTTACAACAGGCTTACAAGCCCTCAGTTCAGCCTCTCTGTCTATTGCGGACAGTCTGAGCACTCATGGAAGGATTGTGCGTTCCTGGTCTAACTTGGGCAGTTGTTGCCATCCTGTACCTGTCCCTCAGGTGTGATTTTCGGATGTACTGATCCTGTGCAGGTGTTACACGTGGTCTGCCACTGCGAAGACGATCAGCTGTCCGTCCTTTCTCCCTGTAGCTCTGTCTTGGGAATCTCACATCTGCAGTCCTCATGCCTCCTTGCAGCATGCCTTAGGCACGTTCACGCAGATGAGCAGGGAACCTGGGCATCTTTCTTTTGGTATTTTTCAGAGTCAGTAGAAAGGCCTCTTTAGTGTCCCAAGTTTTCATAACTGTGACCTTAATTGCCTACCGTCTGTAAGCTGTTAGTGTCTTAATAACCTTTCCACAGGTGCATGTTCATTAATTGTTTATGGTTCCTTGAACAAGCATGGGAAACAGTGTTTGAACCCTTTACAATGAAGATCTCTGAAGTTATTTGGATTTTTATGAATTATCTTTGAAAGACAGGGTCCTGAAAAGGGACTTTTTTTTTTGTTGTTGTTGCTGAGATGACATGTCATATTGTCAAGACTTAAATGTGTTTTTTTGCTCCAGGAATGTAACTTGCGTTTAATTTTATGCCATGCCCCCGTACTGCACTCCCTCGTCCCTATTTCCCTTAACCTCTCCTCCTCCAGATACATTATGCATGACGTGGCACAGGTGAACCTGAAGTACCTGCTGAAGATCAAGTTCAACTACCAGACGTCCCTGTGGTAAAGGGGGCCGTAGTAGCCCACCACCACTCCTCCAAAAAGATCCAGCTGACCACGTAGCAACCCACCGCTTCCAGCCCACGCCCCACAACAAAGGACATCTTTGCCCCCCTTTACCATCTTCCCACCATGTTATGTTTTAAAATCCTTGCCACTATATACCTGGCTTATTGCAATAGCAGATAGCTATAAATTGGATTGATGTATTGGCCTTAGTCTTATGCAACTCAGTACTTACCTGTTTCAGTCTTTACTAAGTTACTAATAAGACTGTGGATCATGAGTTCAGAGTTTGCCTTTCAGAACGGCTGAATTGAGGTACCTGTGGAAAGAGATTCTCATTAGAAAACAATATAACATTACTTGTAAAATTGTACATGTGTACCCATAGTCCTAGGTAGTATTTGAGGTAAAAGCGATGCTGTTTACTCTTAACTGCAATTTGTCACAGTTAATAAGGTATTAGTTTGGGATAAATGCATTTAGACTACATTCTGTGAAATAAATGATTTACTTGGAGTAATTGTTGGTGTTATATCAATCTTTTCATGACTTAATGATAACTTCTGGGGTTGCATGTACAGTATGTCTGGAGAATTAATGTCTACACCTAACATGTCAAACATCCCCAGGTGGGCCACTTTGAATCCTGTGTGAAACAAGGAGAGATTCTCTGCGTGGTCAGGCTATTTTAAACAGCATTCTCATTCATGTATTTTTGTCTTATTTGTGTGGATGAGTTATACAACAGGGATCATTGGAGTGATTTATACAACTATAGCTAAATACATGAATTTCATTGTAACCCAATTTGAACAGCCCTTTCCATAAACTATATATCTGAAAATAATAATGTACTGGTTAGTTATAAAGATGACCGCTGAGTTAGTTGTATGCTCCAGACACCCTCTGTCCCAGAATGCATCTTGACAATAAATCTTTGAAAAAACGGTGCGGCTAATTCAAGATGGCGGAGATGGACCAGCTGTTTGAGAGTAAGTAATAACACGAATTTTACATCACGTTTAAGCTACCTATGCCATTCTGAGGTAATTTGTTTATAACCTGATGTTGTTATTCACTGAATACTTGTCACACCCTCCCCCAATGAAGTGTTTATAAGCTCACGATTTCTAGACTCAAAAGCTAGTGAGCTAATAATGCTTGTTAGTTCTTAAGGTTAGCTAGCTAGTTATTTTCTAACGTTGGCCAGCTGCACTAAACATAATTAGGCAATGGTCATAATAGCTAGCGAACTTATAGCAACCTTGTAGTTCCTTGGCTAGACTTTGTTTCTGAATCTTTTTATCCACTCACATTTTTGAGCCAAGGGGGTAACTAACGCTAATTTATGGGATAATAATTACCCAATCACGATGAGGTCTAACTTACTGTTGTAATAACACATTTAGTTAGCTAGTTGCTTACATTATCCACTGTTCCCTAAAATATGTAGTTAGCAGAAAGAAACCTATCTAAAAACAAACCGCCTATTCAGCAGCTGAAGACAGACAGAACAGCTGTCTAGTGGGTGATGTGAGGCGTTATACTGTGTTGGCTTGCTGTCTGACATATTTCTCTGTATGGGGTGGACTGTATCAACATACATATAGGTTTCAAGACTAGTCATTCAACTGAGACTGCTCTTCTCTGTATCACGGAGGCGCTCCGCACCGCTAAAGCTGTCTCTCTCCTCTGCTCTCATCCTTCTAGACCTATCGGCTGCCTTCGATACTGTGAACCATCAGATCCTCCTCTCCACCCTCTCCGAGTTGGGCATCTCCGGCGCGGCCCACACTTGGATTGCGTCCTACCTGACAGGTCGCTCCTACCAGGTGGCGTGGCGAGAATCTGTCTCCTCACCACGCGCTCTCACCACTGGTGTCCCCCAGGGCTCTGTTCTAGGCCCTCTCCTATTCTCGCTATACACCAAGTCACTTGGCTCTGTCATAACCTCACATGGTCTCTCCTATCATTGCTATGCAGACGACACACAATTAATCTTCTCCTTTCCCCCTTCTGATGACCAGGTGGCGAATCGCATCTCTGCATGTCTGGCAGACATATCAGTGTGGATGACGGATCACCACCTCAAGCTGAACTTCGGCAAGACGGAGCTGCTCTTCCTCCCGGGGAAGGACTGCCCGTTCCATGATCTCGCCATCACGGTTGACAACTCCATTGTGTCCTCCTCCCAGAGCGCTAAGAACCTTGGCGTGATCCTGGACAACACCCTGTCGTTCTCAACTAAAATCAAGGCGGTGGCCCGTTCCTGTAGGTTCATGCTCTACAACATCTGCAGAGTACGACCCTGCCTCACACAGGAAGCGGCGCAGGTCCTAATCCAGGCACTTGTCATCTCCCGTCTGGATTACTGCAACTCGCTGTTGGCTGGGCTCCCTGCCTGTGCCATTAAACCCCTACAACTCATCCAGAACGCCGCAGCCCGTCTGGTGTTCAACCTTCCCAAGTTCTCTCACGTCACCCCGCTCCTCCGCTCTCTCCACTGGCTTCCAGTTGAAGCTCGCATCCGCTACAAGACCATGGTGCTTGCCTACGGAGCTGTGAGGGGAACGGCACCTCAGTACCTCCAGGCTCTGATCAGGCCCTACACCCAAACAAGGGCACTGCGTTCATCCACCTCTGGCCTGCTCGCCTCCCTACCACTGAGGAAGTACAGTTCCCGCTCAGCCCAGTCAAAACTGTTCGCTGCTCTGGCCCCCCAATGGTGGAACAAACTCCCTCACGACGCCAGGACAGCGGAGTCAATCACCACCTTCCGGAGACACCTGAAACCCCACCTCTTTAAGGAATACCTAGGATAGGATAAGTAATCCTTCTCACCCCCCTTTAAGATTTAGATGCACTATTGTAAAGTGACTATTCTACTGGATGTCATAAGGTGAATGCACCAATTTGTAAGTCGCTCTGGATAAGAGAGTCTGCTAAACGACTTAAATGTAAATGTAACATGTCTGGTAGTCCTGGGCTTCCGATTGGCTCAGTGGTCTAAGGCACTGCATCTCAGTGCATCACTACAGTCCCTGGTTCGAATCCAGACTATCACATCAGGTTGTGATTGGGAGTCCCTAGGGCGGCACACAATTTGGCCCAGCGTTTGCCCGGGGTAGGCAGTCATTATAAATAATAATTTGTTCTTAACTGACATTCCTCGTTAAATAAATCTCATACAATTAATTCTCCACTCATCTATTGGCTTCCGCAGATGCTGCCACCACCATGCTTCACTATAGGGATGGTGCCATGTTTCCACCAGGGGTGATGCTTGGCATTCAGGCCAAAGAGTTCATCTGGGAATTTTGTTTCTCAAAGTTTCTCTTAAAGTCCTTTCGATGCCTTTTGGCAAACTCCAAGCGGGCTGTCGTGTGCATTTTTTTGTGTGTCTTCTCTGGCCACTACCAGAAAGGCCTGATTGGTGGAGTGTTGCAGAGATGGTTGTCCTTCTGGAAGATTCTCCCATCTCCACAGAAGAACTCTGAAGCGCTGTCAGAGTGACCAACGAGTTCTTGGTCACTTCCCTGTCAAATCAAATGTATTTATATAGCCCTTCGTACATCAGCTGATATCTCAAAGTGCTGTACAGAAACCCAGCCTAAAACCCCAAACAGCAAGCAATGCAGGTGTAGAGGCACGGTGGCTAGGAAAAACTTCCTAAAAAGGCCAAAACCCAGGAAGAAACCTAAAGAGGAACCAGGCTACGAGGGGTGGCCAGTCCTCTTCTGGCTGTGCCGGGTGGAGATCATAACAGAACATGGCCAAGATGTTCAAATGTTCATAAATGACTAGCATGGTCAAATAATAATAATCACAGGCAGAACAGTTGAAACTGGAGCAGCAGCACAGCCAGGTGGACTGGGGACAGCAAGGAGTCATCATGTCAGGTAGTCCTGAGGCATGGTCCTAGGGCTCAGGTCCTCCGAGAGAGAGAGAAAGAAAGAGAGAATTAGAGAGAGCATACTTAAATTCACACAGGACACCGGATAGGACAGGAGAAGTAGTCCAGATATAACAAACTGACCCTAGCCCCCCCCCGACACATAAACTACTGCAGCATAAATACTGGAGGCTGAGACAGGAGGGGTTAGGAGACACTGTGGCCCATCTGAGGACAACCCCGGACAGGGCCAAACAGGAAGGATATAACCCCACTCACTTTGCCAAAGCACAGCCCCCACACCACTAGAGTGATACCTTCAACCACCAACTTACCATCCTGAGACAAGGCCGAGTATAGCCCACAAAGTTCTCCGCCACGGCACAACCCAAGGGGGGCGCCAACCCAGACAGGAAGATCACATCAGTGACTCAACCCACTCAAGTGACGCACCCCTCCTAGGGACGGTATGAAAGAGCCCTAGTAAGCCACTGACTCAGCCCCTGTAATAGGGTTAGAGGCAGAGAATCCCAGTGGAAAGAGGGGAACCGGCCAGGCAGAGACAGCAAGGGCGGTTCTTTGCTCCAGAGACTTTCCGTTCACCTTCCCACTCCTGGGCCAGACTACACTCAATCATATGACCCACTGAAGAGATGAGTCTTCAGTAAAGACTTAAAGGTTGAGACCGAGTCTGCGTCTCTCACATGGGTAGGCAGACCATTCCATAAAAATGGAGCTCTATAGGAGAAAGCTCTGTCTCCAGCTGTTTGCTTAGAAATTCTAGGGACAATTAGGAGGCCTGCGTCTTGTGACCGTAGCGTACGTGTAGGTATGTACGGCAGGACCAAATCAGAGAGATAGGTAGGAGCAAGCCCATGTAATGCTTTGTAGGTTAGCAGTAAAACCTTGAAATCATGGTTCGAGTGGCACAATGGTCTAAGACATTGCATCTCAGTGCATCACTGAAGTACCTGGTTCCAATCCAGGCTACATCACATCTGGCTGTGATTTGCCTCATGCTACAACCAGCTGTTTGAGAGCTGCACGATCTCTCTGCCTGACAGATTTATCTATAGGCTGTATGTGTGCACCCAACGTGTGATAAATAATCGACAGCTTCGGGTATCCGTCTGTTATTTTTTTTAAATTCTAGCCTAGATTCAAAATGGCATGATTACAATATTTTTTTCTCACTGGCCCAAGCGGGCCACTGACAGGAATGATCGACTGGCCCTGAAGGTTTCCACAACCTCCCCAGTATGTCAATCCCTGACACACACAGGCTGGGGCATTTCTCTGGTGTTGTTGCCTCTTCAGAAAATGTTTGCCGAATTGCACATTTTGATGTGTATAAATTATTTTTAAAATCTAATTGCAAACAAAAAACTAACTTCACCAACAACACACAAATTCCGCTGGCACTCTTGAGACCAATAAAAAAACTTGTCACACTACCAAGTCAAATGGTATATAAAATTAAGCTACTGGAAACAACTCATCTGGCTATAGCCTACCTGCTGATTGGGTATGGAGCAGTTTTGTACTTCAAACAATCAGTGTATATGGTCATTTTTAGGTATACTGGGTGAAGTTGATCATTTCCTAGGCGCACTACATGGCAAAAGCGCAATAGATCACTGTAAAAACTTCCAAACGGTGAAAATCTTTGTAGTTTGAGAATGGTGAAGGTAGCCAACAACACCTCCGCCACACTGATCCTCAACACGGGGCCCCACATATGTTCTTAAGGTTTTGTACACTGTGTATGTTTATATACATTAAGGACACCTGCTCTTTCCTTGACATACAGACAGACCAGGTGGAAGCTATGATCCCTCATTGAAGTGGATTAAACAAATGACATCATTCAGTATGGGGAAGATTTTTAAGCCTTGAGACATGGATTGTGTATGTGTACCATTCAGAGGGTAAATGGGAAAGACAAAAGATTTAAGTGCCTTTGAACGGGGAATGGTAGTAGGTGGCAGGCACACCGGTAGTAGGTGGCAGGCACAAACAGGCAACGTGTCAATACAGGACTAAGATTGAATCCTACTACACCGTCTCCAACTCTCGTCGGATGTGGCAGGGCTTGCTGCCCACTGACACATGCCTACCGGACGAGCTAAATGACTTCTGTGCGCGCTTCGAGGCAAGCAACACGGAAGCATGCATGAGAGCACCAGCTGTCCCGGACGACTGTGTGATCACGCTCTCCGTAGCCGATGTTAGTTAGACCTTTTTGAACAGGTAAACATTCATAAGGCCCCAGGGCCAGACGGATTACCGGGGCGTGTACTCTGAGAATGCGCTGACCAACTGTTATGTGTCTTCACCGATATTTTCAACCTGTCCCTGATTTGAGTCTGTAATACCTACATGTTTCAAGCAGACCGCCATGGTCCTTGTACCCAGGAACACCACGCTAACCTACTTCAATGACTACCGATCCGTAGCACTCACGTCTATAGCCATTAACTGCTTTGAAAGGCTGGTCATGGCTCACATCAACACAGTCATCTTAGAAACCCTAGACCCACTCCAATTTGCATACCGCCCTAACAGAACCACAGATGGTGCAATCTCTATTGCACACCACACAGCCCCTTCCCACCTGGACAAAAGGAACACCTACTTAACTTCTTGGTGACGGGGCAGTATTTTCATGTCCGTATGAAATGCATGCCCAAATTAAACTGCCTGCTACTCATCCCCAGAAGATAATATATGCATATTATTAGTAGATTTGGATATAAAACACTCTGAAGTTTCTAAAACTGTTTGAATCATGTTTGTGAGTATAACAAAACTTATTTAGCAGGCAAAACCCGAGGAGAAACCATTGAGATTATTTTTTAGTTCACTCTCTTTTCAATGAGTTTTCATTGGGAATCCAGATTTCTAAGGGACCTTCTTGCAGTTCCTATCGCTTACACTGGATGTCAACAGTCTTTAGAAATTGGTTGAGGTTATTCCTTTGTGTAATGAAGAAGAACGGCCATCTTGAACGAGGGTCACTTGAAGTGTACTGTTAGAGGCACGTGACCAGAAAGCATGCAACAGTTTGTTTTACTCCTGTATTTTTTTATTTCTTTTTAACCAGGTAGGCTAGTTGAGAACAAGTTCTCATTTGCAACTGCGACCTGGCCAAGATAAAGCATAGCAGTGTGAACAGACAACACAGAGTTACACATGGAGTTAACAATTAACAAATCAATAACACAGTAGAAAAAAAGAGACTATATACATTGTGTGCAAAAGGCATGAGGAGGTAGGCGAATAATTACAATTTTGCAGATTAACACTGGAGTGATAAATGATCAGATGGTCATGTACAGGTAGAGATATTGGTGTGCAAAAGACCAGAAAAGTAAATAAATATAAACAGTATGGGGATGAGGTAGGTAAAATTGGGTGGGCTATTTACCGATGGACTATGTACAGCTGCAGCGATCGGTTAGTTGCTCAGATAGCAGATGTTTGAAGTTGGTGAGGGAGATGAAAGTCTCCAACTTCAGTGATTTTTGCAATTCGTTCCAGTCACAGGCAGCAGAGGACTGGAACGAAAGGCGGCCAAATGAGGTGTTGGCTTTTGGTCTGCATAGTGGTGTGGTCTGCATAGAGGTGGATCAGGGAATTGCCCGCAGCAAGAGCAACATCATTGATATATACAGAGAAAAGAGTCAGCCCGAGAATTGAACCCTGTGGCACCCCCATAGAGACTGCCAGAGGACCGGACAACATGCCATCCGATTTGACACACTGAACTCTGTCTTCAAAGTAGTTGGTGAACCGTGCAAGGCAGTCATCAGAAAAACCGAGGCTACTGAGTCTGCCGATAAGAATATGGTGATTGACAGAGTCGAAATCCTTGGCAAGGTCGATGAAGACGGCTGCACAGTACTGTCTTTTATCGATGGCGGTTATGATATCGTTTAGTACCTTGAGTGTAGCTGAGGTGCACCCGTGACCGGCTCGGAAACCAGATTGCACAGCGGAGAAGGTACGGTGGGATTCGAGATGGTCAGTGACCTGTTTGTTGCCTTGGCTTTCGAAGACCTTAGATAGGCAGGGCAGGATGGATATAGGTCTATAACCGTTTGGGTCCAGGGTGTCTCCCCCTTTGAAGAGGGGGATGACTGCGGCAGCTTTCCAATCCTTGGGGATCTCAGACGATATGAAAGAGAGGTTGAACAGGCTGGTAATAGGGGTTGCGACAATGGCGGCAGATAGTTTCAGAAATAGAGGGTCCAGATTGTCAAGCCCAGCTGATTTGTACGGGTCCAGGTTTTGCAGCTCTTTCAGAACAGCTGCTGGAGCGCGTGCTACAGGTGGGTGTTGCCATCGTGACCAGTGAACTGAGATAAGGCGGAGCTTTACCTAGCATGGACTTGTAGATGACCTGGAGCCAGTGGGTCTGGCGACGAATATGTAGCGAGGGCCAGCCGACTAGAGCATAGAGGTCACAGAGGTGGGTGGTATGAGGTGCTTTAGTACTAAAACGGATGGCACTGTGATAAACTGCATCCAGTTTGCTGAGTAGAGTATTGGAAGCAATTTTGTAGATGACATCGCCGAAGTCGAGGATCGGTAGGATAGTCAGTTTTACCAGGGTAAGTTTGGCGGCATGAGTGAAGGAGGCTTTGTTGCGGAATAGAAAGCCGACTCTAGGTTTGATTTTAGATTGGAGATGTTTGATATGAGTCTGGAAGGAGAGTTTACAGTCTAGCCAGACACCTAGGTACTTATAGATGTCCACATATTCTAGGTCGGAACCATCCAGGGTGGTGATGCTAGTCGGGCGTGCGGGTGCAGTCAGCGAACGGTTGAAAAGCTTGTTTGAAGGTTAGATAGCACAGTGTCCAAGGACGAGCCGGAAGTATACAGAATGGTGTGGTCTGCATAGAGGTGGATCAGGGAATCGCCCGCAGCAAGAGCAACATCATTGATATATACAGAGAAAAGAGTCAGCCCGAGAATTGAACCCTGTGGCACCCCCATAGAGACTGCCAGAGGACCGGACAACATGCCATCCGATTTGACACACTGAACTCTGTCTTCAAAGTAGTTGGTGAACCGTGCAAGGCAGTCATCAGAAAAACCGAGGCTACTGAGTCTGCCGATAAGAATATGGTGATTGACAGAGTCGAAAGCCTTGGCAAGGTCGATGAAGACGGCTGCACAGTACTGTCTTTTATCGATGGCGGTTATGATATCGTTTAGTACCTTGAGCGTGGCTGAGGTGCACCCGTGACCGGCTCGGAAACCAGATTGCACAGCGGAGAAGGTATGGAGGGATTTGAGATGGTCAGTGACCTGTTTGTTGACTTGGCTTTCGAAGACCTTAGATACAGTTTTGGTCCAGGGTGTCTCCCCCTTTGAAGAGGGGGATGACTGCGGCAGCTTTCCAATCCTTGGGGATCTCAGACGATATGAGAGGTTGAACAGGCTGGTAATAGGGGTTGCGACAATGGTGGCGGATAGTTTCAGAAATAGAGGGTCCAGATTGTCAAGCCCAGCTGATTTGTACGGGTCCAGGTTTTGCATCTGTTGGCAGAGGTTGGAGTAGCCAGGAGGAAGGCATGGCCAGTCATTGAGAAATGCTTGTTGAAGTTTTCCATAATCATGGATGTATCGGTGGTGACCATGTTACCTAGCCTCAGTGCAGTGGGCAGCTGGGAGGAGGTGCTCTTGTTCTCCATGGACTTTACAGTGTCCCAAAACTTTTTGGAGTTAGAGTTACATGATGCAAATTTCTGCCTGAAGAAGCTGGCCTTTGCTTACCTGACTGATTGCGTGTATCGGTTCCTGACTTCCCTGAACAGTTTCATATCGCGGGGACTATTCGATGCTATTGCAGTCTACCACAGGATGTTTTTGTGCTGGTCGAGGGCAGTCAGGCCTGGAGTGAACCAAGGACTATATCTGTTCTTAGTTCTGCATTTTTTGAACAGAGCATGCTTATCTAAAATGGTGAGGAAGTTCCTTTTAAAAAATGACCAGGCATCCTCAACTGACAGGATAAGGTCAGGGTAGCCTAGTGGTTAGAGCATTGGACTAGTAACCGAAAGGTTGCAAGTTCAAATCCCCGAGCTGACAAGGTACAAATCTGTCGTTCTGCCCCTGAACAAGCAGTTAACCCACTGTTCCTAGGCTGTCATTGAAAATAAGAATTTGTTCTTAACTGACTTGCCTAGTTAAATAAAGGTTAAAAAAATATATATATATCCTTCCAGGATACCCGGGCCAGGTTGATTAGAAAGGCCTGCTCACAGAAGTGTTTTAGGGAGCGTTTGACAGTGATGAGGGGTGGTCGTTTTACTGTGGATTCGTAGCGGATACAGGCAATGAGGAAGTGATCGCTGAGATCCTGGTTGAAGACAGCGGAGGTGTATTTGGAGGGTCAGTTGGTCAGGATGACGTCTATGAGGGTGCCCTTGTTTACAGATTTAAGGTTCTCCCTGGTGGGTTTGTGTGAGATTGAGGGCATCTAGCTTTGATTGTAGGACTGCCGGGGTGTTAAGCATATCCCAGTTTAGGTCATCTAACAGAACAAACTCTGAAGATAGATGGGGGTGATCAATTCACAAATGGTGTCCAGGGCACAGCTGGGAGCTGAGGGGGATCGGTAGCAGGCGGCAACAGTGAGAGACTTATTTCTGGAGAGAGTCATTTTTAAAATTAGTACTGTTTTGTATAGACCTGGAAAGTATGACATTACAAAATGTTATGGTTGGGTATGGAAATTTTTGGTGGCCTTCCAGAGCCAGGATTCAGACACGGCAAGGACATCAGGGCTAGCAGAGTGTGCTAAAGCAGTGAGTAAAACAAACTTAGGGAGGAGGCTTCTGATGTTGACATGCATGAAACCAAGGCTTTTTCGATCACAGAAGTCAACAAATCAGGGTGCCCGGGGACATGCAGGGCCTGGGTTTACCTCCACATCACCCGTGGAACAGAGGAGTAGTATGAGGGTGCGGCTAAAGGCTATCAAAACTGGTCGCCTAGAGCGTTGGGGACAAAGAATAAAAGGAGCAGATTTCTGGGCATGGTAGAATATATTCAGGGCATAATGCGCAGACGGGTATGGTGGGGTGCGGGTACAGCGGAGGTAAGCCCAGGCACTGGGTGATGATGAGAGAGGTTGTGTCTCTGGACATGCTGGTTGTAATGGGTGAGGTCACCGCATGTGTGGGAGGTGGGACAAGGGGGTATCAGAGGTATGAAGAGTGGAACTAGGGGCTTCATTGTAAACTAAAACAATGATAACTAACCTGAACAACAGTATACAAGGCATATTGACCTTTGAGAGAAACATACAGCAAGGCATACAGTAATCGCAGGTGTTGATTGGGAGAGCTAGCTAAAACAGTAGGTGAGACAACAACAGCTAATCAGATAGTACAACAACAGCAGGTAAAATGACGTTGACTAGGCAGAGAGGGTCGGATTAACTACACACAGAGCCTGAGTGCGGTTGGGGCCGACAGATAAAAACATAAACAAACAGAATGGAGTACCGTGATTAATGAACAGTCCAGCAGGCATCAGCTATGTAGCCAAGTGATCACAGTGTCCAGCGGGCATCAGCTCTGTAGCCAAGTGATCACAGTGTCCAGGGGGCAGCGGTAGATGGGACAGGGAAGCTAGACTGGCGAGTATTATCCAGGCTAAAAAAACTGGCTGGCTGTGCAGAAGGTAAAATCCGCTAGCAGTGGCTAACAATGACTAAATAGCTTGTAGCTAGTTAGCTGGTTAGCTTCTGGAGGTTCTTGAATGCGTTCTAAAAATAAACAAATTATAGTGATTCCGTATCACATTGGGTGAGGCATGTTACCGGAAGGTATAATCAAATTAAAAATCGAAAAGAGATTGAAAATAAATAGTGGTCCAGTGAGTGGTTGGGGCTGGCTGGGGACGCAGCGATTCCGACAGTTAGCAGGCCTGTGCTAACAAGCTAACAGTTAGTAGGCCGGGGCTAAACAAGCTAGCAGTTAGCAGACCGGGGCTAAACAAGCTAGCAGTTAGTAGACCGGGACAGGCTAGCAGTTAGCAGGCTGAATTAACAAGCAAGCGGATAGCAAGGGCTAGAAAGTTAGCCTTTGGGGGATGTCGAGATGGGGTTGAGTCTGTTTATGCCTCTTCATGCGGTGACATCGATAGTCCGGTCGTGGGTCCGGATATTGTAGCCCAGGAGTATGCTTCGGTGGTAGCACAGGAGCTCTGGCCAGGCTAGCTTCAAGCTAAGTGGATGGAAACGCTAGCCAGGAGTAGTCATCCGGGGTTGCGGTTAGCTAGTTAGCTAGTTGTGAAGATCCAGATGAAAATGTTCCGTTTGTGGTGGGAATCCGGGGATAAAAATAATAGGTCCGTTATGCTCTGGTTAGAGCCGCGTTGTTCGAACTGGCGAGAGCTTTCCGAGCTAAAGGTTAGCTGATGACCGCTAGCAATGGTTTGATGACTGATAGCTGGTAGTTGGCTAGCTTCAGTTGAGGGGTTCCGGATCCGAAGTAAATATAAGTACTTTAGAATAAAAAAAGCAGATCCACGCTACATTGGGTGAGGTGGGTTGCAGGAGAGTATTTAGATGTTGAGGTTTAGCAAAATGTTTTAAAAGATATGCGAACACAAATCATCCCATCTTCAATTTTATCGATTATTTACGTTAAAAAATACCTAAAGTAGTTTGAAATGTTTTGGCAATGTTTACAGGTAACTTTTGAGATATTTTGTAGTCACATTGCGCAAGTTGGAACCTGTGTTTTTCTGGATCAAACGCGCAAAATAAATTGACATTTTGGATATATATCGACGGAATTAATCGAACAAAAGAACCATTTGTGATGTTTATGGGACATATTGGAGTGCCAACAAAAAAAGCTCGACAAAGGTAAGGCATTAATTATATTTTTATATCAGAGTTTTGTGTCGCGCCTGCAGGGTTGAAATATGCTTTTCTCTCTTTGTTTACGGAGGTGTTATCCTCAGATAATAGCGTTGTTTGCTTTCGCCGAAAAGCCTTTTTGAAATCTGCCATGTTGGCTGGATTCACAACAAGTGTAGCTTTAATTTGCTATCTTGCATGTGTGATTCCATGAAAGTTTGATTTTTATAGTAATTTATTTGCATTTGGCGCTCTGCATTTTCCCTGGCTTTTGGCCAGGTGGGACGCTATAGCATCCCACATATCCCGGAGAGGTTAAGAATGCTGCTCATTAACTACAGCTCAGCATTCAACAACGTAGTGCCCGCAAAGCTCATCACTAAGCTTAGGACCCTGGGACTTAACACCTCCCTCTGCAACTGGATCCTGGACTTCCTGACTGTCCACCCCCAGTTGGTAAAGGTAGGCAACAACACACCTGCCACGCTGTTCCTCAACATGGGGCCTCACTGGGGTGCATTCTTAGTCCCCTTCTGTACTCTGTTCACCAATGACTGCGTAGCCAAGCAGGACTCGTTCTCTGATCGCATCGAATAGTTTCAAACTGAAATAGATTTTTCCTGTACTTATCGGAGCCCATATGCGTAATGCATCGTCTTTAAAGGGAAAGATACACATCCCTACTGCATTTTTGTAAATACATTTTTTAAAGTTCCATGGTAAAGTCTAGCCTAATTCCCTCTTCTCTTGATTGTCGGCTCTTCCGCCAAGGCACTTGTCAGTCTGAAAGTTACTGTATCTTAACACATTGCGTTGATTATCCTTGTGTGTAAGTATACAGTGCATTCAGGAAGAATTCATACCACTTGACTATTCCGCATTTTGTTGTTGCAGCCTGAATTCAAAATGGATACACAAAAGTCCTCACCTATCTACACGTAATGCCCCATAATGACAAAGCGAAAACAACATGCTTTTATTTTTAAAAGTGCCATTTTATTGATGATTAAATACAAATCTAATTTACATATGTTTTCACACCCCTAAGTCAATACAGAATCACCTTTGGCAGTGATTACAGCTGAGAGTCTTTCTGGGTAAGTCTAAGATCTTTGCTTACCTCGATTGTACAATATTTGCTCATTATTTTTTTAATTCTTCAAGCTCTGTCAAGTTCATTGTTGAGCATTACTAGACAGACATTTTTCTTGCTATTGATGTTCAAGCACATTTAAGTCAACTGTAACTCTTTCATTCAGCAAATGTCTTCTTGGTAACCAACTCCGGTGTAGATTTGGCCTTGTGTTTTAGGTTAGTTTCTTGCTGAAAGGTGAATTTGGCTCCCAGTGGCTGTTGTAAAGCAGACTGAACCAGTTTCCCTCAAGGATTTTACCTGTGCTTAGCTCTATTATTTTTATCCTAAAATAACTCCCTAGTCCTTGCCGATGAAAAGTATACCCATAACATGATGCAGAAACTACCATGCTTTAAAATATGTGGTAATTAGTGATGTGTTGTTGGATTTTCCCCAGACATTTTTCTGTCACATTTTTGTCCGTTTTACATTAGTGCCTATTGCAATATTTTTTGGAATATTTTTATTCTGTTCAGACTTCCTTCTTTTAACTCACTTTTAGGTTAGTATTGTGGAGTAACTACAATGTTGTTGATCCATCCTCAGGAGAACTGCTTTTAAAGTCACAATTGATTGACCTAGTGAAATCCATGAGCGGTTTCGTTCCTGAGTTAGGAAGGACGCCTGTATTGATGCACCATCCAAAGTGTAATTAATAACTTTACCATGCTCAAAGGAATATAACATTTCAGCTTTTTTTTGTTTTTTACCAATCTACCAATAGGTACCCTTTGAGAGGCATTGCGTAACCTCCCTGGTCTTTGTGGTTGTATCTGTGTTTGAAATTCTCTGCTCGACTGAGGGACCTTACAATTATCTGTATGTGTGCGGTACAGAGATGAGTTAGTCATAAAGTCATGTTAAACTCTATTATTGCACAGAGGGAGTCCATGCAACTTATGGAACTTTTTTTGCCATAAAAGGGGTCGAATGCTTATTGACTCAAGACATTTAAGCTTTTCATTTCTCATTAATTGCAAAAATATTCTAAACCTAATTCCACTTTGACATTATGGGATATTTGGTGTTGACCAGTGAGACACAATTTAAATTTAATCCATTTTAAATGTGGCTTTAAAAATGTGAAATAAGTCAAGGGATGTGAATACTTTCTGAAAGCTCTGTATGTATTGCATATGTGTTTGAACTGAGGTTACCAACCTCTTCAAGAGGGAAACAAACGTAGAAGGTGTAAAAAAAAAAAAACACCTGCTACGTTTGTTGTGGAGTTCCCACATCTGTTTTTCAGGGGAAATTTAAGTTAGGTTGAAAATACTGTATCCCTGAGAACCGGAAACATCCACTTTCTGCGACCCCACGGAGATTGAGAGGTTGGAGATGTCAGTACCTCATTGGATTAGGCGTCTTTAGTAGATTCACGAATGACTGGCTTAAAAATGCAACACGCAAGGGATGTGTCGTAGACCCGTAACTAAGCCAATCTGAAGTCTTAACTTGTCAATTGTTATACTGTAGTCATCAAATAGTCTGAGTCAAAGGACTTTATTAACTTATGTCATCCTCAATGTATGATGTGGTAAAAATCTGTTAAGTAGTTTACTCTTCTTGTCTCCTTTCCTGTATGACCAATGATCTTAGGAGACTTGATAAAGCAATAGTGTGGAAACTAGTCCTGTCACCGACGGTGCCTTGCAAAAGTATTCAACCCCCTTGGTGTTTTTTCTATTCTGTTGCATTACAACCTGTAATTTAAATGGATTTTTATTTACATTTCATGTAATGGACATACACAATTGTCATGTATTGTCATGTTATGTCTTGTTCCTGTTCTTTCTCTTCACTTCGTTTCCCCCTGCTGGTCGTATTAGGTTACCTTCTCTCCCTTTCCTTCCCCCAGCTGTTCCTCATCTCCTCTAACTACCTTGTTTACTCTCTCCCACCTGTTCCCTTTTTTCCCTCTGATTAGGTCTCTATTTCTCTCTCTGTTTCTGCTTCTGTCTTTGTCAGATTCTCGTTTGCTTCACCCTTGTCCCGTCCTGTCATAATCTGCCTCTTCATCAGATGCTACGTGTGATCAGGTACCTCTGTCCTCTACAACCCGCGCCTATCTGGAGAGACCAGCAGTCTGTTGCCGCTAACCCTGCTATTCTCCTCTGCTGCTAGAAGGGGACTCTTCTGTAAAGATCAGAGGACTTTATGATTTTTTTGTCGCCCTCTCTGCGGGTTGTCTATTTTGTCAATCGTTACATCTGAAGAGGATATATGTCTTCCCTGTGTTTGGACATTAAAAGACTCTGTTTCTGTTAAACCGCTTTTGGGTCCTCACTCACCTGCATAACAGAAGAATCTGACCAAGAATGGACCCAGCGACTTCGGATCCTCTCCACTCAGCCGTCGAGATCCAGGGAGCGATGCTAGGCAGACACGAGCAGGAATTGTCTGCTGCTCGACATGCCGTTGAGACCCTGGCCGCCCAAGTCTCCGACCTCTCGAAACATTCACCATCTCCGCCTCGATCCACCGGCCACTTCCAGGGCTTCCGAGTCTCCGGAGCCCAGAATTAATAACCCGCCGTGTTACTCTGGGGAGCCCACTGAATGCCGCTCGTTCCTCACCCAGTGTGATCTTGTGTTTTCTCTCCAGCCCAACACGTACTCCAGGGGCACAGCTCGTATCGCCTATGTCATATATCTCCTTACTGGACGGGCTCGTGAGTGGGGCACGGCAATCTGGGAGGCGAGGGCTGAGTGTACTAACCAGTATCAGAACTTTAAGGAGGAGATGATACGGGTTTTTGATCGTTCTGTTTTTGGGGAAGAAGCTTCCAGGGGCCTGTCTTCCCTATGTCAAGGTAATCGATCCATAACTGATTACTCTATAGAGTTTCGCACTCTTGCTGCCTCCAGTGACTGGAACGAGCCGGCTTTGCTCGCTCGTTTTCTGGAGGGTCTCCGCGCGGAGGTAAAGGATGAGATTCTCTCCCGGGAGGTTCCTTCCAGCGTGGATTCCTTGATTGAACTCGCTATTTGCATAGAACGACGGGTTGATCTTCGTTACCGAGCGCCTGGAAGGGAGCTCGCGTTATCCGTTGCCCCCCTCTCCGCATCACTACCATCTTCCTCCACTGGCTCGGGTGCTGAGCCTATGCAGCTGGGGGGTATTCGCATCTCGACTAAGGAGAGGGAACGGAGAATCACCAACCGCCTCTGTCTCTATTGCGGTTCCGCTGGTCATTTTGTCACTTCATGTCCAGTAAAAGCCAGAGCTCTTCAGTAAGCGGAGGGCTACTGGTGAGCGCTACTACTCAGGTCTCTCCTTCAAGATCCTGTACTACCTTGTCGGTCCATCTACGCTGGACCGGTTCGGCAGCTTCCTGCAGTGCCTTGATAGACTCTGGGGCGGAGGGCTGTTTTATGGACGAAGCCTGGGCTCGGGAACATGACATTCCTCTCAGACGGTTAGGGGAGCCCACGGCCTTGTTCGCCTTGGATGGTAGTCCTCTCCCCAGGATTCAGCGTGAAACGCTACCTTTAACCCTCACTGTCTCTGGTAATCATAGCGAAACCATTTCTTTTTTAATTTTTCGTTCACCTTTTACACCTGTTGTTTTGGGCCATCCCTGGCTAGTGTGTCATAATCCTTCTATTAATTGGTCTAGTAATTCTATCCTCTCCTGGAACGTCTCTTGTCATGTGAAGTGTTTAATGTCTGCTATCCCTCCTGTTTCCTCTGTCTCTTCTTCACAGGAGGAGCCTGGTGATTTGACAGGGGTGCCGGAGGAATATCACGATCTGCGCACGGTGTTCAGTCGGTCAGTCGGTAGATTATCGAGGGCTGAATGACATAACGGTTAAGAATCGTTATCCGCTTCCCCTTATGTCTTCAGCCTTCGAGATCCTGCAGGGAGCCAGGTTTTTCACTAAGTTGGACCTTCGTAACGCTTACCATCTCATGCACATCAGGGAGGGGGACGAGTGGAAAACGGCGTTTAACACTCCGTTAGGGCACTTTGAATACCGGGTTCTGCCGTTCGGCCTCGCTAACGCTCCAGCTGTCTTTCAGGCATTAGTGAATGATGTACTGAGAGACATGCTGAACATCTTTGTTTTCGTTTACCTTGACGATATCCTGATTTTTTTCACCGTCACTCCAGATTCATGTTCAGCACGTTTGACGTGTCCTCCAGCGCCTTTTAGAGAATTGTCTTTATGTGAAGGCTGAGAAGTGCTCTTTTCATGCCTCCTCCGTCACATTTCTCGGTTCTGTTATTTCCGCTGAAGGCATTAAGATGGATTCCGCTAAGGTCCAAGCTGTCAGCGATTGGCCCGTCCCTAAGTCACGTGTCGAGCTGCAGCGCTTTCTCGGCTTCGCGAATTTCTATCGTCGTTTCATCCGTAATTTCGGTCAGGTGGCAGCTCTTCTCACAGCCCTTACTTCTGTCAAGACGTGCTTTAAGTGGTCCATTTCTGCCCAGGGAGCTTTTGATCTCCTCAAGAAGCGTTTTACATCCGCACCTATCCTTGTTACACCTGACGTCTCTAGACAGTTCATTGTCGAGGTTGACGCGTCATAGGAGGGCGTGGGAGCCATTCTTTCCCAGCGCTCCCGTTCTGACGACAAGGTCCACTCTTGCGCATATTTTTCTCATCGCCTGTCGCCGTCGGAACGTAACTATGATGTGGGAAACCGCGAACTGCTCGCCATCCGCTTAGCCCTAGGCGAATGGCGACAGTGGTTGGAGGGGGTGACCGTTCCTTTTGTCGTTTGGACTGACCATAGGAACCTTGAGTACATCCGTTCTGCCAAACGACTTAATGCGCGTCAAGCTCGTTGGGCGCTGTTTTTCGCTCGTTTCGAGTTCGTTATTTCTTATCGTCCAGGCTCTAAGAACACCAAGCCTGATGCTTTATCCCGTCTCTTCAGTTCTTCAGTAGCCTCCACCGACCCCGAGGGGATTCTCCCTGAGGGGCGTGTTGTCGGGTTGACTGTCTGGGGAATTGAGAGGCAAGTAAAGCAAGCACTCACTCACACTCCGTCGCCGCGCGCTTGTCCTAGGAACCTTCTTTTCGTTCCCGTTCCTACTCGTCTGGCCGTTCTTCAGTGGGCTCACTCTGCCAAGTTAGCCGGCCACCCCGGCGTTCGGGGTACGCTTGCTTCTATTCGCCAGCGTTTTTGGTGGCCCACTCAGGAGCGTGACACGCGTCGTTTCGTGGCTGCTTGTTCGGACTGCGCGCAGACTAAGTCTGGTAACTCCCCTCCTGCCGGCCGTCTCAGACCGCTTTCCATTCCCTCTCGACCGTGGTCTCACGTTGCCTTAGACTTTATTACCGGACTGCCTTCGTCAGCGGGGAAGACTGTTATTCTAATGGTTGTCGATAGGTTCTCTAAGGCGGCTCATTTTATTCCCCTCGCTAAGCTTCCTTCTGCTAAAGAGACGGCACAAATCATCATTGAGAATGTTTTCAGAATTCATGGCCTTCCGTCAGACGCCGTTTCGGACAGGGGTCCGCAATTCACGTCTCAATTTTGGAGGGAGTTTTGCCGTTTGATTGGGGCTTCTGTCAGTCTCTCTTCCGGTTTTCACCCCCAGTCTAACGGTCAAGCAGAACGGGCCAATCAGACTATTGGTCGCATCTTACGCAGTCTTTCTTTTCGTAACCCTGCGTCTTGGGCAGAACAGCTCCCCTGGGCAGAATACGCTCACAACTCGCTTCCTTCATCTGCGACCGGGCTATCTCCTTTTCAGAGTAGCCTCGGGTACCAGCCTCCTCTGTTCTCGTCCCAGCTCGCCGAGTCCAGCGTCCCCTCCGCTCAGGCTTTTGTCCAACGTTGTGAGCGCACCTGGAAGAGGGTCAGGTCTGCACTTTGCCGTTATGGGGCGCAGACTGTGAGAGCCGCTAATAAGCGTAGGACTAAGAGTCCTAGATATTGTCGCGGTCAGAGAGTATGGCTCTCCACTCAAAACCTTCCCCTTAAGAAAGCTTCTCGCAAGTTGACCCCGCGGTTCATTGGTCCGTTCCGTATTTCTCAGGTCATTAATCCTGTCGCAGTGCGACTTCTTCTTCCGCGACATCTTCGTCGCGTCCACCCGGTCTTCCATGTCTCCTGTGTTAAGCCCTTTCTTTGCGCCCCCGTTCGTCTTCCCCCCCCCCATCCTTGTCGAGGGCGCACTTATCTACAGGGTCCGTAAGATTTTGGACATGCGTCCTCGGGGCCGTGGTCATCAGTACCTAGTGGATTGGGAGGGGTACGGTCCTGAGGAAAGGAGTTGGGTTCCATCTCGGGACGTGCTGGACCGTTCGCTGATCGATGATTTCCTCCGTTGCCGCCAGGTTTCCTCCTCGAGTGCGCCAGGAGGCGCTCGGTGAGTGGGGGGGTACTGTCATGTATTGTCATGTTATGTCTTGTTCCTGTTCTTTCTCTTCACTTCGTTTCCCCCTGCTGGTCGTATTAGGTTACCTTCTCTCCCTTTCCTTCCCCCAGCTGTTCCTCATCTCCTCTAACTACCTCGTTTACTCTCTCCCACCTGTTCCCTTTTTTCCCTCTGATTAGGTCTCTATTTCTCTCTCTGTTTCTGCTTCTGTCTTTGTCAGATTCTCGTTGGCTTCACCCTTGTCCCGTCCTGTCATAATCTGCCTCTTCATCAGATGCTACGTGTTATCAGGTACCTCTGTCCTCTACAACCCGCGCCTATCTGGAGAGACCAGCAGTCTGTTGCCGCTAACCCTGCTATTCTCCTCTGCTGCTAGAAGGGGACTCTCCTGTAAAGATCAGAGGACTTTATGATTTTTTTGTCGCCCTCTCTGCGGGTTGTCTATTTTGTCAATCGTTACATCTGAAGAGGATATATGTCTTCCCTGTGTTTGGACATTAAAAGACTCTGTTTCTGTTAAACCGCTTTTGGATCCTCACTCACCTGCATAACACACAATATTCCAAATTGGTAAATTGAAATGAGAAAAAAATAACTTTGTTTGAAAAAGCCCCTAAATAAGATCTGGTGCAACCAATTACCTTCAGAAGTCACATAATTAGTTAGATTGCACACAGGTGGACTTTATTTAAGTGTCACATGATCTCGGTGTATATATACACCTGTTCTGAAAGGCCCCAGAGTCTGCAACACCACTAAGCAAGGGGCACCAACAAGCAAACGGCACCATGAAGACCAAGGAGCTCTCCAAAGTTGTGTAGAAGTACAGATCAGGGTTGAGTTGTAAAAAAGTATCCGAAACTTTGAACATCCCACGGAGCACCATTTAAATCCATTATAAAGAAAATGGAAAGAATATGGCACCACAACAAACCTGCCAAGAGAGGGCTGACCACCAAAACTCACAGTCCAGGCAAGGGGGGGATTAATCAGAGGGGCAACAAAGAGACCAAAGATTACCATGAAGGAGCTGCAAAGCTCCACAGTGGAGATTGTAGTATCTGTCCATAGGTCCACTTTAAGCCGTACACTCCACAGAGCTGGGCTTTACGGAAGAATGGCCAGAAAAAAAGCCATCGCTTAAAGAAAAAATAAGTAAACGCGTTTGGTGTCCACCAAAAGGCAGTTGGGAGACTCCCCAAACATATGGAAGAAGGTACTCTGGTCAGATAAGACCAGAGTAAATTGAGCTTTTTGGCCATCGAGGAAAACTCTGTCTGGCACAAACCCAACACCTCTCATCACCCGAGAACATGATCCCCACAGTGAATTGTTGTGGCAGCATCATGATGTGGGGATGTTTTTCATCGGTGGGGACTGGGAAACTGGTCAGAATTGAAGGAATGATGGATGGCGCTAAATACAGGGAAATTCTTGAGGGAAACCTGTTTTAGTCTTCCAGATTTGAGACGGGGACCGAGGTTCACCTTTCAGCAGGACAATGACCCTAAGCATACTGCTAAAGCAACACTTGAGTGGTTTAAGGGGAAACATTTAAATCTATTTTAATGGCCTAGTCAAAGCCCAGACCTCAATCCAATTGAGATTCTGTTATATGACTTCAAGATTGCTGTACACCAGCGGAACCCATCCAACTTGAAGAAGCTGGAGCAGTTTTGCCTTGAATGGTCAAAAATCCCAGTGGCTTGATGTGTCAAGCTTATAGAGTCATACCCCAAGAGGCTTGCAGCTGTAATTGGTGCAAAAGGTGGCTCTGCAAAGTATTGACTTTGGTGGGTGAATAGTTATGCACGCTCAAGTTCTTATTTTTTGTCTTATTTCTTGTTTGTTTCACAAAAATATTTTGCATCTTCAAAGTGTTAGACATGTTGTGTAAATCAAGTGATACAATCCCCCCCCCCCAAAAAATATATATATAATAGTTAAAATGCCAAGGGGGTGAATACTTTCGCAAGCCACTGTATCAATGGTCATGAAGGAAGGAGACTGGGAATGGAGGACACTTCAAAGTTTGGGAAAATAGACTGTCTAAACAATGAGGGAGCAGTTGTGACTTGCCAGTGTATTGTGAGTTTAATCTATTTTTGATAATGCCATATGTTGTAAATTTCCAGAGGGCAGTCTGTCAAATACTTTGAATGAGAAGCAAACAAAAGCTCACAACACGAGAGGACAACACACCCTGGTGTCCATGGAAACGGTGAGATGACCAATGTAGCCCTTCCTCCCGTCTATGCCTTGGAACTCTTTAGGGCTCATATGGATTTTATCTCTGGTAATTCAACCATTATTGATTAAGTCGGCACTGACACTCTTATCAGCACTTCCCATGAATTTAGCTGGGGATTGCCACGGCCTTCATGATGCGATATTATCACAATACTTTGTTGGTATGATATGTATTGCGATTCTCACGATTTATATACAGTTCTAGTCAAATGTTTGGACACCTGTTCATTCAAGGGTTTTTCTTTATTTGTGCTATTTTCTACATTGTAGAATAATAGTGAAGACATCAACACTTTGAAATAACACACATGGAATCATGTAGTAACCAAAAAAGTGTTAAACAAATCTAAATATATTTTACATTTGAGTTTCTTCAAATAGCCACGCTTTGCCTTGATGTCAGCTTTGCACAGTTTTGGCATTCTCTCAACCAATTTCATGAGGTATGCACCTGGAATGCATTTCAATGAACAGGTGTGCCTTGTTAATTTGTAGATTTTATTTCCTCAATGCGTTTGAGCCAATCAGTTGTGTTGTGATAAGGTAGGGGTGGTTTACAGAAGATAGCCCTATTTGGTAAAAGACCAAATCCTTATTATGGCAAGAACAGCTCAAACGTATTGATGGACTATCGTTTCTCTTTGCTTAACCTCTGCAGAGCGCCAAATTCAAATAAATTACTATAAAAATCAAACTTTCATGAAATTACACATGCAAGATCACAAATTAAAGCTACACTTGTTGTGAATTCAGCCAACATGTCAGATTTCAAGGCTTTTTGGCGAAAGCAAACAATGCTATTATCTGAGGATAGCACCATAATAAACAAAGAGAGAAAATCATATTTCAACCCTGCAGGCGCGACACAACTCTGATATAAAAATGTAATTAATGCCTTACCTTTGACGAGCATCTTTTGTTGGCACTCCAATATTTCCCATAAACACCACAAATGGTCCTTTGTTTGATTTAAATCCATTGATATATATCCAAAATGTATTTGGTGCGTTTGATCCAGAAAAACACTGGTTCCAACTTGCGCAACGTGACTACAAAATATCTCAAAAGTTACGTGTAAACTTTGCCAAAACATTTCAAACTACTTTTGTAATGCAACTTTAGGTATTTTTTAAAGTAAATAATCAATCAAATTTAAGAATGGATGCTCTGTGTTCAATACAAGAGGAAAACAAACTGTAGCTAGCATTCTAGTCTCGCCTCTGTCTAACAGTACACTTCAAGTTATCCTTGTTCAAGATGGCCATACTTCTTCATTACACAAAGGAAAAACCTCAAACAATTTCTAAAGACTGTTGACATCCAGTGGAATCGATCGGAACTGCAAGAAAGTCCCTGGATTCCCAATGAAAAAACATTGAAAAGTGACCTAAAAAAAATTCTCAATGGTTTGTCCTCGGGGTTTCGCCTGCTAAATAGGTTGTGTTATACTCAGACATGATTCAAACAGTTTTAGAAACTTCCGAGTGTTTTATATCCATATTTACTAATAATATGCATATCTTATCTTCTGGGGATGAGTAGCAGGCATTTCATCCGGACATGAAAATACTGCCCCTGTCACAAAGAAGTTAAAGACATGGTCAGTCAATGCGGAAATTTTCAACAACTTGGAAAGTTTCAAGTGCTGTCACAAGAACCATCAAGCGCTATGATGAAACGGGCTCTCATGAGAACCTCCACAGGAAGTTACAGAGTTCAAGTATAGACGCATCTCAACATCAACTGTCCAGAGGAGATTGCGTGAATCAGGCCTTCATGTTTGAATTGCTGCAAAGAAACCACTACTAAAAGACACCAATAAGAAAGAGACTTGCTCGGGCCAAGAAACACAAACAATTAAAAAAAATATATATTTTTATTTTTTACATTTAACCTTCATTTAGCTAGGCATGCCAGTTAAGAACAAATTCTTATTTACAGTGACGGCCTACCGGGGAACAGTGGGCTAACTGCCTTGTTCAGGGGCAGAACGACAGATTTTTACCTTGTCAGCTTAGTGATTCTATCCAGCAACCTTTCAATTACTGGCCCAATGCTCTAACCACTAGGATACCTGCAATGGACGTTAGACCAGTGGAAATGTGTCCTTTTGGTCTGAGTACAAATTGCGACACAGAGTATGTGAACGGATGATCTCCGCATGCGTAGTTCCCACCGTGAAGCATGGAGGAAGTATGATAGTGTGGGGGTGCTTAGCTGTTGACACTGTCTGATTTTATTTAGAATTCAAAGCACACTTAACCAGCATGGCAACCACACTTTTCTGATGCAATATGCCATCCCATCTGCTTTGCACTTAGTCCCACTATCATTTGTTTTTCAACAGGACAAGGGCCCAATACACATCTAGGCTGTGTAATGGCTATTTGACCAAGAAGGAGAGCGATGGAGTGCTGTATCAGATGAGCTGGCCTCACCCGACCTCAACCCAATTGAGGTGGTTTTGGATGAGTTGGATTGCAAAGTGAAGGAAAAGCAGCCAACAAGTGCCCAGCATATATGGGAACTCCTTCAAGACTGATGGAAAAGCATTCCAGGTGAAGCTGGTTGAGAGAATGCCAAAAGTGTGGAACGCTGTCAAGACTAAGGGTGGCTACTTTGAAGAATCTAAAATATATTTAAGATTTTTTTGGTTACCTGATGATTCCATATGTTATTTAATAGTTTTGATGTCTTCACTATTATTCTACAATGTAGGAAATAGTTTTTAAAAATAAAAATGTGAACCCTTGAATGAGTAGGCGTGTCTGAACTTTTGACTGGTATTGTATATATTTCAATTTGATGCTGTGATTTTATTGCGATTCAGTGTTCCAAACATATTGCTCACCATATCTCTGCTGCAGAGGGACAAGATAGCCATGAAAAAAACAACACTTTTTTTATCAGTCATGGAAATAAAAGTACTGAAAACAAATTGGCTACCTTTTTTTAAAGATGGGGAACAAGCTATGAAGGAAAAATAGCCAACTAGGGCATGAATGTGATATTGTCTATATAATCGTCAAATAATATCACTATGTAACTCACTTTTGTTTTTTTACTACCCATGAGCAGTTTGTCTCTCTGTTCAAATAACCATCATTGGTCTGATTTGCACAATCAATTCTACCATGTTGACACTTCATTTGTATTCTCAACAAATCAGTGCCCCAGTTTCATCTTAGATGGAGTAGGAATGTTTAATAAGCAGAACTATCTGCACATTTTAAAAACATGTTAAAACATTAACATTATCACCCATATGCTGACCCTGCCCTCCCTGTGTCCAGCCGACACGGAGCTCCAAGGGTAGCAGACTGTTCGGGGAAGAGGAGGAACAGCGCCTCCCATCCAGATCCCCTAGAAGGAGCCAAAGGGTCACCTCTGTGCCCCAGGTAAGGGCTCCAGCTCATACAGATGGGCAATGCAGTCTCTCTTTTTGAGGTCGACCGATTAATCGGAACGGCAGATTTACTTATGGCCGATTTTCAAGTTTTCATAACAATCGGAAATCGGTATTTTTGGACACCGATTTTTATTTCAGAAAAAAAGTAATATATATATATATATATTTTTTTACACCTTTATATAAATATTGTTGTTAGATTGTACAACTGACAATATTATTTCATAATTATGTACAATTCTGGCAAATTGATTACAGTCTTTGTTAGGAATTAATAGACTTCACACAGTTCGCAACGAGCCAGGCGGACCAAACTGCTCCATATACCTTGACTGCTTGCACGGAACACAAGAGTAGTGACACAATTTCCCTAATTCTAAGAAATGCATGTTAGCAGGCAATATTAACTAAATATGCATGTTTAAAAAATGCTTACTTACGAGCCCCTAATCAACAATGCAGTTTTCTTTTTTTAAAGAAGAAAAAAGATGATGATAATAATAAGAAATATAAGTAACAATTAATTAAAGTAACAGTAAAATAACAATAGCAAGACTATATATACAGGGGGTACCGGTTAGTTGAGGTAATATGTACATGTAGGTACAAGTGACTATGCATAAATTATAACAACAGAGAGTAGCAGCGGTGTAGGGGGGTCAATGCAAATAGTCTGGGTGGCCAATTGATTAGGTGTTCAGGAGTCCTACGGCTTGGGGGTAGAAGCTGTTTAGAAGCCTCTTGGACCTAAACTTGGCACTCTGGTACTGCTTGCCGTGTGGTAGCAGAGATAACAGTCTGACTAGAGTGGCTGGAGTCTTGGGCAATCTTTAGGGCCTTCCTCTGACACTGCCTGGTATAGAGGTCCTGGATGGCAGGCAGCTTAGCCCCAGTGATGTACTGGGCCGTACGCACTACCCTCTGTAGTGCCTTGCGGTCGGAGGCTGAGCAATTGCCATACTCTTTCTTGATGATGCAGCTGTAGAACCTTTTGAGGATCTCAGGACTCGTGCCAAATATTTTTTGTTTCCTGAGGTGGAATAGGTTTTGTCGTGCCCTCTTCACGACTGTTGGTAAGCTTGGACCATGTTAGTTTGTTGATGATGTAAACACCAAGGAACTTAAATCTCTCAACCTGCTTCACTGGTTAGGACATCTACTTTGTTTATGACACAAGACATTTTTGCAACAATTGTTTCCAGACAGATTATTTCACTTATTCACTGTATCACAATTCCAGTGGGTCAGAAGTTTACATACACTTAGCTGACTGTGCCTTTAACTTCTTATTGCTGGGGGGCAGTATTGAGTAGCTTGGATGAATACGGTGCCCAGAGTTAACTGCCTGCTACTCAGCCCCAGAAGCTAAGATATGCATATTATTAGTATATTTGGATAGAAAACACTATGATGTTTCTAAAACTGTTCGAATGATGTTTGTGAGTATAACAGAACTCATATGGCAGGCAAAAACCTGAGAAAAAATCTGAGATTTGTAGTTTTTCAACTCATCCCCTATTGAAGGTTTAGTGGGATATTGGTCATCTTGCACTTCCTAAGGCTTCCACTAGATGTCAACAGTCTTTAGAACGTTGTTTGATGCTTCTACTATGAAGGGGGCTGAATGAAAGGGGAATGACTCAGAGGTCTGGCAGAGAGCCCATGGGCTCGTGACGCGCGGTCATGAGAAACACCATGGGACCCTGCAGCCGTCATACCGCTCAGGAAGGAGACACATTCAGTCTCCTAGAGATGAACATACCTTGGTGCGAAATGTGCAAATCAATCCCAGAACAGCAAAGGACCTTGTGAAGATGCTCAAGGAAACGGGTACAGAAGTATCTATATCCACAGTAAAACGAGTCCTATATGGACATAACCTGAAAAGCTGCTTAGCATGGAAGAAGCCACTGCTCCAAAACCGCCGTAAAAAAAGCCAGACTACAATTTGCAACTGCACATGGGGACAAAGATTGTACTTTTTGGAGAAATGTCCTCTGGTCTGATGAAACAAAAATATAACTGTTTGGCATAATGACCATCGTTATGTTTGGAGGAAAAAGGGGGATGCTTGCAAACCAAAGAACACCATCCCAACCATGAAGCACGGGGGTGGCAGCCTCATGAGGCATGAAACAAAATAGATAGCATCATGAGGCAGGACAATTATGTGGATATATTGAAGCAACATCTCAAGTAATCAGTTAAAGCTTGGTCGCAAATGGGTCTTCCAAATGGACAATGACCCCAAGCATACTTCCAAAGTTGTGGCAAAATGGCTTAAGGACTACCTTAATTCTTGTTCATTTGTTTTGGTATGTTTTCTTGTAGAAATTTACTAATGTGACAACCCCAGATAAGAAAGTGTCTCAGATAATTGGTCTGCGATTGAGAAACCTCCTCAAACTGCCAAAAGCACACAAATGGTGCATCTACGAGTGGTTTTATTCTAACATAGACAGGTAAGCTGTATTACATACTTTCACAGTGAGTTATTATAAGGACAATGACTTCTGCCTGTGTTTGAAAGAGATCCTAACCTGAAGACCAGGAAGTTGATCCGTGTGGAGTGGGGGAATATCAGGAGACTGATGGGAAAACCCAGACGGTATTGTTCATTATTATTGCATATTCTCTTTTCAAAGCGTGGCCCTCCAAATCAGATTTTTATTTCAAAGCTCTCTTACATAGAACATTGTCCTGATCATATAGGCCTAGACCATGTCCAAAACAACAAAAATACACTAAGTTCATACATTTTCTGTCATGTAAATTGTGATTTCGTGTCTTTCTACACAATACCACTACTAATATTTCCAATCTGGGATGTAAACTTGATAAAGTATTCAATCATTTTGCTGTGTATTTCGAATCAAGGCATTAGAATGTACCAGAGGCCACCAAAATAGAGCTCCTTCTGCTAAAAATGTTTAACCCGGGGGTGGCCTGGCTGGTTATGTACTTGTGGAAAACACTGATCCCATACACCACGCCAGGCCATTGAATAATGCAGGTCTTGGCGATATAGGATCTGCTCCTTCAGCTTCAATATATACAATTAACTACAAGCAATGAATGTGGTAAGCTATACAAATCCCCCAAAACAGCAGAGCCAGAATACTGTGTAGCTACGGCAGAAAGCACTATTTAGATATTATCAAATGATCCAGCTAAGTCATTCTACCATATCAAGGTTGTGTCCTGACTGGCCTATGAGGATCAGGTTACAGTGGATCATGGTTCTACAGAGAGATCTCTTCCTCCCGCACAGGTGGAGAGGTATAGAGGGATTGGTTGAGGGGTTTATGATCTCACATCCATCGTAAATTGTAAGGCAGCAGCCCAACCCTTCTGGTCTGTAACGTGAGAGGCTGGAATATCTGTGTGATTGAGGAAGAGTTTACGGCCCAAAATGCCAGAACATCAAATAAATTGACCTTTGGACATTATATTTCAGCCAAAATGGTGGTAAAACAATGATAGATGGAATATGAAAATGAATGTCGATTTTTGTGCTGTCATTAAAACTTAAATGAAGACGTTATAACAAAAACGTTACTTGAAGAGTTATTATTTGTATATGATGTTTACATCCTTTTTGTTGTGTAGAAAATATCCAGATCAAAGAGAACTGTGATTTTAGTTGTCTAAACGAGATCATAGTAAGTTCTAATACCTTTCCTTGTAACTAGCTACAAACCAGGGAACCCAGAGAGCATGTCATAAAGACGGAAACGGCCCTTTTGACCCGAGGGTATAAAACATGTGCGCTAAGAATTTACATATCAGACTAAGTTGACCATGCGCTGCAGCTGCGAAACGCAACACGAGTTTGAGGAAGACAAAGGAACCTTTTAACAATCAATGCTATGGTTGATTACTGTATCTAGGAAGGTGAATTCAAGCAGGACCACCCAGTTATTCTTTTCAAGTCACCGGTTGTCTACACGGCCCTCCTACCCACGTTGGGAGCGTCGACACGGCTGATTAGCCTCGCCTCCTCAGAAGCTCATTCACAGAACGAGTGCAAGGAAACAGACAACTAAGAGAAAGGACATGGCTCTCCCGAGTGGCGCAGTGGTCTAAGGCTAGCTGTGCAACTAGAGATTCTGGGTTTTTAGAAAAAGTGCAACTAGGCCTATTTGTTTTTAGAAAAAGTTTCAAACTATATTGCTGTTCATTGTCTATATATACACTACTCGTTTAAAAGCTAGAGAGAGGCCGGTGGAGATTCGGTACGTGAATTGCGCATGAAGCGAACAGTGAAGAAAACCAAGATGTGTAAATTAGAAGTTAATATATTAATGCAAAAAATATCAGTCAGTGTTTGCACAGATTTAGATAAAGTGCTCACTTAAATTAAAATGTAGTGTCATCATAGCCACCCACTGCTTCACTAAATTGATCATTAGACTATGGACAGGTTGTGTGCATTTGTCTATTTTCTAATAGTTGTCAATTAAATCTTCATGCCTATCAGAACTGTTTCAAAACGTCTTCTCACTGTCAACTGCGTTTATTTTCAGCAAACTTAACATGTGTAAATATTTGTATGAACATAAGATTTAACAACTGAGACATAAACTGAACAAGTTCCACATACATGTGAATAACAGAAATTGAATATTGTGTCCCTGAACAAATGGGAGGGTCAAAATCAAAAGTCAGTATCTGGTGTGGCCACCAACTGCATTAAGTACTGCAGTGCATCTCCTCCTCATGGACTGCACCAGATTTGACCTATTATTTCTGTGAGATGTTACCCCCTCTTCCACCAAGGCAGCTGCAAGTTCCCGGACATTTCCGGGGGGAAAGTCCCTAGCCCTCACCCTCCGATCCAACAGGTCCCAGATGTGCTCAATGGGATTGAGATCCAGGCTCTTCGCTGGCCATGGCAGATCACTGACATTCCTCTCTTGCAGGAAATCATGCACAGATCGAGCAGTATGACTGGTGGCATTTTCATGCTGGAGGGTCATGTCTGGATGAGCCTGCAGAAAGGGTACCACATGAAGGGGGAGGATGTCTTCCCTGTAACGCACAGAGTTCAGATTGCCTGCAATGACAAGAAGCTCAGTCTGGTGATGCTGTGACACACCGCCCCAGACCATGACGGGCCCTCCACCTCCAAATCGATCCTGATCCAGAGTACAGGCCTCGGTGTAACGCTCATTCCTTTGACGATATATTTCCGAGATGGCATAGCAGTTCAGACGTCTTTTGTCCTCATCTTGTCGTGTCCTGTATATATATATATTTAAACTTTTTTCACATACATTTTATTTTTATTTTCCATCAACTCATCTTCAAAACACTCTCCTGCAATCCGCCTCACCAATTTATATTTATAAATAAGTATTATTTACCTGGCTAGCCAGAAACTCCAAGAAGCTAGCCAGAAACTAGCCAGAAGCTAGCCAGAAGCTAATCCAGAAGCTAATCCAGAAGCTAGTTCAGAAGCTAGTTAGCTTCTTTACTGGCAAATCATTAGTATTCAGCTAACCACGGTTTGTGGTCATCAGCTATCCTTTAGCTCGAAAATCTATCGCCAGTTTTGTACGGCACAGCGCGGCTCGGAACGGAACATACCGGACCAATATTTCTCTCCATGTCCCTGGATTTCAACTGCTCTCTGGACATTCATACCCGGATCTCACAGCTAGCTAGCTGCTATCCGTGTGACTGTCGGCTTTCGTCGATTCCGGAGCAAACATCAATTACTCCGGAGCTAGCCAGCTCCTTCAATCACTCCTGGGCTGCAGTCACCTATCCGGACCCGTTTTACTGCCTACGCGGAGCCCCACCGGGCCTTCACAACTGGATTGCTGACGTTATCTACCCGAAGGAGATCCAGCTGGCTCCTCCGTCGCGACGTTACCTGAACGCCCATCTGCGGCCTGCTAACCGTTAGCTGTCTTACCGGCTGCTCTCAGAATAGACAATCGGACAATTTATTTATTTTGATTATTATTATGTTTCTTCTTGGGCCTCTATAACTATCTATTGTTTTTATTTTTTGTTGTTGTGTGATTTGGATTAATCCCCTCTACCACATGGAACCCCACTAATCTACTGACGGAACGCAAGAGGTGGCTAACAACAGACCTCCATCCTATGCTAGCTTGCTACCGATGGCCTGGCTAGCTGTCTAAATCGCCGTGATCCCCAACCAACCTCTCCACTCACTGGACCCTTTTGATCACTCGACTAAGGATGCCTCTTCTTAATGTCAATATGTCTTGTCCATTGCTGTTTATTGGCTTATTTCACTGTAGAGCCTCTAGTCCTGCTCACTATACCTTTATCCAACTTATTAGTTCCACCACCCACACATGCAATGACATCTCCTGGTTTCAATGATGTTTCTAGAGACAATATCTCTCTCTTCATCACTCAATACCTAGGTTTACCTCCACTGTATTCACATCCTACCATACCTTTGTCTGTACATTATACCTTGATGCTATTTTATCGCCCCCAGAAACCTCCTTTTACTCTCTGTTCCAGACGTTCTAGACGACCAATTCTTATTGCTTTTAGCCGCACCCTTATTCTTCTCCTCCTATGTTCCTCTGGCGATGGAGAGGTGAATCCAGGCCCTGCAATGTCTAGCTCCACTCCTATTCCCCAGGCGCTCTCTTTTGATGACTTCTGTAACCGTAATAGCCTTGGTTTCATGCATGTTAACATTAGAAGCCTCCTCCCTAAGTTTGTTCTATTCACTGCTTTAGCACACTCTGCCAACCGGGATGTTCTAGCTGTGTCTGAATCCTGGCTTAGGAAGAAATGTTGTAGTTTGGAAATTTTAATTCCAAACTACAACATTTTCAGACAAGATAGAACTGCCAAAGGGGGCGGTGTTGCAATCTACTGCAAAGATACATTTACATTTTTACATTTAAGTCATTTAGCAGACGCTCTTATCCAGAGCGCCTTACAAATTGGTGCATTCACCTTATGACATCGAGTGGAACAGTCACTTTACAATAGTGCATCTAAATCTTAAAAGGGGGGGGTGAGAGGGATTACTTATCCTATCCTAGGTATTCCTTAAAGAGGTGGGGTTTCAGGTGTCTCCGGAAGGTGGTGATTGACTCCGCTGTCCTGGCGTCGTGAGGGAGTTTGTTCCACCATTGGGGGGCCAGAGCAGCGAACAGTTTTGACTGGGCTGAGCGGGAGCTGTACTTCCTCAGTGGTAGGGAGGCGAGCAGGCCAGAGGTGGATGAACGCAGTGCCCTTGTTTGGGTGTAGGGCCTGATCAGAGCCTGGAGGTACTGAGGTGCCGTTCCCCTCACAGCACCGTAGGCAAGCACCATGGTCTTGTAGCGGATGCGAGCTTCAACTGGAAGCCAGTGGAGAGAACGGAGGAGCGGGGTGACGTGAGAGAACTTGGGAAGGTTGAACACCAGACGGGCTGCGGCGTTCTGGATGAGTTGAAGGGTTTAATGGCACAGGCAGGGAGCCCAGCCAACAGCGAGTTGCAGTAATCCAGACGGGAGATGACAAGTGCCTGGATTAGGACCTGCGCCGCTTCCTGTGTGAGGCAGGGTCGTACTCTGCGGATGTTGTAGAGCATGAACCTACAGGAACGGGCCACCGCCTTGATGTTGGTTGAGAACGACAGGGTGTTGTCCAGGATCACGCCAAGGTTCTTAGCGCTCTGGGAGGAGGACACAATGGAGTTGTCAACCGTGATGGCGAGATCATGGAACGGGCAGTCCTTCCCGGGAGGAAGAGCAGCTCCGTCTTGCCGAGGTTCAGCTTGAGGTGGTGATCCGTCATCCACACTGATATGTCTGCCAGACATGCAGAGATGCGATTCGCCACCTGGTCATCGGAAGGGGGAAAGGAGAAGATTAATTGTGTGTCGTCTGCATAGCAATGATAGGAGAGACCATGTGAGGTTATGACAGAGCCAAGTGACTTGGTGTATAGCGAGAATAGGAGAGGGCCTAGAACAGAGCCCTGGGGACACCAGTGGTGAGAGCGCGTGGTGAGGAGACAGATTCTCGCCACGCCACCTGGTAGGAGCGACCTGTCAGGTAGGACGCAATCCAAGCGTGGGCCGCGCCGGAGATGCCCAACTCAGAGAGGGTGGAGAGGAGGATCTGATGGTTCACAGTATCGAAGGCAGCCGATAGATCTAGAAGGATGAGAGCAGAGGAGAGAGAGTTAGCTTTAGCAGTGCGGAGCGCCTCCGTGATACAGAGGAGAGCAGTCTCAGTTGAATGACTAGTCTTGAAACCTGACTGATTTGGATCAAGAAGGTCATTCAGAGAGAGATAGCGGGAGAGCTGGCCAAGGACGGCACGTTCAAGAGTTTTGGAGAGAAAAGAAAGAAGGGATACTGGTCTGTAATTGTTGACATCGGAGGGATCGAGTGTAGGTTTTTTCAGAAGGGGTGCAACTCTCGCTCTCTTGAAGACGGAAGGGACGTAGCCAGCGGTCAGGGATGAGTTGATGAGCGAGGTGAGGTAAGGGAGAAGGTCTCCGGAAATGGTCTGGAGAAGAGAGGAGGGGATAGGGTCAACCGGGCAGGTTGTTGGGCGGCCGGCCGTCACAAGACGTGAGATTTCATCTGGAGAGAGAGGGGAGAAAGAGGTCAGAGCACAGGGTAGGGCAGTGTGAGCAGAACCAGTGGTGTCGTTTGACTTAGCAAACGAGGATCGGATGTCGTCGACCTTCTTTTCAAAATGGTTGACGAAGTCATCTGCAGAGAGGGAGGAGGGGGGGGAGGATTCAGGAGGGAGGAGAAGGTGGCAAAGAGCTTCCTAGGGTTAGAGGCAGATGCTTGGAATTTAGAGTGGTAGAAAGTGGCTTTAGCAGCAGAGACAGAGGAGGAAAATGTAGAGAGGAGGGAGTGAAAGGATGCCAGGTCCGCAGGGAGGCGAGTTTTCCTCCATTTCCGCTCGGCTGCCCGGAGCCCTGTTCTGTGAGCTCGCAATGAGTCATCGAGCCACGGAGCGGGAGGGAGGACCGAGCCGGCCTGGAGGATAGGGGACATAGAGAGTCAAAGGATGCAGAGAGGGAGGAGAGGAGGGTTGAGGAGGCAGGATCAGGAGATAGGTTGGAGAAGGTTTGAGCAGAGGGAAGAGATGATAGGATGGAAGAGGAGAGAGTAGCGGGGGGAGAGAGAGCGAAGGTTGGGACGGCGCGATACCATCCAAGTAGGGGCAGTGTGGGAGGTGTTGGATGAGAGCGAGAGGGAAAAGGATACAAGGTAGTGGTCGGAGACTTGGAGGGGAGTTGCAATGAGGTTAGTGGAAGAACAGCATCTAGTAAAGATGAGGTCGAGCGTATTGCCTGCCTTGTGAGTAGGGGGGGAATGTGAGAGGGTGAGGTCAAAAGAGGAGAGGAGTGGAAAGAAGGAGGCAGAGAGGAATGAGTCAGAGGTAGACGTGGGGAGGTTAAAGTCGCCCAGAACTGTGAGAGGTGAGCCGTCCTCAGGAAAGGAGCTTATCAAGGCATCAAGCTCATTGATGAACTCTCCGAGGGAACCTGGAGGGCGATAAATGATAAGGATGTTAAGCTTGAAAGGGCTGGTAACTGTGACAGCATGGAATTCAAAGGAGGCGATAGCCTGCAGAGTTCTGTCCTACTATCCAGGTCTGTACCCAAACAATTTAAACTTCTACTTTTAAAAATCCACCTCTCTAAAAACAAGTCTCTCACCGTTGCCGCCTGCTATAGACCACCCTCCTGCTATAGACCCCAGCTGTGCTCTGGACACCATATGTGAACTGATTGCCCCCCATCTATCTTCAGAGCTCGTGCTGCTAGGCGACCTAAACTGGAACATGCTTAACACCCCAGCCATCCTACAATCTAAACTTGATGCCCTCAATCTCACACAAATGATCAATGAACCTACCAGGTACCTCCCCAAAGCCTTAAACACGGGCACCCTCATAGATATCATCCTAACCAACTTCCCCTCTAAATGTTATGCAGGTGAATGAGGACCCAAAAGCGACTTGGCGAAAACAGAGTCTTTATTCCAGTAAAGGAAATAGGCAATACTCCTGGACAATCAGAGCAGAAAACAAAACATAAAAAACTTAATTCCACTCGTAGTGACGAGGACAGACTGGAGACTCGACCATTAACTGTAGGTTGCCTCGGGAAGGCACCGACCGTAGCAGACTCAGACACCTGCTCACACGCAGCATCTGAGGGAAACAAGACACGACAGGGCGAGACAAAGACACAGCACGGCGAACAATATACAAGGATCCGACAGGACAGAAACGGAAAACAAGGGGAGAAATAGGGACTCTAATCAGAGGGCAAGATAAGGAACCGGTGTGAAAAGACTAGATGATTGAGTAGGGGAATAGGAACAGCTGGGAGCAGGAACGGAACGATACAGAGAAGAGAGAGAGGGAGGGAAAGAGAAAAAAGGGAACGAACCTAATAAGACCAGCAGGGGGAAAACGAACAGAAGGGAAAGCAAAATGACAAGACAATATAAGACAAAACATGACAGTACCCCCCCACTCACCGAGCGCCTCCTGGCGCACTCGAGGAGGAACACTGGCGGCAACAGAGGAAATCATAAATCACAAACGGTCCAGCACGTCCTGAGAAAGAGCCAACTCCTCTCCTCAGGACCGTAACGGAAAACGATAAAAAGGGAAACTAGGGTACTACTCTAAAAAAAAAATGAGACACGGGTAGAGAACTGAAAGCTTTAGAGCAAACAGGACCAAACAGGCCAGGAGAGTAACAACTAGGGACAGACTGAGACACAGCAAGGGCAGGAACAAGAACAGGAGAGATGCGGTGGCAGGGAACAGACTGAGACCCAGCAAGACCAGGAGCAGAAGCAGAAAAAAAATTACCAGACTTATTCTGCGCGCAGTCCGAACACGCAGCCACGAAACGGCGCGTGTCACGCTCCTGAGTAGGCCACCAAAACCGCTGGCGAATAGAAGCAAGCGTACCCCGAACGCCGGGGTGGCCAGCTAACTTGGCAGAGTGCGCCCACTGAAGAACAGCCAGACAAGTAGAGACAGGAACGAAAAGAAGGTTACTAGGACAAGCGTGCGGCGACGGAGTGTGAGTGAGTGCTTGCTTAACCTGTCTCTCAATTCCCCAGACAGTCAACCCGACAACACGCCCAACAGGAAGGATCCCCTCGGGATCGGTAGAAGCCACAGAAGAACTAAAGAGACGGGATAAAGCATGAGGCTTGGTGTTCTTAGTACCCGGGCAATAAGAAATAACGAACTCGAAACGAGCGAAAAACAACGCCCAACGAGCATGACGCGCATTCAGTCGTTTGGCAGAACGGATGTACTCAAGGTTCCTTTGGTCAGTCCAAACGACAAAAGGAACGGTCGCCCCTCCAACCACTGTCGCCATTTGCCTAGGGCTAAACGGATGGCGAGCAGTTCACGGTTAGCCACATCATAGTTACGTTCCGACGGTGACAGGCGATGAGAAAAATACGCGCAAGGGTGGACCCCATCGTCAGTATCGGAGCGCTGGGACAGAATGGCTCCCACGCCCACCCCCGACGCGTCAACCTCGACAATAAACTGTTTAGTGACGTCAGGTGCAACAAGGATAGGAGCGGATGCAAAACGCTTCTTGAGGAGATCAGAACAACAATCATACGACCGGTGAGGAGGAAGGGAGTTGGTACTGGACCGACTGAAGACCGTGCGCAGACCATGATATTCCTCCGGCACTCCTGTCAAATCACCAGGTTCCTCCTGTGAAGAGGGAGCAGAACAAACAGGAGGAATAGCAGACATTAAACACTTCACATGACAAGAAACGTTCCAGGAAAGGATAGAATTACTAGACCAATCAAAAGAAGGATTATGACACACTAGCCAGGGATGACCCAAAACAACAGGTGTAAAAGGTGAACAAAAAATCAAAAAGAAATGGTCTCACTATGGTTACCAGATACAGTGAGGGTTAAAGGTAGTGTTTCACATAATATACTGGGGAGAGGACTACCATCCAAGGCGAACATGACCGTGGGCTCCCTAACTGTCTGAGAGGAATGTCATGTTCCCGAGCCCAGGCTTCGTCCATAAAACAGCCCTCCGCCCCAGAGTCTATTAATGCACTGCAGGAAGCTGCCGATCCGGTCCAGCGTAGATGGACCGGTAAGGTAGTACAGGTACTTGACGGAGAGGACCGTCTAGTAGCGCTTATCAGTCGCCCTCCGCTTACTGATGAGCTCTGGCCTTTAACTGGACATGAAATGACAAAATGACCAGCGGAACCGCAATAGAGACAGAGGCGGTTGGTGATTCTCCGTTCCCTCTCCTTAGTCGAAATGCGAATACCCCCAGCTGCATGGGCTCAACACCTGAGTCAGTGGGGAAAGATGGTAGTGTCGGAGAGAGGGGAGACACAGTTAACGCGAGCTCTCTTCTATGAGCTCGGTGACGAAGATCTACCCGTCGTTCAATGCGAATAGCGAGTTCAATCAAAGAATCCACGCTGGATGGAACCTCCCGAGAGAGAATCTCATCCTTAACCTTAGCGTGGAGTCCCTCCAGAAAACGAGCGAGCAACGCCTGCTCGTTCCAGTTACTGGAGGCAGCAAGAGTGCGAAACTCTATAGAGTAATCCGTTATGGATCGATTACCTTGACATAGGGAAGACAGGGACCAGGAAGCTTCTTTCCCAAAACTGAACGATCAAAAACCCTTATCATCTCCTCTTTAAAGTTCAGATAATCGTTAGTACACTCAGCGCTTGCCTCCCAGATAGCTGTGCCCCACTGCCGAGCCCGACCAGTAAGGAGTGATATGACGTAGGCAATCCGAGCTCTCTCTCTTGAGTATGTGTTGGGTTGGAGAGAGAACACTATATCACACTGGGTGAGAAAGGAGCGGCACTCAGTGGGCTGCCCAGAGTAACATGGTGGGTTATTAACCCTAGGTTCCGGAGACTCGGAAGACCAGGAAGTAGCTGGTGGCACGAGACGAAGACTCTGATACTGTCCTGAGAGGTCGGAGACCTGAGCGGCCAGGGTCTCAACGGCATGCCGAGCAGCAGACAATTCCTGCTCGTGTCTGCCGAGCATCGCTCCCTGGAACTCGAGAGTAGAGTAGAGAGAATCCATAGTCGCTGGGTCCATTCTTGGTCGGATCCTTCTGTTATGCAGGTGAATGAGGACCCAAAAGCGACTTGGCGAAAACAGAGTCTTTATTCCAGTAAAGGAAATAGGCAATACTCCTGGACAATCAGAGCAGAAAACAAAACATAAAAAACTTAATTCCACTCGTAGTGACGAGGACAGACTGGAGACTCGACCATTAACTGTAGGTTGCCTCGGGAAGGCACCGACCGTAGCAGACTCAGACACCTGCTCACACGCAGCATCTGAGGGAAACAAGACACGACAGGGCGAGACAAAGACACAGCACGGCGAACAATATACAAGGATCCGACAGGACAGAAACGGAAAACAAGGGGAGAAATAGGGACTCTAATCAGAGGGCAAGATAAGGAACCGGTGTGAAAAGACTAGATGATTGAGTAGGGGAATAGGAACAGCTGGGAGCAGGAACGGAACGATACAGAGAAGAGAGAGAGGGAGGGAGAGAGAAAAAAGGGAACGAACCTAATAAGACCAGCAGGGGGAAAACGAACAGAAGGGAAAGCAAAATGACAAGACAATATAAGACAAAACATGACACTAAATACACCTCTGCTGTCTTCAACCAAGATCTCAGCGATCACTGCCTCATTGCCTGCATCCGTAACGGGTCAGCGATCAAACGGCCTCCACTCATCACTGTAAAACGCTCCCTGAAACACTTCAGCGAGCAGGCCTTTCTAATCGACCTGGCCGGGGTATCCTGGAAGGATATTGATCTCATCCCGTCAGTAGAGGATGCCTGGATATTTTTTTAAATGCCTTCTTAACCATCTTAAATAAACATGCCCCATTCAAGAAATTTAGAACCAGGAACAGATATAGCCCTTGGTTCTCCCCAGACCTGACTGCCCTTAACCAACACAAAAACATCCTATGGCGTTCTGCATTAGCATCGAACAGCCCCCGTGATATGCAGCTGTTCAGGGAAGCTATAAACCGTTATACACAGGCAGTTAGAAAAGCCAAGGCTAGCTTTTTCAAGCAGAAATTTGCTTCCTGCAACACTAACTCAAAAAAGTTCTGGGACACTGTAAAGTCCATGGAGAATAAGAACACCTCCTCCCAGCTGCCCACTGCACTGAAGATAGGAAACACTGTCACCACTGATAAATCTACCATAATTGAGAATTTCAATAAGCATTTTTCTACGGCTGGCCATGCTTTCCACCTGGCTACTCCTACCCCGGTCAACAGCACTGCACCCCCAACAGCAACTCGCCCAAGCCTTCCCCATTTCTCCTTCTCCCAAATCCATTCAGCTGATGTTCTGAAAGAGCTGAAAAATCTGGACCCCTACAAATCAGCCGGGCTAGACAATCTGGACCCTTTCTTTCTAAAATTATCTGCCGAAATTGTTGCCACCCCTATTACTAGCCTGTTCAACCTCTCTTTCGTGTCGTCTGAGATTCCCAAAGATTGGAAAGCAGCTGCGGTCATCCCCCCTCTTCAAAGAGGGGGACACTCTTGACCCAAACTGCTACAGTGTCATGTTTGTCATTTATTATCATGTCTTGTCCCTGTGCTCCCCATGCTATTCGTTTCCCTCTGCTGGTCTTATTTGGTTCTTTCCCTCCTTCTATCCCTCTCTCTCCCCCTCCCTCTCTCACTCTCTCGCTCTCTCTTCTCTCTATCGTTCCGTTCCTGCTCCCAGCTGTTCCTATTCCCCTAATCATCATTTAGTCTTCCCACACCTGTTCCCGATCCTTTCCCCTGATTAGAGTCCCTATTTATTCCTTTGTGATCCGTTCCTGTCCCGTCGGTTCCTTGTTTTGTATTCACCATGCTGTGATTGTGTTTCGCCCTGTCCTGTCGTGTTTTTTTGCCTTCATCAGATGCTGCGTGTGAGCAGGTGGCTCTATCAACTACGGCCTGCGCCTACCCGAAGCGACCTGCAGTCTGTGGCCGCTTCTCTAGTTATTCCCCTCTACAGACTAGAGGATTTTTGTTATTCCCTGTTTGGATTTAAATAAACTCTGTTTCTGTTAAGTCGCTTTTGGGTCCTCTTTCACCTGCATGACAGAAGGAACCGACCAAGGAATGGACCCAGCGACTTCAGACGCTCGTTACACTGCCGTCGAGATCCAAGGAGCCATGCTCGGCAGACACGAGCAGGAATTGTCTGCTGCTCGCCATGCCGTGGAGAACCTGGCCGCTCAGGTTTCCGACCTCTCTGGACAGTTCCAGAGTCTACGTCTCGTGCCACCTGTTACTTCCTGGCCTGCCGAGCCTCCAGAACCTAGGGTTAATAACCCACCTTGCTACTCCGGGCAGCCCACTGAGTGCCGCTCCTTTCTCACGCAGTGTGAGATTGTGTTCTCTCTCCAACCCAACACATACTCTAGAGAGAGCTCGGGTTGCTTACGTCATTTCACTCCTTACTGGCCGGGCTCGAGAATGGGGCACAGCTATCTGGGAGGCAAGGGCTGATTGCTCTAACAAATTCCAGAACTTTAAAGAGGAGATGATTCGGGTTTTTGACCGTTCAGTTTTTGGTGGGGAGGCTTCTAGGGCCCTGGATTCCTTATGCCAAGGTGAACGGTCCATAACGGATTATTCCATTGAGTTTCGCACTCTTGCTGCCTCTAGTGAGTGGAACGAGCCGGCGCTGCTCGCTCGTTTTCTGGAGGGACTCCACGCAGTGGTTAAGGATGAGATTCTCTCCCGGGAGGTTCCTTCAGATGTGGACTCTTTGATTGCTCTCGCCATCCGCATAGAACGACGGGTAGATCTTCGTCACCGGGCTCGTGGAAGAGAGCTCGCATCAACGGTGTTTCCCTGCTCCGCATCGCAACCATCTCCCTCCTCTGGCTTTGAGACTGAGCCCATGCAGCTGGGAGGGATTCGCATCTCGAATAAGGAGAGGGAACGGAGGATCACCAACCGCCTGTGCCTCTATTGCGGAGTTGCTGGACATTTTGTTAATTCATGTCCAGTAAAAGCCAGAGCTCATCTGTAAGCGGAGGGCTACAGGTGAGCGCAACTACTCAAGTCTCTCCATCAAGGTCCTGTACTACTTTGTCGGTCCACCTACGCTGGACCGGTTCGGGTGCTACATGTAGTGCCTTGATAGACTCTGGGGCTGAGGGTTGTTTCATGGACGAAGCATGGGTTCGGAAACATGACATTCCTTTCAGAGAGTTAGATAAGCCTACGCCCATGTTCGCCTTAGATGGTAGTCATCTTCCCAGTATCAGATTTGAGACACTACCTTTAACCCTCACAGTATCTGGTAACCACAGTGAGACTATTTCTTTTTTGATTTTCCGTTCACCGTTTACACCTGTTGTTTTGGGTCATCCCTGGCTAGTATGTCATAATCCTTCTATTAATTGGTCTAGTAATTCTATCCTATCCTGGAACGTTTCTTGTCATGTGAAGTGTTTAATGTCTGCCATCCCTCCCGTTTCTTCTGTCCCTACTTCTCAGGAGGAACCTGGCGATTTGACAGGAGTGCCGGAGGAATATCATGATCTGCGCACGGTCTTCAGTCGGTCCCGAGCCAACTCCCTTCCTCCTCACCGGTCGTATGATTGTAGTATTGATCTCCTTCCGGGGACCACTCCTCCTCGAGGTAGACTATACTCTCTGTCGGCTCCCGAACGTAAGGCTCTCGAGGATTATTTGTCTGTGTCTCTTGACGCCGGTACCATAGTGCCTTCTTCTTCTCCGGCCGGGGCGGGGTTCTTTTTGTTAAGAAGAAGGACGGTACTCTGCGCCCCTGCGTGGATTATCGAGGGCTGAATGACATAACGGTTAAGAATCGTTATCCGCTTCCCCTTATGTCATCAGCCTTCGAGATTCTGCAGGGAGCCAGGTGCTTTACTAAGTTGGACCTTCGTAACGCTTACCATCTCGTGCGCATCAGAGAGGGGGACGAGTGGAAAACGGCGTTTAACACTCCGTTAGGGCATTTTGAGTACCGGGTTCTGCCGTTCGGTCTCGCCAATGCGCCAGCTGTTTTTCAGGCATTAGTTAATGATGTTCTGAGAGACATGCTGAACATTTTTGTTTTTGTCTATCTTGACGATATCCTGATTTTTTCTCCGTCACTCGAGATTCATGTTCAGCACGTTCGACGTGTTCTACAGCGCCTTTTAGAGAATTGTCTCTACGTAAAGGCTGAGAAGTGCTCTTTTCATGTCTCCTCCGTTACTTTTCTCGGTTCCGTTATTTCCGCTGAAGGCATTCAGATGGATTCCGCTAAGGTCCAAGCTGTCAGTGATTGGCCCGTTCCAAGGTCACGTGTCGAGTTGCAGCGCTTTTTAGGTTTCGCTAATTTCTATCGGCGTTTCATTCGTAATTTCGGTCAAGTTGCTGCCCCTCTCACAGCTCTTACTTCTGTCAAGACGTGTTTTAAGTGGTCCGGTTCCGCCCAGGGAGCTTTTGATCTTCTAAAAGAACGTTTTACGTCCGCTCCTATCCTCGTTACTCCTGACGTCACTAGACAATTCATTGTCGAGGTTGGCGCTTCAGAGGTAGGCGTGGGAGCCATTCTATCCCAGCGCTTCCAGTCTGACGATAAGGTTCATCCTTGCGCTTATTTTTCTCATCGCCTGTCGCCATCTGAGCGCAACTATGATGTGGGTAACCGTGAACTGCTCGCCATCCGCTTAGCCCTAGGCGAATGGCGACAGTGGTTGGAGGGGGCGACCGTTCCTTTTGTCGTTTGGACAGACCATAAGAACCTTGAGTACATCCGTTCTGCCAAACGACTTAATGCCCGTCAAGCTCGTTGGGCGTTGTTTTTCGCTCGTTTCGAGTTTGTGATTTCTTACCGTCCGGGTAGCAAGAACACCAAGCCTGATGCCTTATCCCGTCTGTTTAGTTCTTCTGTGGCTTCTACTGATCCCGAGGGGATTCTTCCTTATGGGCGTGTTGTCGGGTTAACAGTCTGGGGAATTGAAAGACAGGTTAAGCAAGCACTCACGCACACTGCGTCGCCGCGCGCTTGTCCTAGTAACCTCCTTTTCGTTCCTGTTTCCACTCGTCTGGCTGTTCTTCAGTGGGCTCACTCTGCCAAGTTAGCTGGTCATCCCGGTGTTCGAGGCACTCTTGCGTCTATTCGCCAGCGCTTTTGGTGGCCGACTCAGGAGCGTGACACGCGCCGTTTCGTGGCTGCTTGTTCGGACTGCGCGCAGACTAAGTCGGGTAACTCTCCTCCTGCCGGTCGTCTCAGACCGCTCCCCATTCCTTCTCGACCATGGTCTCACATTGCCTTAGACTTCATTACCGGTCTGCCTTTGTCTGCGGGGAAGACTGTGATTCTGACGGTTGTCGATAGGTTCTCTAAGGCGGCACATTTCATTCCCCTCGCTAAACTTCCTTCCGCTAAGGAGACGGCACAAATCATTATTGAGAATGTATTCAGAATTCATGGCCTCCCGTTAGACGCCGTTTCAGACAGAGGCCCGCAATTCACGTCACAGTTTTGGAGGGAGTTCTGTCGTTTGATTGGTGCGTCCGTCAGTCTCTCTTCCGGGTTTCATCCCCAGTCTAACGGTCAAGCAGAGAGGGCCAATCAGACGATTGGTCGCATACTACGCAGCCTTTCTTTCAGAAACCCTGCGTCTTGGGCAGAACAGCTCCCCTGGGCAGAATACGCTCACAATTCGCTTCCTTCGTCTGCTACCGGGTTATCTCCGTTTCAGAGTAGTCTGGGTTACCAGCCTCCTCTGTTCTCATCCCAGCTTGCCGAGTCCAGCGTTCCCTCCGCTCAAGCGTTTGTCCAACGTTGTGAGCGCACCTGGAGGAGGGTGAGGTCTGCACTTTGCCGTTACAGGGCACAGACGGTGAGAGCCGCCAATAAACGCAGGATTAAGAGTCCAAGGTATTGTTGCGGCCAGAGAGTGTGGCTTTCCACTCGCAACCTTCCTCTTACGACAGCTTCTCGTAAGTTGACTCCGCGGTTCATTGGTCCGTTCCGTGTCTCCCAGGTCGTCAATCCTGTCGCTGTGCGACTGCTTCTTCCGCGACATCTTCGTCGCGTCCATCCTGTCTTCCATGTCTCCTGTGTTAAGCCCTTTCTTCGCACCCCCGTTCGTCTTCCCTCCCCCCTCCCGTCCTTGTCGAGAGCGCACCTATTTACAAGGTACATAAGATCATGGACATGCGTTCTCGGGGACGGGGTCACCAATACCTAGTGGATTGGGAGGGTTACGGTCCTGAGGAGAGGAGTTGGGTTCCGTCTCGGGACGTGCTGGACCGTTCACTCATCGATGATTTCCTCCGTTGCCGCCAGGATTCCTCCTCGAGTGCGCCAGGAGGCGCTCGGTGAGTGGGGGGTACTGTCATGTTTGTCATTTATTATCATGTCTTGTCCCTGTGCTCCCCATGCTATTCGTTTCCCTCTGCTGGTCTTATTTGGTTCTTTCCCTCCTTCTATCCCTCTCTCTCCCCCTCCCTCTCTCACTCTCTCGCTCTCTCTTCTCTCTATCGTTCCGTTCCTGCTCCCAGCTGTTCCTATTCCCCTAATCATCATTTAGTCTTCCCACACCTGTTCCCGATCCTTTCCCCTGATTAGAGTCCCTATTTATTCCTTTGTGATCCGTTCCTGTCCCGTCGGTTCCTTGTTTTGTATTCACCATGCTGTGATTGTGTTTCGCCCTGTCCTGTCGTGTTTTTTGCCTTCATCAGATGCTGCGTGTGAGCAGGTGGCTCTATCAACTACGGCCTGCGCCTACCCGAAGCGACCTGCAGTCTGTGGCCGCTTCTCTAGTTATTCCCCTCTACAGACTAGAGGATTTTTGTTATTCCCTGTTTGGATTTAAATAAACTCTGTTTCTGTTAAGTCGCTTTTGGGTCCTCTTTCACCTGCATGACATACAGACCTATATCTATCCTACCATGCCTTTCTAAGGTCTTCGAAAGCCAAGTCAACAAACAGATTACCGACCATTTCGAATCTCACCATACCTTCTCTGCTATGCAATCTGGTTTCAGAGCTGGTCATGGGTGCACCTCAGCCACGCTCAAGGTCCTAAACGATATCTTAACCGCCATCGATAAGAAACATTACTGGGCAGCCGTATTCATTGATCTGGCCAAGGCTTTCGACTCTGTCAATCACCACATCCTCATCGGCAGACTCGACAGCCTTGGTTTCTCAAATGATTGCCTCGCCTGGTTCACCAACTACTTCTCTGATAGAGTTCAGTGTGTCAAATCGGAGGGTCTGCTGGCCGGACCTCTGGCAGTCTCTATGGGGCTGCCACAGGGTTCAATTATTGGACTGACTCTCTTCTCTGTATACATCAATGAGGTCGCTCTTGCTGCTGGTCTCTGATCCACCTCTACGCAGACGACACCATTCTGTAAACTTCCGGCCCTTCTTTGGACACTGTGTTAACAACCCTCCAGGCAAGCTTCAATGCCATACAACTCTCCTTCCGTGGCCTCCAATTGCTCTTAAATACAAGTAAAACTAAATGCATGCTCTTCAACCGATCGCTACCTGCACCTACCCGCCTGTCCAACATCACTACTCTGAACGGCTCTGACTTAGAATACGTGGACAACTACAAATACTTAGGTGTCTGGTTAGACTGTAAAATCTCCTTCCAGACACATATCAAACATCTCCAATCCAAAGTTAAATCTAGAATTGGCTTCCTATTTCGCAACAAAGCATCCTTCACTCATGCTGCCAAACATACCCTTGTAAAACTGACCATCCTACCAATCCTCGACTTTGGCGATGTCATTTACAAAATAGCCTCCAATACCCTACTCAACAAATTGGATGCAGTCTATCACAGTGCAATCCGTTTTGTCACCAAAGCCCCATATACTACCCACCATTGCGACCTGTACGCTCTCGTTGGCTGGCCCTCGCTTCATACTCGTCGCCAAACCCACTGGCTCCATGTCATCTACAAGACCCTGCGAGGTAAAGTCCCCCCCTTATCTCAGCTCGCTGGTCACCATAGCATCTCCCACCTGTAGCACACGCTCTTTCTTTCTTTGGCCGCCTCTCCTTCCAGTTCTCTGCTGCCAATGACTGGAACGAACTACAAAAATCTCTGAAACTGGAAACACTTATCTCCCTCACTAGCTTTAAGCACCAACTGTCAGAGCATCTTACAGATTACTGCACCTGTATATAGCCCACCTATAATTTAGCCCGAACAACTACCTCTTTCCCAACTGTTTTTAATTTATTTTTTTATTTTGCTCCTTTGCACCCCATTATTTTTATTTCTACTTTGCACATTCTTCCATTGCAAAACTACCATTCCAGTGTTTTACTTGCTATATTGTATTTACTTTGCCACCATAGCCTTTTTTGCCTTTACCTCCCTTCTCACCTCATTTGCTCACATTGTATATAGACTTGTTTATACTGTATTATTGACTGTATGTTTGTTTTACTCCATGTGTAACTCTGTGTCGTTGTATCTGTCGAACTGCTTTGCTTTATCTTGGCCAGGTCGCAATTGTAAATGAGAACTTGTTCTCAACTTGCCTACCTGGTTAAATAAATAAAATAAAATGCATATCCGACCATCACCCCTGATGAGACAAATCCGTGACTCGTCAGTGAAGAGCACTTTTTTGCCAGTCCTGTCTGGTCCAGCGACGGTGGGTTTGTGCCCATGGGCGACTTTGTTGCCGGTGATGTCTGGTGAGGACCTGCCTTACAACTGTCCGCAATAGGGCTTGTAAGGCCTGTCTGAGCACTGATGGAGGGATTGTGCATCCCTGGTGTAACTCAGGCAGTTGTTGTTGCCATCTTGTACCTGTCCTGCAGTTGTGATGTTCAGATGTACCGATCCTGTGCGGGTGTTGTTACATGTGGTCTGCCACTGCGAGGACGATCAGCTGTCCGTCCTGTCTCCCTTTAGCGCCGTCTTAAGCGTCTCACAGTACGGACATTACAATGTATTGCCCTGCCCACATCTGTAGTTCTCATGCCTCTTTGCAGCATGCCTAAGGCACATTCAAGCAGATAAGCAGGGACACTAGGCATCGTTCTTTTGGTGTTTTTCAGTCAGTAGAAAGTCCTCTTCAGTGTCCCAAGTTTTCATAACTGTGACCTTACTTGCCTACTGTCTGTAAGCTGTTAGTGTCTTAACGACTGTTCCACGGGTGCATGTTTATTAATTGTTTATGGTTCCTTGAACAAGCATGGGAAACAGTGTTTGAACCCTTTACAATGAAGATCTGTGAAGTTATTTGGATTTTTGCGAATTATCTTTGAAAGACAGAGTCCTGAAAAGGGGAAGTTTTTTTTGCTGAGTTTATATATCTCCCTTAACATTTCCTTGTCAATTTATATGATAGGCTACATTGATTTAGCGTTATCCTATAATGTAGACAAAAAATATTCTCCTACAGAAAGGATTTGAAGGTAAGGCACTGTTCTTGAGTGTGATGCACTGCAGGTGACTTTTAATGATGAGTCCTTTTAGGTGGGTCGGTGTGCATGTATAAGTTCACTAATTCTCTATGTCCATTCATAAAGTTTTCTAAAATAGCTTAGACTGTCTGGACTTTATCTCTTTTTGCAGGGTCAGCATATATGCAAGGAATGACGACAGGTGCCAGTTTTGCATTGGCTCTCTTATTAAATGGGATGCAATTGAATGAAACGTAGCCAAGCTGCGTTTCAATAAAATTCATGATTCATCCTATCGGATACTTAGCCTATATCCTAATATTTTCAGTAGCATATTTTTCCGAAAGTATATCATTTGATCTCATTACTGTGTCCCCTCTTACCACTTTTAACAACATATTGCCATATGGAATAACCACAGCAGCATTAGTGACGTTATGCGAAATGCTCTGAAAAGTGGAGAGAAAAAAACGCATCGGACTTAGTATGAATGGTTTAGTGTGTCAAAATTCAAATTCCTCTCCAATCTGACATTTTATTAATTTGTATATTAAAATAATATTTAGAGGTTATAACTTGAATATTAATCAAATGCTACTGATAATAACGAAGTGTCATGGTTATAGTGAAGTTGCAATGAAAAGCCACATGTTTCTTTTGAACGGTTATGTCGGTTACTGTGTACATTGGCCTGGCCAATTACCATGATTTCAAATTCCATACTGTCACAGCATATTGCTTGATCGCTAACAGCTAATCGCCATATGGGTGTTTAGCAAGCCAACCGCATGCTAGGTAATGCTAGTATCAACTGCTCATCCAACACAGTTGAAACTATAGCAAGCCTTAATTGGTCATCTCACAGCTATAAAGCGTCAGCTTCCCCACTAAGGTATACGGTGATAACTTGAAATCTGAGGAAGAAAGCTTATGGTTTGGGTTAGGCAGTAGTAACTATTTCAAATGAAGCTTTACCTCTGAAAATATTCTTAATGATGGAAAGACCCAGAAAAGTTTAGCTGACGACAGCCTTACTCCATCCGAGTAGCACAAGATATCACGCTGGTCGACTGCTGAACAGTGTGTGTAGCGGCCAGCACAACGGTGGTAGATATGAGTCATGCTCCACTACAATGACTGTAGCAGTGTGAGCGGCATCAGGGTATTAGATGCCTTGCATACGCACCATGTACAAGCATGCATGATAATGCACGTAAACTTGTTTACCACTATCCTAAAATGATGTGTGCCATCGTACTGCGATGCTCCAAGCAGATGCTATTGAAGGGGTAGACAGTGTTGGCATCTGTCACCACAACATCGTGTGCTATTGGCAATAGCAATAATAGCAACCATGCCATAACGACTATGTGCAGATCATACAAGACGTAACAAGCAATGCATGAATTAGCACAAGATCATGGATACGGAGCCAAACCATGCACATGCTCCCATGAATGCAATATCGGCAGCCATTCCATTTATGCAGTACTGTGTGTAGATAATGAAGCAAAGAATATCAGCTACAACCTGAATGTGTTATCATTCCCCACAGCATAAGAGTTGAAGCCTAAAACGCTTGATAGAACTAAATTAATTAATAACAGTAGCGAATGCATGATTACTAGAATGAAACGATCACTAAAATTAGCATACAAAAGCATATGATAGAATTAGAATAGAGTCACAAAACTGTCACTCAAATAATACTAATAGAATGCAGATGGACTGACAGGAAGGACTACATATGTAAAATGCATGATTTAAACCTGGCTAATAAATCAGCCTAAACCTACTGCTGCAGATAAGGATGAAGTAAATGTAACTACTTTGTCTGAAACTATGCTGTAAAATGTATGCCAATAGTTTGACTCGTGAAACAGTATGCACAAATGTGCTAGCAGACACTCCTGATTTGATCAAATCAAACTTTGTCACATGCTCCAAATACAACAAATGTAGACCTTACTGTGAAATGCTTACTTACAAGCCCAACAGTGCAGTTCAAGAAAGAGTTAAGAAAATATTTACCTAATTAAAAGTAACGCAATAAAATAATAACGAGGCTATACACAGGGAGTACAGGTTAGTCGAGGTAATGTGTCCATGTAGGTAGGGGTGAAGTGACTATGCATAGAGCAGAAAAGCAGCAGAAGTGTAGCTATACAAGTACACTAGTCCAGACCAGTCTGCAAGTTCATTTGAATGCATTTCTAGCTTTAAAATGTATCAGGGAAAAAGGTTCCAAAGAATAATAACCATAGTTAGAAATCATTTGTACAACATTTACAATGTGACTGCTGGCGCAAGTCACAATAACTAATGTGATTGGGATGATCCCTAAAATGTAGAATATTGCTGGAAGGCACCGTATCAGCAGTCTCGTGAGGTGCACGACATGCAGTGATAGTTAGGCTACTTTCGATATTGATGCTACACTAAACAAATTACTGACTGCATAGAGACTGAAATACTATCGAATCGCCATAAGTACCTGCTCCTGATCAGAAGGCATTGCTGCTCACTCATGGAATATCAACGCCTAGGCCTCTATAGCTATCCTGGCATTGGCTACTTTCTAATTGTATGGATGAGGGATGATTCTCCACGATGGGGTGTGAGTTCACCGAGCGCACAGACTTCCTGAAATCTGGCATTGGGAACAAAGTAGGCTATACAATAGGCTACTCCCGAGACGACTAATTATACTAAGCTAGCTAGTGTCAGGATTTGGCCAGGGTTGTTCCGGTTTTTGGTCACTAGATGCCCCCATTGTGCCTTTTGACCTTTTGTTTTCCCTTGATCCCCATTATTTTTTGTATTTATTTTACCTTTATTTAACCAGGCAAGTCAGTTAAGAACATATTCTTATTTTCAATGACGGCCTGGGAACAGTGGGTTAACTGCCTGTTCAGGGGCAGAACGACACATTTGTACCTTGTCAGCTCGGGGGTTTGAACTCGCAACCTTCCGGTTACTAGACCAACGCTCTAACCACTAGGCTACGCTGCCGCCCCAATTATTTGCACCTGTGCCCTCGTTTCCCCTGATTGTATTTAAACCCTTTGTTTTCTTCAGTTCTTTGCTCTGTGTTTGTATGTTAGCACCCAGCCCTAGTACTCTTGTTGATCCCGGTGGACTCTCTTGTGGAATTCTGTTTTTTGTTCTTGTTTGTTTGTTTTTGAGTATCTTTGAGGCTTTTTGTGCTTTACCTTCCACCTTGTGGATTTACCTTTTTTGTCTTAGAGGTTTGTTCTTGTGGAATTCCTTTTGAGGTTGTGGAGTTACATGTTTTCCTGAAGAACTTCACTTTTTACTTCATTAAATACACCGTCTCAAGTACTGCTGTGTCTGCCTCATCTTCTGGGTTCTGCCGACTATTCGTGGCTCAGTTGGTTAAGTGACTGTTTCTCACTCCGGAGACCTGGGTTTGTAACCGGGTCCTGACAGCTAGTTTGTAGCTGGCTATTGATGGACAACATTCATGCAGCAACATAGTTGATCCTCACAATCAATGACATCCCCCGCAGCAGCCATACATTTCATCATGAGCATATTGAACCATGTGTGTGAGGTTAAAACACAGCTAGCGAGCATTCACTAAGAAAATGTTTCATGAAGCGGCAGCATGGCGATGAACCGCTAGCTGCAGCATTACTAGCAGTAGCAGCAAGCGGCAGCAGGATGTGTGAGCAGAACCGGTCAGCTTAAGTGGGCCACCAAGTAAGGTAGGCGTGATTGCACCAATTAGATATTAGTAATAATCTCGGATGAGGTGGGCACTCAAAGGTTCCCTTTCTGAACTGGCTTCTCTTTATGGACACCATGGAATCTCTGGGAAATATCAATGCAATGGAATCGAATGAAACATTTTTGGGGGTTTTCTTTTTCATGCACACCAAGTGTACCAGTTATTTGTGTCTGTAATTAACTGAAATGTTCCCCTGTAGGTGTTCATCTGCATTCTTTTCGGAGGAGCGGACTGCACTGAGGCAGAAGATGCGTCTGCTGCAGCAGAGGAAGCTTGCCGACGTGTCACACTGCAAAGACCTCCCCGATGAGATTCCCCTGCCGCTTGTCATAGGAACCAAAGTCACTGGTACAACACTGTTGTCATGGCAACCAAAGTGACTTGTTAAATATCAGCAGCCCTTACCCTAAAAGTAGCTATCATCGTCACCTGTAAAATATCCACAAACCTGTAGCCATAGCAACCAAAGTCACCTGCAAATATCTCCAGATTAAATTTCCTTGTTTTTGTATGTGCAGCCAGCTTTGACTATTGATGATGTCTGTGTGTATTCCAGCTCGACTCAGGGGAGTCCATGACGGCCTGTTCACTGGGCAGATTGATGCTGTGGATACAGGCGCTGCCACTTACCGTGTGACCTTTGACCGGAATGGGCTGGGCACACACACTGTGCCTGACTACGAAGTGTTGGTATGCCTGCCTAGCCTTCATAACACTCATTCAGCATTATGTTAGAACCGGGATTCTAACCTCATCAGACATCACAGACACAAACACATAAGTCTTTGGCCATCACTAGCAGTTTTGTCCAAGCCCCAAGAAAGCATTACCAACCTAGAAGACGATACATTTTTCTTCCTCGATCACGCTCATATGCTTTCGGAAAATCAGCAGCAAGGGAGGGATCATGTACGAGATATTGCCAATACCATGGTGATTTATTGCATTACCAGCTAGAGTTTATTTAAAATATCTGTTGTGTTTCTTCCCTCTCCAGAGTAACGAGCCTAACGAGACCATGCCCATCTCAGCCTTTGCCCAGAAACAGAGACCATCCCGCTTTCAGAACTTCATGACCCCACCTAGGGAAACTTACCCCTCTGCCACCACACCCGTCCTCATGGTAAGCATGAAACAAGGGCTTCAGTGCACATTATAGTTGCCTTTCCAGTTTTATTTGTGATCATGTGAGATTACGGGGAATGCTTCATGTACTTTATTGCTATAAGATGAATATGACGGACCTTTAATATTGTTTTGTTTATTTGGAATTGACACGTCAATTCTGTGACAGGACAATGACACCCTCATCAGCCAGTCTCCATGGAAAAGCAAACTCTCCGGAGCTGAAGGGGATACACTCGGCGGATTCCCTGTCAAGTTACTCGTTCAAGTGGTGAGTGTTCCTGTCTTGGCTTTGCCTCTAGGATCATATATCATAGTGTAAATATGTCCCACTAAAATCTCTCCCTCTCCTCTATATCCTAGACGAGGCTTTCCAAGATCCTTATGATCAAGAAGGAACACATCAAGCACTTGAAAGATATGAACTCAGAGGCTGAAAAACTGGTATGGTCATAGATAGTTCTATAACAATATTATAACAGAATATTTTCAAGACAGTATATTCAGTCAAAGAAATGTGGAAATAAGTGACAAAGAGTAAATGTATACCACTTAACATTGATATGTGTGTTTGTCTTTGTAGAAGTCATACTCAATGTCTATAGGCCTGGAGTTCAAGAAGCGTTATGCCACCACAGTCCTGGAGCTGGAGCAGCTCAATACGGACCTGAACAAGGTGCTGCACGAGGTCCAGCAGTTCTGCTGCGAGGTGAGGACTTATTTCGGGCTCATCAAATAAATGGGCTATATTTGATAGTTTTGCAGCAAAATGTGTAGCATGTAGCCAAGCCTCTTGTGAGGGTACTTAGTGAGAAGACATACCGAAGACTAGCAAAACATCAGCAATAGTTGTTTTAGATTGTCATCAGCGAAAGGGCGTCTTAATAATAATGTAAATAAAATATGTTTTTGTTTCCAAAGCTTATATGAACTTCTTTCTCTTCAGCTGCTCCCAGAACAGTTTTGCAACAACATGAATCTAAGTATCTATGTCCCTGCGCCCTCTCTAGCTGGCCCCAGATCAGGGCATGGCACCTGCAGACCGGCCCACAGAGCTGCGTCAGCACTGTGAGGAAGAGGCCAAGGAGATAGTGCAGCAGACCAACTCCCTCCGCGACGACCAGCAGTGAGTTTCTAACTCCAGCCTCACTCACCTCATCTCAGGCCTCACCGCCTTGTTGCTTCAGATCAAGGTTAGTGTAAGGTACACACACAGAGCCTCACAACCCTACTCAAGTTATTTGTTTGCCTGATCATGTATTTGTTTGTGCTCCAGTGTCTGGCTGAGGGAGGAGACCTGAACTCCTTTGAATTTAAATCACTGACGGACTCTCTGAATGACATAAAGAGCTCAATAGACCCCTCCAACCTCAGGTGAGTGCCTCTACATATCACACTCATTCTCTGCCCCAATGTTTTGTCCTATTTAGAGTTATGCAGGGAGATGGATGGAGGTGATAGAAGTCTTCAGAGAAAGGTCTATAAATATGGCCAAGATGACGGGTGCATGTTCACATGGTCAAAATGTGTGTGTCTTGTCTGTGCAGTTGCTTCCAGAACAACGTAGAGATCCACGTAGCACACATCCAGAGTGGCCTGAGTCAGCTGGGAAACCTGCATGCCTTTGCAGCCAACAACACCAACATGGTCTGAAGCCGGTATCATTACCACACACAGAGAGCAGCCTGGTCAGCACCAACTAAGTGGAACATACACACACACACCATCTCGAATGACTGAAAGAAAATATGTCCTTTGTGGATCCCCTAACTTCCCTCCAAGAAAGGCCCCACTGAAATGATCTAGTTCAACATGTATTTTTTAGGTTGTGGGGAAATATCCTGATTTTTATCAGTCTGTCGTCGACTTTTATTGTGGATGTCTTTTGAAAATGATTTGTTTACTATAATGAAAACTGACATTTTAATGTCAAAAAATTGCCCTGGTCTCTAAACTAGATTTTGGTCATTGCGGGAATTCACGCACATTTCCTGTTGTAGATGATTCTATAGTCTCATGGGCCAAACAGTACGTTAAACAGTTTCTATAATAATCCACATTTATTTATTTATTTTTGAGTGATATAACAATTTACCATTTGGAGCTTCCCTTTGAGTCAATGTTTTGTGTTCCTTTACTCAACTGGTAGTAAGCACAGGGGAGGCTAAAGAATGTTTTGTACATTTTCTTTATTGTGGATATATATAGAATGCCTTTATGATTACTAGGATTTATCATCAACATTTCTGTAACATACTCAAAGATGGCTTTTGTAATTTTGTGTGCACTGAAGAGATTTTTGTAATAGGAGGTTTGACAGTCTCGAACAGGGCATTGCTGTTGCTGAAGGCTCACATCAGGCCTACATCACTGATGTAACCGAATTTCAAACACAAAACTGAGTTGGTAAAGTTTGTTACCAGAATTTCTCCATTTCATAATTGGTTTTGTAAATCTGTATATGGAAATGCCCCAGGGCAATTGTAAATATGCCTTGTTGTCATTTTGTATTAAACATATTGCAAAGCAAACTGATTACATGCATTTGTACACAGTGCTGGTACATTAAATGTTGTATATATTTTATTTTGCATGTTTGCAAACGAAGATAATTAAAATATGTATTTAAATATACTAGTGTTTATTTATAACAAACTTACATCATTTCATTTTGAAGTTAATTAAGAACCCACCACTTTTTGTTGTTGCTGTGACAGAAAATGTACATAAAATTTCAAAAGCCGGACATGGCACTATTTTCCCACTCTGAATCTCATCAGAATACTCTTGCTCCTCACTGGCACAAATAGGAAAGGAGTGGCCAAAGGTGTCTGGTCTTCACTTGAGGATGCTGGACTTAACATGCTTTGGAGAGGACCTGCCGAAGTTGTTCTGTGATTGAATTGGAGGGATTTACCACTCATCTCTGGACCAATGGTTTCATTTGAGAGAAAGTTCTCATATTCAACCAGGACATGTTTTGGCCCTGTGCTAACGCTTATGTTGTTTAAAGACTTGATGTAATGTCCATTTTCTTTGTGATACAGATGAGTGTTGTTGCACGGAACCGCAATGCTCAACTCGTCGAAACAGAGACCATCTCGCTTTCAGAACTTCATGACCCCACCTAGGGAAACTTACCCCTCTGCCACCACACCCGTCCTCATGGTAAGCATGAAACAAGGGCTTCAGTGCACATTATAGTTGCCTTTCCAGTTTTATTTGTGATCATGTGAGATTACGGGGAATGCTTCATGTACTTTATTGCTATAAGATGAATATGACGGACCTTTAATATTGTTTTGTTTATTTGGAATTGACACGTCAATTCTGTGACAGGACAATGACACCCTCATCAGCCAGTCTCCATGGAAAAGCAAACTTTCCGGAGCTGAAGGGGATACACTCGGCGGATTCCCTGTCAAGTTACTCGTTCAAGTGGTGAGTGTTCCTGTCTTGGCTTTGCCTCTAGGATCATATATCATAGTGTAAATATGTCCCACTAAAATCTCTCCCTCTCCTCTATATCCTAGACGAGGCTTTCCAAGATCCTTATGATCAAGAAGGAACACATCAAGCACTTGAAAGATATGAACTCAGAGGCTGAAAAACTGGTATGGTCATAGATAGTTCTATAACAATATTATAACAGAATATTTTCAAGACAGTATATTCAGTCAAAGAAATGTGGAAATAAGTGACAAAGAGTAAATGTATACCACTTAACATTGATATGTGTGTTTGTCTTTGTAGAAGTCATACTCAATGTCTATAGGCCTGGAGTTCAAGAAGCGTTATGCCACCACAGTCCTGGAGCTGGAGCAGCTCAATACGGACCTGAACAAGGTGCTGCACGAGGTCCAGCAGTTCTGCTGCGAGGTGAGGACTTTAAAGACTTGATGTAATGTCCATTTTCTTTGTGATACAGATGAGTGTTGTTGCACGGAACCGCAATGCTCAACTCGTCGAAACAGAGACCATCTCGCTTTCAGAACTTCATGACCCCACCTAGGGAAACTTACCCCTCTGCCACCACACCCGTCCTCATGGTAAGCATGAAACAAGGGCTTCAGTGCACATTATAGTTGCCTTTCCAGTTTTATTTGTGATCATGTGAGATTACGGGGAATGCTTCATGTACTTTATTGCTATAAGATGAATATGACGGACCTTTAATATTGTTTTGTTTATTTGGAATTGACACGTCAATTCTGTGACAGGACAATGACACCCTCATCAGCCAGTCTCCATGGAAAAGCAAACTCTCCGGAGCTGAAGGGGATACACTCGGCGGATTCCCTGTCAAGTTACTCGTTCAAGTGGTGAGTGTTCCTGTCTTGGCTTTGCCTCTAGGATCATATATCATAGTGTAAATATGTCCCACTAAAATCTCTCCCTCTCCTCTATATCCTAGACGAGGCTTTCCAAGATCCTTATGATCAAGAAGGAACACATCAAGCACTTGAAAGATATGAACTCAGAGGCTGAAAAACTGGTATGGTCATAGATAGTTCTATAACAATATTATAACAGAATATTTTCAAGACAGTATATTCAGTCAAAGAAATGTGGAAATAAGTGACAAAGAGTAAATGTATACCACTTAACATTGATATGTGTGTTTGTCTTTGTAGAAGTCATACTCAATGTCTATAGGCCTGGAGTTCCAGAAGCGTTATGCCACCACAGTCCTGGAGCTGGAGCAGCTCAATACGGACCTGAACAAGGTGCTGCACGAGGTCCAGCAGTTCTGCTGCGAGGTGAGGACTTATTTCGGGCTCATCAAATAAATGGGCTATATTTGATAGTTTTGCAGCAAAATGTGTAGCATGTAGCCAAGCCTCTTGTGAGGGTACTTAGTGAGAAGACATACCGAAGACTAGCAAAACATCAGCAATAGTTGTTTTAGATTGTCATCAGCGAAAGGGCGTCTTAATAATAATGTAAATAAAATATGTTTTTGTTTCCAAAGCTTATATGAACTTCTTTCTCTTCAGCTGCTCCCAGAACAGTTTTGCAACAACATGAATCTAAGTATCTATGTCCCTGCGCCCTCTCTAGCTGGCCCCAGATCAGGGCATGGCACCTGCAGACCGGCCCACAGAGCTGCGTCAGCACTGTGAGGAAGAGGCCAAGGAGATAGTGCAGCAGACCAACTCCCTCCGCGACGACCAGCAGTGAGTTTCTAACTCCAGCCTCACTCACCTCATCTCAGGCCTCACCGCCTTGTTGCTTCAGATCAAGGTTAGTGTAAGGTACACACACAGAGCCTCACAACCCTACTCAAGTTATTTGTTTGCCTGATCATGTATTTGTTTGTGCTCCAGTGTCTGGCTGAGGGAGGAGACCTGAACTCCTTTGAATTTAAATCACTGACGGACTCTCTGAATGACATAAAGAGCTCAATAGACCCCTCCAACCTCAGGTGAGTGCCTCTACATATCACACTCATTCTCTGCCCCAATGTTTTGTCCTATTTAGAGTTATGCAGGGAGATGGATGGAGGTGATAGAAGTCTTCAGAGAAAGGTCTATAAATATGGCCAAGATGACGGGTGCATGTTCACATGGTCAAAATGTGTGTGTCTTGTCTGTGCAGTTGCTTCCAGAACAACGTAGAGATCCACGTAGCACACATCCAGAGTGGCCTGAGTCAGCTGGGAAACCTGCATGCCTTTGCAGCCAACAACACCAACATGGTCTGAAGCCGGTATCATTACCACACACAGAGAGCAGCCTGGTCAGCACCAACTAAGTGGAACATACACACACACACCATCTCGAATGACTGAAAGAAAAGATGTCCTTTGTGGATCCCCTAACTTCCCTCCAAGAAAGGCCCCACTGAAATGATCTAGTTCAACATGTATTTTTTAGGTTGTGGGGAAATATCCTGATTTTTATCAGTCTGTCGTCGACTTTTATTGTGGATGTCTTTTGAAAATGATTTGTTTACTATAATGAAAACTGACATTTTAATGTCAAAAAATTGCCCTGGTCTCTAAACTAGATTTTGGTCATTGCGGGAATTCACGCACATTTCCTGTTGTAGATGATTCTATAGTCTCATGGGCCAAACAGTACGTTAAACAGTTTCTATAATAATCCACATTTATTTATTTATTTTTGAGTGATATAACAATTTACCATTTGGAGCTTCCCTTTGAGTCAATGTTTTGTGTTCCTTTACTCAACTGGTAGTAAGCACAGGGGAGGCTAAAGAATGTTTTGTACATTTTCTTTATTGTGGATATATATAGAATGCCTTTATGATTACTAGGATTTATCATCAACATTTCTGTAACATACTCAAAGATGGCTTTTGTAATTTTGTGTGCACTGAAGAGATTTTTGTAATAGGAGGTTTGACAGTCTCGAACAGGGCATTGCTGTTGCTGAAGGCTCACATCAGGCCTACATCACTGATGTAACCGAATTTCAAACACAAAACTGAGTTGGTAAAGTTTGTTACCAGAATTTCTCCATTTCATAATTGGTTTTGTAAATCTGTATATGGAAATGCCCCAGGGCAATTGTAAATATGCCTTGTTGTCATTTTGTATTAAACATATTGCAAAGCAAACTGATTACATGCATTTGTACACAGTGCTGGTACATTAAATGTTGTATATATTTTATTTTGCATGTTTGCAAACGAAGATAATTAAAATATGTATTTAAATATACTAGTGTTTATTTATAACAAACTTACATCATTTCATTTTGAAGTTAATTAAGAACCCACCACTTTTTGTTGTTGCTGTGACAGAAAATGTACATAAAATTTCAAAAGCCGGACATGGCACTATTTTCCCACTCTGAATCTCATCAGAATACTCTTGCTCCTCACTGGCACAAATAGGAAAGGAGTGGCCAAAGGTGTCTGGTCTTCACTTGAGGATGCTGGACTTAACATGCTTTGGAGAGGACCTGCCGAAGTTGTTCTGTGATTGAATTGGAGGGATTTACCACTCATCTCTGGACCAATGGTTTCATTTGAGGGAAAGTTCTCATATTCAACCAGGACATGTTTTGGCCCTGTGCTAACGCTTATGTTGTTTAAAGACTTGATGTAATGTCCATTTTCTTTGTGATACAGATGAGTGTTGTTGCACGGAACCGCAATGCTCAACTCGTCGAGTCTCATTTGCTCAACTTTGCGCCTATTCACCTCCCTGGCATCATAAACACAAATGATAGTCGAGTGTATGTGGTTGCCCGTGTTCCTGGGTAGTGTTGCCTTCACACGTTTCTTCCACCCGGGTGTGAAGTGGTGGTCTGAATTAGTTCCTGACTGAATCTCTTGGGGCATTAGGTTATAGGGTTGTGTGAACGGAGCCACAGAGGTGTTGGCAGCAACACCGTTGAGATTCATGGACAAAGGCAACCCTTCCTGGTGATGGGATTTGGCTCATCGGTTCTGTAACCACACCTTATTGCATTTTAAAGTTGTGGTTTAGTGGCTAGTAGTCCAATACCAATTTATTGTCATGGAAACTGATTTGAGTCTTAACCGACTTGAAATGTGTTGCCTTACCTGAATTCTGGGTTCTGGTTGGCCAGTGAGAGCCTCAAGTCAGTAGTAGTAGTCAGCGGCAGTAGATGTCAGGGTATTTGGTGTCAGAGTACACTTCCTCCGGCACCCCTATTTACTGCTGGTTGATGGGTCAGCAAAGCCATGCTATCCGCTCTTGGCCTCGTGGGGTTTGCAGAGTTGAAATTACTTATCCTATCGGCAGAACCATAAATGGTGTTCAAACCAAGAATTATGGCATGAGTATAACAACGTAACCAATGTAGACCGTGTTAAAACTTACACAGTAACCAACCTGAATGCAGCATGCTATTCCCCTCAATGTGTCCTCGGTACATCTGGAATTGATTTAGGTCCCTCAGTTTTCCGTGGACGGCAGACATATTACTCGTGTTTTATTCCTAAAATGTGACACCACAATGGCCAGATCCCTGGTCTTATATCCGCCCTCATCTCCTTGTGAATGAAGGTGTCTAGTAACGGATTACATTGTTAAATTAGCCTACCCAGACTCACACATCTATTACATTGTGAAAGTGTTTCATAATAAATTACCATGGGAATGATGTTACTTCTTTTTGACTGTCTGTTTGGCAAAGTCAAAGACTCACTAGCCCTACTATTCATAAGATCTGGTTTGGTATTTTAATTAAAGGCTGGAGAAAGTTGATTAGTTCTTTTTACTTTCAAACATCAAACAGCAGTGAGCTGCTGGCTGGGCAGGGCATCATGCACACGCCAGTGATCAGCTGAGCTGTTTATAGCAGGCACTGGCAGCTATTGGAGAGACAAATCATGTCAACCATCATATGATGTTCTGTTGTCTATTCTATTTAGGCCTGTAACCTGTGGGTGATGATACAAAGGATCACAATACAATCATATTTGTCACATGCTTCGTAATCAACAGGTGAAGGCTAACTGAAATATTTCCTTAGGTGCGTTTCCAACAATGCAGAGTTAAAGTCAAAATAGAAATAGTGACACGAGGAATAAATACACCGTAAATAAGAACGAGTAAAAAATAACATGGCTATATACAGGGAGTATCAATACCAAGTCGATGCGCAGGGGTACCAGGTAATTGAGGTAGCTATGTACATATAAGTAGGGGTAAAGTGACTAGGCAACAAATCAAATCAAATGTATTTATATAGCCCTTTGTACATCAGCTGATATCTCAAAGTGCTGTACAGAAACCCAGCCTAAAACCCCAAACAGCAAGCAATGCAGGTGTAGAAGCACGGATAGATCATGGACTGAGCTGTAAGCAGCAGCGTATGTGGTGAGTGTGAAAGTATGTGTGCACATGTTATGTGTGTGTGGGTGTATGCAGTTTGGGTTTAGGGGTGTGAGTGTGTGGTTAGAGTCCAGTGTGTGTGTGAATGTTCAGTGCAAGAAATGTAGTAAAAAAAGGTCAATGCAGGAAGTCCGGGGTGCCATTTTATTAGCTATTTAGCAGCATTGTTTAGCAGTCTTATTGTTTGGGGTAGACACTGTTCAGGGTCCTGCTGGTTCCAAACTTGGTGCACTGGTACTGCTTGCCATACATTAGCAGAGAGAACAGTTATTTTTTTCAGCCTCCCTGAAGGAAAGAGACGATGTCGTTCCCTCTTCAAAACTGTGTGGACCGTGTTAATTCCTTAGTGATGTGGACACCGAGGAACTTGAAGCTCTCAACCCGCCTCATCGTCCTCGTTGATCAGTCCTAACACCGTTGTGTAATCAGCCAACTTGATGATGGTGTTGGAGTTGTGCACAGCCACGCAGTCATGGGTGTACAGGGAGAACAGAAGGGGACTAAGCACACAACCCTGAGGGGCCTCCATGTTGATGGTCAGCATGGCAGATGTGTTGTTGCCTACCTTCACCACCTGGGGGCAGCCCATCAGGAAGTACAGTTGCAGAGGGAGGTGTTCAGTCCCAGGGTCCTGAACTTGGTGATGAGCATGGAGGGGACTATGGTGTTGAATGCTGAGCCATAGTCAATAAACAGCATTCTTACATAGGTATTCATTTTGTCCAAGCAAGGGGATACCTAGTCAGTTGCACAAGTGAATGCATTGAACTGAAATGTGCCTTCAGCATTTCACGCAACAATGACCAGCCTTTCAAAGCATTTCATGGCTATGGATGTGAGTACTATGGGGCGATAGGCATTTAAGCAGGTTACCTTGGTGTTCTTGGGCACAGGTACTATGGTGGTATGCTTGAAACAAGTTAGTATTACAGACCGGATCAGGGATAGGTTGAAAATGTCAGTGAAGATGTCAGCGCATGCTCTAAGTATGCCTCCTGGTATTCTGTCTGGCCTTGTGAATGGTGACCTGTTTAAAGGTCTTCCTCACATCGACTACAGAGAGCGAGATCACACTGTCGTCAGGAAAAGCTGATGCTCTCAAGCATGGTTCAGTGTTGCTTGCCTCGATGCGAGCATAGAAGGCATTTAGCTCATCTGGTTGGCTCGTGACGCTGGGTAGCTCGCAGCTGGGTTTCCCTTTGTAATCCGTGATTTTTGTAAGCCATACCACATCTGACGAGCGTCATAGCCAGTGTAAGAGGATTCGATCTTAGTCCTGTATTGATGCTTTGCTTGTTTGATGGCTTGTCGGAGGTCGTATTGTGATTTCTTATAGGCGTCCGAATTAGTCACACTCCTTGAAAGTGGGCTTTAGCTCTGTGCGGATGTTGACTGTAATCCATGTCTTCTGGTTGGGGTATGTACATACCAGTGGAGGCTGCTGAGGGGAGGACGCTCATAATAATGCCTGGAATGGAGTGTCAAGCACATGGTTTCCATGTAGTTGATACCATTCCATTGACTCCATTCCAGCCATTATTATGAGCCGTCCTCCCCTAAACAGCCTCCACTGGTACGTACAATCACTGTGGGTATGATGTCGTCGATGCCCTTATTAATGAAGCCGGTGACTGATGTGGTAAACTCCTCAATGTTATTGGATGAATCCCCTAACACATTCCAATCTGTGCTACCGAAACAGTCCTGTAGTTTAGCAACCGCTTCATCAGACAACTTCCGCATTGAGTGCGTCACTGGTACTTCCTGTTTGAGTATTTGCTTGTAAGCAGGAAGATAGAGTTATGGTCTGACTTGCCAAAGGGGGGGGGGGCAAGGAATGACCTTGTATGTGTTTCTGTGTGTGGAGTAAAGGTGATCTAGAGTTTTGTCATCAATAGTTGCACAGGTGACATGCTGATGAAAATGAGGTATAACGGATTTCAGTTTCCCTGCATTAAAATCATCGGCCACGAGAACCCTCTGAATGTATATTTTCTTGTTTGCTTATGGCCCTATACAACTTGTTGAGTGCTATCTTAGTGCCCGCATTGGTTTGTGGTGGTAAATAAACAGCTACAAAAAATATAAATGATAAATAGTATGGTTTGCACCCAAGACTTCCTTAACATTAGAGATTGTGTACAAGCCGTTGTTACTTGTTAAGAAAGAGACACACCCTTCCTCCTTCCATCTTACCCAAGTCTGCAGTCCGGTCTTGGCAATATATAGACAAACAGCAAGATATATATCCATATCATCGTTCAGCCACGACTCTGAGAAACATATGATATTACAGTTTTCAGGTCCCATGGATAGGATAGTCTCGAATGGAGCTCATCCAGTTTGTTCTGCAGTGATTGCACGTTCGCCAATAGAATGACGGCCTATTTGCTCGCCAACATAGTTTTGTCAGGCTACCTACTCGCCTGCCTCTCTTTAGCTGCCGCTTCCTCTTTCGAGTCCTGGGGATTAAGGCCTGGTTGGAGTAAGCAGAACATCCAGAGCATTTTGTCCAAATCGAGGTTAGTGATTGCTGTTCTGATGTCCAGAAGCTGTTTTCCATTTTAGGAAATGATGGCGGAGACAGTATGTACAAAAAAGTTATCAGCGTAAAAAAATATATATATATCCACTGCAACACCATCTTTTCTTTTTGTTATTAATTGTGAGCGGACCAAGTAATTGGGAGTCACTCTAAAGCGGGAAGGTGGAATAAACGAGTCAGGAGTAGGTTTTCTTGATTGAACACATCTTCTCTATTGATGGCATTTGGTCAACACAAACACTCCAACATAATCAATGGAAATCTTCCAAGGAAAAACATACATCTGCTTCTCCAGATGAAACAGGAACACAATAGGATTATCTTTAAACTACAACAAAATCACTGGATTGTTACCGTCTTAGTGGTTTTTCCTGGATAGCTCCTCTCTCGGTGGCCATCTTCCAGAGATAGTTTTCCCCTCCCTCTCTCTGCTGGTTCCAGTCTCTCTCTTATAGGGGAAGGAGAGTAGTAATTAGTACCGTCAGCTATGCTTATAATTGCCTCTGGTTACCTTGTCTCCCCTGCCTTGTTGGGCTACTATCTGTGAGCCCAGCTTGCCCTCTGGTGGTCTTTCCACATAATCTAAAACTGTAAAACCCTATTAGCCAAGTAATTGCATTTTTTTTTAATTGAACGGGGTTCGTATTTGATGCATATTGCATTGGAGGGTCTAGTTCATTGGTATGGTTGAGGGAAAATAGAACTCATAGCCCCATAAAAATGATGCATGAAGATATTTCTATAAACTAGGTTACCAGTGAGGATTTCCTACGCTGGACAACTTCTTACTTGACAATAATCTACCAATTTCTTTAATGTCATTACATTAAGCTATAAGGGAGAAAATAGCTCTATTCAATCAAATTCACAAGTCCTTTTCTGTCCTTGCATTTATGGCAGTGAAGTTGTTATCATATAGGCCTATTAAATTATAGGCCTCAGTTAAATTAGACACTGAACTTGAACCTTTTAAGAATCCTGGATCTAACTGTCTTTGTATAGAAATCTCAGACATGCAATCTCAACCACACTGCACACTGCCCTAACCCATCTGGGCAAGAGGAATACCTATGTGAGAATGCTGTTCATCGACTACAGCTCGGCATTTAACACCATAGTGCCCTCCAAGCTCGTCATCAAGCTTGAGACCCTGGATCTCGACCCCGCCCTGTGCAACTGGGTACTGGACTTCCTGACGGGCCGCCCCCAGGTGGTGAGGGTAGGCAACAACATCTCCACCCCGCTGATCCTCAAGACTGGGGCCCCACAAGGGTGCGTTCTGAGCCCTCTCCTGTACTCCCTGTTCACCCACGACTGCGTGGCCACGCACGACTCCAACTCAATCATCAGGTTTGCGGACGACACAACAGTGGTAGGCTTGATTCCCAACAACGACAAGACGGCCTACAGGGAGGAGGTGAGGGCCCTCGGAGTGTGGTGTCAGGTTTTAACCTCACACTCAACGTCAACAAAACTAAGGAGATGATTGTGGACTTCAGGAAACAGCAGAGGGAACACCCCCCTATCCACATCGATGGAACAGTAGTGGAGAGGGTAGTAAGTTTTAAGTTCCTCGGCGTACACATCACAGACAAACTGAATTGGTCCACCCACACAGACAGCATCGTGAAGAAGGCGCATCAGCGCCTCTTCAACCTCAGGAGGCTGAAGAAATTTGGCTTGTCACCAAAAGCACTCACAAACTTCTACAGATGCACAATCGAGAGCATCCTGTCGGGCTGTATCACCGCCTGGTATGGCAACTGCCCCGCCCACAACCGTAAGGCTCACCAGAGGGTAGTGAGGTCTGCACAATGCATCACCGAGGGCAAACTACCTGCCCTCCAGGACACCTACACCACCCGATGTCACAGGAAGGCCATAAAGATCATCAAGGACAACAACCACCCGAGCCACTGCCTGTTCACCCCGTTATCATCCAGAAGGCGAGGTCAGTACAGGTGCATCAAAGCTGGGACCGAGAGACTGAAAAACAGCTTCTATCTCAAGGCCATCAGACTGTTAAACAGCCACCACTAACATTGAGTGGCTGCTGCCAACACACTGTCATTGACACTGACCCAACTCCAGCCACTTTAATAATGGGAATTGATGGGAAATGATGTAAAATATATCACTAGCCACTTTAAACAATGCTACCTAATATAATGTTTACATACTCTACATTATTCATCTCATATGTATACGTATATACTGTACTCTATATCATCTACTGCATACTTATGTAATACATGTATCACTAGCCACTTTAACTATGCCACTTTGTTTACATACTCATCTCATATGTATACACTGCACTCAATACCATCTACTGTATCTTGCCTAAGCCGCTCTGTACCATCACTCATTCATATATCTTATGTACATATTCTTTATCCCCTTACACTTGTGTCTATAAGGTAGTAGTTTTGGAATTGTTAGCTAGATTACTTGTTGGTTATTACTGCATTGTCGGAACTAGAAGCACAAGCATTTCGCTACACTCGCACTAACATCTGCTAACCATGTGTATGTGACAAATAAAATTTATTTGATTTGATTTATCTAGGTAACATTTTGAGTCTCCTTATGTTACGGGTGAAAGCTGTTTTCATGGGCACACCAAGACGCAGCCGGTGGAGAAGAGGTATTTGGAGTGGACTTCTGGTCTGACTCAGGAGGCGTGCACACCATCCACCACTTCTAAGTATTTTACTCGCAAATGTTCAGTCCTAAGACAAAAAAGTAGACGAGCTCAGGGCGAGGATCTCCTTCCAGAGAGACATTAGGGACTGTAACATACTCTGTTTCACGGAACCATGGCTCTCCCCAGATACACTGTCCTTCTCTATACAGCCAGCTGGGTTCTCAGTACATTGCACAGACAGCAATAAAGAACTCTTCTGGCAGAAGAAAGGCTGTGGTGTATATTTCATAATTAACTACTCATGTTTCTTGGTAATTTCTCTGCCTAGAAGGCCAGCATCCCGGAGTCGCCTCTTCACTGTTGATGTTGAGACTGGTGTTTTGCGGGTACAATTTAATGAAGCTGCCAGTTGAGGACTTGTGAGGCGTCTGTTTCTCAAACTAGACATGTACTTGTCCTCTTGTTCAGTTGTGCACTGGGGCCTCCCACTCCTCTTTCTATTCTGGTTAGAGCCAGTTTGCGCTGTTCTTTGAAGGGAGATGTACACAGCGTTGTACCAGATCTTCAGTTTCTTGGCAATTTCTTGCATGGAATAGCCTTCATTTATCAGAACAAGAATAGACTGATGAGTTTTAGAAGAAAGGTATTCCTTTCTGGACATTGTCAGCCTGTAATCGAACCCACAAATGCTGATGCTCCAAATAGTCTAAAGGCCAGTCTTATTGCTTCATTAATCAGGACATCAGTTTTCAGCTGTGCTAACATAATTGCAGAAGTGTTTTCTAATGATCAATTAGCCTTTTCAAATGATTAACTTGGATTAGCTAAAATAACGTGCCATTGGAACACAGGAGTAATGGCTGCTGATATTGGGCCTTTGTACGACTATGTAGATATTCCAGAAAAATCCGGCATTTTTGTAGCATGAGTACTACAGGCAATGTTTTGATAGAACTTCAGTAGCATTTTCCTCAAATTTGATTTTCCCTGGCACCAGGGCCCTCAGTCAAAAGTTTAGACACACCTACTCATTCAAGGATTCTTCTTTATTTTTACTTTTGTCTACATTGTAGAATAATAGTGAAGACATCACAAGTATGAAATAACACATATGGAATCATGTAGTAAGCAAAAAAGTGTCCATCTGTACATGTGTGTATAGTGTGTATGTTACCGTGTGTGTTTGTATGCTTGTGCTTGTGTCTGTGCCTGTGCCTATGTTTGTGTTGTTTCACAGTCTCCGGCTGTACCATAAGATGGATTTTTATGTTTTTAAAATCTGATTCTACTACTTGCATTAGTTACATGATGTGGAATAGAGTTCCATGTACTCATGGCTCTATGTAGTACAGTGCGTCTCCCATAGTCTCTTCTGGATTTAGGGACTGTGAAAAGACCTCTGGTGGCATGTCTTGTTGGGTATGCATGGTGTCTGAGCTGTGTGCTGGTCTTTTAAACAGACAGCTCAGTGCTTTGAATATGTCAATACATCTCACAAATACAAATAGTGATGAAGTCAATCTCTCCTCCACTTGGAGCCAGGAGAGATTGACATGAATATTATTAATGTTAGCTCTCTGTGTACATCTAAGGGCAAGTCGTGCTGCCCTGTTCTGAGCCAATTGCAATTTTCCTAAGTCCCTCTTTGTGGCACCTGACCACACAACTGAACAATAGTCTGGATGCGACAAAACTAGGGACATGCCTTGTTGATAGTTCTGTTAATAAGGTATTATGGACAGACTTCTCCCCATCTTTGCTACTGTTGAATCAATATGTTTTGACCATGACCTCAACTTGCTCAATTTCCACATGAATTATTACAAGATTTAGTAGAGGTTTAGGGTTTAGTGAATTATTTGTCCCAAATACAATGCTTTTAGTTTTAGAAATATTTAGGACTAACGTATTCCTTGCAACCCACTCTGAAACTAACTGCAGCTCTTTGTTAAGTGTTGCGGTCATTTCAGTCGCTGTAGTAGCTGACGTGTATAGTGTTGAGTCATCCACATACATAGACACACTGGCTTTACTCAAAGCCAGTGGCATGTCATTAGTAAAGATTGAAAAAAGTAAGGGACCAAGACAGCTGCCCTGGGGAATTTCTGATTCTATGTTGGAGAGGCTTCCATTAAAGAACACCCTCTGTGTTCTGATAGACAGGTAACTCTTCATCCACAATATAGCAGGGGATGTAAAGTCTAACAAAACAGCCCCCACAATCTTTTTATCATCAATTTCTCTCAGCCAATCATCTGTCATTTATGTAAATGTTGTGCTTGTTGAATGTCCTTCCCTATAAACGTGCTGAAAGTCGGTTTTCAATTTGTTTACTGTAAAATAGCATTGTATCTGGTCGAACACAATTTTTTCCAAAACTTTACTACGGGTTGGTAACAGGGTGATTAGTTGGCTGTTAGAAACCGTAAAGGGGGCCTTACTATTCTTAGGAAGTGGAATAACTTGTTCTTCGTTCCAATCCTGAGAGCACACACTTTCTAGTAGGCTTAAATTGAAGAGATGGCAAATAGGAGTGGCAATATCATCCCCTATTATCCTCAGTAAATTTCCATCCAAGTTATTAGACCCCGGTGGCGTGTCATTGTTGATAGACAACAATAATTTTTACACTGAGCAGCTACATGTCCCATTCTTTGGCATTTAAAAATCTGCAGTGCAAATGTGACAAATTCTCTAACATTGAAACTAAGGAATCCTATCTGTACTTTTACCTGCAAGACTTTCTCAAACCTCAGCATCATCTTCACCTGACTCACTAGCAGTTTCGAACACAACCTCAGTTTCTGCTTTCTTCTTCACCTGACTCAGAGAAACTGGCCAATGTTCTCCCAACCCCATGTGCCCTGTTGCTTATGGTGCTTTCATGTCAATTGGGAAGTAAAAAAAAAAAAACAGGTCAAATCACGACATCAGTGATCTTCAGGTCGGATTTTTTTTTCGGGTTCCAAGTTGTTTGGAATGTTCTGTAGTTTGAGATTTCTCAGTTCCGATTTCCCAGTTGTTGTGAACGCAGCATTAGGTCCTGTCTTGGTACGTCATTATTTACATCTTGTAACAGTATCTACCGGAACTTCCGCTAAAAACGGAAGTAGGTACGTGGCCGCTTCAGGCAGCTGACATTCTGCATGATGGCGACAGAGGTTCAGAGCGCCGACCTCAACAATGGCAGTTCTAGCCGGCTCGAAGTCTCCATCGACGGCCTCACCCTCAGCCCCGACCCCGAGGGCGAGCAAGTCGCAGAACCTGATCATAATACCGGGGACCAGAGCGCCACCGACGATACGGAAGAAGGCGAGTCTTCCAAAACCACGATAGAGAGGAAATGGGGCTTTGGTTTGCTGGAGCTATACAGACTAGCCTTGAAATTCTTCAAAGGTATTTTATATTCGTATTTGATAAAATGTATAATAGCCTTTTCACGATTTGACTAGGTAACGTTAGACAGCTTTTCATCCCTGTGTTCGTTGTTTTCTTGCGGTGCACTAGCTAACATTTAGCTCAACGTTAGCTAGCTAGCCACTTGCTAATGATGCTTGGCTAACTGACAACATGAAGCAAATTGAAGCTTTTTCATCCACCAGAATCTCTGAATTCCAAATGTACCTGCATGATTGCTGGATTGTGTCTCTTGTTGTTCAGACAACGCAAGAATAAAAGGCTAACTGTAATGTTTAGAGTCCAGATTAAAGATGAGGCGACAGTTAACTTGACATGTAAATGTGTCTATGGTCATGTGGATCCTCCACGTAGCTAACTATCTGTCAGTCTCTAGAGTCTAGTGAATGAGAATCCAGTTATGTGACAGGCACACACCCTCCACTAACCCATGATCATGTCTCGGTTCCATTACACATTGGACGAAGGGTGTTCTGTATGGGGGAGTTTTGTTACGAGCCCCACTGCCGTATATCCATGTTACTGCCCGTGTTTACAGTCGACTACCTGTGCTAATTAGCGATCTGCATCTCATAACACTTGTGGATAAACGGAAGATGGACGCCACAAACGTGTTACTGAAAAATAAGGTTCGCTGCAACTGTGTTAAAATTGTACAGTGTGTATTTTGCATATATGAAACTAGATGTATTTATGTTTCTAGAACAATACCGCAATTGACAACCGATACATTTTAGATGGAGTATTTGGCCGTTTTGGCGTCCAGAGCCAATTCACCATCCATAGCCTCTACGAATCCGAGATTGGAAGACTCCTCTCTCTTATCTAACCTGAAGGCTCACTTTCACTTTCAGTGTACAGTCCCATTACAAGTCAGAATGTTGAATTAGCTTCATTTGAACATACTATTCCTGTTGTCTGCAGTTTTTGTCCTTTATGTAGGAGGTAATCTGAGACAAAGTATCCACAAAGTAGTGTTAGTAACCAGACTTTCAGTACAATGGTCTCTATCGGTTTTCTATTTCTGGTTTGTGTTTTCAATACCGATGCAATTCGCTTGCGACTTGCACGATATATCAATAATGGCTGAGATTGATTTACATTTTATTAGGAGTTATTTTAGTCCAGGGGCTAGTCTTCCAAGACTCCTTAAGAAATGCAAAAAAACAGACTGAACATTATCCCACACAGTCGGCTGGCAAATTTAACAAGCACTAGCAGCTTATTGCGAGGTAACTTCCTTCGGTTGACAATGTTTGGTTACATTCGGCTGTTTTCATATTGTACATCTCATGAAATGTGTTACGAGATACAAGCGATAGAATATACTGTCACCTCAAGAAGTCGAATAAACATTACTTTACTGTGGACATTTGATCTCTACCTTCCGGCAAAAGGACCAACAGCACGGGCAACCAATAAAGTAAACTCAAATATTATTTTATTCAACATTCTGGCTTGTAGAGCCTGTGGTCTTTTTTATGGTGACTTCTTTCAGACTGACAAACCATGTGAACACCTGCTCGTCGAACATCTAATTTCATGGGCATAAAATCATGGGCATTAATATGGAGTTGGTCGCCCTTTGCTGCTATTACAGCTTCCAATCGTACAGGAAGGCTTTCCACTAGATGTCGGAACATTGCTGCTGGGACTTTCTTTCCATTCAGCCACAAGAGCAATAGTGAGGTCCAGCACTGATGTTGGGCAATTTGGTCTGGCTCGCAGTCAGCGTTACAATTCATCCCAAAGGTGTTCAATGTGGTGGTCAGGACTCTGTGCAGGTCAGTCAATTTCTTCCACACCGATCTCGACAAACCATTTTTACGGTGAATTTCGCTTTGTGCACGGGGGCATTGTCATGCTGAAACAGGAAAGGGACTTTCCAAAAATTTTGAAGCACAAAATCGTCAAGTGTCATTGAATGCTGTTGCATTAAGATTTCCCTTCATTGGAACTAAGGGGCCACCTAGCATGAACCATGAAAAACAGACCCAGACCATTATTCCTCCTCCACTAAACTTTACAGTTGGCACTATGCATTGGGGCAAGTAGCGTTGTCCTGCCATCCGCCAAACTCAGATTCGTTCGTCAGACTGCCAGAAGGTGAAGCGTGATTCATTGCACAGGAGAGCATGTTTCCAATGATCCAGAGTACGGTGGTGAGCTTTAATCATTCCAGCCTACACTTGGCATTGTGCATGGTGATCTTAGGATTGTATGCTGCTGCTCGGCCATGGAAACACATTTCACAAAGCTCCCTTTGAACAGTTCTTGTGCTGACGCTGCTTCCAGAGGCAATTTGGAATACGGTAGTGAGTATTGCAACTGACGATAGCCCTTAAAAATTGTCTAAGCGCTTCAGCACCACTTCCCAGCTGAGCTGTTGCGCTTAGACGTTTCCACATCACAATAATAGCACTTACATTTGACCCGGGGCAGCTCTAGCAGGGCAAAAATTTGACGAACTGACTTGTACAGTCGTGGCCAAAAGTTGAGAATGACACTCATTTTCACAAAGTCTGCGGCCTCAGTTTGTATGATGGTAATTTGCATATACTCCACAATGTTATGAAGAGTGATCAGATGAATTGCAATTAATTGCAAAGTCCCTCTTTGCCATGCAAATGAATTGAATCCCACCCAAAACATTTCCACTGCATTTCAGCCCTGCCACAAAAGGATGAGCTGACATGTCAGTGATTCTCTCGTTAACACAGGTGCGAGTGTTGACTAGGACAGCATCACTCTGTCATGCTGATTGAGTTCAAATAACAGACTGGAAGCTTCAAAATGAGGGGGGTGGTGCTTGTAATCATTGTACTTCCTCTGTCAAACATAGTTACCTGCAAGGAAACACGTGCTGTCATCATTGCTTTGCACAAAAAGGGCTTCACAGGCAAGGATATTGCTGCCAGTAAGATTGCACCTAAATCAACCATTTCTCAGGTCATCAAGAACTTCAAGGAGAGCGGCACAATTGTTGTGAAGAAGGCTTCAGTGCGCCCAAGAAAGTCCAGCAAGCGCCAGGACCGTCTCCTAAAGTTGATTCAGCTGCGGGATCGGGGCACCACCAGTACAGAGCTTACTCAGGAATGGCAGCAGGCAGGTGTGAGTGCATCTGCATGCACAGTGAGGCGAAGACTTTGAGGATGGCCTGGTGTCAAGAAGGGCAGCAAAGAAGCCGCTTCTCTCCAGGAACATGTCAGGGACAGACTGATATTCTGCAAAAGGTCTGGGTAAAATCCTTTTCTCTGATGAATCCCCTTTCCGATTGTTTGGGGCATCCGGAAAAAAGCTTGTCCGGAGAAGACAAGGTGAGCGCTACCATCAGTCCTGTGTCATGCTAACAGTAAAGCATCCTGAGACAATTCATGTGTGGGGTTGCTTCTCAGCCAAGAGAGTGGGCTCACTCACAATTTTGCCTAAAACACAGCCATGAATAAAGAATGGTACATTTACATTTAAGTCATTTAGCAGACGCTCTTATCCAGAGCGACTTACAAATTGGTACCAACATATCCTCCGAGAGCAACTTCTCCCAACCATCCAGGAACAGTTTGGTGACGAACAATGCCTTTTCCAGCATGATGGAGCACCTTGCCACAAGGCAAAAGTGATAACTAAGTGGCTTGGGGAACAAAACATATTTTGGGTCCATGGCCAGGACAATTCCCAGAACTTAATCCCATTGAGAACGTTTTGGCACCTTTTTTGCAAGCTTTTAAATGATATCAAGCTAAACCTTTAATCTAACTGCACTGTCTGATTTACAGTAGCTATTACATCAAACATGCCATGCGATTGTTTGAGGACGGTGCCCCACAAAATATCTTTTCACCGGCACAGGTTTCATAAATTCTCAATTGGCGTTTTAAATATTCACTTTTTGAGTCTTCCTCAGATGTCATCTAAAGGGTCCCAGCTATAATATGTAGTGTCGTTTTGTTAGATAAAAAAAAAAATTATATCCCAAAACGTCAGTAGCTGTTGCCATCGATTTGAGTAATCCACTCTTTCAACATGCAGAGAAAGGAATCCAAAAATCTACCCCTAAACTTTGTTTCAACAAGTCAAAATAAGTTTCTATTTACTCCTCAGATACCCTAAAATGTAATCAAACTATAATATTTCTTATCGAAATAAGTATGTTCAATAGGAAACCGATTTTAGCAGGTGAGTCCTGTCTTCATGGCACGTGCAAACATGAATTTCCAAGACTCTCCCTGTACAAAACCGGATATTTCTTATTCGTTTTTGAAGTTACAAGCCTGAAACCTTGAACCTATACTGCTGACACCCTGTGGAAGCCATAGGAATTGCATCCAGGGAGATATTTTCAGTGTGCCCTTAGACTGGACATTTTAAGAGGATGGTCTCTCAAAAAAGAAATTCTGGTTGGTTTTTCTTTGGATTTTCTCCTACCATATCTATTATTTTCCTACATTATTTTAACATTTCTACAAACTTCAGTGTTTTCTTTCCAATGGTACCAATTATATGCATATCCTGGCTTCAGGGCCTGAGCAACAGGCAGTTTACTTTGGGCACGTCATTCAGGCGGAAATTTAGAAAAAAAGGGGCCAAGCCCTTTAACCTTTTCCAGTGATAACTTGGATGTCTAATCCAGGGTAGGCCGTCATTGTAAATAAGATTTTTTTCTTCACTGACTTGCCTAGTTAAATTAAAAAATATATATATATGATATGAGTGTGGTGGTAATTTACCAGCATTGTGACCAGAAATACAACTTTCCCGAGTTCGATCCTTTATTCTTACCCCCCAGGGCAATTGAACTTATCCCAGACGCTGCTCCAAGATGCCACAGATGGGGGGGGGGGGGGGGTATATTTTTATGCAAAAACTCTCTACCGTTGTTACTCTCCCTCCCGGGATGGCTACAAGGCCCTCCCCCCGTCCTGCCTTTGGCAAATCAGATCACGACTCCATTCTGCAGAAACTCAAAACTCAAAGTGCCCATGCTAAGGTCGATTCAATGCTGGTCTGACCAGTCAGAATCCATGCTTCAAGATTGTTTTGATCACGTGTACTGGGATATTTTTCCGGGTTTTCTCTGAGAATAACATTGACACATACACGGACACGGTGACATACTTCATCAGGAAGTGTATAGGAGATGTATGCACTGTGACTGTTAACCTACCCAAACCAAAAATCGTGGATTCGATTGATTGCGGATTTTGCATAAAACTGAAAGCGCCAACCACTACATTTAACTTCTTGCGTCGAGCCATCCGGGATCGTGACTACAGCCTCAAGCCCATTACCATAACGCAACGTTAACTATTCATGAAAATCGCAAATTAAATTAAATCAATATGCTAGCTCTCAAGCTTAGCCTTTTGTTAACAACACTGTCATCTCAGATTTTCAAAATATGCTTTTGAACCATAGCTAAACAAGCATTTGTGTAACAGTATTGATAGCCTAGCATATGTTGCCTGGCATTCAGCATGCAACATTTTCACAACCAGAAAAGCATTCAAATAAAATAATTTAACTTTGAAGAACTTAAGATGGTTTCAATGAGGAGACTCTGTTAGATAGCAAATGTTCAGTTTTTACAAAAATATTATTTGTGTTGACAAATCGCTCAGTTTTCTTAATCACGTTTGGGTAAGAAAAAAAACTAAAATTAAGTCATTAAAACGCAAACTTTTTTCCAAATTAACTCCATAATATCGACAAACATGGCAAACGATGTTTAGAATCAATCCTCAAGGTGTTTTTCACATATCTATCGATGATGAATCCTTCGTGGCAGTTGACTTTCTCTTCTGAAGAAATGGAACGCGCATGGACCTAGAGATTACGCAATAATTTCGACACAGGACACCGGGCGGACACCTGGTAGATGTAGTCTCTTATGGTCAATCTTCTAATAATATGCCTACAAATACGTCACAATGCTGCAGACACCTTGGAGAAACGACAGAAAGGGCAGGCTCATTCCTGGTGCATTCACAGCCATATAAGGAGACATTGGAACACAGCGCCTTCAGAATCTGGGGCATTTCCTGTATGAAACTTCATCTTGGTTTCGCCTGTAGCATTAGTTCTGGGGCACTCACAGAATATTTTTGCAGTTTTGGAAACGTCAGAGTTTTTTAAACGGGAACGTTTTTTATCCAAAAATTAAAAGAGCGCCCCCTATCTCGAAGAAGTTAACCACGGCAAGGTGACTGGGAATATGGTGTATACAAACTGACCTGCTCGATTCGGTCTTATGTAGCAACATTTGAAATTGTGTTTTTTTACATAGGATAAAAGTAGACTCAGAGCTAGAAAATTATCATACACTACAGTTAAGTAACAATGACAAAGTAATTCTGCTTTGATGTTTGATAAACTTTTAACCACACTTTGAAGAAAATGGCCCTTGAATGTTTTGGTACACCTACTGAAGAGCTTTTCTTTGTCTACACCATTCAGCATTGTTCTCACCCTCTTAAACTTAAGCCCCACCCAGCTCTTTAAGGTTTGTGAGGCCATGTAATAAACAACCAAAGATTTCAAGAATAATTGCTGGTTTATACTACAGGTGTGTTTGTAAATTCAATCTGGAGTGCCAAAGTGAGCTTTGGGCTGTCGTAAACTGAGCGTTGTCAGATTGTCCGTTTGTAAATTCAGAGCTATTCCCTCGGAGCGCTCTGGCCGAGGAGTAGGGTTGACCCGAGCATTCTGACCTAACAGCAGTCAAGTACCTAAGCAAACTTGCTGACGTTGGCTAGCTTGCTCGCTTCTTCTAGACAGAAATGAGGGGATAGCTCATTCTGACCATTTTACTTGTCCTCGCAGAGCTGGTTAGGCTGTTTTTATGTCATCCAGATCGTTGGTGAGGGCAACTGTGCTGTTGGCAACAATTTTAATTACACTTTTTGGCCAATGTTTACTGACACCGGCCATATTCAATGGGTATTGAGCATTCCTAAATTTGTAGTTATAGATGAGTGATCTGAAATCGAAGTAGATAGCCAGAGTAGAGTGAATTTACCAGCTACGTCTATCGACAGGTGTTGCAGTGACGTCATTAACATTGTAATGAAATGGTTACTTGCATAGTGGTTAGACATGTAGTTAGCTAAACAATGAACCATAATCCCAACTCATAACATTACCACCCTGCATGAATCTGCAGGTAGCTAACCAACCAGGTTCAATGTTAGCTAGCTGGCGAACATTAGGCTATAACTAGCAATGCGAATGGCTCTGAGATATGAATAAAATTACTACACAAATCATACACCTGGTGGAGAGAGGCTGTATGACACAGAATGAATTGCGTTATGGGTGCTGTACGTTACGACATGACACGACACAATTTAACGTACACCGTCAGAGGGGTCTGTGTTTAAAATTTTTACTTTTCTCCAATACTATCGGGCCATTACCATGTCAATCAACTCTTGAAAAGAAATGTAGTTCACACTCCAGATTGATGCAGTTAGGTTCTAAATTAATCTCATAAAATGTAATGGACAATTTAGTAAAGCTTAAACCAAGTTTATTTACCCATTGGGTCACACAGCTGCATAAGACACAGGCAGGCATATTTCCACCAGTGGTAGTGTGTGTATAATTAATCGCTCTCGTGCTCTCTCTCTCTCATACATATATAAAAATGACATCTTTGTTACAAGGCAGGAAGTTAAGTGGTACGGCTACAAGCTGTTCTTTCATAAGATGACCTGACCTCTACCCCTTTCCTCACTACTCCACAGCTCTCCATCCTTATCAGTGCCTGCCACATGATTATGTTTCCTTCACTCTGTACATTCCAAGCTTAATTGTGTCCACCATGTACATTCCTGCTACAGATAACCATTAACTTTTGGTGTAAACCCTAGACTATGGCACCCCTCATGTCTCTAGTGTAACTGATGATTAACAATATTTAATGCCAACAGTCCCATTACTTTTTATTTACATTTACATTTAAGTCATTTAGCAGATGCTCTTATCCAGAGCGACTTACAATTCATTGCAGCCTCGTTTGAATGCCACGGTTGTGCGAATTTGTACGAAATGGGGTTAGCCAACAGTAGACTCTTGCCCGTATATGTGGATGAAGGCTTCTCCCTCTGTCATGGTTGCCTTCGTTAGATTTAATCTGGAGACGGTGTTTTATACAACAGCCTTCTGTGTGTTCCCTTTATGACTCCGTCTGCATATTTGCAATAGAATACCAGAGTTCTCTCCATCTCCTTAGCTATCATACTCTAATTCCACCGTGCATTCCACTGATTTTCAAAACTCGGTCCTCCAGAAAGTGGAGAGCAACACTTCTGCAGTTCTACTACGTGATATCTTTCAAAAAAAGATGTTAGTAAGTGTAACCTACACATACTGAACAGCTCACGCTATAGACAGAAGCATGCTACATGGCAGACCAATCTGAACTCATCCCTCGCCATGTCCAGCCCACCCATTCTGAGGCAATCATTGCCTCAATTAGAGGTCCACCGATTATTATTTTTCAACACCGATAACGATTATTGGAGGACCAGAAATGCCGATACCTATTTAATTGGCCGATTTTTATCTATTTGTAGTCATAAACATTGAAGTCATAAACAGCGCAATGCTTGACGCACAACGAAGAGCTGCTGGCAAAACGCACGAAAGAGCTGTTTGAATGAATGTTTACGCTTCTGCCTACCACTGCTCAGTCAGATACTTAGATACTTGTATGCTTGTATGCTCAGTCAGATTATATGCAACGCAGGACACGCTAGATAATATCTAGTAATATCATCAACTGTGTAGTTAACTAGTTATTATGATTGTTTTTTTACAAGATAAGTTTAATGCGAGCTAGCAACTTACCTTGGCTTACTGCATTCGCATAACAGGCAGTCTCCTTGTGGAGTGCAACGAGAGGCAGGTCGTTATTGCGTTGGACTAGTTAACTGTAAGGTTGCAAGATTGGATCCCCTGAGCTGACAAGATGAAAATCTGTCGTTCTGCCCCCGAATGAGATCGTTAACCCACCGTTCCTAGGCCGTGAGCACCTGCCTTACAACAGGCCTACAAGACCTCAGTCCAGCCTCTGTCCGCAATAGGCTGGCAGTTGTTTCCATCCTGTACTTGTCCCGCAGGTGTGATGTTCGAATGTACTGATCCTGTGCAGGTGTTGTTACACGTGGTCTGCCACTGCGAGGATGGTCAGCTGTCTGTCCTGTCTCCCTGTAGCGTTGTCTTAGGTGTCTTACAGGACGGAAATGACCATTTATTGCCCTGGCCACATCTGCAGTCCTCATGCCTCCTTGCAGCATGCCTAAGGCGTGTTCAGGCAGAAGAGCAGGGACCCTGGGCATCTTTCTTTTGGTGTTTTTCAGAGTCAGTAGAAAGGCCTTTTTAGTGTCCCAAGTCTTCATAACTGTGACCTTAATTGCCTACTGTCTGTAAGCTGTTAGTGTCTTAACAACCTTTCCACGGGTGCATGTTCATTAATTGTTTATTGTTGATTGAACAAGCATGGGAAATAGTGTTTAATCCCTTTATAATGAAGATAAGTGACGTTTTTGGGATTTTTACGAATGATCTTTGAAAGACAGGGTCCTAAAAAGGGATGTTTCTTTCTTACAACTTTTACATTATCCACATCACCACCAGACCATTATAGTATTCTCAGTGAACATATCCTGAAATAAATTCTCACTCTGACAAATTTTAATAGGAAGTTAGCAAAAATAGGTAAGATCTTGCTTCCATGAAAAGGCAAATACCTGTTTGTATACCTATTTGCTTATGGTCTTGCCTACACCTAGAAAATGTGTTTTAGATGATATGATAAATAAATATTCTATTTGATTTGGAACAGCAAGCCAGACAATGTTAAACAGGCCTTTTGTATATGATGAATTTGGAGGGCAAAAATGATTAAATATTAAAGCATTAGACTAAAGGCTTCAGTCATACAAAAGTTAAACTTAAATCCAAATTGGTTCTCTAGCAAATTAGTAAGAATGTCTCACCCTATGTTCAAGAAAGACCTTTTTCGCTTTTCAGATTACACCCTCTAAGTTATTTGAAAAGGAAATCATCTGCTTACTATTGCTATTTTTAAAACAAGCCATGAAGTTGTTTGCAATTTCAATTTAATCCACCAGAAAATACAGAACAAATAATACAACAAATATTGTGGTTGAACTCAATTATACTAATTGATCCAAAAAACAACATATTTGTAAAATAATATATATATATATATATATATATATAAATTATATCCTAAATATGACTGGTGGAGGTATGCCACTCAGACAGTGCTCATCCTTTATATTTATATATTTATTCCTTTCTTTTACTTTTTAGATTCATGTGTATTGTTGTGAATTGTTACTACTGCACTTTTGGAGCTAGGAACAGAAGCATTTCGCTACACCCACGATAACATCTGCTAAATATGTGTATGTGACCAATAACATTTCACTAAGTTCTCAAATGTTCCATACGCACAAACATTTTGTGCACAAAATTGTTTACATCCCTGTTAGTGAGCATTTTATCCTTTTGTCAAGGTAATCCTGCCACCTGACAGGTGTGGCATATCAAGAAGCAAACAATGCCACAGAGCATGCAATTGGCATGCTGACTGCACGAATGTCCACCAGAGTTGTTGCCACAGAATTGAATGTTAATTTCTCTACCATAAACCGCCAACCTCTTTTTAGACAATTTGGCAATATGTCCAACCAGTCTCACAACCGCAGACCACGTATAACCATGCCAGCCCAGAACCTCCATCTGGCTTCTTCACCTGCAGGATGGTCGGAGGGGTGGTGCGGAGTTGTATTTCTGTCTGTAATAAAGCCCTTTTGTGGGGAAAAACTCATTCTGATTGGCTGGGCCTGGCTCCCAAGTGGGTTGGCCTCGCTCCCAAGTCTGTGGGTCTATGCCAACCCATGGCTGCGCACCTGCCCAGTCATGGGAAATCCGTAGATTAGAGCCAAATGAATTTATTTCAATTGACTGATTTCTTAATATGAGCTGTAACTCAGCAAAATATTTTAAATTGTTGCATTTCACAAATTAAAAAAGTAATACATGGAAAGTTTCGTTCAAATCAAAAAGGGGTGCGGTCAAAAAGTGATATCAAATAGAACAACCTTTTAAATAAGTCAGATTCGAGACACGGACAGTTTTTCAGCCCATCGACAAGCAGTGTGTAGTTTCCAGAGGTCAGCCTTTGGAGATCCTTCTGTGCCTTAGTGACTTTTACTGCTTAATTGTAGGCGGACTGCCTTCCAATCTTCATAATTAAATGCACTTGGCTTCACATCAAAAGAAAGTCCCTGTTTCCTTTGAAGGGCCATTGAATGTAGACCACATACACATTTCATAGCCAATGGATAAGCATGGAAATACATTTGAGCCAATGCCATTACCATCGCTTCCGATATACACCTTTTTAAAGCAGAAATCTGCAGGTTGTGGGTGACCCTGTTCCACCCCACTTCTTGTTGTGTTTTCAGCCTCCTTTCAGCCTCCTTGAGCCTCCTTGGGCTGGCCTTCTGGGCTAGATGTGTCTTTGCGCTAATCCTGCCTACTCAAATGACCCTGCTCCCCCAGAGCTGGAGAGGAAATGAAAGTCACTAGCAACCTAACGCTTCAGCCGCCAGAAACAAAAAGAGCAGAGGTCAACAAGCATCATTCTCTGTTCAACTTGATCCCAAAGGGGAAAAAGAAGCGAGAGACTGCTCATGACCAATCCATAAACTGGATAAACATTGGAATTAATTTTAACAAGTGGAAGAGTGACTGACATGGCCCCCGTTCTCATGGACTAGTAACATTAGGTAAGTGTTGGGTTGCGTGTTTAGCCTGCTAGTTATGTTAGCTGCTAACCTCAGTGTGTTCAATGTTCATGCTAGCTGAGATAGCTAAGCTAGCTAACATATTTGGTATTCCGACTGTTTTGTACTCAAAGGAATCTAACAATAGCATCATGTAGCTACACTGCATAAACCCCAAAAGATGCTCAATGCCTTTATTTCAACTAGCTAACGTTAGGTAGCTGAAGCTAGGTGTGCCGATTGTTGACATGATAGTGTTTCGTGTGTAGATGATCATGCAAGCTAGGTGGTCGACAGCATTTCCAGCACCGGACCAATCCCCAAAAAAGTATCTAGCTTTAAAATTTGGTACAGTAACATCACACGAACATGTATTTCCCAGGGAGATACTGGTGAACACGGTCTGATTTCGAGGGAACCTGAGACAAGTTGTGGTTGTGAAAACTCCAACACTGAAAGAGGTAAGAAATGTATGCAATTTCTGTTATGCTTTGTAACTCAATAATTATTTTGTTGGTTATTGACCAAAATAGTTTGTTTGCCTGTTCAGCACATTCCCTGCCTATATACAGCATTGATTCTTACCCAGAGTAACCCAACTGAATGAATATCCATCATGGCCAGTAAAGTATACAATGACTCATCTGCATGACATATTGGTGGCATTATGGGTTAATGAAATCTTAGGATTGTACATTAGGATGGTACATTAGCATGACACATCTTACATGGTTATACACATCGCCACATTCTATGTACAGTGTATTCCGACCCCTTTACTTTTTCCACATTTGGTTATGTTACAGCCTTATTCTAAAATGGATTCAATTGTTGTTGTTTTTATCACTACCCCATAATTTATTCAGAATTTAAAAAAAGATGCCTTATTTACTTAAGTATTCAAAAATGCAAAAATTACTACAAACCTATTTTCGCTTTGTCGTTATGGGGTATTGTGTGTAGATTGAGGATTTGTATTTATTTAATCCGTTTTAGAATAAGGCTGTAACGTAATGATGTGGAGAAAGTCCAGGGGTCTTAATACTTTTCATATGAACTGTATGTCCTGCCTTGTCTGTGTGTGTTTAAGTTCTACAAGTGTTCAGTTGTCATGTAATTGTCCCAATTTTGGGTGGAAGAGTCACTTTTACTTGTAATGTTTAATTGTGAATTACAGTTGAAGTCTGAAGTTTACATTCACTTAGGTTTCACTCATTATAACTCGTTTTTCAACCACTCCACAAATTTCTTGTAAACAAACTATAGTTTTGGCAAGTCTGTTAGGAAATCAACTTTGTGCATGACACAAGTCATTTTTCTAACAATTGTTTACAGACAGATTATTTCACTTACAATTATCTGTATCACAATTCCAGTGGGTCAGAAGTTTACATGCACTAAGTTGACTGTGCCTTTAAACAGCTTGGAAAATTCCAGAAAATTAGGTCATGGCTTAGGAAGCTTCTGAGGCTAATTGACATCAGTTGAAATAATTGGAGTTGTTCCTGTGGATGTATTTCAAAGCCTACATTCAAACTCTGTGCCTCTTTGCCTGACATCATGGGAAAATCTAAAGAAATCAGCCAAGACCCCAGAAGAAAAAATGGTGGACCTCCACAATTCTGGTTCATCCTTGGGAGCAATTTACAAACGCCGGAAGGTACCACGTTCATCTGTACAAACAATAGTACGCAAGTATAAACAACCATGGGACCATGCAGCCGTTATACTGATCAGGGAGGAGGCGCGTTCTGTCTCCTAGAGATGAACATACCTTGGTGTGAAAAGTGCAAATCAATCCCAGAACAACAGTAAAGGCCCTTGTTAAGATGCTGGAGGAAATGGGTACAAAAGTAAAACAAGTCCTATATCGACAACCTGAAAGGCCGCTCAGCAAGGAAGAAGCCACTGCTCCAAAACTGCCATAAAAAAGCCAGACTACTGTTTGCAACTGCACATGGGGACAAAGATTGTAATTCTGGGAGGAATGACCTCTGGTCTGATGAAACAAAAATAGAACCGTTTGGCCATAATGACCATTGTTATGTTTGGAGGAAAAAGGGGGATGCTTGCAAACCAAAGAATACCATCCCAACTGTGATGCACGGGGGTGGCAGCATCATGAGGCACTAAACAAAATAATGGCACCATGAGGAAGGAAAATGATGTGGCTATGTTGAAGCAACATCTCAAAATCAGTGAGGAAGTTATTAAAGCTTGGTCGCAAATGGGTCTTCCAAATGGACAATGACCCCAAGCATACTTCCAGAGTTGTGACAAAATGGCTTAAGAACAACAAAGTCAAGGTATTGGAGTGGTCATCACAAAGCCCTGACCTCAATCCTATAGAAAATGTGTGAGCAGAACGGAAAAGGCATGTGGGAGCAAAGAGGCCTACAAACCTGAAACTTACTCCAGCTCTGTCAGGAGGAATGGGCCAAAATGCACCCAACTTATTGGGAAAGCTTGTGGAAGGCTACCCAAAACATTTTACCCAAGTTAAACCATTTAAATGCAATGCTACCAAATACTAGTTGAGTGTATGTAAACTTCTGACCCACAGGGAATGTGATAAATAAATCATTCTCTCTACTATTTTTCAGATGTTTCACTTTCTTAAAATAAAGTGGTGATCCTAACTGACAGGGAATTTTAACTAGGATTGAATTGTGAAACTGAGTTTAAATGTATTTGGTTAAGGTGTATGTAAAGTTCCGACTTTAATTGTATGTGGATTTTTACATGAGTCAAGTCTTTTGTCATGCATTAAGTAGTCCCATTCATCCGTGGATCTGTTACTACAGCAGTGTTAATGCTGATGCGAGAGAGAAATCACATCACTGAAATTATTTGCGCAAGTGTCAAAGGCCTTTCCAAGTTTTCATAGTATTGATTCTAATGTAATTGTAAAAGGTTAAATAGTTGTAACGAGCTTAATGGCTGCCATTCTGTATCAACAAGTTTCCTACCAAGCCCCTTGCACTGATGTTCTTGCCTGGTTGTTAATGGTACAGAATGACAGACACTGTATACACACCACTGTATCCTATGCATATGCTAAAAAATAAACATTGATTTTGATAACATAATATTTATGGAATATTAGTAAATTATAATGTGAACATACGCACAGATTTGAGAGAATTAATACATTTCTTAACTATACTCAAAGTACTTGTAAGAACAAAAAATTCCTACCATCATATTCCCTTTATACACCCCCACTGTATCCTGTGCATATGCCAAATAAACATTGATTTTGATAACAGATAGTAAACTCAGCAAAAAATAAAATAAACGTCCCTTTTTCAGGACCCTGTCTTTCAAAGATAATTCGTATAAATCCAAATAACGTTTCAGATCTTTATTATAAAGGGTTTAAACACTGTTTCCCGTGCTTGGTCAATGAATCATAAACAATGAATGAACATGCACCTGTGGAACGGTCGTCAAGACACCAACTTACATATGGTAGGCAATTAAGGTCACAGTTATGAAAACTTGGGACACTAAAGAGGCCTTTCTACTTACTCTGGAAAAACAAAGATGCCTAGTGTCCCTGCTCATCTGTGTGAACGTGCCTTAGGCATGCTGCAAGGAGTCATGAGGCATGTTGCAAGGAGTCATGAGGACTGCAGATGTGGCCAGGGCAATAAATTACAATGTCCGTCCTGTGAGACACCTAACAGCACTACAGGGAGACAGGACGGACAGCTGATCGTCCTCGCGGTGGGAGACCACTTGTAACAACACCTGCACAGAATCTGTACATCCGAACATCACACCTGCAGGACAGGTACAGGATGGCAACTGCCTGAGTTAACCCAGGAACGCACAATCCATCAGTGCTCAGACCGTCTGAAATACGCTGAGAGAGGCTGGACTGAGGGCTTGTAAGGCCTGTTTTTAGGCAGGTCCTCACCAGACATCACTGGCAACAATGTCGTCTATGGGCACAAACCCACTGTCGCTGGATCAGACAGGACTGGCAAAAAGTGCTCTTCATTGATGAGTCGCAGTTTTGTCTCACCAGGGGTGATGGTCGGATTTGCGTTTATCGTTGAAGGAATGAGCGTTGCAACGAGGCCTGTACTCTGGCACAGGATTGAGGTGGAGTGTCCGTTATGGTCTGGGATGGTGTGTCACAGGATCATTGGACTGAGCTTGTTGTCATTGCAGGCGATCTCAATGCCATGCGTTACAGGTTAGACATCCTCCTCCCTCATGTGGTACCCTTCCTGCAGGCTCATCCTGATATAACCCTCCAGCATGACAATGCCACCAGCCATACTGCTCGTTCTGTGCGTGAGTTACTGCAAGACAGGAATGTCAGTGTTCTGCCATAGCCAGCTAAGAGCCCGGATCTCAATCTGGGACCTGTTGGATCGGAGGGTGAGGGCTAACACATCTTATGTTCATACAAATATTTACACATGATAAGTTGAAAATAAACACAGTTGACAGAGGACTTTTTTTTCTTTTTTTTTATATGTAGTGTTTGGTTCTTACCAGTGTAAGAAGCTAATGTACCATCCTATGACTTCATGGCCCATGGTCCACCAATATGTCATGCAGATGAGCCATTGTTTACTATACTGACTACGCTGGATATTTATTTTAAGTCCGTTACAAACAAATTCTTAATTACAATGACCGCCTAACCCGGACAACGCTGGGCCAATTGTGCGCCACCCTATGGGACTCCCAATCACGGCCGGTTCTGGTGGGTAGTTCACACTAGGTAGGAATCAATGCTGTTCATATACAGGCGATGTGCTGAACAGGCAAACATGGCTAACGATTTTGGTATTTTACCAACAAAATAATTATTGAATCCCAAAGCATAACAGAAAATGCAAATACAGTATTTCTTACCTTGGTCAATTACCAACAAAATAATTATTGATTCAGAAAGTAAAACAGAAGATGTATACAGCATTTCTTAATTCTTCAGTGTTGGTGTTTGCACAACCACAACATGCACAGTCTTAGGTTAACTTGAAATCAGACTGTCTCCACCAGTATTTCCCTGAGAAATGTTGTATTTTGGGTTTATTAATCATCCCCATCTAGCTGCTGACACGGCAGCAGCTACTCTTCCTGGGGTCCAGCTACATTAATACAGTTACATACAGTTAACAATATGACATTACATTTCATAACACTTTACCCAATACATTTAGTGTGTTCCCTCAGGCCACTTCTCCACTATCACATATTTACAATACAACATCCATGTGTACGTGTGTGTCTGCACAGTCCCCAGTCCCCCTGTTCAATATGGTATAATTGTATCGTTTAAAAAAAATCCTATTCTACTGCTTGCTACTGCTTCTACTGCTGTAGGATCTGCCTTATTGATACTGTTGTTAAGGCAGAGCTTTATTTTGGAAAGACTCCTCCCCATCTTAGCTACTGTTGTATCAACATGTTTTGACCATGACCGTTTACAATCCAGGGTTACTCCAAGCAGTTTAGTCACCTCAACTTGCCCAATTTACACATTTATTTATTACAAGATTCAGTTGCTGTTTAGGTTTTAGTGAATCATTTGTCCCAACTACAATGATTTTAGTTTTTGAAATGTTTAGGAATTTATTCCTTGCCACCATTCTGAAACTGCAGCTCTTTAATTGCTGCAGTGATTTCACTCGCTGTAGTAGCTGACGTGTATAGTGTTGCGTCATCCTCATACATAGGCACACTGGCTTTACTCAAGGCCAGTGAAATTTCATAAGTAAAATTGATAAAAGTAAGGGCCTAGACAGCTGCCCTGGGGGATTCCTGATTCTAACTGGATTATGTTGGAAAGTCTTCCATTAAAGAACACCCTTCTGTTAGACAGGTAATGCTTTATCCACAACATAGCAGGGGGTCTAAAGCCATGACACACACATTTTTCCATCAACAGACTGTGATCAATAATGTCAAAAGCCGCAAAGAAAAAAACAACACAGCTCTCACAATCTTTGTATCATGAATTTCTCAGCCAATCATCAGTCATTTGTGTAATTGCTGTGCTTGTTGAATGTCCTTCCCTACAATCATGCTGAAAGTCTGCTGTCAATTTGTATACTGTAAAATAGCATTGTATCTGGTCATGTTTTTCCCCCAAAGTTTAGTAGGGATTGGTAATTGGTTGATTGTTCGGCTATTTGAGCCAGTAAAGGAGGCTTTACTATTCTTGGGTAGCGGAATTACTTTTGTTTCCCTCCAGGCCTGAGGGCACACACTTTCTAGTAGGCTTAGATTGAAGATATGGCAAATAGGAGTGGCAATATCAGCACTGTTATCCTCAGTAATTTTGCATCCAAGTTAAACACTAGTGGCTTGTCATTGTTGATAAATAACAATGGGTTTTTATTATTATTATTTTTTTTTACATCTTCCACACCCTATGGAATTCAAAATTACAATGCTTGTCTTTAATAATTTAATCAGTTATACTTGGAATTGTTGTGTCAGCGTTTGTTGCTGGCATGTCGTACCTACATTTGCTTATCTTGCCAATTAAAAAATAAAGTAATTGGCAATGTACAGAAACATATCTGACCAAATGGTATAGCTAGAAGCATTTTTGGGGGGGTGGTCCTGGACAGAAACTGCTGTCTTACCACCTAGCTAGTTAGCATTATCATCTACAAACGAGAGACACTACCATGTAAACAATCTGCATATCTAGCTTCAGCTAGCTGACTGTACCTAGTTGAAATAAAGGCATTGAGCAACTTGTTGGGGTTTATGCAGTGTCGCTACATGATGGTATCGTTAGATTCCTTCGAGTACAAAACAGTCCAAATTCAGATGTTAGGTAGCCTTGTTAGCTGCTAGCTTGAACATTGAACACATTAAGGTTAGTAGCTAATGTAGCTAGCAGGCTAAAAACGCAACCCAACACTTACCTAACGTTACCAGTCCATGGGAACGGTGGCCATGTCAGTCACTCTTCCATTGGTTAAAATTAATCCAGTGTATCATGTTTATGGATTGGTCATTAGCAGTCTTTCTCGCTGCTTTTTATATTTTGGGGTTGAGTTGATTCAGATCCAAGAACAGAGAATGATGCTCGTTGGCTCAGTCTGCTCTTTGTTTCTGGCGGCTGAAGTATTAGGTTTCAAGTGACTTTCACTTCCTCTCCAGCTCTGGGGCAGTAGGGTCATTCGAGTATGCGGATTAGCACAGAGACACACCTAGCATAAAAGTCCAACCCAAGGTGGCTCAGGGCTCAACTGCCTTGTTTTCGTTCAAAGTGAAAACACTACACAAGAAGTGGGGAGGCATAGGTTCACCCACAATCTGTGGATTTCTGCTTTAATATAGTCACAACATTGTGTAAACAGGTTCTAAAGCTGCACTTCTCCTATTCTTCAGTGAAGCTGTGCATTGCAGTCATTGTTAATTTCTCCCAAAGGGCATTGGCAATATAAGGAGTGCACATTTAGAGAGCATGTCTTTCTCTCATCATTCGATCTGGTCTAAATTGAGGCTTTTCTACGACAAAGGTCCGACATGGCTAACTTTTTCGCTGACTGTATACACTGTAAAAGGGACATGTCAGTCATCATTCGCTAGCAACACGCTTAGCAACAAGATGTTCTGTGTGCCATTTCCAATATAGGCCTGTCTAGCAATGACTGATCAACATATTATTTGCCTTGATAGTGTGTTGCAGAGTCTAGCCCATTAGCTGGTTTGTCTTGTCCTCAGATAAGGATGGCAAGGCCTTCCACCCCACCTATGAAGAGAAGCTTCGTCTGGTGGCCCTCCACAAGCAGGTGTTACTGGGGCCATACAACCTCGACGCCTCTCCAGAGGTGGGCTTCTTTGACGTCCTGGGAAATGACCGCAGGTAAACCACCCCCATCCCACCCCAGTGTGTGTGACTTTTTAACTCCAGCTGATGCTCCAGCACTAGTGCTGCTGCTGTGTTTCAGGAAACGTGAGGAAACCGTTTGGAATCCAGGTTTTTCACAGCTCAGTGTGAAAAAGTTGTCCCCCATCTCTATCTCCCACTCTAATTTAAATTCAAAGGGGCTTTATTGCCATGGGAACATATGTTTATATTGCCAAAGAAAGTAAAATAAACAAAAGTGAGAAATTGAACATATACAGTACAAAAGAACTATACTATCCCTCTTTCCCCTTTAGGAAAGAGTGGGCTGCTCTGGGTAACATGGAGAAGGAGGAGGCTATGGTGGAGTTTGTCAAGCTGTTGAACAAATGCTGTAATTTATTTGCACCCTATGTCACCTCCCACCAAATAGAGAAGGATGAGCAGGAGAGGAAACGGTAAGTTGTCCAGGAGGACAGACATTTCTGCCCATGACAGCAACATGGTGGAAGCTACCCTAGGACTTAGGGAGTTTACACAATTTTGTCATGTTTTTGTCTCTTTCCTTCCATCTTACCTCAGGAGGGAGGAGGAGGAACGACAGCGCCGCGAGGATGAAGAGAGGGAGCGACAGAGGCAGGAGGAGGAGAGACAGATGATTGAAGAGGAGGAGAGGCTGAAGAGGGAGGAGGAGGAGAGGAGGCAGTTGGAGGAGGAGAGGCTACGGGTGGAGCAGCAGAAGTGAGTACTATGTCTGTGTGTGTATGATAGATTATCAGTTTCTTTAGCTTCAGCTTTACCTCTCTACAGTAGTCCGGTGTTTGTTGAAAGAAGGGTGCTGAGTTGACTCTCTCCTCCATCCTCCCCCTCCCTGTGTGCAGACAGCAGATCATGGCAGCACTGAATGCCCAGACGGCGGTGCAGTTCCAGCAGTATGCTGCCCAGCAGTACCCAGAGAGCCCTGAGCAGCAGCTGGGTCTCATACACCAGCTACAGGAACAACACTACCAACAGTACATGCAGCAGCTCTACCAGGTCCAGCTGGCACAACAACAGGTACACACAACAACATTCTATCACTCCACATCTTCCTCAAGCAAGTGGGTAGGACAATGACATCACATCCGACCAACTCCTTGAATGCAATACTTCTTGAAGTTTGCTGTTGTCAAAAAAGCAAAACTATTTTATTTTATTTTTTATCCTTAAGTGTGTGCACATTACTATAGGGGAGAGTGGGGTAAGTTGGGAAAAAAATATATATATATTTTTACATTCAGCATCACTCCAAGGACAATTATAGTATTCTTTGTAACAAAGATATCTAGATATATTTCAGGATGATGTTTATCCCCAGAAATAATCAGAATTCATGTAAAAATGTGTTTTGAAAACCATAGCTTGTCCAAAAACAGTGGTCACTTGGCACAACTTACCACGGTCATGGGGTCTGTTGAGCTGCAGGACAGGCTAAGTTAAAGGACCGTTCTACCCCAAAACTATCTTTTGGTATTTGTTTCATTAGTCCTTTGTTGATATAGTCACAAAATGTTTTGCATGTCAGCAATCAAGTTGCTGACATGCACAACATGCAAAACATGTTGGGACTATATCAACAATGGACTAATGAAACAAATACCAAAATATTGTTTTTTAGTGGAGTTTTCTTTTAAGCCACCTACAAATTTCTGTACTGAATAAAATATTACCACTACCAATTTAAAGCCAAACACAATTTAACACCATCACAATCGCTTTTGTCATTTTAAACACCCACACCAGTAGGAATCCACTTTTCTGAGCTGAAAGACGATGACCAGAGCTTACCCATGTCAATAAGTCCATAGTTTTAGTCAAAGTATGACATATGTTAGGTGTTCCAGTGGCATGCATTGAAATGCGTGGCTTTTCTTTTGCAAAATCACTGAATTAACGGACATATTTTCAAATAATTGTCAACCTACAGTGCCTTCAGGAAGTGTTCATACCCCTCGACTTATTCCACATTTTGTTTTACAGCCTGAATTCAAGTGTTTAAATATTATGTATTTTTTCACCCATCTAAACACAATACCCCACAATGATGACATGAAAACATGTTTTTATAAATGTTTGCAAATATCTAATTTTACATAAGTATTCACACCCCCTGAGTCAATACTTTGTAGAAACACTTTTGCCAGCGATTGCAGCTATGCGTCTTTTTGGGTAAGCCTTTAAGAGCTTTCCACACCTGGATTGTGAAACATTTGCCTTTTATTAAAAAAAAATTAATTCTTCAAGATCTGTAAAATTGGCTGTTGAATGGCACACACACACAATCCATCACTCAATTGTCTCGAGGCTTGAAAATCCTTCTTTAGCATGTCTCATCCCCTTCATCTCCACTGATTTGAAGTGGATTTAACAAGTGACATGAGTAAGGGATCATAGCTCACCAGACTGTCATGGAAAGAGCCGGTGTTCTTAATGTTTTGTACACTCAGGGAATTAGCCCACACAGCTACAAGGATGCACTTTCATGCTATGTTTAGGACCTCATATTGAACCTAATAGAGACCCCAACTGATGTATAGAACCTTAGAATCTTTAAAGTATCTACTTTGGTTTAGATACAAGCATCATGAAACCTCTAACACAAGTTAACTTGACTTAGTCCAGAAAAACGATTTTCACCAACTTGCTTACCACTTTTCCCATGTAGTTTCTTCCTTCAGTGTCCATGAAAATGATGACCTCTTCCTAAATATTTGGTGATTGATTAATTTTGTGTATGGTTTCCTAGAAACAAGGGTGGCACAATTTTCCCCTTTAGCTCAACTTACCACACTCTCCCCTATTTATACTTGGGATATCGCTTTTCAACAGGAAAAGTTCAGAAATGGCTGGAGGACGTCTTTAAAACACTGATACTAAAACATTTCCCTAATTAGAGTTTTTATCAACTTCTGTTGTCTTTCATTTTTTATGAAGAGATTTTTTTTGTGATCATTAAGGGGAAAAGTTTGAGATTGTACAGAAATGTCTTAATTCTGCTGCCCTCTCAGTCATTGACCCTCCGTTCCCCCTCCCTCACCCTTCCAGGCAGCCTTACAGAAGCAGCAGGAGGATGCGGTGGTGAAGGCCACCCTGGAGGCCACTAGTGAGCCTGTAGCTGCAGCGCTCCCGGCTAGAGAGAAGGTCCCTTTGCTCAATGGCCAGTCAGACTCTCACTCTGAGGGAACGGACAGAGAGCCAGAGCGCTTAGAGCCTGCTGAGGAGGCCACTGAGAATGGGCCAATAGGTACACGCACGCAAAGGCCAGGTACAAACATGCATGCACGCACACACACCGGCATCCACAAGCGTGCACACATTCCAAATTGTAATGTGATGCCTTACTCTCTACACTTGGTGATGCGACTTTGGGAATCAGAAATGGATGAATAGGTGTAAGGGATATGTGAATGACTCCTCCCTAACCCTTTGATTGGCTAAGAAGTTGCTGGCCAGGACAGAGGGTGCCAATTCCTGGATCAAACCATGGAATTCATTCATCGGTTACAGCAGAGTATCTCTGCCTACTTTGTTATCCTGCATAGAACAAGGAGACGGTGTGCCTGTATAGCCCTAAAGCCAGTACTGCCTCATCTAGTGAAAATGAAAGTCACTTTTACTACTCAAAAGCATACATTTGTTTGTATCCTGTATTTTTCTGAAATGTTGTACCAGAGAAATGGATGTACATTGTGCACAATCTGCCACTGTTATATTTACACGCCCCTCTCATTCTGTCCTCTCCCCCAGCAGACTCTCCCCCGGTCATAGCAGCCCCTTCCATGTGGACGCGACCCCAGATCAAGGACTTCAAGGAGAAGATTCGGCAGGACGTGGACAGTGTGATCACGGTGGGGCGTGGCGAGGTAGTGACAGTGCGAGTGCCCACCCACGAGGAGGGCTCCTACCTCTTCTGGGAGTTTGCCACGGACCACTACGATATCGGCTTCGGAGTCTTCTTTGAGTGGACAGATGCCGCCAATGCCTCGGTCAGTGTGCACGTCAGCGAGTCCAGCGACGAAGACGAGGATGAGGAAGGTGAGGAGAGGAGAGGAAGATGAGATGCCTGCTGGATTTCTAATGGGATGTTATGGGGTTCTTTCGTGAGACCCGGGATACAGCTCTATTGAGAGGGCCTATACCTGCTTGTTTGTCATAGTTAATATTTTTTCATGTCTTTAACATAGCCCCTTATTGTTAATGTGTATGGTCCTTTCATCCTGCTAGAAAAACACTAGGCGGCTATTCACTGAAAGCCACCTCAGACCAGGTGAAAATAATCTTGTAGTGTGATCCAGTAGTTACCAGCCCCCCTGATGGTCTGCGTTCCCTCTATTTCCAGGTGAGCCCCCTAGTGAGGAGGAGAAGGCTAAGAAAGAGGCAGGGAAGCCGCAGGTGGATGAGATAGTGCCGGTGTATCGGCGGGACTGTCACGAGGAGGTCTATGCCGGCAGTCACCAATACCCTGGCCGTGGGGTCTACCTTCTCAAGTTCGACAACTCTTACTCTCTTTGGAGGTCAAAAAGTGTCTACTACAGAGTCTACTACACCAGATAAGCCTGGAGGGACTACAGGCGACGGGGAGTGTGTGTTTGAAGAGAGGAAGGGGGGGATGAGATTATCTGTTCTGGACTAGATCTCCAGAGGGCGATGGAGTTGTGTCGGACTCCCGTTGGAGATGGGACTCCTGTCTCTGTGTGTATGTGTGTGTATGTGTATGTGTATATATGTGTGTGTGTGTGTGCTTACACCTCATTGGAGCCTGTGGAGTCCCTGAGGTAGTTAACCCTGTAGTGTGTTCACCACCTGTCGTCTTCTCGCTCTTAGAGAACAACTCTAGGACTTTCTTGTATTTAATTGCCATCTTTCCTGCCCAAACATCATCTAACCCTAGTCTGCCCTGTCATGTAATTGTTATGGCTGTGCTTCTCTCTGAGTGAGACGCTCCTTAACCGGAGTTCAAATTTAACACAACTGAAGTCCATACAGGGTTGGGGTTTTGTCCAATGAGAGAAGTCATTGGTCAAACGGAGTCCAAACATAGTGACACACTACACTACAGCACCATGCCTTTGTACTCCAGAAGGAGTCCCTCATAGACCACCACGGAGTAACACTAAAACACACTCATCTGAACACAATCAGTTACTCAAGTGGCAACGCTTCTATTGCAAGAGCTACGCCCAAATCCACATCAACCCCTAGCTCCTACCAGCTACATACTTCTGGAGGTCTGAGAGGGTTGGATTTAAGACATAAGCAATATTGCAGAATTTCTAGTATAGCCTGTCCTAGGCCATGGTGGAGCTATTATGATATTGATATTCTCTATGCAGTCCTTTCAGATCGCCACAAGTGCAAACGGGGGAGGGGCTAGGGATTCATTTGGGATTGTACACTGTTCTACTGAGCGAAGGATGATGAAGAGCAATGGGTTAGAAGGGGTTTAGAGTTGGAAGAGGGATATGACATGTACATGGAAAAGTTCGGTATCTCCAAATGGAATGCTGAAAAAAGCGAGATTGTGTCTAAAAGCATTTAATTAATATTTATTATTCACCCTTTCTTGTAGTGTAGGATCATTTTTGTGTCTGTATAATATTTGGGTGTATTTCATCTCCAAACAGTGGCCTCCCTGCTTCAGGAGACAGGTCTCTTTAGTCTTTTATAGATGCTTCCTTTCCTTCATGGCCACTGATCTCAAAGGACATGAGGTGAAAAATGATAAGGATGGAAACTTACCCATCTTTCCCTATTAGTGGCTATGAAGGACAGGGGACAAGGAAGGGAATCCAGTAAGGCGTATTGGGACACCCCCATGTCTGTTCTGAAGGAGACTGGGCATTGTCATCTATTGATCACTCCTGTGTGTGTTGAGTTTGTCCATGGACTGGAGATGCTAATCCTATTTCATACATACGAACTGCCGGCTAATAAAATAGTGGGAATCATCAGTTGAAACAATAATAAATTGAAATCCCCACCCGTTTCAGTAAAAAGCTGAGGGATAGGGCTGCAGAAAGGTAACCACTCTCAAATTCATTGACAGAGCTATGGATGCAAGGACTGACCATCCATGATTACAATTATAGTTTTAACCATATATAGTACTTGTTTACCAACATTGGAGTGAAACAAGCTTATATTTGAAGTTCTGATGGGTTATGACAGTTGAACTGAAGTCATGAAGAATTTAACTTGGAAATGTCTCAAGAATCAATGGGAATAATTCATTCATTCAGAAGTCCGAAAAGGAATGATTCAACTGCACATTCCCCTTTAAGATGAGTTTTACTGTGACCTCTCTCTCGAGCATTTGATATTTCTGTCCTAATTGATGGATTGATTACGTTTTTTCTTTTCTCCTCAAATAGGACTGTCTGCTATCGCTAATAAACTGAGATGATCACGTCTAGCTCTCTAGTCATCCATGTCTCTTTGTTGAGAGTAATCAGTTACTAACTGAACTCAGACTGAGCTCTGAAGGTGTGTTTTTCTTTAACTCTTACTGTATGATCTCTTAGTTGTTTATCTTGTTGCCATTATTTGGTATTGTCCAGTCAGATGTTCCTCCACATTGCATCTGCATGCTTTGTGTTTCACTTGAAGTCAAAGTCAGCCACCAGGGTTTGTTTATTTAAAGAAAAACAAATATTTATTTAACTAGGCAAGTCAGTTACGGCCGAACCGTAACCCGGACACCGCCAATTGTGCGCCGCCCTATGGGACTCCCAATCAGGGCCGGTTGTGATACAGGCTGGAATCAAACTCGGGAGCTGATCGTTCTGTGTGAATTGTTCTTCTTTTGAATTACTTTTTCAATGAATCATACCATTGTCTCATACCATTGTTTCTGATGGGTTTTCAAGTCTCCTTTCCATTCAAAGATGCCTGACATTACCTTAACACTTAATAACGTCCACTGTGCCGAGATTGGTTGCACATCAACAGGGGTCAGAAAGAGATTGAAATAGAATAAGGCCTACCGGTAAGTCAATCACCAACTCCGTCTCCTAGTTGTAGTTTGTACTGGTTGACTTGTGGCAATGGTTTTGACCCAGAAATTGAGAAATACATCATGCAAGGCACTATTGATGGTAAAGCTAGTTAGGAGCCACAAAGTTCAAGAAAGTCCCCATTATTGAGCTCTTTCATTGTGTTCTGTTCATTTGTCTGAAGTACTTTTGCTCACCAACTTTAAGCCTAATGATACAGATTGTTCTAGCCTTGTAAGTAGATTATATAAATGGGTTTAAGTGTGGGTTCTAGAGATGGGGGCCGGGGGGGTTGAGAGTTGATGCACTGCAAAGTATGGAGAAGTGGATATTATGTACATTGTTCCCAAATAAGTCACTCTAAAGTGTAAACTGAAAGACTGGATGAAATATGGGGGGAAAAAAGCTCATTCATTTTTGTATTGCTTTGACTTTTTTTGATCTGTATGCGTTTAAAGAAGAATCGGGCATATTTAATATTGATTAAACTTATGTTCATCTCTTACCTGAATGTCATTTTATTCTCACATTTCAAAAATGTAAATGTAAAACATCTACAATTACAGTTTGTGTTCAACTCTATTGCAGCCAAGGGGTTACGCCAAGGTTTTATTTAAGTTACTCCTGTCTCACTATGGTAATGGCTGAGGGTGGAGACCATCTAGGAAGATACAATCACACATCTAGACAGGAGAAACTGCCACTTCACTTCCCATATAAGGGGCTGCAGTCCGCTCCTTTCTTTTTATTTTACCCTCACATGCCCTAAGGATGCCCCCAGACTTCTTCAGGAGGGTTTTTATATGGACAATTTACACGACAGAATCGAGAGCCCACACTCCTGTACATTTTAAAGTGTTTTAAATGTCAGCATTTTAACCAAACCGTACAGAAGACACCTGGTGTGGAGGGGGACACTACCACAAAACCTGCACTGAGGAGAAACATGACGCACAGTGTGCCAACTGTGGAGTGATCTAGAGTGCCCACATAGAGCTCCAGGAGGAGGGAAGCGCCTGAACCACCTGAGGGTACTTTGCAGAAGAAAAGGTGGAGCCACGACAGCAATCAGAGCTACATCTGGCCGCTCTGAGTATGAACTTGGGGAGGTATGTCAGAACTTCAGACCATTTTAAAACCTTGCAATCAAGATAGCATATAGACACCCCAAGTACACAAATGCACTACATTAACTTTCAGGACTGAGAACAGTAGAGGAGAGGATGGCTGTTCTGGGGTGCAGGTTTACCCTCTGAAACCCATGATTCGGGAGGAACAAGCTGACCCACCTAGATTTTTATTCAGCACTCCCCTCTGTGCTTACCTATTGGGCATATTTATCACTTTTAAGACCATCTTAGAGTGGATATCTGATGCATTTTATTGTGATATTATCCACTCTTACTCCCTCTGATAGGCAGGCACCACAGTAGAAGCTGACATTTTAACAACCTAAATGGCAGTTTTACTTCAATGTAAGTAGATTTTTTTTTTCACACAGTGAAAACAACTTAAGCAATAACTGCGACCATTCGTCACACATTCAAAAATCACTAACCACTGCTTCCCTCCCAGTATCCAAACAAGTTTCCATCACCGACTTTCTATTTTTAATCAAGTTATTTACCTCTTTCCTCAAACCAAGTCCCTTTACAAACCCGGTTTAGGGTATCCTATCCCCAACCCTTTAAACCAAAACCAGGTTTGTATCCTCTACCCAACAACTCCACTGTTTTCATTATTTTATGTTTAAAAATATATATTTTACATTTCAAATCAATTTGAGGAAGAAACAAGGAGAACTTCACCACCCCTTGTACCTTGCTAAACCAGACCTTAAACTAGACCGATACATGAAGAGCCCTGAGATGTGCCTACCAGTAGCAAAGTTCGTCATTGTCCCATCTTGATCTTTTGACACAAAGCTGTCATGGAGAACAAAAGAGCGACATCTAAAGAGCAGCCCTTCAAGGGTATTTCCACTTCTCTGTGGCTGATGGCGTCTCCTACTGCCGAGCCCCAATGATGACTGCTGTCTCATCACAGAAACAGAGGACCTGGCTGGCTTCCTCCAACACTTCACAGGTGGACACCCACACGGAGGATTGTGACAGACCACAGATCTGATCACAGTGGGAACACCCAATCCGCAAGTACACTACCGTTCAAAAGTTTGGGGTCACTTAGAAATGTCCTTGTTTTCCATGAAATGAGTAGCAAAATGAATAGGAAATAGAGACGAGATGTTGACAAGGTTAGAAATAATGATTGTGTCCTTCAAACTTTGCTTTCGTCAAAAAATCCTTCATTTGCAGCAATTACAGCCTTGCAGACCTTTTGGCATTCTAGTTGTCAATTTGTTGAGGTAATCTGAAGAGATTTCACCCCATGCTTCCTGACGCACCTCCCACAAATTGGATTGGCTTGATAGGCACTTCTTTACGTACCATATGGTCAAGATGCTCCTTCAACAGCTCAATAAGGTTAAGATCCGGTGACTGTGCTGGCCACTCCATTATAGACAGAATAGCAGCTGACTTCTTCTTCCCTAAATAGTTATTGCATAGTTTGGATATAATATAAATAATAGCAGTACAATCTTATACATGCATGCTCATATTTGAAAGACCTAGCAAGGCTATAAGCATGTCAGCCCAGCCTGCCCAGTTCAACAATAAAAAAAAATAAAAAATTAAACTTCTATGCTCGGAGCCCTTTGAAAGTGGGATACAGGGCATGACGTCTCTCCACTATTTCGTGAGGAAATTGTTCATTAATAGAGAATGGGGTGTTCTTCAAATCCCTACCTGGTTGTAAAAACAAACCAATTTTCATTTTGTAGTGGGTTAGCATAGCTATGATCAGACGGTGCCTTCCCTCTACTCTGCCACCAAAACGGTGAGCTCTTTGAAAATCAATTGTTTCCACCTGTTCGTCTTGTCATTTTGAGATTACGTTTCATGAACACCTCAACTTGTTCCTCCATGGACTGAAAGTTTTCGTTTTCATCCTCCGTTATTCCCATTATTACAATATTGTTTCTCATACTTCTGCACTTTAGATCAACTAATTCGGCTTTCATTGTTTTATTATCATACCGTAGCCTCTGTAGTGTCTTTTAGGGAGTCCACGGTAGTTTTCAATAACTTATTTGCCACTCGTATTTCTTCCATCATTTTATTACTGTAATCCATTACTGTTAAGGCCTCAGCCTCCCCCAGAAGCCCAGGCAATAGATAAAGAAATGTAACTGCTCGCTCATGCTTGTAAGCAATGCTCTGTCTGCTGGAGACGTAGTTATAAAAACGTCCCCTCTAATGTTAAATTTGGAATTTTAGACGGGGGCTTTCCTCCCGTTTCGCTAGCAGAACTCGAGGAAAGTTCTTCTCTTGTTCGCTTCGATGTATCCGTTTTTTTCCGAGCATATCAAAATGCTGATCAATAAATAGTTCCAGTTTCTCCATATTATCCAGAATGTTTGTTTCATAGTTATCAGCGAATCCTCAATTTTTGTGATTAATTCATGGGACAAGCTGTGTTTACCACGCTGCCACCTGCCACGTCATCATCTCCGTTTCAGTCCAAGTAGACTTTGGGGCGTCAAGCACTCCTCCAGCATCATTTCATATTTTCTGCATCTCACGAATGTTCTTCTTTGTGATCCGAACACCTCAAACTTAGATTTGTCTGTCCATAACACCTTTTTCCTGTCTAGTGTCTGTGTTCTTTGGGACATCTTAATCTTTTATTTTTATTGGATAGTCTGCGATATGGCTTTTTCTTTGCAACTCTGCCTAGAAAGCCATCATCCCAGAGTCACCTCTTCACTGTTGACATTGAGACTGGTGTTTTGCGGGTGCTATTTAATGAGGCTGCCATTTGAGGACTTGTGATGCGTCTGTTTCTCAAACTAGACACTCTCTAATGAACTTGTCCTCTTACTCAGTTGTGCACCGGGGCCTCCCACTCCTCTCTATTTTGGTTAGTGCCCATTTGTGCTGTCCTGTGAAGGGAGGAGTACACAACGCTGTACATGATCTTCAGTTTCTTCGCAATTTCTCGCATTTCCCAGAACAAGAATAGACTGACGAGTTTCAGAAGAAAGGTCTTTGTTGCTGGCCATCTTGAGGCTGTAATCGAACCCAAAAATGCAGATGCTCCAAGTACTCAACTTGTCAAAAGAAGGCCAGTTTTATTGCTTCTTTAATTAGGACAACCGTTTTCAGCTGTGCAAACGTAATTGCAAAAGGGTTTTCTAATGATCAAATATTGTTAATGTTTTAAAATGGAATATCTACATAGGCGTACAGAGCCCCATTATCAGCAACCATCACTCCCGTGTTCCAATGTCACGTTGTGTTAGCTAATCCAAGGTTATCATTTTAAAAGGCGATCTTTTATGTTTTTACTTTTTACACTTTGTTTGTAAACCGTCTGTCAACGATAGCTTTACAGTGGTAGGTTGTTGGATTGATCTTGTTGATCGTGTTCATACCCGGTACACACAGACTAAGTGGAAAACGGGACCAGTGGTGTAAATCGATCATGGTGAGAGAGAGACTTTGTACCCCCAACATTGAACCGGTTTCTGTGTCACTGCAACCCTACTACCAGCCCTGTAAATTCCCCCAACTGTTTGTTGGTAACTGTTGGTAACTGTTTGTTACCGTTGTGTACATTCAACCAAAAGCTAATATATTTATAATCTGTCACAGAAACTGGAATCCATCTCACCCGACAACCAAATGTATTTTGGGAGATTTTAACAACTGCACTTTGCTCAAAGTCCTGCTCACGCACCACCGGTATGTGAAATGCAATACTGGGAAAAATAAGACTTGATTTGTGCTTTGGGACAATGCCTAATGCTTTCTCTGACAGACCTTCCTGGGGACATCAGACCACAATGTGGTCTACCTCAGGCCAACCTACTGTCGGCTCCTAGAGAGGGAGTAACCCACAGATAAAACGACCTCAGGCCAACCTACTGTCGGCTCCTGGAGTGGGAGAAACCCACAGTTAAAACTGTCCAGATCTGGAACAGTATCACTTGTCTCCAAGGGTGTTTTGACTACTATGTTGGAGGTATTTGGTCTCCAGGGGTGTTTTGACTGTACTATGTGGGAGGTATTTGGTCTCCAGGGGTGTTTTGACTGTACTATGTGGGAGGTATTTGGTCTCCAGGGGTGTTTTGACTACTATGTGGGAGGTATTTGGTCTCCAGGGGTGTTTTGACTACTATGTGGGAGGTATTTGGTCTCCAGGGGTGTTTTGACTACTATGTGGGAGGTATTTGGTCTCCAGGGGTGTTTTGACTGTACTATATGGGAGGTATTTGGTCTCCAGGAGTGTTTTGACTGTAATATGTGGGAGGTATTTGGTCTCCAGGGTGTTTTGACTGTACTATGTGGGAGGCATATGGTCTCCAGGGGTGTTTTGACTGTACTATGTGGGAGGTATTTGGTCTCCAGGGGTGTTTTGACTGTACTATGTGGGAGGTATTTGGTCTCCAGGGGTGTTTTGACTACTATGTGGGGGGTATTTGGTCTCCAGGGGTGTTTTGACTGTACTATGTGGGAGGTATTTGGTCTCCAGGGGTGTTTTGACTGTACTATGTGGGAGGTATTTGGTCTCCAGGGGTGTTTTGACTACTATGTGGGGGGTATTTGGTCTCCAGGGGTGTTTTGACTGTACTATATGGGAGGTATTTGGTCTCCAGGAGTGTTTTGACTGTACTATGTGGGAGGCATATTTACAGCTGTAAGTCGCTTGGGGTATGTCTCTATGAGTTTTGCACATTGAGAGACTGAATTTTTTTCCCATTCCTCCTTACAAAACAGCTCGAGCTCAATGAGGTTGGATGGAGAGCATTTGTGAACAGCAGTTTTCAGTTCTTTCCACAGATTCTCGATTGGATTCAGGTCTGGACTTTGACTTGGCCATTCTAACACCTGGATATGTTTATTTTTGAACCATTCCATTGTAGATTTTGCTTTATGTTTTGGATCATTGTCTTGTTGGAAGACAAATCTCCGTCCCAGTCTCAGGTCTTTTGCAGACTCCATCAGGTTTTCTTCCAGAATGGTCCTGTATTTGGCTCCATCCATCTTCCCATCAATTTTAACCATCTTCCCTGTCCCTGCTGAAGAAAAGCAGGCCCAAACCATGATGCTGCCACCACCATATTTGACAGTGGGGATGGTGTGTTCAGGGTGATGAGCTTGTGTTGCTTTTATGCCAAACATAACGTTTTGCATTGTTGCCAAAAAGTTCAATTTTGGTTTCATCTGACCAGAGTACCTTCTTCCACATGTTTGGTGTTTCTCCCAGGTGGCTTGTTGCAAACTTTAAACGACACTTTTTATGGATATCTTTAAGAAATGGCTTTCTTCTTGCCACTTTCCATAAAGGCCAGATTTGTGCAATATACGACTGATTGTTGTCCTATGGACAGAGTCTCCCACCTCAGCTGTAGATCTCTGCAGTTCATCCAGAGTGATCATGGGCCTCTTGGCTGCATCTCTGATCAGTCTTCTCCTTGTATGAGCTGAAAGTTTAGAGGGACGGCCAGGTCTTGGTAGATTTGCAGTGGTCTGATACTCCTTCCATTTCAATATTATCGCTTGCACAGTGCTCCTTGGGATGTTTAAAGCTTGGGAAATCTTTTTGTATCCAAATCCGGCTTTAAACTTCTTCACAACAGTATCTCGGACCTGCCTGGTGTGTTCCTTGTTCTTCATGATGCTCTTTGCGCTTTTAACGGACCTCTGAGACTATCACAGTGCAGGTGCATTTATACGGAGACTTGATTACACACAGGTGGATTGTATTTATTATCATTAGTCATTTAGGTCAACATTGGATCATTCAGAGATCCTCACTGAACTTCTGGAGAGAGTTTGTTGCACTGAAAGTAAAGGGGCTGAATAATTTTGCACGCCCAATTTTTCAGTTTTTGATTTGTTAAAAAAGTTTGAAATATCCAATAAATGTCGTTCCACTTCATGATTGTGTCCCACTTGTTGTTGATTCTTCACAAAAAATACAGTTTTATATCTTTATGTTTAAAGCCTGAAATGTAGCAAAAGGTAACAAAGTTCAAGGGGGCCGAATACTTTCACAAGGCACTGTAAGTAGTAATCTGGGGCACCACGGGAAAAGTTATTTAACGAGCTACTATCTCCCTTCTAAACTCTAAGATATACATATCTCTTATATCAGTCACAGGTCAAATCATTCATTCTCATTACCTCATCAGTCTCATTCTGAATGTTGCAAAGCTCTTGAATATCTGCACGAACCCTAGCATAAATGATGAATCAGCGATCTACAAATTGGCTTCGTTAATTATTTACTAACTAACTAGTCACACAGAATTACTTAAGCTAAGCTTTATTTTGATGTATTACACATTTATTTTCATGAATGTTAAATATTTATATTTCTGTAGTTTGAATTTCGCTCTCTGCAATTTCACTGGATGTTGTTGAGGTGAGTCGCTAGTGAATTTCCATCTCCCATCGTCTCCTCCATCCTTCTCAATCTTGCGCTAGAAAGGATAAACTAGCCACGGTTGGTTGAATGAGCCCTGGTTGGATAAAACAGACACGGCTGGATGAATTTCCATCTCCCATCGTCTCCTCCTGCTCCATCCTTCTCAATCTTGCTCCTGCAGAGCTCTTGCATCGTAGGAAAGGATCTTGTCACAAAGTTCACCTTTTCAACCGTGCTCATGTAGTGCAGCAAACCTCTCATAGTGGTGAAGTGTATACCGGTCTCAAGCTCAAACCCAGACTTATCAAACGTTAACTTGTATGTCTTTCCTTTTGCGGTTACAATTTCTAAGGCAGTTAAGAACATATTCTTATTTTCAATGACGGCCTGGGAACAGTGGGTTAACTGCCTGTTCAGGGGCAGAACGACAGATTTGTACCTTGTCAGCTCGGGGGTTTGAACTCACAACCTTCCGGTTACTAGTCCAACGCTCTAACCACTAGGCTACGCTGCCGCCCCTTTGACACACCATCTCCCGTTTTATCACCATCTTCATCAAACTTAGATTCAACCTCTGCTTTTCTCATTCTCTACAACCTCTTCTTCCTCTTATTCCTCCTCCGAAATCCGCATTTCCTTGACCCTGTCTCAATATTCCTCCTCCCTTGGCTTCGCTAGCGGCTCTGTGTCATTCCAACATAACTCCATCTCATCATCCAACTTTCAAGATTCCAGCCTGAGATTCCCAAGTCTAAGCATGTTGATCGATTTGAATGACTAAAGAGATCATTTTTTTGGGCAACGAGCAAGAAGAGCCTTGGCAGTAGCAGTGAGACAGATATTTGTAGACAGCACCACCGAATGACTAGGATGACTTCAGACACTTGGCAGCAAACAAGGCCGTAACTTCACTGTCTGTAGCTTAGTCTGTACATTCAAACTTTAGACATATGGAAATGTATAATTAATTTGTTTAATGACCATACATTATCTATAAAATTAAATATCCAACAGAGAGACACTGGATGGAGTGAGGGGATTCAATGCTCCTGGACTGTTTTGAGAATACTGATAGGAATATGTTCAAGGATTTATTTACCCACTATTCATCCACTACACATCAGTCACAAGTATTAAAAAAAATGGATGATGTTATACCCACAGAAATAATCTGGATATACCCAAACCAACAAATCTTGGTGAACAGAGAAATCTGTGCCATGTTGACAGCCCGTACTGCAGCATTCAATGTCAGCAAAGCAAACTCTGATGACACGATGCATACAAGGCGAGCAGGTACAAGCTCCGGGAATCCATTAGGGATTCAAAAAGACAACACAGACTCAAACTGGAATCACAATACGACAGCTTAGACACACAACACCTGGCAAGGACTACATGCTATTACGGACAACAAAGGCAAATCCAGCTGTGTGATGTCTGCCCATCCCAGACAAGTTTACAAAACATTCTATGCTCGCTTTGAGGCCACCAACATCAAGCAACCCTGGAAGACTCTTGCTGGTTCGGAAGACCAGTTGCTTCTGATCTCTGAGGCTGACATGAGGAAAACTCTCAAGAGACTGAATACTCACAAAGCCGCCGGCCCAGATGGCGTCCCTGGCCGCGTCCTCAGAGTGTACACCGACCAGCTGGCAGGCGTATTCTGGGACAGGCTGTAGTCCCCACATGCTTCAAGACCACACCCATCGTTCCAGTGCCCAAGAACACCACAGTGGCATGCCTAATTGACTATTGCCCCGTTGCCGTCTCCCCCGTCATCATGAAGTGGTGCGAGAGGCTGGTCATGGAACACATCAAAGCCAGCATGCCAGACACAATGAACCCATTCCAATTTACCTACCTTTCCAACAGATCTATGGAAGCTTCCATCTTCATTGCTATCCACATGGCCCTATCACACCTATGTAAGAATGCTGTTTATTGACTAAAGTTCAGCATTTAACACCATTGTTCCCTCCAAGCTTGTCACTGAGTCTCGAAAACCACCCTCTGCAACTGGATCCTGGACTTCCTGATGGGCTTACCACAGGCTGTGAGGATTGGCACCCCCACTCTGACTCAACACTGGGCCCCCCCAGGGATGTTTCCTCAGCCCACTGCTGTACTCTGTTCACCCATGACTGCGTGGTGAAGCATGACACCAACTCCATCAAATCAAATTGATTTATATAGCCCTTCATACATCAGCTGATATCTCAAAGTGCTGTACAGAAACCCGAGAGAGAGAAAGAAAGAGAGAAAGAGAGAATTAGAGAGAGCATACTTAAATTCACACAGGACACCGGATAGGACAGGATAAGTACTCCAGATATAACAAACTGACCCTAGCCCCCCAACACATAAACTACTGCAGCATAGATACTAGAGGCTGAGACAGGAGGGGTCAGGAGACACTGTGGCCCCATCCGATGACACCCCCAGTCAGGGCCAAACAGGAAGGATATATCCCCACCCACTTTGCCAAAGCACAGCCCCCATACCACTAGAGGGATATCTTCAACCACCAACTTAGCATCCTGAGACAAGGCCGAGTATAGCCCACAAAGATCTCCGCTACGGCACAACCCAAGGGGGGGCGCCAATCCAGACAGGAAGATCACATCAGTGACTCAACCCACTCAAGTGACGCACCCCTCCTAGGGACGGTATGAAAGAGCCCTAGTAAGCCAGTGACTCAGCCCCTGTAATAGGGTTAGAGGCAGAGAATCCCAGTGGAAAGAGGGGAACCGGCCAGGCAGAGACAGCAAGGGCGGTTCTTTGCTCCAGAGACTTTCCGTTCACCTTCACACTCCTGGGCCAGACTTCACTCAATCATATGACCCACTGAAGAGATGAGTCTTCAGTAAAGACTTAAAGGTTGAGACCGAGTCTGCGTTTCTCACATGGGTAGGCAGACCATTCCATAAAAATGGAGCTATATAGGAGAAAGCCCTGCCTCCAGCTGTTTGCTTAGAAATTTTAGGGACAATTAGGAGGCCTGCGTCTTGTGACCATAGCGTACGTGTAGGTATGTACGGCAGGACCAAATCAGAGAGATAGGTAGGAGCAAGCCCATGTAATGCTTTGTAGGTTAGCAGTAAAACCTTGAAATCAGCTCTTGCCTTGACAGGAAGCCAGTGTAGGGAGGCGAGCACTGCTGAAGTGAAAGCCATCCTCTCTTGGGGAATGCTGCTTTTTGGTTAGCTTTGCGACAGTATAAAAAATGAATTTCGGATTCTTCTTATTTTAATCAATTAAGTTGGAAAAATAGGATGATCGAGCAGCAGTGATGGCTCTTCGATACTGCACGGTACTGTCTTTCAGCTCGTTGGAAGACTTCCAGTTTGGTGTGGCGCCATTTCTGGTCCAATTCTCTGGAAGCTTGCTTCAGAGCTCGGGTATTTTCTGTATACCAGGGAGCTAGTTTCTTATGAGAAATGTTTTTAGTTTTTAGGGGTGCAACTGCATCTAGGGTATTGCGCAAGGTTAAATTGAGTTCCTCAGTTAGGTGGTTAACTGATTTTTGTCCTCTGGCATCCTTGGGTAGACAGAGGGAGTCTGGAAGGACATCAAGGAATCTTTGTGTTGTCTGTGAATTTATAGCACGACTTTTGATGTTCCTTGGTTGGGGTCTGAGCAGATTATTTGTTGTAATTGCAAATGTAATAAAATGGTGGTCCGATAGTCCAGGATTATGAGGAAAAATCTTAAGATCCACAACATTTATTCCATGGGACAAAACTAGGTCAAGAGTATGACTGTGACAGTGAGTACGTCCAGAGACATTTTGGACAAAACCCACTGAGTCGATGATGGCTCCGAAAGACTTTTGGAGTGGGTCTGTGGACTTTTCCATGTGAATATTAAAGTCACCAAAGATTAGAATATTATCTGCTATGACTACAAGGTCCTATAGGAATTCAGGGAACTCAATGAGGAACGCTGTATATGGCCCAGGAGGCCTGTAAACAGTAGCTATAAAAAGTGATTGAGTAGGCTGCATAGATTTCATGACTAGAAGCTCAAAAGACGAAAGCGTCATTTTTTTTTGTAAATTGAAATTTGCTATCGTAAATGTTAGCAACACCTCCGCCTTTGCGGGATGCACGGGGGATATGGTCACTAGTGTAGCCAGGATGTGAGGCCTCATTTAACACAGTAAATTCATCAGGCTTAAGCCATGTTTCAGTCAGGCCAATCACATCAAGATTATGATCAGTGATTAGTTCATTGACTATAATTGCCTTTGAAGTAAGGGATCTACCATAGCCCTATTTTGAGATGTGAGGTATCATGATATCTTTCAATAATGACAGGAATGGAGGAGGTCTTTATCCTAGTGAGATTGCTAAGGCGAACACCGCCATGTTTAGTTTTGCCCAACCTAAGTCGAGGCAGAGACACGGTCTCAATGGGGATAGCTGAGCTGACTACACTGACTGTGCTAGTGGCAGACTCCACTGTGCTGGCAGGCTGGCTAACAGCCTGCTGCCTGGCCTGCACCCTATTTCATTGTGGAGCGAGAGGAGTTAGAGCCCTGTCTATGTTGGTAGATAAGATGAGAGCACCCCTCCAGCTAGGATGGAGTCCGTCACTCCTCAGCAGGTCAGGCTTGGTCCTGTTTGTGGGTAAGTCCCAGAAAGAGGGCCAATTATCTACTAATTCTATCTTTTGGGAGGGGCAGAAAACAGTTTTCAACCAGCGATTGAGTTGTGAAACTCTGCTGTAGAGCTCATCACTCCCCCTAACTGGGAGAGGGCCAGAGACAATTATTCGATGCCGACACATCTTTCTAGCTGATTTACACGCTGAAGCTATGTTATGTTTCATCCTAACATCGTTGGTGCCGACGTGGATAACAATATCTCTATACTCTCTACACTCTGCAGTTTTAGCTTTAGCCAGCACCATCTTCAGATTAGCCTTAACGTCGGTAGCCCTGCCCCCTGGTAAACAGTGTATGATCGCTGGATGATTCGTTTTAAGTCTAATACTGCGGGGAATGGAGTCGCCAATGACTAGAGTTTTCAATTTGTCAGAGCTAATGGTGGGAAGCTTCGGCGTCTCAGACAAGACCAGATCAGACCAGACATCAAGATGCTGACGACAGTACACTACTGTTGTAGGCCTGATAACTGACAACGAAGAGTCAGCCTACAGGGAGGAGGTCAGAGATCTGGCAGTGTTGTGGCAAGACAACAACCCTTCCCTCAACATCAGCAAAACAAAGGAATTGATTGTCGACTTCAGGAAGCAGTGAGGAGGACACGCCCTAATCCACATCAACGAGAGTACAGTGGAAAGAGTCAGCAGCTTCAGGTTCCTCAGCGAGAACCTCACATAGACAGAAAACACCACTGGCCTGGTCAAGAAGGCACAACGGCACCCCACTTTCTCAGGCGGCTGAATACATTTGGCATGCCTCCCTGGGTCCTCTTCAAATTCTACTGCAGCACCATTGAGAGCGCCCCGACCAGTTGCATCACAGCCTAGTACGGTAACTGCTCCTTCCATCTGACAGACGGTACCGGAGCATCAGGTCCCAGACATCCAGGCTCAGAGACATCGAGGCATACCCACAAGCCACCAGACCACTGAACTCTTGAACTGGTACAGGTCTCTTGCACAGACCATTGAACTCTTGAACTGGGACAGGTCTCTTGCACACGCCACTGAACTCTTGAACCAGGACTGACCGCCGGCACAAGTCTCTTGCGCTGGCTCCCTGCACCTTGCCACACATGTACACAAACACTCACATGCTACACACACTCCATGACTGATGCTACTGGACTTTATATAATTGCACAATGCCTATTTCTTATTGCACAATCTATCGCACAATTCAACAGCATGTGTAAATATCCCACTTTAATTCATTCGAGTGCTTTCTTGTATTAAATGTTTTGCAAAAATGAATTCAGCTTTTATTTTTTAGTACCCTTTTATTCATTTTTCTATTGTTGTTGCATTGTTGAGTGGTGAACCTGCAAGTAAGCGTTTTGTTGCACTGTGTACTCCACACATATATTACATGTTCAGTGTCTTCGGAATGTCTGACTTTTTCCACATTTTGTTTGGATACAGCCGTATTCTAAAATGTATTCAAATGTTTTTTCCCCCTCATCAATCTACACACAATACCCTGTAATGATAAAGCAAAAATGTTTTTAGAAATGTTTGCTAACTTGAATAAAATATCAAACCGAAATATCACATTTACATAAGCATTCAGACCCTTCACTCAGTACTTTGTTGAAGCACCTTAGGCAGCGATTACAGCCTCGAGTCTTCTTGGGTATGACGCTACAAGCTTGGCACACCAGTATTTGGGGAGTTTCTCCCATTCTTCTCTGCAGATCCTCTCAAGGTATGTCAGGTTGGCTGGGGAGTATTGCTGCACGGATATTTTCATGTCTCTCCAGAGATGTTCAAGTCCGGACATGCAGAGACTTGTCCCGGAGCCTCTCCAACGTTGTCTTGGCTGTGTGCTTAGGGCCGTTGTCCTGTTGGAAAGTGAACCTTCACCCCAGTCTGAGGTCCTGAGCGCTCTGGAGCAGGTTTTCATCAAGGATCTCTCTGTACTTTGCACAGTTCATCTTTGCCTCGATCCTGACTAGTCTCCCAGTATTGCAGCGGAAAAACATCCCCACAGCATGATGCTGCCTCCACCATACTTCACCGTAGGGATGGTGCCATGTTTCCTCCAGGCGTGACGCTTGGCATTCAGGCCAAAGAGTTCAATCTTGGTTTCACCAGAACAGAGAATCTTGTTTCTTATGGTCTGAGAGCAGTGGCGGTCAGTGCCGTTTAACGACTTAGGTGCACATTAGTAAAATAACGTCATCGTCAGCATAGCTAATAAAACTAACGCTACAATCCTGCAGTAACATTACAGTGTACAGTCAGTAAGCTGTTACACCGGGGGGGGCCCCGGTGGCAATAAATGAGTAAAACCAAAAGCTTACCTAGACTTGGAAGAGTTCCAGTGTTGTGTTGGAAAGTCATAGCCAGCTAGCTAACATAACACACCTCTGTTTGAGCAGGGTGCTTCAGTAGGCTAAACTAGCTAGCTGCATTTGCTAGCTAACTGAAACTGAAAAACAATGACTCTCTCTATTTCTCTCTTGCTTCTCCTTTTTTTTGGAAGAAATGAATTTGTTAAACTGCTCAACTACTGTCTTTCTCTCTCTTTGAGTCAACTGCTGACCACGTGCTATGCACTGCAGTGCTAGCTAGCTGTAGCTTATGCTTTCAGTGCTAGATACATTATCTGATACTTTGATTGAGTGGACAACATGCCAGTTCATGCTGCAAGAGCTCTGATAGGTTGGAGGACGTCCTCAGGAAGTTGTCATAATTACTGTCTAAGTCTATGGAAGGGGGTGTGAACAATGAGCCTCCTAGGTTGTGTATTGAAGTCAATGTACCCAGAAGAGGATGGAAGCTAGCTGTCCTCTGGCTACACCATAGTGCTACCCTGCAGAGTGCTGTTGAGGCTACTGTAGACCTTTGCAAAATATGTATATTTGTTCTTTGTGATATCCAATTAGTCTTTTCCCATTGCTACAACTCCTGTACATACTCAGGAGAGGCGAAGGTCAAGATCCTTGCGTCCTCCGAAACACAACCCTGCCAAGCCACACTGGTTCTTGACACACTGCTCGCTTAACCCGGAAGCCAGTTGCACCAATGTGTTGGAGGAAACACCATACTGGCAACCTTGTCAGTGCGCATGCGCCCAGCCCTTCACACGAGTCGCTAGCGCGTTATGGGAGTAGGACATTCCGACCGGCCAAACCCTCACAACGCTGGTCCAATTGTACAGCTGCCTGATGGGACTCCCTGTGTCAAACTTGGGTTTGTAGTAACACCTCAAGCACTGGGATGCAGTGCCTTAGACCACTGCTCCACTCTGGAGGACCCACAAAATAGTGTTTTAATCAATTAGTTGGTGATGTGACTATATTTAGTATAGTTTTCTCTAAAAATGATCACTTTTTTAATGTTTTACCATTTTTTATGAAATTCACTGAGGGATGGTCCTCCCCTTCCTCCTCTGAGGAGACTCCACTGTCTGAGTCTTTATGTGCCTTTTGGCAAACACCAAGTGGGCTGTCATGTGCCTTTTACTGAGGAGTGGCTTCCATCTCGACACTCTAACAAAAACGCCTCATTGGTGGAGTGCTGCAGAGATGGTTGTCCTTCTGGAAGGTTCTCCCATCTCCACAGAGGAACTCTAGAACTCTGTCAGAGTTTCCATCGGGTTCTTGGTCACCTCCCTTGGTAGTCCCAAATGTATTCCATTTAAGAATGATGGAGACCACTGTGTTATTGGGGACCTTCAATGCTGCAAAAATACACAATCCTGTCTCAAAGCTCTACGGACAATTACTTTGACCTCATGGCTTGGTTTTTGCACTGACGTGCACTGTCAACTGTGGGACCTTATAGACGGGGTGTGCGCTTGTCCAATCAATTGAATTTACCACAGGTGGACTCCAAACAAGTTGAAGAAACATCTCAAGAATGATCAAACGAAACAGGATGCACCTGCGCTCAACTTGGTCTCATGGCAAACGGTGTGAATATGTAAATAAGGTACCAGATTTTATTTATACATTTGCAAAAATTTCAACCAACTTGTTTCCACTTTGTCATTAAGGGGTATTGTGTGGATTATTTAAATGTTTTATTTCATCCATTTTAAAATAAGGCTGTAATGTAACAAAATGTGGAGAAAGTTAACGGGTCGGAATACTTGCCGAAGGCACTGTACTTGATAACCATCTGCTTCACTAGAATATAGGAAATATATTTCAATTTAATTCAAGAAAGGTTTTACATATGTTCAGAGGGAGAAGAAAAATCCATTTCAATACCATATTAAAAGTCTTTATTGATATTTGGTCAGTACATGAGAAGGATGGAAGTCAGAATAATGAATTCAAGGTACATCGCGTAGAAACTACACACATTGTCAAACAGAAATGCATTTGCCAAGGATTAAAAAAAATAAAAGTCAACATCTAAAAGATACATCATTTAACATTGCAAAGCTACTAAAGTGAACTGTGGTTTGACTTTTATTGAGCATGACTACAACACCAGATGCTTGATCATTTGAGTTTGTCAAGAGTTCAAACAAGAACGTTAAGCAACATGTTCAAATAACCAAGAGACCAAAGAAAAAAAGACCTAGCTTGAATCATACAAAACTCAAGTCATATGCACATACATTAATTCATTTCACGTAATGTTCCTGTTTAGCAATGCAATTATTTTCTTTAAATTGTGGAAGAGGTATCACGATAGGCAAAGGAGAGGAGAAAAAGTTCTGGACAGCAGTTCTGTTTTACCAACTATGCGTTTGTGTCTCGTATAAAAAGAAAAAGACAAATGACGTGTTATTATAAAGTACATTACAAAACTGTGCCACTGCTCGCGCTCAGGCCGTTCTGAGCCTGCCGCGACCCCGCAGTCCTGTTCCCCTTGACGACCATGGCAGACTTGTCTTCGTGGGGGTCGGTGTTGGAGTCTGTGTCGTTCGAGTGCTGCGTCAGGGACGTTTCGCTGCCCGTCGGGGAGTCCACGCTCTCATACCCTGTGCTCAGCTGGCTCCCGAATCCCCCTGCTGCTGTACCCCCTGCACTGCCACCAGTCTGGCCCCCCGCTGCCTCCTCTGAGTGGTTGGAGAGTTTCGTTTCGCCCTCACCGGGGCTGGAGACCATGGGGGACGGGGGAAAGTCTTCCTCTGTGCTGCTGACCTCGCGGTACAGGCTGGGGGTGGTTGCCGCACCCCTCTGGGAGGACGAGCTGCCGTTGCTTGGGCCGTTGGAGACCCTTCCGCAGTCTTTCCCGGCTTGGGTGGAGGGCTGCTCGGGCTGGCTGGGGGGCTCGGCGGAGGGTGAAGTCCTGCTGGGGCCTGCCCCGGCAGAGGCAGCCTGAGCTGGGTTCTGGGAGAGCTGCTGACGGGTCTCCCTGAGCTGCTGCTGGAGGACCAGGATGGTGCTCTGCATGCCCTCTACTTCCTCATCCAGCTGGATGATGAAATCGTTCAATTCTTGGAGGGATGAAAACAGACAAAGACACAAGTCAGAATATAGGGAGATTGGACGCAGTCAGGTTCAAGAAAGAAAGACTGCCTTCATTTACCTGGGGCTAACATTTTACTTTTTACACTGAAAATACACTGAATATTAGAAACATATCTAACAAATGCCTTAACAAAAGCTCCTGCACGCAGAGGAGCATATAGCTCCTCCAATGCAGAGGTTAAAGACCACACTTTACTGTAGCACAGATTAATAACCTGGGGAGCTACAAAGCACACATGGGCCTTCACTGTGCTGAAAGTTAACATTTAAAGCTTACATTTATGGATACTATTTGAACCCAGGTTTGAGTAGATGGAGGTGGGCTGTTGTGTTCTCACCGTCTTGGCTGCTCTTGAGCTCCTCGCTGTACTTCTTCTGCAGGGCCAGCTCTGCCTCCAACTGGGCGATACGTCCCTGGGACAGCTGCCTCCCCAGCTCCTGGTTCTCTTGGATCAGCATCCGGCACTTGGCCATTAGCTTCTTCCCCGTCTGGCTGCAAGGGAGACAGGCCTCACATCACACAATGACCCAGGGCACAGCCAAATGCCACCCTCAGGCAAGGACAGCCCAATCAGTCCAGTGACCTAACTAGGTGGTCACTATGGTGGTGTTCCAGGTTATAATTTATGCAGTCAAGTTCTGTAGATTATCAGATCACCTCACATTGCTTGAAGAGGTGTTTAACATTGCAGGTACCACATTGAGATCTTCTGATGTGCAGAACGACTGAAAAAAATAAATAATAATAGGACATGGAACACCAACGTACCCACCCATCCACTAACACTATGAATCTTGCCTATCCATACAGCAAGTTTCCATTTTCCAAAGTAGTACAGTTACAGATACCGGAGACCGTTTGGACTTGGCAAAGGATACCAGCAACGATAGCAGATGCACATTCCGATAAAACAACATTCTTATGCAGCAGCTGTACCTTTACCATTTGAGTACCCCATGCACATTTTACTACTACAGGTGGGCGCCTACAGTCAGCAGGATGAGAACCAAGTTAAAGTACCCAATTACAGCAACCGTACATTTGGTTTCTACACACCCAAATTGTACTTTCAACAGCAAATTAGACCCAAAGAAATCCTAGTCTGTCACAACCGACCAGCTTCTAATGGTGTGAGTATTACTCAGTCAGCAACTTGGACAAGATCACCTGGGGTAATAATGCACTAACCACTGCAAAGCATCCTCTGCTGACTCTTTTAAACAAGGAAAACACATGCTTAAATTGCATTGACATTTCAGAGGAACCATGGCAGCCAGAGAAATCAACTTCAGAAGTCACCACGTCACTTAAAACCTAGGAACACTGCATGTCGCAACAGACCATAGATACTTCCTAAAAACACAGCAGCATGGACACTGGTTCCAGAAGCATGTGTGAAAATCATACTATTGAAAATGAACTGTGAGAGGCAACCGATGAGATTTGAGATTACTTTTCGTAATACTTGACAATGCATTGTCTGACAAGGATGTTGCATTCAGCTGTACCACTTCGAACAAGTATTTTTGACCATCAATAGAATGACGTTAGCCAGGTATTGGAAAAATAAAAACCAGACATTCTTAGGAGAAACTGGATGAGCAGCTGATAGTGGATTTGAAGTCTAAACGATTAGAAAACACACAATCGTGTTACTCTGGATGCTACCTGAAAAGGTCAAGGGGTATCAATTCTTCTTGCTTGCCATCAAAAACGTAAAATGTTGCTTCTTTTAAGAAAACTACTTCCAATGGATCATACCCATCATTGTTGGAGTCTTGTGGTGAATACAGCATAATAGTAATTTTACGGGTTGTTCCCACCACGAGTGTTGTAACTATATTGATGGCCAGATATCCAAGGCTGTTTATTGTTCTGTTTGGAATTGAAAAACCAATCAATGAATTGCATATTGCCGATAAATTACAATTTTTCCAATTAATGACATCCGTGAAATGTCAACTGGAATTGAACCCCCCCCTGAACCAAAAAAAGGTTTACGGTTGCTAGGGGGGAGGTAGTGTGAAGTCAACAACATAAATACATAAAGAACAATATCATATTGGACTGAATAAATACATTCTCATGAAGTGGTAACATTACTTGTTTCACACATTTGAAATCATTATGAGAAAATATCACTCAAGCACCAACTGCAGTGTGTACATTTTACAATGAACAATTTGGAAACATCAAGCGTCAAAATAATGTAGCTTACTGAATGTTCTTTTTTTTCAAGGTCACCAAATCAAACAGAGCAAATGTCTGACACACTGCAGTGCAAGAGGAAAGTAAATGAAACAGAAACATAAGAGGCAACTCACAAAATAAAACATGTAAATACACTCTACCCATATGTGGGCCCATGCTCAAAGACACAGGCAATCAGACCCTCGCTCACGCACGCCTCAACCATAGTCAATTCTGGACTGAGGGTCTGGCTCCTCCCCCAGAGTCTTAAACATTCTACTGGCTCCTCCCTAGAAAGTCTTACAGTTTATCCTAGAACCTTTCCCACAGTATTTTCATTGTATTCTACAATCTGTCCAAGAGTCTTAGAGTCTCAGGAGCACTAGTGGGTATGGGAGTGGCGTTTTCCACTTAAATGTCTTTAGCTAGCGGGGCATTGTCTTTAAATGTTCAATTGGTTATTTAGGCTATGGGTGCTCTCCCTGCTCCGGCAGTTTGCCCAAGACTGCCTCAATCTCCACCATAACAACCCCCCCCCACCCTCATTTAATAAGGCAACTGTCTGGCTTGGGCTGAGAGAGGGGCGGAGGGAGGCATATCCGTGTCGGACGTGACCACCTCTTCAGGAACAGTCCCGACTCCTTCAGGGCCCCTGGACGGTGAGGTGGGGTGAGAGAGCTGAAACACAAGTGTCACCTGACCATACTGTTTTTTTCATTCAGTTTAGATTATGTGATATGTGGCTGGGGGACAGTAAAAGAGTACACAAAACATGGATGGCAGTTTGTTTTTTGTGTATTTGGTAAAGTCTGAGTCTTGTGGTGAGTACAGCATTTCTCAGCCATCCCCCCCACCATGATTCCTGCATGCCTGCAGAGGGGGTGGGGGGTGTGAGGAGGTCTTGACTTTTTTGTGGGGGTGGGAGGAGGAGGGGGAGTTATTTTGATTGTCTTTACCTATCTGGTGTAAATTTCCAGGCACTCAGTTCATTTTGGGCCTGCTCCAGTTTGTCTTTAGTCTGTTCCAGTTCTCCCTTCATTTTGAGGAAAAATAAGTTGATGGCCGGGTCTACCATTGATGAGCGCAGTTGGGCGGCACTGGGTTGCTGGACTTGCTTGAGGTACTGGATCTGGGTCTGCAGGTTGAAAGAGATAAGTGTCAATAAAGGCACAAGCAGAAACTCAATTTAGAAAATCCCTCCTTAAGCTTCTGAAAGTTAAAAATACATTGACTTAATTTACACAAGAGGCAATGATGTGGCTAATAATTGAGCTATAAAGTCATGCTTACACACTATTTATTCAACTTTGTAAATCATTATTGAAAATAGGTTGCATTCAAAAGACACCTTCCCGTTAAACTACAGTGTGAAAGACAGCTTTGGGATGATTAGCCTAAGTGTGGGACTGGACTCATCTTGTACACTATAACTCTGCGTAACATCTTATGCACCAAACTGGCCAAGTCAGTTTGATTGAACTCAGTTGCCCGACAGAAGGAATGGCATTTTCTGTTAAGTGAGCCGCTATGCAGTCATTCAGAGAGTGAGAGGTCTGACAAGCAAGACATCAGGAGCCTTAGTGATATGGGGAGGGGGGGAAATCGATACAGTTACATATTAGGGATATCATTTAAAAAAAAACATTATTTATACATTGTATCATTTTGACAATATCGTAATATTATTTTGCGCACCTTGGCTGTAAACGGACCTAAAAGTAGTTACTTCAAAGCTTGTTCTCCCATCATCTTTTTAAATAGGGAGTCAAAATGTTCTCAGCAATTATTTCCATGACTGATCAAAACTAGTTTAAGACTCGTCCCTCTGCAGCAGACATATGGTAAGCAATATGTTGTGAATATCGAAGCGCAATAAAACATTTTTTATAGAATCACAATACAAATTGTATCCGCACACAAGTATCGCAATAATATTGTATCGTGAGGTCCCTGGTAATTCCCAGCCCTAGTGGCCAGTGTTTTATGTTAATGTAAGCGCTAGTGTTATTTTGTTTCCATCAGGAGTATGACACTAAAGACTTGGGGTGAGCAGGGAGGAGTAAACTATTGACAAACCATTGATAAGGTGGAAACTCTGCTATACTGCACCCCCGATTCCCAGCACAGCTTGGGAATAGGACTTACGACTAAGGTCAATACCTATACTTATATCCAAAAGGTTGAGGTCTACTGCGTGACAAACATTTTGTTACTAAAATAGGCCTACATATCCCCTAGTCCCCTCAATTAGAAAAACAGCAGGAAGTATTGCAGTGGGATACTTACTGTACACTCTTGCATTTCCTGCTCCTTGGTTGCGAGCCGCATGACTAGGATGTTCTCCCTGCGTGACGCCTCCTGCTGCTGCTGCTTCAGCTTCTCCTCAGACTCCTTCAGTCCAGTCACATCGTTCGCTGAGACGGTGAGTGGAGAGAAACAACGCACAGTTAACCTGTGTCAACTGAAAAGGAGCCATCAACACCTAAACAAAAACAAACTTTAAAAAGGTGTTAAGTGTGGGTATGTGTTCTTCTAAAATGCTAAACTGATACCCAAAGCCTACCACTAAAAACATAGGATAATCCTTTCCTATCAACAGCTGACACTCTTATTGTATTGAATGATGACTTGGTAAAATGTTGGAGTAGGCCTACATTGTTTGGGGCACTTACAATTCAGATCAGCATATTTTGCCTCCAGGATCTGGACGTAGGCTTCATGTTGGTTCCACCTAAAGGACCAATAGTAAACATGAACACACTTGTTATCACATCCAAACAGAAACAATCATCCCACCCTCCCCCATCTAACAATAGTGTTATCTATTTACCTCACACACAGTTCCTCTCTGGTCAGGGTCTTCATGTCAGATTCACTGAGGCGAACCTGAATGAAGATGGGAAAGAGCCAGCAAGTTATTGGCTTTAGCTGCATATAACTTGTCAATACTGGAATCTTGGTTAACATATAGGAGGCACCCTCTCACCTTCTTTGGAAGAGGTTCCTCATTTGTCATTCTGAGTTCTGAAAGGGAAGTAAAAGTACCAATTAATTGAGTTGAAGTTTCAAGAGCAAGCCATTCAAAAATTATACATGAGCTGCTACAGCAGATCAAGCAAATATTCTGGAAGTTACTTTTCGTAACAAGCTATGGGCATTAAGGTATAAAATAATGGGTTAGAGACCATTTTCGCTAACCATGATATTAAGCTAGTTATTCTAAACTACTGCAAAAAAGTCACGTCCGGTCGGTGCTGTATAAAAAGTGGCATGTTTATAGGTTCTCTAAAAGGATTATGTTAACTAGCTAGCGAAATTGCTATTGTTACCATAATAAACCAACTAGCTGCAGTTGATAGTAAGCTTGAAGTATTCAAATATTTGAATGTGCTTGTGTCAGTCTCATCCATTCTCTTTGTTTGCTGTAGTTCTAACGTTAGCTAGCTAGTCCTCATGCATCTCCCACGTTAACAGTGCAAATCCACAACACGTAACATTAGCTAGTTTGCTACTGTTCTAGCTTAACTGGCTAACGTTACGTTTAGACACCTAACGTTAGCTAGTTAAAACCGGATTTTTATTACAACTCTGATTATTTTATAATCGATAAACGTGATAGCAATTCCATTCATATGTGTTTGTTTTATTTAAAAACATTTATTAGCAGGATAATACGCAATGGCCAGCCAACTGTTACATTAGCATGTCTCGACAAGAAAACAAAATAACTAACACCTCACATTTGGCCCACGTCAGACTTACGAGCTACCTTGGAATTCAGTCTAACGATATGTTACCTACTTTTAAGGATGATCTCAAGTAAATGTATAAAATGTGCATCGCCTTAAACTATTTAACCAAAAATGTTCAGCTAACGTTAGCTACCTGTCGGTTATCGTGTTCTGCTTCTTGTTGTCACAAAATGGCGGAGAAAGCAGAGACGCCAGACTCTCTCCCTGCAAAATTAGCGTTCCTCTTTCTTTCGCGGACTCGTGTTCGCAAAACCCTGCCTCAATTGAACACTTACCGGACCCGTTTCCTTCAATATTCGAAACCAGTATGTGTTGACCGCCTTAGCACTAATATGCAACGTTACAATCCGATTTAAATAGGTTTCTAACTTAATTATTGTTATTCGAATTCGCCACGGTAGGGATTCGGTGTCGCCGCCATCATCCGAGAGACGATGGCAACCACAGCAGCGCATCAAAGCTCTCTAGTTGCTAGTGCTGAAGGGGCGGGCTGAGTTAACATGATGCTATCAGACATGTTAGGCTAGCTAACTTTGTCACTACAGAATAACATCAATTTCAATTACTATCCATCCAAACCGTTTAGATTAAACATGTTTTGAATTTGCCAGATAAATAGCTTTTCAACATCTTCAGAAAATGCAAAATAAAAAAATGGGACTCACAACATGCATTGCTGTAGGTTCCAGTCATTAGTTGGCTAGCTGGAAAGTTAATGTGTTGAAGTGTAATTAGTTGAATTCTGTTTTAATGTGACATTCAACAATATTGTTTTAAAATGTAAACCAGTCATTAATACAATAGTTCACCTGTCAAGTTTGCTAAACGTGAGAAATGCAGCTTGGGTAAAAAAAAATGTAAAAAGTCAAGGCCATCCGGAAGCAAAATGGGATGGGTGGAACTATGATATGAAATGGCGTTCTAACGCTCAAAATGTTTTAATTCTGCACAATGTAGCTAATCCCTTTTGCACTAAACGTTATCGTAAGTATACAGTACAAAAATGTTTGATTGTATACGGGTTTCTAGTAAAATGTGTGTGTATAAATAAATACGTATCCGATGCCACCCCCACGTACTGACATGGTATCTTCTAACAGTGATGTTGAATTTCAAGGGCAGTTCTACTTCTATTCTGAACGGTGAACAGCGCATACGGTGTGAAGAAACATGAGCATGTTAAGCAGAGTGGGTCAAGTCCGCAGGTAAAACTACAAAATGCAATGAAGTTATCCATTCGGTAACAAGCCATGATTAAAACACGATGAAGGGCGATAACAAACGAACGTTGCTATTGTTACGTTGTTTGCTTTACGTGATGATTGTTAGTTATAGCTGTCTAGCTAGCTTGTATTAGTAGTCACCTTTTAATAGTTACTAGTAGCTAACTAGTGAGGTAACGTTAGCTACCCCCATATAACGATAAGCATTACCCATCTCTTCGTTTATCAAACCGTTTCAACAAGTTGGTAAGCAGAAATGTTCTTATATGTGCATGTGGTCGGCCAACAAGTATGCGTAAAAGTTGTCAATATTAGCTATATACCCCGGCATTATTTTGACACTTGTGTTTATTGCCTTGTTTGTAATAGACAGCATCATGAGTCGGGCCTTGCCCCCCTTGACTTGACAACAACACCTTGCTCAGGCCGCAACAGGCAACTTCATTATATACTATAGCTAACTTTTTTTCTGCCAGGATTTGAGCAAGTTGCTATCTATTCAACACAAGTAGCTTGTTAATCGTAGACAAATGTAATCTAACCTCTTCCCAGGCTGTCGGCTGGGGCCACGAGCTGCTTCTAAATGGAAGTTTGCTTGCAGCAACCATTACTGGTTGAGCTGAAAACAGTTTTACTGCTTATGCTTGATTACATTTCCCACGGATGGGAATGACATGACATTGACATCTCTATTTCCTGGTGGTTTTAGGTGTGCTGCCACCGTGACCCCAGTCCTGGGCACGGTGGCAGCCAGATGGAAGCACTCGCTCCCTGATCTGACCTACGACTATGGAGCCCTGGAGCCCCACATCAACGCAGAGATCATGCAGCTCCACCACAGCAAGCACCACGCCACCTATGTTAACAACCTCAACGTCACAGAGGAGAAGTACCAGGAGGCACTGGCCAAAGGTGAGAGGAAAGCCTGCTGCTTAAGACATTAGTGATTTAGAAAAAGTGGTGTTATTAGGGATTTTGTAGTTCCTGGATGAGGTTCCTTTTTGAACATTTAATTGAGCCATGAATGCATACCTGTCCTTTATTTACACTTGTAGTGTGTAGCCAATCCGTTACCTGCATGTGTACATGTGATGTATTTCAGGTGATGTGACAGCACAGGTTTCTCTCCAGCCTGCTCTGAGGTTTAATGGAGGAGGCCACATCAACCACACCATCTTCTGGACAAACCTCTCTCCAAATGGCGGTGGAGAACCACAGGGTGAGTAGCCTCGGAACATCAGGCTTCTCTCATGTTGTTCAAAGCCTGGGGTAGTTTTTGGTAGGAAGAAGCTAAATAGGGGTGGAGTCTAGATGGAAACTAGTGACTCGTTGCCACCAACCAATCCACTATTTTGTGTGGGTGGAGCTCCGAACAGAGGTGGTATTTAAGATTTTTTTTCTGACTTGCATCAAGCTAGCTAGCATAAGATCCCCAAAATAATGCAGCATAGGCTACAAAAAAAATCTGACCCGGTAAGAAGAGACTTGGACAAAACAAATAGGACATGCCTCTTCTGAGGGGAAACGTCAGATGTATGCAGAGCCAATCAAATCTAAGTGTTAACAGCCACTGCCCATTAAAACGTAACATCCAATACTCAAGTTCTCCAGACTTCCAGATTTAGAAGGCCTCTCAAGACTACATGTTGAGCAGCACTATTGGGAGTTTGAAGCAGCAGTTTGAGAAACTTCTTCTTCTTCACAAGTTGTTATATATTATAATTTGCAACTATCACGGTTTATACAATTTGTGGGAAAGTAGCAACAATGTTCCTCTTGCATTTTCAATTCAGACTCTTTCCTGAATTTGCTAAATTGTTATGGGAAACCCATTGGAAACTTGTATGTAATTCATCAGTCTGATCATTCTTTGTTTGTTCATCCTGTCACAGGTGAGCTGGCAGCGGCCATCAAGCGTGACTTTGGCTCCATCCAGGCATTGAAGGACAAGATGTCTGCCGCCACTGTGGCGGTCCAGGGCTCAGGCTGGGGATGGCTGGGCTTCGACAAGGAGAGCGGGAAGCTCCGTATCACAGCCTGCCCTAATCAAGACCCACTGCAGGGAACCACAGGTCAGTGGCTATTGGCCAGGTCCCAGTACTGTTATGTTATCTTGTTCATGTCTGTCTGGGGCTCAAACAAGGGTATAGAGCCAGTGAATGACATACAGTAGTGATGCACCTATTACATTTTTGGCCAATACCGATATCCAATATTTTCCCTGCCAAAAAACCTGATACCGATATTTAACTGTTTTTGCCTCCTTTTAAGCATTCGAGTATAGTTAACACACACATGGACACAGCGGTCTAATGCACTGCATCTCATTGCAAGAGGTGTCACTACAGTCCCTGGTTCGAATCCGGGCTGTAGCACATCTGGCCCTGATTGGAAGTCCCAATTGGCCCAGCGTTGTCCGGGCCGACATTGTAAATAAAAATTTGTTCTTAACTGACGTGGCTAGTTAAATAAAGGTCACACACACCACACTGACCAAAAAGTTATTTTGTAGGCATTTACATATGTTCCCATTACCAGTAAAAAATAATGAAAACCTATTTCTTTCACTTACTTGCTGTGCTGTTTTGTTGTTCAGTCATTTCATTCTCAACCAGGATTTCTATGGAACGCCATTTGGATCTTTGCGTGTCAAAAAAGATACATGTAAAATAACACTTTGTCGTGTCAAATAACACTATTTGACCAATCAAGACCTGAATATGACTGCACGTCACAATTTAACGTGTTCATACATTTGTTACGTAGTTATTACACTATCACTCGTATTTCATATGTCACATCGTTACGTGTGCTATGATGCTGGTGAAGTTGTCTCGCGCATTCAAAACACATTTTTGAATGCCAAAACTAAAAATATGTCAAGCATATGCGTTCATTTGTTAGATTGCAATTAATTTCCTAACTAGACTGATGTTATTGTGGAACAGATGGTCATAAAGATAGCTAGCTCATGGATGCAAACAATGTTCTTCCCCAAAAACAACAATCTAGGTCATCTAAATTTGTAAGTCGCTCTGGATAAGAGCGTCTGCTAAATGACTTAAATGTAAATGTAAATAACCCTATTTATAAAAGTTCTTATTTGATTAATGCTGGTCGGACCCATCTATGTGAAGCTAGCCACAATAAGAATTAGCCACAATAGTGGACTTTGTGGTAAGCCTTCAAAATAAAAGTATGGTATAATTCTACTATTCGTATTAATTTGCATCACTGTCAATGACATTTATTTTAAAGGCAAACTGCAAATTCCACTTATTCCTAATCCTTATTGTGGCTAGCTTCACAACACATAACCCAGTCCGGTCGAGCCTCATTAGCCAGATGAAGCAAGCTGGCTGCCAATAACATTATCTTTGGGCAACAGTGTTAAGGGGCTGGCTCGCTATTTATTTTCATGAACTGAAGTTCAATTTCAATAGGAGAACAACAAGTGGCAACCGAGCTAATACTTACTCACAAGGATTCCTAAATCATTGCTAAGAATAATAAAAATGACTGCACTTTCTACTGGTCATTGTTTTCAGGCTGGATGTATTGGTGCTACCCCAGAAGTTGCGGTCGAACAAATGATGCTTTCTTACCAACGCGGTATTGTAAACACATCGTTCGTGGCCGGTGTTTGTTTGTTTGCAGACTTTTTGTACAGCTTTGAGTGCTAATGTGTCTTTTTTTGACACGCAAAGAACCAAATGGCATTCCATAGTATGTATGTTGTGAAGCTAATAGCGAGTTACTGTGTACCTCGGGTTGGGCAACATCTGAAAAATAGCATACTTGGTAGTGTGTACCGGTGCCTGACCAGTCGGCGAAAGCCAACAGTGCCCACGACAGAGTGTTTGATTGTCAAGGGCAATGAATTCTATTGTCTTGGATTTAATGCTTTTCACCTTTTGAGTTGTCTCGCTGAAATGTTCTTACTCTTTGAAATGACTGCTCGACTTGTTGACTGCTCGATCCACACAGCAGACATTGTGGGCTAGGTTAGGAATGCTGTGTTGCAGGTGTACTGCAAAATGTTACGTGGCGTCATTACGTCATGTACTTACGTTATATAGGTATGCACGGTAGCTTTGACATCGGTTGTTAACATTGGTGTTAAACTAGACATCGGGCCGATACCGATGTTGACATTTTTAGCTAATATCGTCCGACTCTATGTTCACCGATATCGTGCATCCCTAACATACAGTGCCTTCAGAAAGTATTAACACCCCTTGACTTTTTCTACATTTTGTTGTGTTAATCCATTTTAAATTCAGACCTTAAATTGAGATGTTTTTGACACTGGTCTACACACAATGCTCCATACTGTCAAAGTGGCATTATGTTTTGAGAAATGTTGACAAATTAAATAAACATTAAAAGCTGAAATGTCATGAGTCAGTAAGTTTTCAGCCTAAATAAGTTCAGGACTAAAAATGTACTTAACAAGTCACATAAGTAGCTTGGACTCACTGTGAGCAGTAATAGTGTTTAACATGATTTTGGAATGACTACCTTCTCTGTGCCTCACACATACAGTTGAAGTCGGAGGTTTGCATACACCTTAGCCAAATACATTTAAATTGTTTAACTTGGGTCAAACTTCCACAAGCTTCCCACAAGTTGGGTGAATTTTGGCCCATTCCTCCTGGCGGAGCTGGTGTAAATGAGTCAGGTTTGTAGGCTTCCGTGATCGCACATGCTTTTTCAGTTCTGCCTACACATTTTCTATAGGATTGAGGTCAGGGCATTGTGATGGCCACTCCAATACCTTGACTTTGTTGTCCTTAAGCCATTTTGCCACAACTTTGGAAGTATGCTTGGGGTCATTGTCCATTTGCGACCAAGCTTTAACTTCCTGACTGATGTCTTGAGATGTTGTTTCAATATGTCCACATAATATTTCTCCTTATGATTCCATCTATTTTGAAGTGCACCAGTCCCTCCTGCAGCAAAGCACCCCCACAACATGATGCTGCCACCCCCGTGCATCACGGACGGGATGGTGTTCTTCAGCTTGCAAGCATCCCCCTTTTTCCTCCAAACATAACAATGATCATTATGGCCAAACAGTTCTATTTTTGTTTCATCAGACCAGAGGACATTTCTCCAACAAGTACAGTCTTCGTCCCCATGTGCAGTTGCAAACCGTAGTCTCGCTTTTTTATGGTGGTTTTGGAGCAGTGGCTTCTTCCTTGCTGAGTGGCCTTTCAAGTTATGTCGATACAGGACTCGTTTTACTGTGGGTATAGATACTTTTGTACCTGTTTCCTCCAGCATCTTCAAATCAAATCAAACTTTGTTTGTCACATACACATGGTTAGCAGATGTTAATGCGAGCGTAGCGAAATGCTTGTTCTTCTAGTTCCGACAATGCAGTGATAACCAACAAGTAATCTAACTAACAATTCCAAAACTACTGTCTTATACACAGTGTAAGGGGATAAAGAATATGTACATAAGGATATATGAATGAGTGATGGTACAGAGCAGCATACAGTAGATGGTATCGAGTACAGTATATACATATGAGATGAGTATGTAGACAAAGTAAACAAAGTGGCATAGTTAAAGTGGCTAGTGATACATGTATTACATAAGGATGGAGTCGATGATGTAGAGTACAGTATATACGTATGCATATGAGATGAATAATGTAGGGTAAGTAACATTATATAAGCTAGCATTGTTTAAAGTGGCTAGTGATATATTTACATAATTTCCCATCAATTCCCATTATTAAAGTGGCTGGAGTTGGGTCAGTGTCAATGACAGTGTGTTGGCAGCAGCCACTCAATGTTAGTGGTGGCTGTTTAACAGTCTGATGGCCTTGAGATAGAAGCTGTTTTTCAGTCTCTCGGTTCGAGCTTTGATGCACCTTTACTGACCTCGCCTTCTGGATGATAGCGGGGTGAACAGGCAGTGGTTCGGGTGGTTGATGTCCTTGATGATCTTTATGGCCTTCCTGTAACATCGGGTGGTGTAGGTGTCCTGGAGGGCAGGTAGTGTTTGCTCCTGGTGATGCGTTGTGCAGACCTCACTACCCTCTGGAGAGGCTTACGGTTGAGGGCGGAGCAGTTGCCGTACCAGGCGGTGATACAGCCCGCCAGGATGCTCTCGATTGTGCATCTGTAGAAGTTTGTGTGCTTTTGGTGACAAGCCGAATTTCTTCAGCCTCCTGAGGTTGAAGAGGCGCTGCTGCGCCTTCTTCACGACGCTGTCAGTGTGAGTGGACCAATTCAGTTTGTCTGTGATGTGTATGCCGAGGAACTTAAAACTTGCTACCCTCTCCACTACTGGTCCATCGATGTGGATAGGGGGGTGTACCCTCTGCTGTTTCCTGAAGTCCACAATCATCTCCTTAGTTTTGTTGACGTTGAGTGTGAGGTTATTTTCCTGACACCACACTCCGAGGGCCCTCACCTCCTCCCTGTAGGCAGTCTCGTCGTTGTTGGTAATCAAGCCTACCACTGTTGTGTCGTCCGCAAACTTGATGATTGAGTTGGAGGCGTGCGTGGCCACGCAGTCGTGGGTGAACAGGGAGTACAGGAGAGGGCTCAGAACGCACCCTTGTGGGGCCCCCGTGTTGAGGATCAGCGGGGAGGAGATGTTGTTGCCTACCCTCACCACCTGGGGGTGGCCCGTCAGGAAGTCCAGTACCCAGTTGCACAGGGCGGGGTCGAGACCCAGGGTCTCGAGCTTGATGACGAGCTTGGAGGGTACTATGGTGTTGAATGCCGAGCTGTAGTCGATGAACAGCATTCTCACATAGGTATTCCTCTTGTCCAGCTGGGTTAGGGCAGTGTGCAGTGTGGTTGATTGCATCGTCTGTGGACCTATTTGGGCGGTAAGCAAATTGGAGTGGGTCTAGGGTGTCAGGTAGGGTGGAGGTGATATGGTCCTTGACTAGTCTCTCAAAGCACTTCATGATGACGGAAGTGAGTGCTACAAGGGCGGTAGTCGTTTAGCTCAGTTACCTTAGCTTTCTTGGGAACAGGAACAATGGTGGCCCTCTTGAAGCATGTGGGTACAGCAGACTGGTATAGGGATTGATTGAATATGTCCGTAAACACACCGGCCAGCTGGTCTGCGCGTGCTTTGAGGGCGCGGCTGGGGATGCCATCTGGGCCTGCAGCCTTGCGAGGGTTAACACGTTTAAATGTCTTACTACTCACCTCTGCTGCAGTGAAGGAGAGACCGTATGTTTTCGTTGCAGGCCGTGTCAGTGGCACTGTATTGTCCTCAAAGCGGGCAAAAAAGTTATTTAGTCTGCCTGGGAGCAAGACATCCTGGTCCGTGACTGGGCTGGGTTTCTTCTTGTAGTCCGTGATTGACTGTAGACCCTGCCACATACCTCTTGTGTCTGAGCCGTTGAATTGAGATTCTACTTTGTCTCTGTACTGACGCTTAGCTTGTTTAATAGCCTTTCGGAGGGAATAGCTGCACTGTTTGTATTCGGTCATGTTGCCAGACACCTTGCCCTGATTAAAAGCAGTGGTTCGCGCTTTCAGTTTCACGCGAATGCTGCCATCAATCCACGGTTTCTGGTTAGGGAATGTTTTTATCATTGCTATGGGAACGACATCTTCAATGTCTTTTTGGTAAGCAACCCCAGTGTAGATTTGGCCTTGTGTTTTAGGTTATATTCCTGCTGAAAGGTTAATTAATTTCCCAGTGTCTAGTGGGAAGCAGACAACCAGGATTTCCTCTATAATATTTACTGTGCTTTGGACAGTTGAAAAACAAATGATAGTTGGACTAAGCGCAAACCATCAAACCTCCTCTGTGCTTCAGGGTGGAAACCGCACATGCATTCACCTACTCAGCGTCTCACAAAGACATGGCAGTTGGAACCAAAAATCTGAAATTTGGAAATCTGTCCTTTTGGTCTCTCCAACAGTAATGTCCATTGCTCGTGTTTCTTGACCCAAGCCATATTTTTTCTTTATATCCTGAAAAAGTCCCCAGTCCTTAACAATTACAAGCATACCCATAACATTATGCAGCCGCCACTATGCTTAGAAATATGGAGAGTGGTACTCAGTAATGCGTTGGATTTGCCCAAAACATAACACTTTGTATTCAGGACAAAAAACAACAACTTTAGTGCATTGTTAATTTGTGGAATTTCTTTCCTTAATTCTTTTATGCCAATCAGTTGTTGTGACAAGGTAGGGGTGGTATACAGAAGATAGCCCTATTTGTTAAAATACCAAGTCCATATTATGGCAAGAACAGCTCAAATAAGCAAAGAGAAACGACAGTCCATTACTTTAAGACATGAATGTCAGTCAATCCGGAAAATGTTAAGAACTTTGAAAGTTTCATGAAGTGCAGTCGCAAAAACCATCAAGCACTATAATACTGTCTCTCATGAGGACCGTCCCAGACAAGGACGACGCAGTTACCTCTGCGGTGGAGGATACGTTCATTAGAGTTATCAGTCTCAGAAATTGCAGTCCAAAGAAATGCTTCAGAGTTCAAGTAACAGACACATCTCAACATCAACTGTTCAGAGACTGTGTGAATCAGATCGTCATGGTTGAATTGCTGCAAAGAAACCACTACTTAAGGACACCAATAAGAAGAGACTTGCTTGGGCCAAAAAACACGAGCAATGGACATTATTGTTGGAGTGACCAAAAGAACAGATTTTCAGATTTTTGGTTCCAACTGCCATGTGAGACGCTGAATAGGTGAATGGATGATCTCCGCATGTGCGGTTCACACCGTGAAGCACAGAGATGGTTTGCGCTTAGTCCCAGTATCATTTGTTTTTCAGCTGGACAATGACCCAACACACCTCCGAGCTGTGTAAGGGCTATTTCACCAAGACAAGTGATGGAGTGCTACATCAGATGGTCTGGCCTCCACAATCACCCGATCTCAACCCAATTGAGATGGTTTGGGATGAGTTGGACTGCAGAGCGAAGAAAAGGCAGCCAACAAGTGCTCAGCATATGTAGGAACACCTTCATGACTGTTGGAAAAACATTCCAGGTGAAGCTGGTTGAGAGAATGCCAAGCGTGTGCAAGGCTGTCAAGACAAGGGTGCCTACTTTGAAGAATCTAAAATTAATTTTGATTTTAACACTTTTTGGGGTTTCATAATGTTATGTCTTCACTATTCTACAGTGTAGAAAAAGTAAAAATAATTAACCCTTGAATGAGTAGGTGTGTCAACTTTTGATTGGTACTCTATGTAAATTATGTTTTTAATTTTCAATACATTTGCATGATGTGTGTGTGTGTGTGTGTGTGTATAGATGGGTGATAATACAAAGAAGTTGAATCCATTTTGAATTCAGTCTGTAACACTACAAAATGTGGAATAAGTCAAAGGTTATGAACACTTTCTGAAGGCAACGTATGCCTAGTTAAGTTACTGTTGAATGATTTTACTTAATTATTCTTATTTTTTTTCTCCCCAGGTCTGGTCCCCCTGCTGGGTATTGATGTGTGGGAGCATGCCTACTATTTACAGTACAAGAATGTCCGACCCGACTATGTCAAAGCCATATGGAATGTCATCAACTGGGAGAACGTGAGCGAGCGCCTCCAGGCCGCCAAAAAGTAGACCTTTTCCCCCTCAGAACACACACTGGCTCTTCCTTCCTGCCCCAAACCTTACCCCTGCAGACCTTACTACCTTAAGAGAGCAGAAAATACCCTCTTAACCCAAATGAAGATAGCTGCTGTATACTGTACCAGAGAGAATATTCAGTCTGTAAAGCTGTTTGTTTGTCCGACTATAGCTAGGTTTCCATCCAATTGGCGACAGATTTTCATGCGAGTATTATAAAATCGGCATTAGAACAATGTGCATTTTCCCAGGAGATGTTTCCATCAAAATGACTTGTTGCAAATGCTGTGCGTGATGACAGTAAACATAAAAATACCTTGTTGTTAAATTCCCAAGTACCAAATAAAAAAGCAAGTTAAATGTGTTTCTATCGCATTTAAATCTAATGATGGTTCTAAAAAATAAAAAGAATTGAGTTATATACTGAGTGTGTCCAGTCTTGTATTGTCACGTGTCCTCTAGTGCACGTATAGATTACATGATAAGAATATTATAAACAAAAGAGCAAGAATTTTTATTTGTCAAACGGCAGACAAGCATCAAGCTCATCACCATGCACTTTCACCTCCCTGTGAAGTCTTAACTTACTTAATCTGTAGACTAATAAACTGCATGCTTTCCCGATGAGTTGCAGTGGGATAACCGCACATATCATTGTGTCATTCAGTTGACTTCAATATGATTGTTTTATCAATATTTACTCATAAAAGCATTTCCACTGATATTTCTCGCATAAGTAATTTTCTGTTTCTATCAGGCCTGTCATTACTACTTTTTTTATTTTTTATTATCAGACCTGTACTTAACTCACATAAAAAGGTTGGATGGAAACCTGGTCAGTGTTGCACAGATATCAGGTAAATGTGATTGAGGCAAATGTTTTTGATGTGATATAATAAAATATTTAGTTTGAATTGTATCTGCTTTGTGGTTTTAATTAGCATAATACAAAAATCTCCATTAAAAAAATCAGCCGCTTCTGCGGTGCCAGAGCTAGAGCTGCGTTTGTCAGATCATGAGACATCCCGAAAATCAGTCTTCTCACAAAATCATCTGTAGTGTCAGAACAGTTTGCCCTACAAACTCGTCTGAAGGTCCCTCGGTACCAGTTGAAAAAATGAATCGAGGTTTATATGGAGACTGTTTAAAAAAAAAAAGTGTTTCCTGACCTTTCTTGCATCTCTGAGTACAATCACTTCAAAACAAACTTCCTAGTTTAACGGAGAATCTCTGTTCCATGTAGTGAATCTGTTATTCAATGCGTTTGTAAGGCCCTCAAATGTTCTGCAACTTTTTGTAATATTCTTTTATACTTCAAGGGGTCTTAAAATATCAGAGCTAAATGATCTTTGGTAAAACAATTCTATAACTTAGTAGTCCCCCCACCAGCTTAGACTCTGATGGTTAAAGGTCAGTGTCATTCATGTACATGGATTGTAATAGCAACGTAATTAATCAGCATGCACAATATCACACTAACAAGCTGTTTGTATGTCTGTATACACATATTTCACAAGATGGATACGCTGTCCTGAGGTTCAAAGGCGTGAGAGAGAAGTTAAAGAGCCGCAAAAGAATATGGAGCGCTGTAAGAGTACAACTAATCGTCAGTGTAGTGGAGATGCTTATTGTTTTAATTTAAACTGACATCCACATACAGCAGGTCTGTGGAAACGCCTCTTCTGAAAATTCCTTAAGTGATTTATAATAATTGGCAAGAAAGAATGCTGGAAATCTGTTTTCATATTATACTGAAGGAGAGACGATTCAAGCAATTTTAACTTTTTATGAATCATAAAATATTGAATCCATAATTACTCTATTTGCTATCTAATCTGTCACCATAACAGCAGTCAGCTAAATTCACCAGTATAGTCAGTGCTATACTTTGAAAAGGTGACCTAGAAGATGTCATATATAGAGAGAGGACCGGCTTGTTTTGAAAGGACAGTATGTCTGAATTTGTCATTCTTTACTAACTTAACAAGATCACTATATGATCATGAGACTCATGATCACTGTCATTTAAAATGTTCTCCAAGAGGGGGTGCTACTTGTCAGTTAATAAAAAATGTAAAAAATTGTAAAAACATTTTTACAATGGCATCTTACTCCAACAAACTATAGCTCTGTTTCCTCTCTTTTTATATTGACTTTCTAAGGAATCTGAGAACTATAAAGTGTATTGTCAATTAATTGGAGATTAGAGTCTTGGTTCTTGAAAGGTTATTGTCGTCATCCATCATGACTTATGAAGTTGGGCTGAGCTGTCTGCATATCTTTGCTTTAGCTTTGATTTGACTTCAACTCTACTATACTCACTTTTATGTTACCCTTATTTTCCTCCCTTTGCTCTGACAATGCCTCTTGAGCTCGACTCCAGAAGATGCTTCTCTTCTTGACATCTGTGCAGTAGGAAACTCCATGCTGCCCTTTTGAGTGGCTCCCATCTCTGTGCAGATTTCTTAGGGCCGATGTTCATCCATTTTCTGCATGGGTTAGCAGCCTTTGTTTTACCTAGCTTTACCTTGCCTAGCCTCTGCACCGTAACCATAAGAGGTCGACCGATTAATCGGAATGGCCGATTAATTAGGGCCGATTTTGAAAGTTTTCATGACCATTGGAAATCTGTATTTTTGGACACCGATTTGTCCGATAAAAAAAAAAAAAAAGTAAAAAATATTTTACTAGATTTTTACCTCGTTAGCTCAGGGATTTAATCTTGCAACCTTGGTTAGAGCATTGGACTAGTTAACTATCTGCCTCTCATTGCACTCCACGAGGAGCCTGCCTGTTACGCGAATGCAGTAAGCCAATGTAAGTTGCTAGCTAGCATTAAACTTATCTTCTAAAAAACAATCAATCAATCATAATCACTAGTTAACTACACATGGTTGATGATTATTACTACCTCTGGCCTGCTCGCCTCCCTACCACTGAGGAAGTACAGCTCCCGCTCAGCCCAGTCAAAACTGTTCGCTGCTCTGGCCCCCCAATGGTGGAACAAACTCCCTCACGACGCCAGGACAGCGGAGTCAATCACCACCTTCCGGAGACACCTGAAACCCCACCTCTTTAAGGAATACCTAGGATAGGATAAGTATTCCCTCTCTCTCCCCCCCCCCCCCCTTTAAGATTTAGATGCACTATTGTAAAGTGACTGTTCCACTGGATGTCATAAGGTGAATGCACCAATTTGTAAGTCGCTCTGGATAATAGCGTCTGCTAAATGACTTAAATGTAAATGTAAATGTAAATGTTATCTAGTGTGTCCTCCGTTGCAGATAATCGATGCAGTATGTATCGTTGCTCCAATGTGTACCTAACCATGAACATCAATGCCTTTCTTAAAATCAATACACTGAAGTACATATTTTTAAACCTGCTTATTTAGCTAAAAGAAATCCAGGTTAGCAGGCAATATTAACCAGGTGAAATTGTGTCACTTTTCTTGCATTCTTTGCACGCAGAGTCAGTGTATATGCAACAGTTTGGGCCGCCTAATATGCCAGAATTGTACGTAATTATGACGTAACATTGAAGGTTGTGCAATGTAACAGGAATATTTAGACTTATGGATGCCACCCGTTAGATAAAATACGGAACGGTTCCGTATTTCACTGAAAGAATAAACATCTTGTTTTCGAGATGATCGTTTCCGGATTCGACCATATTAATGACCTAAGGCTCGTATTTCTGTGTTATGTTATAACTAAGTCTATGATTTGATAGAGCAGTCTGACTGAGCGATGGTAGGCACCAGCGGGCTCGTAAGCATTCATTCAAACAGCACTTTTGTGTGTTTGCCAGCAGCTGTTTATGACTTCAAGCCTTTCAACTCCCGATATTAGGCTGGTGTAACCGATGTGAAATGGCTAGCTAGTTAGCGGGGTGCGCGCTAATTGCATTTCAAACGTCACTCGCTCTGAGCCTGGGAGCGGTTGTTGCCCTAGCTCTGCATGGGTAACGCTGCTTCGAGTCCAGGGAGGAGCGAGAAGAGGGATGGAAGCTATACTGTTGCACTGGCAATACTAAAGTGCCTATAAGAACATCCAATAATCAAAGGTTAATGAAATACAAATGTTTTTTTCTATCTCTTTGTCCAAAAAATATGCACAAAAACTAATCCATGCTTTTGTCACTTCTAGATTAGACCACTGAAATGTGGTACTCTCCGGCAAGGTGGATTAAGCAATAAATAAACTTCAGTTTAAACTAGAATCATGACTTGAACCCAAACATTTGATCATATTACTCCAGTGCTAGCCTCTGTAAGCTTCTTCAGTATGATAGCCTATAGCTGTCGAAAGCTAGAAATGAGAATTTCAGCATCCGAGAGCATAAACTGGAAGTTGAAGTACCCCAACGTTAGCCTACTACCTGCCCCCTAAATTGTATGTAATTTTCTTAAATGAACTTAAACTTGATGTAATGGACCAGGTACATCAATCAATCAAATATTTTTATACATTCTAGGGACAATAAGGAGGCCTGCGTCTTGTGACCGCAGGTGTGTACAGCAGGACCAAATCGGGGAGGGAGGTGGAAGCAAGCCTTACCAAGCCCTACCCATCAAGTTGAAGTTAATTTAAGAAAATGACATACGATTTAGGGGCTTATTTGAATAGATACCTTTTGATGTTGAAGTTTGTCCATAAAACTTGTATACTGTTTGAAGTTTAAATGGAACTTTAATATAACATTCCAAAGGCCACAACAACAGCCTTATCAACTTTGCAATGCAGATGTGTCGCACTGCATGCATGAGGCAAATGGTGGTCACACCAGATACCGACTGGTTTTCTGATCCATGCTTTGTATCTGTGACCAACAGATGCATATCTGTATTCCCAGTCGTGTGATTAGAGCATAATGCAGTTATTTCAGTTTGACAAATTTCCTTATAAGAACTATAACTTAGTAAAATCTTAAATTGCTGCATGTTGCACTTTATATTTTTGTTCATTTTATTTTCGGTCACGTTCTCAGAGAACATTAAGAAACTACGCTCTTCTGTGGGAATTTCAGCATTATGTTTTCTGTAGGTTTCCTCATGGGTTTTAAAACCCAAAATTGAACATTCCCAGAACAGGTAAGATTTTGACTTCAGTTCTCAGTTACCGGTGAGGAAACTTTTGGCTAGCTCGGCATGTGCGTCCATACCCTATCATTCTAATTCTAAATGATAGCATGTGGATGACCTCAGCCGTACACACATGGCTGCGTTTTAACAACCAGGGTACGGCAGCCACACTTCTCCCCAGGGGACAAGACCCAAACACATAACAGTTCCACGCTTACGGAACCATGAAATGGAAGTTGGGGAAAACACACATGCAGACATGCACAAGCATGTACTCACGCACACATACACACACATACACACACACACACACACACACACACACACACACACACACACACACACACACACACACACACACACACACACACACACACACACACACACACACACACACACACACACACACACACACACACACACACACACACACACACACACACACACACACACACACATGTATGCACACACACAGATATACACACTGGTGATGCCTTGATTGGTCTTACACACTGTGGACTTCCTAGGGGGTCATCCTTAATTATCAGGATTACATCACCTTGTTAACTCTAATGATCAAAATACTGTAATTACTAACAGATCTCCAAACCAGGGAGTATGTGCATGAGGTTAGATGTTGAATTTTCCTGATGCATCCAGAAATGCAAATGAGCCTGGTGAGTGGCTGAACATGAATAGTTCTCTTTCTCTCCATGCGAGGGCAGTCGAGTCATTGGGATCAGGACTTCCTATTATTATGTTCTCTCTCGCTCGCTCAAACACTAGGCCTAGGTCCTATTACTGCAACATTCAAATATACAAACGTGTATTTCAAATGCAGCCATACACATCAACAAACGTTGTTTTATATAGCTACAAAACATAATATTTATATTGGTCTCCACTAGGCTACGACATGCAAGTGTCTAGTACATTGTATAAGCTTACGAATGAACTCAGCACTTTGGGGTGGTCTAGCAGTTAGGGCACGCACATATATAGGCCTACCGTGTCGGTGTGGGTTCCGGCCAATGCCCTTCTGAAACAAATAACTCAATCCCCCGATTGACTTGATGTAGTTCCAATTTTCAAATGTGGACAGTCCAGGGTTATTTTACCCCTGACCTTGATAAGAAAAATTCATACCACAGACATTTCTAGAAAACATAAATATGAAACAATGAAATAATAACAGTGAGTGGGCTACTGCAATATTAGTTTCCATTCATACAAAGTGTCGGGTAAATTGCCACAGGAGATTCGTTTACTCTTGCTGTAAACAATGTGACCAAACCACAACAATTGCACATTAATAAAGGTAGTTGTGGCTTTAGGAACTTGAACCAGCACTGAAATTTGACCAGTGAGGTTAATTTCTTCCCCCTTGACTCTGCTTGTTCCAGGTTGAAGGACATTCCACCCTAACACCCTGCAGATGTAAAGAGATTGTTGTGATTGTTGTGAACCTCCCAGCCACCAGGGTAATCATCATATCGCAGGATATTGTTCAGTAGTGTGCAACATCACTTTTTCATATAGAAATAGATTCGCCCATGTTATTGTTTCATGTAGTTTTGTCAAAGCATAAATTCTGAAGCTCATTCTAAAATACCCACGTATTTTCTGTCCCAGGGGATTGCACTTTGAGCAGCTCTTCAATTTAGACCAGAATTAGTCTAATTAGGTGTTAGTGGCTGCAGTTCATCTGTCTAATCCCCTGCAAAGAGAGAGAAAGGCATCAATAATATTACAATGCCGTATCAATTTAATTTAATTGAATATACAGTTGAAGTCGGATGTTTACATACACCTTAGCCAAATACATTTAAACTCAGTTTTCACAATTCCTGACATTTATTAATAGTAAAAATTCCCTGTCTTAGGTCAGTTAGCATCACCACTTTATTTTAAGAATGTGAAATGTCAGAATAATAGTAGAGAAATGATTTCTTTCATCACATTCCCAGTGGGTCAGAAGATTATATACACTCAATTAGTATTCGGTAGCATTGCCTTTAAATTGTTTAACTTGGGTCAAATGTTTTGGGTAGCCTTCCACAAATTTCCTACAATAAGCTGGGTGAATTTTGGCCCATTCCTCCTGACAGAGCTGGTGTAACTGAGTCAGGTTTGTAGCCCTCCTTGCTCACACACGCTTTTATAGTTCTGCCTACAAGTTTTCTATAGGATTTAGGTCAGGGCTTTGTGATGGCCACTCCGATACTTTGTTGTCCTTAAGCCATTTTGCCACAACTTATGCTTGGTGTCATTGTCCATTTGGAAGACCATTTGCGACCAAGCTTTAACTTCCTGACTGATTTCTTGATGTTGCTTCAATATATCCACATAATTTTCCTCCTCATGATGCCATCTACTTTGTGATGTGCACTAGTCCCTCCTGCAGCAAAGCACCCCCACAACATGATGCTGCCACCCCCGTGCTTCACAGTTGGGTTGGTGTTCTTCGGCTTTCAAGCCTCCATTTTTCCTCAAGATAACGATGGTCATTATGGCCCAACAGTTCTATTTTTGTTTCATCACGCCAGAGGACATTTCTCCAAAAAGTACGATATGTGTCCCCATGTGCAGTTGCAAAATGTAGTCTGGCTTTTGTATGGCGGTTTTGAAGCAATGGCTTCTTCCTTCCTAAGTGGCCTTTCAGGTTATGTCAATATAGGACTCGTTTTAAGGTGGATATAGATACTTTTCTCCCTGTTTCCTCCAGCATCTTCACAAGGTCCTTTGCTACTGTTCTGGGATTGATTTGCACTTTTTGCACCAAAGTACGTTCATCTCTAGGACCTTCAGGGGTTTGGATATTGCTCCCAAGGTTGAATCAGACTTGATTTTTTTCTTCCCATGCTGTCAAGCAAAGAGGCACTGAGTGTGAAGATAGGCCTTGAAATACATCCACAGGTATACCTCCAATTGACTCAAATGTTGTCAATTACCCTATCAGAAGCTTCTAAAGCCATGACATAATTTTCTGGAATTTTCACAGTCAACTTTGTGTATGTAAACTTCTGACCCACTGGAATTGTGATACAGTGAATTGTAAGTGAAATAATCTGTCTAACAATTGTTGGAAAAATGGCTTGTGTCATGCACAAAGTAGATGTCCTAACCGACTTGCCAAAACTATAGTTTGTTAACAAGAAATTTGAAAAATGAGTTTCAACCTTTTTAATGACTCCAACCAAGTGTATGTAAACTTCTGACTTCAACTGTATACCAATGGTTTACATCTTGTGGTAAACCTTCTGTATTTTCTCTGGTGAAGTCTATTTTTGATTGTTGACTTTGACACAGATATGCCTACCCCCTGGAGAGTGTTCTTAATCTGGCCAACTGTTATGAAGGGGTTTTTCTTCACCAGGAAAATAATTATTCTGTCATCCACCACAGTTGTTTTCCGTGGTCTTCCGGGCTTTTTGGTGTTCCTGAGCTCACCAGTGCGTTCTTAATTTTTAAGAATATACCAAATAGTTTAATTGGCCACACTTAATATTCACGCTGTCTCTCTGATTGGATTGATTGGATTTTTCAGCCTAATGATGGCTTGCTTCACTGGCAGTGACAGCTATGGACTTCATATTGAGGGTTAACAGCAACAGATTTCAAATGCAAATGCCACACTTGAAGTCAACTCTAGACCTTTTATCTGCTTACTTGTAAATTATCTGATGAAGGAATAACACACACCTGACCATGGAACAGCTGAGCAGCCAATTGTCCAATTACTTTTGGTCCCTTAAAGGTGTATGCAAATAGATTATACAAGTGGTTAGGCATTTTCAACAAACAAATATTTCTTAAAAGGTCTAGAAGAGTAGTAGTTAATTTCTCCTCAAACATGAAAGACTATCGTGCATGTTTTTAATGTTAGTTTTGTGTGTGCAATTAGGGGCAAGGCGTGCTGCTTTGTTTTGAGCAAGCTGCAGCTTTGCTAGGTCTTTCTTTGCTGCATCCCAACCATTTTACAGAACAGTAATCAAGATGGGACAAGATTAAAGTAGATCTTTGTCAAAAAATGCCAAACATCTTTTTATTACAGACTATCATTTTATGTGTGCCCCCCCATTTTCACAACTTTGTCTATATGACTTGACCATGACAACTGACCATCCAATTTTAGGAGTTCAGCTTCTTCAATTTGTTCAATGGTCACACCCTTTATGCACTCCAGTTGAGGTTTTGTTCTAAGAGAATACTTTAAACAAATGGAATGATTTTGGTTTTAGATGTATTAAAGACATTTTTATTGTCAATTGCCCATTCTGACACTGACTGTGAATAAGTCTCAGTGAGATTACTGGCTGTGAGTGCAGAGTGTGCAGTCATCAGCACATAGTCGTTTTAGCTTCTTGTAAGACAAGTGGCACATCATTTGTAAAAACAGAGAAGGGTAACAGCCCAAGGCAACTGCCCTGAGGAATACCGCACTGTACATATCTGATGTTAGAGAAGCTTCTATTGGATAAGTAACTCTCCAACCATGTGATGGCAGGTGATGTAAGGCCAAAACAAGTTTTTTTTTTTTAATAAAAAATTATGATAAATAACATCAAAGGGTGCCCTGAAATCTAACAATACAGCTCCAACTATCATCTTATTATCCATTTTAGCCAATCATCAGTCATCTGAGTCAGTGCAGTACAAGTTGAGTGCCCTTCCCTACAGTATATGCATGTTGAAAGTCAGTAGTGAAATTGTTCATTGACAGCTGGTGCGCGATGTCTAATATTAAAGAAGTCTTGAGGTATTGCTCGCCTGAGGTAGAGTACCTTATGATAAGCTGTAGACCACACTATCTACCAAGAGAGTTCTCATCTATATTATTCGTAGCTGTCTATTTACCACCACAAAACGAAGCTGGCTCTAAGACCGCTCTCAACCAACTCTATAAGGCCATAAGCAAAGAAGAAAATGCTCACCCAGAAGCGGTGCTTTTAGTGGCCGGGGACTATAATGCAGGCAAACTTAAAACAGTTTTACCAAATTTTTACCAGCATGTCACATGTGCTACCAGAAGAAAAAAAATCCTAGACCACCTTTACGCCACACACAGAGAAGTATACAAAGCTCTCCCCCGCCCTCCATTTGGCGAATCTGACCATAAATCTATCCCCCTGATTCCTGCTTGACACCCCCCCTCCCTTTTGTACTCTGCTGCAACTCACTGTTTATTATCTATGCATCGTCACTCTACCCCCACCTACATGTACAAATTACCTTAACTAACCTGTACCCCACACTCTGACTCGGTACTGGTAACCCCTGTATATAAACCTTCTTATTGTAATTCTTATTCTTTTTGTTACTTTTTTATTATTACTTTTTATTTTAGTCTACTTGGTAAATATTTTTTTAACTCGTCTTGAACTGCACTATTGGTTAAGGGCTTGTAAGCATTTCACGGTAAAGTCTACACTTGTTGTATTCGGCACGTGACATCATTTGATTTGATGCGTATGTGTGTTATAGAAGTACCTGTGGCAGCACCCAGATCTCCACCCCATGATGGCTGACTTCTTGCATTTCCTGTTGCTACGAAAACTGTGCGAAATCTTCATGTTCGCCCGCAAGGACTTCTTCCCTTTGCCTCCTGCCGACCCCTGGAGGGCACCTTCAACACCTCCTCACCTTGAGGAGATACTGGCCGTGTCTCAGTAGTCTAGTAGCTTCCTCTCACTGGCACTTCAGTGAGGACAATACTCTTCTGGTTAGCACTTGTCACTAGTATGTACAGAGGCCCTCGAGATCATCAAATATTAATTATTTGATGGATGTTTTGTATGTTTTTTTTGTGCTACTGTTTTTATGGCCCTAGGTTTTTGTTTGTGAGCTGCACTAAAACAAATTCCAATCAACTGTTGATATGGCAATCACAAGAGTTACAGTTATGTCTGTTGGTATGAATAAAATAAAATGTATTATGTCATGTGTTGTATATTTTCCATGCTATACTTCTGTTGAAAAACGTAATCCAGTAACTTTATTTCAGTAACTGCTACTTTGCTTTGCCTCTGATGTGATCACCCCATATATTTGTAAGATTAAAGTTGAAATAATGCTAACATTTGGATAACTTTGCTTCCCTTAGCAATATTATGTATACTCTCAACACATATCAATTAATTAAATGAGACAGCTGGTAAAGATGTTAAATGATTCATCGATTTAGAGATGGCAAAGCATTTACTAACTATGAAATGTTAGTAAATTTAACGCATTAACAAACATGCTAACATATTAACAAAACGAAAAACTTTTAAGTCAAACAATTTCAATGTCAAGATAAAATAGTAAGGTCCAAAATTTGACACCTTTGATAAAGATTAGCAAAAAAAAGACTATAAAATAAATAACACAAATACACTAACGTTACATGTTGGTGGCCCTTATATAACTAATGGTGAAAGCTAGCTAGCTAGAGTGATGGTCAGGTAAAGTTCCAATGTTAGTCACACAGCTTTTACTTTGAAAATAAGACCCTCTTATCCACACCCAACACCATCTCTGTTCAGTAATTAAATCTTGTGGATGACATAAAAAATAATCAATGCATTCCAAATGATTATCCGTCATTATTTAAGTTTGGATGTTGATTGAACGAACGGTACACCGATGGTTCAGTCAGTGTAGAGAATCATTGTACCATCTAAACCACTGTAAAATATCTTTTCAATAAACCAAAAATATTGAATTTTCAGCTGTATGATGCTGGTGTACAAAACTGAAAGTAAAAGACACAAAAACTCAACTTAAAGATACCTTATGCAGAAATTGCTCCGCCATTTGCCTAATTTCAGTTTATGTGACAAAACAAGCAAGTGTAGTCTAGAGAATATTTGTACCATCTAAACTGCTGTGAAATATATTTTCCATAACCAAAAATATTGTATTCTCAGCTGTTTGAAGCTGGTGTACAAAACCAAAAGTAAAAGATGCAAAAACAAATCTTAAGAACGGGAAGCACATAAATAGAGCCCATAGAACAGATCTAACGCATCTTAGGCTTGCTTTAAATGAGAATGGAAGATCTCTAACTCACATTTCTTTGTGAATTTGGTCAGATCGTCCAAAAATTGCACATTGTAGCTTTAATATTATCTGAAATGAGCTAATTTGTTATCTCATGGACTTTGTATCTGAGGCTACATATATTTATGTGAGCTAACTTCAACCCTTTCCTGGGTAGCTTATATGAAACTGAACTCATAATGATAATAGGTTGTATTTCTAATAATTATATTTCTGATCGAAAATAATACCTTATCTTGTTTAGCTCGGGCTGCAGCAGGGTGCTCTATTCTTGCATAGCTTTCTTGTTGGACTGTGGCTGCGATACAATAAACATTTTAACTTTGAAATATAGAATTTTTGCTAATTCTTCTTGCGTGTTAACTTTTTATAATAACAGTGGAACTAGCCGTAGGAATACGCTTGCCAAACGCCAACATTTGCAAGTGGTCCTTCTGTATCTCAGTTGGTAGAGCATGGTGCTTGTAACGCCAGGGTAGTGGGTTCGATCCCCGGGACCACCCATACGTAGAATGTATGCACACATGACTGTAAGTCGCTTTGGATAAAAGCGTCTGCTAAATATTATATATTACTGTTGTCTCTTCTGATTGGGGTGTTGTCCTGTTAGCATGGGGGGTAGACGGGTGGGGCGTTGCTGTCCACTCTGGAAGGGATTTGACATTGCAGGCTGGAGCTGGTCTATCTGGATGGAGCCTGGTGGTGTAGGGTCGAGCTGGGTGGTGTTTGCTGCTCTGGATGGTCCCCGATTTTTATGGTGGAGCTGGCCTCTCTGGAAGGGAACCGATTGTGTAGGGTGGAGCTGACCTCTGTGGAGGGGACACGATGGTGCAGGGTGGAGCTGGCCTCTCTGGATGGGGCCTGGTTGTTTAGGGTGGAGCTGGCCTCTCTGGATGTGGCCCTGTGGTGTAGGGTGGAGCTGGCCTCTCTGGATGTGGCCCTGTGGTGTAGGGTTGAGCTGGTCTCTCTGGATGTGGCCCTGTGGTGCAGAGTGGAGCTGACCTCTCTGGATGTGGCCCTGTTGTGTAGGGTGGAGCTGGCCTCTCTGGATGGGGCCTGGTTGTTTAGGGTCGAGCTGGCCTCTCTGGATGTGGCCCTGTGGTGTAGGGTGGAGCTGGCCTCTCTGGAAGGGGCCTGGTTGTTTAGAGTCGAGCTGACCTCTCTGGATGTGGCCCTGTGGTGTAGGGTGGAGCTGGTCTCTCTGGATGTGGCCCTGTGGTATAGAGTCGAGCTGGTCCCTCTGGATGTTGCCCTGTGGTGCAGAGTGGAGCTGACCTCTCTGGGTGTGGCCCTGTGGTGTAGGGTGGAGCTGGCCTCTCTGGATGTGGCCCTGTGGTTTAGGGTGGAGCTGGCCTCTCTGGATGGGGCCTGGTTGTTTAGGGTCGAGCTGGCCTCTCTGGATGTGGCCCCGTGGTGTAGGGTGGAGCTGGCCTCTCTGGATGGGGCCTGGTTGTTTAGAGTCGAGCTGGCCTCTCTGGATGTGGCCCTGTGGTGTAGGGTGGAGCTGGTCTCTCTGGATGTGGCTTGCTGGTGTAGGGTGGAGCTGGCCTCTGGATGTGGCCCTGTGGTGTAGGGTGGAGCTGGCCTCTCTGGATGTGGCCCTGTGGTGCAGGGTGGAGCTGACCTCTCTGGAGTGGACACGATGATACAGGGTGGAGCTGGCCTCTCTGCGTAGGGGCTGGTGGTCGTGATCTTGAAAGATATATGGCAGAGTTTCTCTTATTTTAGTTTTTGCTTTGTCCCAGAGCAGTTTCTTTCAGTTTCCTAGAGAACACCTTGACACCCTGTTTGTTCAAGTGTACTAGCTCATACATCAGCTGGGGGTGAATGTCACGGTGGTTCACTTGGTAAATATTGTCCAAAAGAGCACAGTGTGCCTGTGTGTGGGTGTGTGTGTTCGGAATGGTAAATGCTACTGTGGCCCCAAGATGTCTACACTCATGTGCCAAATATATGCAGGAGAGCAAGCTATTTTATCTGTCTATGTGTCTGATTTTCCCAACCAATACTGCTTCACCAGCAACATGCAGAATATTGGACTTGGGATGGTAATGACATTAGATGATGCAAGTCTGGGATGGAGAGAGGGAGAGCTAGACAGAGGTAAAAGGAGAAGGAGGGAGAGAAAGAGTAAGAGAGGGAAGGAAGGAAGAGAGATCATCCTTTAACCTTTCCAATACTGCTGTTAAAGCATTTATACATTGAAGTACACTTTAGAAATACTGCAGGAGCAGATGTCAAATTCTGTGCTTACCTGAAGTTGATATCATTTTTTCCATTATGTGGTTTAAATGATCACAATCAGGGTGTGGCGTGTTGGTGGTCTGACCTGTCTGGTGATTTTCAGATTGAGATAATCCTGTATTGTGTTCCTGTAACAGATTCAACTAGTTGATCCTAGTTGATCCTGTTTCAGTCACTCAGTAAATCCCTAGCCCTTGAGTCACTGGCCGCTGGACCACAGTTCACTGGACTTCAGTGGAATACCATCTGTGAAATGACTTGTATTCGGGGGCCATTGGACCCAGGGAGATCTGGAAAACCAGGTGAATGAACTCTATGACTGATTGCAAAAATCCCTGAAGCTGGAGACTCATATCTCCCTCGCTAGCTTTAAGCACCAGCTGTCAGAGCAGCTCACAGATCACTGCACCTGTACATTGCCCATCTGTAAATAGCCCATCCAACTACCTCATCCCCATACTGTATTTATTTATCTTGCTCCTTTGCACCCCAGTATCTCTACTTGCACATTAATCTTCTGCACATCTACCATTCCAGTGTTTAATTGCTATATTTTAGTTACTTCGCCACCATGGCCTATTTATTTCCTTTACCTCCCTTATCCTACCTCATTTGCACATGCTGTACATATACTTTTTCTACTGTATTATTGACTGTATATTTGTTTATTCCATGTGTAACTCTGTGTTGTTGTATGTGTCGAACTGCTTTGCTTTACCTTGGCCAGGTCGCAGTTGCAAATGAGAACTTGTTCTCAACTGGCCTACCTGGTTAAATAAAGGTGAAATAAAAAATGAATGATACTGTAATATGGGATCAATTAATCAATTATAATTGGATCAATTGCCAAAGGGAATGCAGAATCTCTTGAATTTTAGCAAACCAAGCCCTCATCAACACTTCCTACAGTATCAATACTTCTGGCTGATTCTTTAAGACAGTACAAGGGCAGTGAAACATTAAGTCGCCCAGGGGAATGCATGAATTCCTATAAAATAACCAGCCAGGTCACAACAGATACACTTCAGTATCAGAAGTTTGTACAGGTCCCCAGGACGTTGGAAGATGCCTTCAATACAACGTGAGCCCCTATTACCATCTCGTAGGCTCACGCTTGCTAGGGCGCGAGCCTACAAGGACTTAAACCACGAGCTAAGGCTCTGAGGATTATGGGTTCAATCCCAGTGCTCGGAAGTCTAGTGATGCGCAGGTTGACTCATAACCAGCGGATTGAATAAAGAGAAACAATACTTAGAAATTTCCATAAAAGTATAATTCTTCTGCAATTTACAGTGGGGCAAAAAAGTATTTAGACAGCCACCAATTGTGCAAGTTCTCCCACTTAAAAAGATGAGAGAGGCCTGTAATTTTCATCATAGGTACACTTCAACTATGACAGACAAAATGAGAAAATAAAATCACCGGATCCTTGCAGTAAATTCTGGACCTTGGCTAACGCCACTGCCATGAAGCTAGAACCAGTTAGCCATGAGCCAGGCGCATCTCCCGGCTAGAAAACTAAATTCTACAATACCTCTTTCGCCATCTGGCTTGGATTCTCTGTCGACACTGCGCCACGCCGCACCACCACGACTGGTCTGCCGACGAATACTCCATCCGCAGACGCTCCTACTAGCCCCGGGCTACTAACTTTAAACGCTGTGTTGCCCGCGTGCTAGCGTAGTGGCGGCTTCCCTGTTCCATCTACTGCTGTCCCCTGGACACTATGATCACTTGGCTACATAGCTGATGCCTGCTGGACTGTCCATTAATTACGGTACTCCATTCTGTTTATTTATTTTTTATCTGTCGGCCCCAGCCACGAACTCAGGCTCTGTGGGTAGTTAATCCGACCCTCTCTGCCTAGTCATCGCCATTTTACCTGCTGTTGTTGTGTTAGGTGATTAGCTGTTGTTGTCTCACCTGTTGTTTTAGCTAGCTCTCCCAATCAACACCTGCGATTACTTTATGCCTTGCTGTATGTCTCTCTCAAATGTCAATATGCCTTGTATACTGTTGTTCAGGTTAGTTATCATTGTTTTAGTTTACAATGGAGCCCCTAGTTCCACTCTTCATACCTCTAATACCTCCTTTGTCCCACCTCCCACACATGTGGTGACCTCACCCATTACAACCAGCATGTCCAGAGAGACAACCTCTCTTATCAGCACCCAGTGCATGGGCTTACCTCCGCTGTACCCGCACCCCACCATACCCCTGTCTGCGCATTATGCCCTGAATATATTCTACCACGACCAGAAATCTGCTCCTTTTATTCTTTGTCCCCAACGCTCTAGGCGACCAGTTTTGCTAGCCTTTAGCCGCACCCTCATACTACTCCTCCTCTGTTCCGCGGGTGATGTGGAGGTAAACTCAGGCCCTGCATGTCCCCAGGCACCCTGATATGTTGACTTCTGTGATTGAAAAAGCCTTGGTTTCATGCATGTCAACATCAGAAGCCTCCTCCCTAAGTTTGTTTTACTCACTGCTTTAGCACACTCTGCTAACCCTGATGTCCTTGCCGTGTCTGAATCCTGGCTCTGGAAGGCCACCAAAAATTCTGAGATTTCCATACCCAACCATAACATTTTCCGTCAAGATAGAACTGCCAAAGGGGGAGGAGTTGCAGTCTACTGCAGAGATAGCCTGTAAAGTAATGTCATACTTTCCAGGTCTATACAAAACAGTACTAATTTTAAAAATGACTCTCTCCTGAAATAAGTCTCTCATTGACCCCCCTCAGCTGTGCCCTGGACACCATTTGTGAATTGATCGCCCCCCATCTAGCTTCAGAGTTTGTTCTGTTAGGTGACCTAAACTGGGATATGCTTAACACCCCGGCAGTCCTACAATCTAAGCTAGATGCCCTTAATCTCACACAAATCATCAAGGAACCCACCAGGGAGAACCCTAAATCTGTAAACCTGGGCACCCTCATATCAAATCAAATCAAATTTTATTTATATAGCCCTTCGTACATCAGCTGATATCTCAAAGTGCTGTACAGAAACCCAGCCTAAAACCCCAAACAGCAAGCAATGCAGGTGTAGAAGCACGGTGGCTAGGAAAAACTCCCTAGAAAGGCCAAAACCTAGGAAGAAACCTAGAGAGGAACCAGGCTATGTGGGGTGGCCAGTCCTCTTCTGGCTGTGCCGGGTGGAGATTATAGCAGAACATGGCCAAGATGTTCAAATGTTCATAAATGACCAGCATGGTCGAATAATAATAAGGCAGAACAGTTGAAACTGGAGCAGCAGCACAGTCAGGTGGACTGGGGACAGGAAGGAGTCATCATGTCAGGTAGTCCTGGGGCACGGTCCTAGGGCTCAGGTCCTCCGAGAGAGAGAGAGAGAAAGAAAGAGAGAATTAGAGAGAGCATATGTGGGGTGGCCAGTCCTCTTCTGGCTGTGCCGGGTGGAGATTATAACAGAACATGGCCAAGATGTTCAAATGTTCATAAATGACCAGCATGGTCGAATAATAGTAAGGCAGAACAGTTGAAACTGGAGCAGCAGCATGGCCAGGTGGACTGGGGACAGCAAGGAGTCATCATGTCAGGTAGTCCTGGGGCATGGTCCTAGGGCTCAGGTCAGTTGAAACTGGAGCAGCAGCATGGCCAGGTGGACTGGGGACAGCAAGGAGTCATCATGTCAGGTAGTCCTAGGGCTCAGGTCCTCCGAGAGAGAGAAAGAAAGAAGGAGAGAATTAGAGAACGCACACTTAGATTCACACAGGACACCGAATAGGACAGGGGAAGTACTCCAGATATAACAAACTGACCCTAGCCCCCCGACACAAACTACTGCAGCATAAATACTGGAGGCTGAGACAGGAGGGGTTAGGAGACACTGTGGCCCCATCCGAGGACAACCCCGGACAGGGCCAAACAGGAAGGATATAACCCCACCCACTTTGCCAAAGCACAGCCCCCACACCACTAGAGGGATATCTTCAACCATCAACTTACCATCCTGAGACAAGGCTGAGTATAGCCCACAAAGATCTCCGCCACTGCACAACCCAAGGGGGGGGGGCGCCAGCCCAGACAGGGTGACCACAACAGTGAATCAACCCACTCAGGTGACGCACCCCCTGCAGGGACGGCATGAGAGAGCCCCAGTAAGCCAGTGACTCAGCCCCTGTAATAGGGTTAGAGGCAGAGAATCCCAGTGGAAAGAAGGGAACCGGCCAGGCAGAGACAGCAAGGGCGGTTCGTTGCTCCAGAACCTTTCCGTTCACCTTCCCACTCCTGGGCCAGACTACACTCAATCATATGACCCACTGAAGAGATGAGTCTTCAGTAAAGACTTAAAGGTTGAGACCGAGTTTGCGTCTCTGACATGGGTAGGCAGACCGTTCCATAAAAATTGAGCTCTATAGGAGAAAGCCTTGCCTCCAGCTGTTTGCTTAGAAATTCTAGGGACAATTAGGAGGCCTGCGTCTTGTGACCGTAGCGTACGTGTAGGTATGTACGGCAGGACCAAATCAGAGAGATAGGTAGGAGCAAGCCCATGTAATGCTTTGTAGGTTAGCAGTAAAACCTTGAAATCAGCCCTTGCTTTGACAGGAAGCCAGTGTAGAGAGGCTAGCACTGGAGTAATATGATCAATTTTTTTGGTTCTAGTCAAGATTCTAGCAGTGCTTTATCCGGGTAGCCGGAAAGTAGAGCATTGCAGTAGTCTAACCTAGAAGTGACAAAAGCATGGATTAATTTTTCTGCATCATTTTTTGACAGAAAGTTTCTGATTTTTGCAATATTACGTAGATGGAAAAAAGCTGTCCTCAAATGGTCTTGATATGTTCTTCAAAAGAGAGATCAGGGTCCAGAGTAACGCCGAGGTCCTTCACAGTCTTATTTGAGACGACTGTACTACCATTAAGATTAATTGTCAGATTCAAAAGAAGATATCTTTGTTTCTTGGGACCTAGAACAAGCATCTCTGTTTTGTCCGAGTTTAATAGTAGAAAGTTTGCAGCCATCCACTTCCTTATGTCTGATACACATGCTTCTAGCGAGGGCAATTTTGGGGCTTCACCATGTTTCATTGAAATGTACAGCTGTGTGTCATTCTGGTTAGTGTTTATTGGCTTATTTCACTGTAGAGCCTCTAGTCCTGCTCACTATACATTATCCAATTTATTAGTTTCACCACCCACACATGCAATGACATCTCCTGGTTTCAATGATGTTTCTAGAGACAATATCTCTCTCTTCATCACTCAATACCTAGGTTTACCTCCACTGTATTCACATCCTACCATACCTTTGTCTGTACATTATACCTTGATGCTATTTTATCGCCCCCAGAAACCTCCTTTTACTCTCTGTTCCAGACGTTATAGACGACCAATTCTTATTGCTTTTAGCCGTACCCTTATTCTTCTCCTCCTATGTTCCTCTGGCGATGTAGAGGTGAATCCAGGCCCTGCAATGCCTAGCTCCACTCCTATTCCCCAGGCGCTCTCTTTTGATGACTTCTGTAACCGTAATAGCCTTGGTTTCATGCATGTTAACATTAGAAGCCTCCTCCCTAAGTTTGTTCTATTCACTGCTTTAGCACACTCTGCCAACCCGGATGTTTTAGCTGTGTCTGAATGCTGGCTTAGGAAGACCACCAAAAATTCTGAAATTTTAATTCCAAATTACAACATTTTCAGACAAGATAGAACTGCCAAAGGGGGCGGTGTTGCAATCTACTGCAAAGATAGCCTGCAGAGTTCTGTCCTACTATCCAGGTCTGTACCCAAACAATTTGAACTTCTACTTCTAAAAATCCACCTCTCTAAAAACAAGTCTCTCACCGTTGCCGCCTGCTATAGACCACCCTCTGCCCCCAGCTGTGCTCTGGACACCATATGTGAACTGATTGCCCCCCCATCTATATCTTCAGAGCTCATGCTGCTAGGCGACCTAAACTGGAACATGCTTAACACCCCAGCCATCCTACAATCTAAACTTGATGCCCTCAATCTCACTCAAATTATCAATGAACCTACCAGGTACCCCCCCAAAGCCTTAAACACGGGCACCCTCATAGATATCATCCTAACCAACTTCCCCTCTAAGTACACCTCTGCTGTCTTCAACCAAGATCTCAGCGATCACTGCCTCATTGCCTGCATCCGTAATGGGTCAGCGGTCAAACGACCTCCACTCATCACTGTAAAACGCTCCCTGAAACACTTCAGCGAGCAGGCCTTTCTTATCGACCTGGCCGGGGTATCCTGGAAGGATATTGATCTCATCCCGTCAGTAGAGGATGCCTGGATATTTTTTTTAAATGCCTTCCTAACCATCTTAAATAAACATGCCCCATTCAAGAAATTTAGAACCAGGAACAAATATAGCCCTTGGTTCTCCCCAGACCTGACTGCCCTTAACCAACACAAAAACATCCTATGGCGTTCTGCATTAGCATCGAACAGCCCCCGTGATATTCAGCTATTCAGGGAAGCTAGAAACCGTTATACACAGGTAGTTAGAAAATCCAAGGCTATCTTTTTCAAGCAGAAATTTGCTTCCTGCAACACTAACTCAAAAAAGTTCTGGGACACTGTAAAGCCCATGGAGAATAAGAACACCTCCTCCCAGCTGCCCACTGCACTGAAGATAGGAAACACTGTCACCACTGATAAATCCACCATAATTGAGAATTTCAACAAGCATTTTTCTACGGCTGGCCATGCTTTCCACCTGGCTACTCCTACCCCGGTCAACAGCACTGCACCCCCAACAGCAACTCGCCCAAGTCTTCCCCATTTCTCCTTCTCCCAAATCCATTCAGCTGATGTTCTGAAAGAGCTGAAAAATCCTGACCCCTACAAATCAGCCGGGCTAGACAATCTGGACCCTTTCTTTCTAAAATTATCTGCCGAAATTGTTGCCACCCCTATTACTAGCCTGTTCAACCTCTCTTTCGTGTCGTCTGAGATTCCCAAAGATTGGAAAGCAGCTGCGGTCATCCCCCTCTTCAAAGGTGGGGACACTCTTGACCCAAACTGCTACAGACCTATATCTATCCTACCATGCCTTTCTAAGGTCTTCGAAAGCCAAGTCAACAAACAGATTACCGACCATTTCGAATCTCACCATACCTTCTCTGCTATGCAATCTGGTTTCAGAGCTGGTCATGGGTGCACCTCAGCCACGCTCAAGGTCCTAAACGATATCTTAACCGTGTCATGCAGGTGAAAGAGGACCCAAAAGCGACTTAACAGAAACAGAGTTTATTTAAGTCCAAAACGGAATAACAGAAATCCTCTAGACTTGTAGAGGGGAAACAACTGGAGAAGCGGCCACAGACTGCAGGTCGCTTCGGGTAGGCGCAGGCCGTAGTCGACAGAGACACCTGCTCACACGCAGCATCTGATGAAGGCAAAAAACACGACAGGACAGGGCGATACACAATCACAGCAAAAACACGACAGGACAGGGCGAAACGCAATCACAGCATGGTGAATACAATACAAGGAACCGACGGGACAGGAACGGAACACAAAGGAATAAATAGGGACTCTAATCAGGGGAAAGGATCGGGAACAGGTGTGGGAAGACTAAATGATGATTAGGGAAATAGGAACAGCTGGGAGCAGGAACGGAACGATAGAGAGAAGAGAGAGCGAGAGAGTGAGAGAGGGAGGGGAGAGAGAGGGCTAGAAGGAGGGAAAGAACCAAATAAGACCAGCAGAGGGAAACGAATAGCATGGGAAGCACAGGGACAAGACAAGATAATAAATGACAAACATGACAGTACCCCCCACTCACCGAGCGCCTCCTGGCGCTCTCGAGGAAGGAACACTGGCGGCAACGGAGGAAATCATAGATCAAACGGTCCAGCACGTCCCGAGAAAGAACCCAACTCCTCTCCTCAGGACCGTAACGAAAAACGATAAAAAGGGAAACTAGGGTACTACTCTAAAAAAAAATGAGAACTAGGGACAGACTGAGACACAGCAAGGGCAGGGACAAGAACAGGAGAGATGCGATGGCAGGGAACAGACTGAGACCCAGCAAGACCAGGAGCAGAAGCAGAAAAAAATTACCAGACTTCTTCTGCGCGCAGTCTGAACACGCAGCCACGAAACGGCGCGTGTCACGCTCCTGAGTCGGCCACCAAAAGCGCTGGCGAATAGACGCAAGAGTGCCTCGAACACCGGGATGACCAGCTAACTTGGCAGAGTGAGCCCACTGAAGAACAGCCAGACGAGTGGAAACAGGAACGAAAAGGAGGTTACTAGGACAAGCGCGCGGCGACGCAGTGTGCGTGAGTGCTTGCTTAACCTGTCTTTCAATTCCCCAGACTGTCAACCCGACAACACGCCCATAAGGAAGAATCCCCTCGAGATCAGTAGAAGCCACAGAAGAACTAAACAGACGGGATAAGGCATCAGGCTTGGTGTTCTTGCTACCCGGACGGTAAGAAATCACAAACTCGAAACGAGCGAAAAACAACGCCCAACGAGCTTGACGAGCATTAAGTCGTTTGGCAGAACGGATGTACTCAAGGTTCTTATGGTCTGTCCAAACGACAAAAGGAACGGTCGCCCCCTCCAACCACTGTCGCCATTCGCCTAGGGCTAAGCGGATGGCGAGCAGTTCACGGTTACCCACATCATAGTTGCGCTCAGATGGCGACAGGCGATGAGAAAAATAAGCGCAAGGATGAACCTTATCGTCAGACTGGAAGCGCTGGGATAGAATGGCTCCCACGCCTACCTCTGAAGCGTCAACCTCGACAATAAATTGTCTAGTGACGTCAGGAGTAACGAGGATAGGAGCGGACGTAAAACGTTCTTTTAGAAGATCAAAAGCTCCCTGGGCGGAACCGGACCACTTAAAACACGTCTTGACAGAAGTAAGAGCTGTGAGAGGGGCAGCAACTTGACCGAAATTACGAATGAAACGCCGATAGAAATTAGCGAAACCTAAAAAGCGCTGCAACTCGACACGTGACCTTGGAACGGGCCAATCACTGACCGCTTGGACCTTAGCGGAATCCATCTGAATGCCTTCAGCGGAAATAACGGAACCGAGAAAAGTAACGGAGGAGACATGAAAAGAGCACTTCTCAGCCTTTACGTAGAGACAATTCTCTAAAAGGCGCTGTAGAACACGTCGAACGTGCTGAACATGAATCTCGAGTGACGGAGAAAAAATCAGGATATCGTCAAGATAGACAAAAACAAAAATGTTCAGCATGTCTCTCAGAACATCATTAACTAATGCCTGAAAAACAGCTGGCGCATTGGCGAGACCGAACGGCAGAACCCGGTACTCAAAATGCCCTAACGGAGTGTTAAACGCCGTTTTCCACTCGTCCCCCTCTCTGATGCGCACGAGATGGTAAGCGTTACGAAGGTCCAACTTAGTAAAGCACCTGGCTCCCTGCAGAATCTCGAAGGCTGATGACATAAGGGGAAGCGGATAACGATTCTTAACCGTTATGTCATTCAGCCCTCGATAATCCACGCAGGGGCGCAGAGTACCGTCCTTCTTCTTAACAAAAAGAACCCCGCCCCGGCCGGAGAAGAAGAAGGCACTATGGTACCGGCGTCAAGAGACACAGACAAATAATCCTCGAGAGCCTTACGTTCGGGAGCCGACAGAGAGTATAGTCTACCTCGAGGAGGCGTGGTCCCTGGAAGGAGATCAATACTACAATCATACGACCGGTGAGGAGGAAGGGAGTTGGCTCGGGACCGACTGAAGACCGTGCGCAGATCATGATATTCCTCCGGCACTCCTGTCAAATCGCCAGGTTCCTCCTGAGAAGTAGGGAGAGAAGAAACGGGAGGGATGGCAGACATTAAACACTTCACATGACAAGAAACGTTCCAGGATAGGATAGAATTACTAGACCAATTAATAGAAGGATTATGACATACTAGCCAGGGATGACCCAAAACAACAGGTGTAAACGGTGAACGGAAAATCAAAAAGAAATAGTCTCACTGTGGTTACCAGATACTGTGAGAGTTAAAGGTAGTGTCTCAAATTTGATACTGGGAAGATGACTACCATCTAAGGCAAACATGGGCGTAGGCTTGTCTAACGGTCTGAAAGGAATGTTATGTTTCCGAACCCATGCTTCGTCCATGAAACAACCCTCAGCCCCAGAGTCAATCAAGGCACTGCATGTAGCACCCGAACCGGTCCAGCGTAGATGGACCGACATAGTAGTACAAGATCTAGATGAAGAGGACTGAGTAGTAGCGCTCACCAGTAGCCCTCCGCTTACTGATGGGCTCTGGCCTCTTACTGGACATGAATTAACAAAATGTCCAGCAACTCCGCAATAGAGGCACAGGCGGTTGGTGATCCTCCGTTCCCTCTCCTTATTCGAGATGCGAATCCCTCCCAGCTGCATGGGCTCAGTCTCAAAGCCAGAGGAGGGAGATGGTCGCGATGCGGAGCAGGGAAACACCGTTGATGCGAGCTCTCTTCCACGAGCCCGGTGACGAAGATCTACCCGTCGTTCTATGCGGATGGCGAGAGCAATCAAAGAGTCCACATCTGAAGGAACCTCCCGGGAGAGAATCTCATCCTTAACCACTGCGTGGAGTCCCTCCAGAAAACGAGCGAGCAGCGCCGGCTCGTTCCACTCACTAGAGGCAGCAAGGTGCGAAACTCAATGGAATAATCCGTTATGGACCGTTCACCTTGGCATAAGGAAGCCAGGGCCCTAGAAGCCTCCCCACCAAAAACTGAACGGTCAAAAACCCGAATCATCTCCTCTTTAAAGTTCTGGAATTTGTTAGAGCAATCAGCCCTTGCCTCCCAGATAGCTGTGCCCCATTCTCGAGCCCGGCCAGTAAGGAGTGAAATGACGTAAGCAACCCGAGCTCTCTCTCTAGAGTATGTGTTGGGTTGGAGAGAGAACACAATCTCACACTGCGTGAGAAAGGAGCGGCACTCAGTGGGCTGCCCGGAGTAGCAAGGTGGGTTATTAACCCTAGGTTCTGGAGGCTCGGCAGGCCAGGAAGTAACAGGTGGCACGAGACGTAGACTCTGGAACTGTCCAGAGAGGTCGGAAACCTGAGCGGCCAGGTTCTCCACGGCATGGCGAGCAGCGGACAATTCTTGCTCGTGTCTGCCGAGCATGGCTCCTTGGATCTCGACGGCAGTGTAACGAGCGTCTGAAGTCGCTGGGTCCATTCCTTGGTCGGTTCCTTCTGTCATGCAGGTGAAAGAGGACCCAAAAGCGACTTAACAGAAACAGAGTTTATTTAAGTCCAAAACGGAATAACAGAAATCCTCTAGACTTGTAGAGGGAAACAACTGGAGAAGCGGCCACAGACTGCAGGTCGCTTCGGGTAGGCGCAGGCCGTAGTCGACAGAGACACCTGCTCACACGCAGCATCTGATGAAGGCAAAAACACGACAGGACAGGGCGATACACAATCACAGCAAAAACACGACAGGACAGGGCGAAACGCAATCACAGCATGGTGAATACAATACAAGGAACCGACGGGACAGGAACGGAACACAAAGGAATAAATAGGGACTCTAATCAGGGGAAAGGATCGGGAACAGGTGTGGGAAGACTAAATGATGATTAGGGAAATAGGAACAGCTGGGAGCAGGAACGGAACGATAGAGAGAAGAGAGAGCGAGAGAGTGAGAGAGGGAGGGGGAGAGAGAGGGCTAGAAGGAGGGAAAGAACCAAATAAGACCAGCAGAGGGAAACGAATAGCATGGGAAGCACAGGGACAAGACAAGATAATAAATGACAAACATGACAAACCGCCATAGCACGACTTTTGATGGTCCTTGGTTGGGGTCTGAGCAGATTATTTGTTGCAATCGCAAACATAATAAAATGGTGGTCCGATAGTCCAGGATTATGAGGAAAAACATTAAGATCCACAACATTTATTCCATGGGACAAAACTAGGTCCAGCGTATGACTGTGACAGTGAGTGGGTCCAGAGACATGTTGGACAAAACCCACTGAGTCGATGATGGCTCTGAAAGACTTTTGGAGTGGGTCTGTGGACTTTTCCATGTGAATATTAAAGTCACCAAAGATTAGAATATTATCTGCTATGACTACAAGGTCCGATAGGAATTCAGGGAACTCAGTGAGAAACACTGTATATGGCCCAGGAGGCCTGTAAACAGTAGCTATAAAAAGTGATTGAGTAGGCTGCATAGATTTCATGACTAGAAGCTCAAAAGACGAAAACGTCATTTTTTTTTGTAAATTGAAATTTGCTATCGTAAATGTTAGCAACACCTCCGCCTTTGCGGGATGCACGGGGGATATGGTCACTAATGTAGCCAGGAGGAGGCCTCATTTAACATAGTAAATTCATCAGGCTTAAGCCATGTTTCAGTCAGGCCAATCACATCAAGATTATGATCAGTGATGAGTTCATTGACTAGAATTGCCTTTGAAGTAAGGGATCTAACATTAAGTAGCCCTATTTTGAGATGTGTGGTATCATGATCTCTTTCAGTAATGACAGGAATGGAGGTGGTCTTTATCCTAGTGAGATTGCTAAGGCGAACACCGCCATGTTTAGTTTTGCCCAACCTAGGTCGAGGCACAGACACGGTCTCAATGTTGATAGCTGAGCTGACTACACTGACTGTGCTAGTGGCAGACTCCACTATGCTGGCAGGCTGGCTAACAAAGAAGACTCGGCCTCTGACTCCGACTCGCTTAATGGGGAAAACCCGGTTGAAAGTTTCTGTCGGCTGAATGAGCGACACCGGTTGAGCTTTCCTACAGCATTTCCTTCCAGAAACCGTGAGAAAGTTGTCCGGCTGCGGGGACTGTGCCAGGGGATTTATACTACTATCTGTACTTACTGGTGGCACAGACGCTGTTTCATCCTTTCCTACACTGAAATTACCCTTGCCTAACGATTGCGTCTGAAGCTGGGCTTGTAGCACGGCTATCCTCGCCATAAGACGAGTACAGCGACTACAATTAGAAGGCATCATGTTAATATTACTACTTAGCTTCGGCTGTTGGAGGTCCTGACAAATCGTGTCCAGATAAAGCGTCCGGAGTGAAAAAGTTGAGGAAAAAAATATATATATATGAACGGTAATTAAAAAGTGAAAACCGTAAAGTTGTCAGGTAGCAAAATAGGTTGGCAACAAAACGCAAAGCAACTCGAAAACAAGCCATAGACATTATCCTGACCAACTGGCCCTCCGAATACACCCCTGCTGTCTTCAATCAGGATCTCAGGGATCACTGCCTCATTGCCTGTATCCGCTGCAGGTCTGCGGTCAAACGACGACCCCTCATCACTGTCAAACGCTCCCTAAAACACTTCTTCGAGCAGGCCTTTCTAATCTACCTGGCCTGGGTATCCTGGAAGGATATTGATCTCATCCCGCCAGTTGAGGATGCCTGGTCATTCTTTAAAAGGAACTTCCTCACCATATTAGATAAGCATGCTCCATTCAAAAAATTCAGAACTAAGAACAGATATAGCCCTTGGTTCACTCCAGACCTGACTGTCTTCGATCAGCACAAAAACATCCTGTGGCAGACTGCAATAGCATCGAATAGTCCCCGTGATATGCAACTGTTCAGGGAGGTCAGGAACCAATACACACAGTCAGTCAGGAAAGCAAAGGCCAGCTTTTTCAAGCAGAAATTTGCATCCTGTAGCTCTAACTCCAAAAAGTTCTGGGACACTGTAAAGTCCATGGAGAACAAGAGCACCTCCTCACAGCTGCCCACTGCACTGAGGCTTGGTAACACGGTCACCACTGATAAATCCATGATAATCGAAAACTTCAACAAGCATTTCTCAATGGCTGGCCATGCCTTCCTCCTGGCTACTCCAACCTCGACCAACAGCCCCCCCCCCCCCGCAGTTACTCGCCCAAGCCTCCCCAGCTTCTCCTTTACCCAAATCCAGAAAGCAGATGTTCTGAAAGAGCTGCAAAACCTGGACCCATAGAAATCAGCTGGGCTTGACAATCTGGACCCTCTATTTCTGAAACTATCTGCCGCCATTGTCGCAACCCCTACTACTACCAGCGTGTTCAACCTCTCTGTCGTATCATCTGAGATCCCAAAGGATTGGAAAGCTGACGTGGTCATCCCCCTCTTCAAAGGGGGAGACACCCTGGACCCAAAATGTTACAGACCTATATCCATCCTGCCCTGCCTATCTAAGGTCATCGAATGCCAAGTCAACAAACAGATCACTGACCATCTCGAATCCCACCGTACCTTCTCCGCTGTGCAATCTGGTTTCCGAGCCGGTCACGGATGCACCTCAGCCACCCTCAAGGTACTAAACGACATCATAACCGCCATCGATAAAAGACAGTACTGTGCAGTCGTCTGCATCGACCTGGCCAAAGCTTTCGACTCTGTCAATCATCATATTCTTATCAGGAAACTCAGTAGCCTCTGTTTTTATAATGACTGCCTTGCCTGGTTCACCAACTACTTTGCAGACAGAGTTCAGTGTGTCAAATCGGAGGGCATGTTGTCCGGTCCTCTGGCAGTCTCTATGGGGGTGCCACAGGGTTCAATTCTCGGGCCGACTCTTTTCTCTGTATATATCAATGATGTTGCTCTTGCTGCGGGCGATTCCCTGATCCACCTCTACGCAGACGACACCATTATGTATACTTCTGGCCCTTCCTTGGACACTGTGCTATCTAACCTCCAAACGAGCTTCAATGTCATACAACACTCCTTCCGTGGCCTCCAACTGCTCTTAAACGCTAGTAAAACCAAATGCATGCTTTTCAACCGTTCGCTGCCTGCACCCGCACGCCTGACTAGCATCACCACCCTGGATGGTTCCGACCTAGAATATGTGGACATCTATAAGTACCAAGGTGTCTGGCTAGACTGTAAACTCTCCTTCCAGACTCATATCAAACATCTCCAATCTAAAATCAAATCTAGAGTCAGCTATCTATTTCGCAACAAAGCCTCCTTCACTCACACCGCCAAACTTACCCTAGTAAAACTGATAATCCTACCGATCCTCGACTTCGGCCATGTCATCTACAAAATAGCTTCCAGTACTCTACTCAGCAAACTGGATGCAGTTTATCACAGTGCCATCCGTTTTGTTACTAAAGCACCTTATACCACCCACCACTGCGACCTGTATCTCAGTTCACTGGTCACGATGGCAACTCCCACCCGTAGCATTCCCTTCAGCAGGTGTATCTCACTAATCATCCCTAAAGCCAACACCTCATTTGGCCGCCTTTCCTTCCAGTTCTCTGCTTCCTGTGACTGGAACGAATTGCAAAAATCGCTGAAGTTGGAGACTTTTATCTCCCTCACCAACTTTAAACATCTGCTATCTGAGCAGCTAACCGATCGCTGCAGCTGTACATAGTCCATCGGTAAATAGCCCACCCAATTTACTTACCTCATACCCATGCTGTTTTTATTTATTTACTTTTCTGCTCTTTTTCACACCAGTATCTCTACCTGCACATGACCATCTGATCATTTATCACTCCAGTGTTAATCTGCTAAATTGTAATTATTCACCTACCTCCTCATGCCTTTTGCAGACAATCTATATAGACTCTTTCTTTTTTTACTGTGTTATTGACTTGTTTATTGTTTACTCCATGTGTTGTTGTCCGTTCACACTGCTATGCTTTATCTTGGCCAGGTCGCAGTTGTAAATGAGAACTTCTTCTCAACTAGCCTACCTGGTTAAATAAAGGTGAAAAATATATATTTTTAAATAAAATATCTTAATGCTGGATACCCCCAGCTTGAGTTACATCCAGACTAAAGGTATATAACAAACTTCACTACACATACTGGCCAATTGAGGTACACCAGACTGAACTTTGGCCTAAATTCAGCTGCCGAGGTGTTTCAAAATGCAATACAGAATGTACTGCAAGGCATTCCTAATGTGAGAAACTTGAGCGATGACATCCTAGTCTACGGGTGGGTCTCAAAGCTGTGTTTCAGAGATTGAGAGAGAAAAATCTCACACTGAACAAAGAAAAATGTGCTTTTCGGCAGATCCAAAGAAAATCAAAGCCATACAGAATCTGCCAGCACCTCCAAATTCCTCGGAAGTTTGCAGTCTACTGGGCATAATACAATAGTGCTCACGGTTCATACCAGACTTTGCAACAACGGCACAGCCTCTTTGTGAGCTCACAAGAAAAGATCACACCTGGTCATGGGGACCACAGCACCAGTCTGCATTGAAAAAAAGAACAATATGTCTGATGTAGCAGACAACGACAGCCTACTTTGACCCAGCCAAGAGGTCGACACTGTTAGTTGACGCCAGCCCAGTTGGTTTAGGTGCCATACTAAGTCAGCACAACCCTACAAGTTACAATGACGCCCATACCTTCGCATATGCCAGCCGTGGGTGTTCAGAGATGAACAGCATTACTCACAAACCGAGAGAGAAGCTCTGGCGATCATCTGGGCATGCAAACACTTTCACTTGTATCTCTACGGAGCTCACTTTACGGTCATCACGGACCATAAACCACTAGAGCTTATCTTCAACAACCCAAAAGCTACACCCCAGCGTGACTTGAGTGATGGAGACAGACTACAAACCTACAGCTACACTGTGAAGTACAAAGCCGGATAAAGACAACCCTGCCGACTACATGTAAAGATATCCCATCGCAGGGGAAACACCACAAAGTACCTGCTCTCGCATGGCAGAGGAATATGTGAACTTTATCATTGACAACACAGTTCCCAAAGCGACATTAAAAACACTCTTTCACATGAGACATCAATGCACAAGCAAACGTCATTCTGAGAGGAACATGGCTCGTTCTTCCAATCTCTCTCCAGAACAAAGCTAGCAACCTCGCTCACACAGGACATCTCGGTATTGTGAAGACAAAACAGCTACTGAGTGAGACGGTTTGGGTTCCAGGCATAGATCACATGGTGGAAAAAGCAATTCAGCACTGCATTCCATGTCAAGCTGCCACTGCAGAAAATTTATTTCTCTACCATAAGCCGCCTCCAATGTCGTTTTAGAGAATTTGGCAGTACGTCCAACTGGCCTCATAAACGCAGATCACGTTTATGGCATTGTGTGGGCGAGCGGTTTGCTGATGTCAACGTTGTGAACATGGTGGCGGTGGGGTCATGTTATGGGCAGGCATAAGCTACAGACATTGAACACAATTGCATTTTATCAATGGCAATTTGAATTCACAGAGATCCTGAGGCCATTCATTTGCCGCCTTCACCTCATGTTTCAGCATCATAATGCATGGCCCCATCTCACAAGAATCTGTACAGAGTTCTTGGAAGCTGAAAATGACCCAATTCCATGGCATGCATACTCGCACATTGAGCATTTTTGGGATGCTCTGGATTGATGTGTACGATAGCGTGTTCCAGTTCCCACCAATATCCAGCAACTTCACACAGCCATTGAAGAGGAAAAATTCCACAGGCCACAATCAACAGCCTTATCAACTTTATGCAATGGAGATGTGCTTTGCTTCATGAGGCATATGGTGGTCACACCAGATACTAAATGGTTTTCTGATCCAAGACCCTACTTCTTCTTAAAGTAACTGTTTGATCATGAAGTAATGTGCACAATTATTGCCCATTCATCCATTCGTCATTCATTCAGTGGGCTGGCATTCACCATCTGCCAGGTCACAGTTGTAAATGAGAACTTGTTCTCAACTGGCCTACCTGGTTAAATCAAGGTGAAAAAATAATACGAATAAATAAATAAATGTTTCATCGAAATGTACAGCTGTGTATTGTCCGCATAGCAGTGAAAGTTAACATTATGTTTCCGAATGACATCACCAAGAGGTAAAATATATAGTGAAAACTATAGTGGTCCTAAAACGGAACCTTGAGGAAACTAAAATGTACAGTTGATTTGTCAGAGGACAATCCATGCTTTTGTCATTTCTAGATTAGACCACTGCAATGTTCTACTTTCTAGCTACCCTGGTAAAGCACTAACTAAACTTCAGTTAGTGCTAAACACGGTTGCTAGAATCTTGACTAGAACCCCAAAATGTGATCATATTACTCCAGTGCTAGCCTCTCTACACTGGCTTCCTGTTAAGGCTAGGGATGATTTCGAGGTTTACTGCTAACCTACAAAGCATTACATGGGCTTGCTCCCACCCATCTTTCCAATTTGGTCCTGCCATACATACCTACATGTACGCTATGGTCACAAGATGCAGGGTTCCTTATTGTCGCTAGAATTTCTAAGCAGACAGCTGGAGGCAGGGCTTTCTCCTATAGCGCTCCATTTCTATGGAATGGTCTGTCTGTCCATGTGAGAGGCGCAGACTCGGTCTCGACCTTTAAGTCTGTATTGAAGACACATCCCTTCAGTAGGTCCTTTGATTGAGTGTAGTCTGGCCCAGGGGTGTGAAGGTGAACAAGAAGGCACTAGTGCGAAAAACTGCCCTTGCTGTCTCTGCCTGGCCAGGTCTCCTCTCTCTACTGAGATTCTCTGCCTCTAACCTGTCTCAGTCTCCAGTAATTATGCTGCAATTGTTATGCAGGTGAATGAGGACCCAAAAGCGACTTGGCGAAAACAGAGTCTTTAATCCAGTTTAAGGAAATAGCAATACTCCTAGACAAATCGGAGCGGTAAATAAAGCATAAAAACAATTTCACTCGTAATCACGAGAACTGACTGGAGACTCGATAATAAACTGCAGGTTGCCTCGGGAAGGCACTTGACCGTAGCAGACTCAGACACCTGCTCACCACGCAGCATCTGAGGGAAACACGACACGACAGGGCGATACAAAGACACAGCACGGTGAACAATATACAAGGATCCGACAGGACAGAAACGGAAAACAAGGGGAGAAATAGGGACTCTAATCAGGGGAAAAGATAGGGAACAGGTGTGGGAAGACTAAATGATTGATTAAGGGGAATAGGAACAGCTGGGAGCAGGAACGGAACGATAGAGAGAAGAGAGAGAGGAAGGGAGAGAGAAAAAGGGGAACGAACCTAAAAAGACCAGCAGGGGGAAAACGAACAGAGGGAAAAGCAAAATGACAAGACAATATAAGACAAAACATGACAGTACCCCCCCACTCACCGAGCGCCTCCTGGCGCACTCGAGGAGGAATCCTGGCGGCAACGGAGGAAATCATCAATCAGTGAACGGTCCAGCACGTCCCGAGACGGAACCCAACTCCTCTCCTCAGGACCGTAACCCTCCCAATCCACTAAGTATTGGTGACCCCGTCCCCGAGAACGCATGTCCATGATCCTACGTACCTTGTAAATAGGTGCGCTCTCGACAAGGACGGGAGGGGGAGGGAAGACGAACGGGGGTGCGAAGAAAGGGCTTGACACAGGAGACATGGAAGACAGGATGGACGCGACGAAGATGTCGCGGAAGAAGCAGTCGCACAGCGACAGGATTGACGACCTGGGAGACACGGAACGGACCAATGAACCGCGGAGTCAACTTACGAGAAGCTGTCGTAAGAGGAAGGTTGCGAGTGGAAAGCCACACTCTCTGGCCGCAACAATACCTTGGACTCTTAATCCTACGTTTATTGGTGGCTCTCACAGTCTGTGCCCTGTAACGGCAAAGTGCAGACCTCACCCTCCTCCAGGTGCGCTCACAACGTTGGACAAACGCTTGAGCGGAGGGAACGCTGGACTCGGCAAGCTGGGATGAGAACAGAGGAGGCTGGTAACCCAGACTACTCTGAAACGGAGATAACCCGGTAGCAGACGAAGGAAGCGAGTTGTGAGCGTATTCTGCCCAGGGGAGCTGTTCTGCCCAAGACGCAGGGTTTCTGAAAGAAAGGCTGCGTAGTATGTGACCAATCGTCTGATTGGCCCTCTCTGCTTGACCGTTAGACTGGGGATGAAACCCAGAAGAGAGACTGACGGACGCACCAATCAAACGACAGAACTCCCTCCAAAACTGTGACGTGAATTGCGGACCTCTGTCTGAAACGGCGTCTAACGGGAGGCCATGAATTCTGAACACATTCTCGATGATGATTTGTGCCGTCTCCTTAGCGGAAGGAAGTTTAGCGAGAGGAATGAAATGTGCCGCCTTAGAGAACCTATCGACAACCGTAAGAATCACCGTCTTCCCCGCAGACAAAGGCAGACCGGTAATGAAGTCTAGGGCGATGTGAGACCATGGTCGAGAAGGAATGGGGAGCGGTCTGAGACGACCGGCAGGAGGAGAGTTACCTGACTTAGTCTGCGCGCAGTCCGAACAAGCAGCCACGAAACGGCGCGTGTCACGCTCCTGAGTCGGCCACCAAAAGCGCTGGCGAATAGAAGCAAGAGTGCCTCGAACACCGGGATGACCAGCTAACTTGGCAGAGTGAGCCCACTGAAGAACAGCCAGACGAGTGGAAACAGGAACGAAAAGAAGGTTACTAGGACAAGCGCGCGGCGACGCAGTGTGCGTGAGTGCTTGCTTAACCTGTCTTTCAATTCCCCAGACTGTCAACCCGACAACACGCCCATAAGGAAGAATCCCTCGGGATCAGTAGAAGCCACAGAAGAACTAAAAAGACGGGATAAGGCATCAGGCTTGGTGTTCTTGCTACCCGGACGGTAAGAAATCACAAACTCGAAACGAGCTAAAAATAACGCCCAACGAGCTTGACGAGCATTAAGTCGTTTGGCAGAACGGATGTACTCAAGGTTCTTATGGTCTGTCCAAACGACAAAAGGAACGGTCGCCCCCTCCAACCACTGTCGCCATTCGCCTAGGGCTAAGCGGATGGCGAGCAGTTCGCGGTTACCCACATCATAGTTGCGTTCAGATGGCGACAGGCGATGAGAAAAATAAGCGCAAGGATGAACCTTATCGTCAGACTGGAAGCGCTGGGATAGAATGGCTCCCACGCCTACCTCTGAAGCGTCAACCTCGACAATGAATTGTCTAGTGACGTCAGGAGTAACGAGGATAGGAGCGGACGTAAAACGTTATTTTAGAAGATCAAAAGCTCCTGGGCGGAACCGGACCACTTAAAACACATCTTGACAGAAGTAAGAGCTGTGAGAGGGGCAGCAACTTGACCGAAATTACGAATGAAACGCCGATAGAAATTAGCGAAACCTAGAAAGCGCTGCAACTCGACACGTGACCTTGGAACGGGCCACTCACTGACAGCTTGGACCTTAGCGGAATCCATCTGAATGCCTTCAGCGGAAATAACGGAACCGAGAAAAGTAACGGAGGAGACATGAAAAGAGCACTTCTCAGCCTTCACGTAGAGACAATTCTCTAAAAGGCGCTGGAGAACACGTCGAACGTGCTGAACATGAATCTCGAGTGACGGTGAAAAAATCAGGATATCGTCAAGGTAGACAAAAACAAAGATGTTCAGCATGTCTCTCAGAACATCATTAACTAATGCCTGAAAAACAGCTGGCGCATTGGCGAGACCAAACGGCAGAACCTGGTACTCAAAATGCCCTAACGGAGTGTTAAACGCCGTTTTCCACTCGTCCCCCTCTCTGATGCGCACGAGATGGTAAGCGTTACGAAGGTCCAACTTAGTAAAGCACCTGGCTCCCTGCAGAATCTCGAAGGCTGATGACATAAGGGGAAGCGGATAACGATTCTTAACCGTTATGTCATTCAGCCCTCGATAATCCACGCAGGGGCGCAGAGTACCGTCCTTTTCTTAACAAAAAAAACCCGCCCCGGCCGGAGAGGAAGAAGGCACTATGGTACCGGCGTCAAGAGACACAGACAAATAATCCTCGAGAGCCTTATGTTCGGGAGCCGACAGAGAGTATAGTCTACCCCGAGGAGGAGTGGTCCCCGGAAGGAGATCAATACTACAATCATACGACCGGTGAGGAGGAAGGGAGTTGGCTCGGGACCGACTGAAGACCGTGCGCAGATCATGATATTCCTCCGGCACTCCTGTCAAATCGCCAGGTTCCTCCTGAGAAGTGGGGACAGAAGAAATGGGAGGGATGGCAGACATTAAACACTTCACATGACAAGAAACGTTCCAGGATAGGATAGAATTACTAGACCAATTAATAGAAGGATTATGACATACTAGCCAGGGATGACCCAAAACAACAGGTGTAAAAGGTGAACGAAAAATCAAAAAGAAATAGTCTCACTGTGGTTACCAGATACTGTGAGGGTTAAAGGTAGTGTCTCAAATCTGATACTGGGAAGATGACTACCATCTAAGGCGAACATGGGCGTAGGCTTGTCTAACTGTCTGAAAGGAATGTCATGTTTCCGAGCCCATGCTTCGTCCATGAAACAACCCTCAGCCCCAGAGTCTATCAAGGCACTGCATGTAGCACCCGAACCGGTCCAGCGTAGATGGACCGACATAGTAGTACAGGATCTAGATGGAGAGACCTGAGTAGTAGCGCTCACCAGTAGCCCTCCGCTTACTGATGAGCTCTGGCTTTTACTGGACATGAATTGACAAAATGTCCATCAAATCCGCAATAGAGGCACAGGCGGTTGGTGATCCTCCGTTCCCTCTCCTTAGTCGAGATGCGAATACCTCCCAGCTGCATGGGCTCAGTCTCTGAGCCAGAGGAGGGAGATGGTTGCGATGCGGAGCAGGGAAACACAGTTGACGCGAGCTCTCTTCCACGAGCTTGTTGACGAAGATCTACCCGTCGTTCTATGCGGATGGCGAGAGCAATCAAAGAGTCCACACTGGAAGGAACCTCCCGGAAGAGAATCTCATCTTTGACCACTGCGTGGAGTCCCTCCAGAAAACGAGCGAGCAGCGCCGGCTCGTTCCAGTCACTAGAGGCAGCAAGAGTGCGAAACTCTATAGAGTAATCCGTTATGGATCGATCACCTTGGCATAGGGAAGCCAGGGCCCTAGAAGCCTCCCTACCAAAAACTGAACGGTCAAAAACCCGAATCATCTCCTCTTTAAAGTTCTGGTAATTGTTTGAACAATCAGCCCTTGCCTCCCAGATAGCTGTGCCCCACTCTCGAGCCCGGCCAGTAAGGAGTGAAATGACGTAAGCAACCCGAGCTCTCTCTCTAGAGTATGTGTTGGGTTGGAGAGAGAACACAATATCACACTGGGTGAGAAAGGAGCGGCACTCCTTGGGCTGCCCGGAGTAGCAAGGTGGGTTATTAACCCTAGGTTCCGGAGGCTCGGCAGACCAGGAAGTAACAGGTGGCACGAGACGAAGACTCTGGAACTGTCCAGAGAGGTCGGAAACCTGAGCGGCCAGGTTCTCCATGGCATGACGAGCAGCAGACAATTCCTGCTCGTGTCTGCCGAGCATGGCTCCTTGGATCTCGACGGCAGTGTTACGAGCGCCTAATCCAGGCACTTGTCATCTCCCGTCTGGATTACTGCAACTCGCTGTTGGCTGGGCTCCCTGCCTGTGCCATTAAACCCCTTCAACTCATCCAGAACGCCGCAGCCCGTCTGGTGTTCAACCTTCCCAAGCTCTCTCACGTCACCCCGCTCCTCCGTTCTCTCCACTGGCTTCCAGTTGAAGCTCGCATCCGCTACAAGACCATGGTGCTTGCCTACGGAGCTGTGAGGGGAACGGCACCTCAGTACCTCCAGGCTCTGATCAGGCCCTACACCCAAACAAGGGCACTGCGTTCATCCACCTCTGGCCTGCTCGACTCCCTACCACTGAGGAAGTACAGCTCCCGCTCAGCCCAGTCAAAACTGTTCGCTGCCCTGGCCCCCCCAATGGTGGAACAAACTCCCTCACGACGCCAGGACAGCGGAGTCAATCACCACCTTCCGGAGACACCTGAAACCCCACCTCTTTAAGGAATACCTAGGATAGGATAAGTAATCCCTCTCACCCCACCCCCCCCCTAAGTTTTAGATGCACTATTGTTAAGTGATTGTCCCACTGGATGTCATAAGGTGAATGCACCAATTTGTAAGTCGCTCTGGATAAGAGCGTCTGCTAAATGACTTAAATGTAAATGTAATGTAAATGTCTGTAGTCGCTGGGTCCATTCTTTGGTCGGATCCTTCTGTTATGCAGGTGAATGAGGACCCAAAAGCCACTTGGCGAAAACAGAGTCTTTAATCCAGTTTAAGGAAATAGCAATACTCCTAGACAAATCGGAGCGGTAAATAAAGCATAAAAACAATTTCACTCGTAATCACGAGAACTGACTGGAGACTCGATAATAAACTGCAGGTTGCCTCGGGAAGGCACTTGACCGTAGCAGACTCAGACACCTGCTCACCACGCAGCATCTGAGGGAAACACGACACGACAGGGCGATACAAAGACACAGCACGGTGAACAATATACAAGGATCCGACAGGACAGAAACGGAAAACAAGGGGAGAAATAGGGACTCTAATCAGGGGAAAAGATAGGGAACAGGTGTGGGAAGACTAAATGATTGATTAGGGGAATAGGAACAGCTGGGAGCAGGAACGGAACGATAGAGAGAAGAGAGAGAGGAAGGGAGAGAGAAAAAGGGGAACGAACCTAAAAAGACCAGCAGGGGGAAAACGAACAGAGGGAAAAGCAAAATGACAAGACAATATAAGACAAAACATGACAGCAATAGTTTGTGTTGGGAGGCTAGGGTCAGTCTGTTATATCTGGAGTATTTCTCCCGTCTTATCCTATGTGAATTTAAGTATGCTCCCTCTAGGACTATGCCTCAGGACTACCTGGCCTGATGACTCCTTGCTGTCCCCAGTCCACCTGGTCGTGCTGCTGCTCCAGTTTCAACTGTTCTGCCTGCGGCTATGGAACCCTGACCTGTTCACCGGACATGCTACCTTGTCCCTGAACTGCTGTTTTCGACTCTCTCTCTATATCACACCTGCTGTCTCTAACTCTGAATGATCGGCTATGAAAAGCCAACTGACATTTACTCCTGAGGTGCTGCCAGAAGAGGACTGGCCACCCCTCAGAGCCTGGTCTAGGTTTCTTTCTAGGTTCCTTCCTTTATAGGGAGTTTTTCCTAGTCACCGTGCTTCTACATCTGCGTTGCTTGCTGTTTGTGATTTTAGGCTGGGTTTCTGTATAGCGCTTTGTGACATTGGGTTATGTAAAAAGGGCTTTATAAATACATTTGATTTGATTGATTGATTATCTGTTTGTGATTTCAAAATTCGGACAAATTAGCAACGTAAAATACAAACATTTAGGAAATGTCAGGGAAGGAACAGGAAGTTGCTTTATTTGCATGATTTCTTTTGTTTACAAAATCAAATGTCAGTGGGCGTTGGCCTAAGGCAGTTCTAGAGTTAAATAGACTACCCAGATTAGATGTCTAGTTGGTGACAGAAGGCCCAGGCTATTGGCTATTAAATGCCATCTACTGTGGCTGTCTGCTACACTCATTACATTACATTAAATACAACACTAAAGCAGCTGCGAGTTCAAAGCAGTACTGTGTGGATAATTGGGCCGAATGGCTGGGCCGAATGGCCTCATGTAGGGAATGGAGTCTCACTTCCATGATCAGTTCTGTGGCCATTAAAATATTCTCTTTAAGGACGCATTTCTCCCCTTCTCCCCCATTCTCTCTCCCTCAGCATCTCTCTTTTCTCTCCTCGTATCTGTCTCCCTCATCCCTCTCTCTGTTTTTCCTTCTCCCTCCTCCCTCACCATCATCCTCTCTCCCTGGGAGAGAGAGAAAAGAGAGATGGGTTCCATGTAGAACCCTCTGTGGAAAGGGTTCTACATGGAACTGAAAAGGGTTCTTCCTGGAACCAAAAATATGGGTTCTCCTATGGGGACAGCCGAAGAACCCTTTTAGATTCTAGATTGCACAAATCTTTCTAAGAGTGTAGCCTGGTTAACATTGTTAGCCTCTTGCTAATGCCCACTGCATTGAGTTCTAATGCTTATTAAACCAGTCTTAAATCTCTCCTTCTGATCAGCTGATTAAAGGAAAGGGAGAGCAGACAGGGAAGAGTAGGAAAACGAGGAAGAACAAATGCATATTTCGATAATAGATGAAATAGATAAAAATTACTAACATTCAGTGTTGGGAGTAGTTAACTACAAGTAGTTCAACTAGTAATTTAACTACATGTTGCATTAGCTTGGTGGTGGAAGTTGAACTAAATTATAATCTAGGTAGTGTTGTTGGTAGTTAATGACTTTTTTTGCCATGTAGTGGAGTAGCGAACTACACACTACTTTTTTTACAAAAACAAAATATATGTTTTCTTTTTCGGCATCAGACCTGCCTAATTCTCACTTGAAACATCACTCGTGTTTAATATGCTAAATTAAACATTCTGTGAACATATGACCCCAAAGTGATCTGGTTTTGTCATTTCAGATTTACATATGATAATTTGAGTAGTTTGGATGTAGTGAACTACTTTTTCAAAGTAACTTTAGTTAAGTAAACTATATTTAAGGTTAGCTTTAGTATAGCTTAACTTCTGAAGTAATTGGTAGCCTGGTATGCTATATTTTTTAGAGTAACTTTCTCAACACTACTAACCCCTCTGCAGCTGTTAGGGACAAGAATAGAAAACACGTCATGCTGTTAAAGAGTTCACCAAAGTATCCCAGTTGAAAGTAATGACTCTGAACGCAGAGCTCGGCGCTGACTTGGCTGTGAAGGAGATGTCCAAGTGGACTGGTGTCTCATTAATCCATCATAGTGTTTCAAACCCGACTTCATTAGTGATTTTACAGAGACAGTAAAGATGCTGTATCTGTGTCAATGTCAAGATCACTTCATACATCTCTATCAGATGTTAAATATACATTCTGCTAAGACAATATAACAGAGAGGCTTAGTGTAGCCCCCAGATAAAATCATTGTAGCCATTACCCACAATCCTCCATGTCGTTTATGGGCTAGTTCGTTACCCAGAAACCCTTGGGTTTGCTCTTTCGACTTGGAAAGGTTTTCCTCCAGTGACCTCAGAATGTATATTACATATACGTAATGTCATAAATCTATCTTATTTTATGTTTTTTGAATATGTGTAAAAAAAATCATGACTGAGGCCTGTGTGTGTGTGTGTGTGTGTGCGTGCGCGTGCGTGCGTGCGTGTGTGTGTGTGCGCGCGTGCACGTGTCTGTATGTCTTTAACGACAGATGAGAGTTTCATTGGCTTCAGATTCCACAGGCAGTCAAAGAGGTAAAGTCATTAACAATCGATCAGTCACAGTATTTATACAGTTAAGGGACTGAGAAAGAAAATACACTCTACTCTCCTCATCCCCGCTCTTCTCTCCTCAATGAAAATGACAAGTCCAAACTCTATTTTTCCAGGATTTTTTTCCTTCTCCATTTCAGACGGGAATGTTAGACAGTTGCATCACTATTAATTGGTGACAGAATTGGGATATGGGGAGAAACGTCTCTTAGGTGACCTACTTGCCTGGAAATCAGTTTGACACAAAAATATTCAACAACTTTTCCCTCTTTTATAGCCCAGATAGTGGTATGGAGTGTGTGCGTGCATGCATGTTTGTGGTATTTTTGTGTTTCATAGCCTTATAATGTTAAACTCAAGACAGCATGTCATGTTGCATTTACAACGGGTTCGCTTTTTAATGGCAAGATGGAATGTAAAGCAGGATTTCCACAGAAACCAAAGCTGAGTCTAAAGACCTCCAAAACCTCATGACATGAATAAAGCTGGCAGGAAAAACATCTCCGGAGGTGACTTGAGTTGAGTCTATAACGATGGCGATTATTTAATATAAATATTAACTACCTCTTGGTAGTTGACAATCCCCAGGTCTTACATTTCCATTTTACATCTCTCGTGAAATGTAGTCATACATTTGGCGAGGGATGTGTTTTCCTCAGCACATTGTTTGCGGCTCCTGTTCGCTGCCTTGTGACATGGTCAGTCCTTCCATTCCAGAGTATTTTGTCGCCAAGGATACAAAACCTCATTGGCTCTCTGCTCTTCCCTTTTCTACTGCTACTCCAGTCAAGGTACTGATAAAGGACTTCAACAGGAATGTTGTTCAATGACACTACATGGAACTAACAGCTAGTATAGACTTTGTCTCTACATTTGGTCCCACTCAAATTGGATAGTGCCCTACAGCCGGTCTTTAGATGCATGAGGCATTATGCCGTGCCAGGGTGTGAACAAATAATTGACAACTTTACACCTGTAAATGTAAAATGGAATAAACAGTTGAAGTCGGAAGTTTACATACACTTAGGTTGGAGTCATTAAAACTAGTTTTTCAACCACTCCACAAATTTCTTGTTAACAAACTATAGTTTTGGCAAGTCGGTTAGGACATCTACTTTGTGCATGACACAAGCAATTTTTCCAACAATTGTTTACAGACAGATTATTTCACGTATAATTCACTGTATCACAATTCCAGTGGGTCAGAAGTTTACATACACTAAATTGACTGTGCCTTTAAACAGCTTGGAAAATTCCAGAAAATAATGTCTTGGCTTTAGAAGCTTCTGATAGGCTAATTGACATCATTTGAGTCAAATGGAGGTGTAGCTGTGGATGTATTTCGAGGCCTAACTTCAAACTCATTGCCTCTTTGCTTGACATCATGGGAAATTCAAACAAAATCAGTCAAGACCTCAGAAAAAAATTGTAGACCCCCACAAGTCTGATTCATCCTTGGGAGCAATTTCCAAACGCCTGACGGTACCACTTTCATCTATACACACAATAGTACGCAAGTATGAACAACATGGGACCACGCAGCTGTCATACTGCTCAGGAAGGAGACTGTCTCTTAGAGATGAACGTACTTTGGTGTGAAAAGTGCAAATCAATCCCAGAACAACAGCAAAGGACCTTGTGAAGACGCTGAAGGAAAAGTATCTTTATCCACAGTAAAACTGTCCTATATCGACATAACCTGAAAGGCCACTCAGCAAGGAAGAAGCCACTGCTCCAAAACCGCCATAAAAAAGCCAGACTACGGTTAGCAACTGCACATGGGGACAAAGATTGTACTTTTTGGAGAAATGTCCTCTGGTCTGATGAAACAAAAATAGAACTGTTTGGCCATAATGACCATCATTATGTTTGGAGGGAAAAGGGAGAGGATTGCAAGCCGAAGAACACCATCCCAACCATGAAGCACAGGGGTGGCAGCATCATGTTGTGGGGGTGCTTTGCTGCAGGAGAGACGGGTGCACTTCACAAAACAGATGGCATCATGAGGAGGAAAATTATGTGGATATATTGAAGCAACATCTCAAGACATCAGTCAGGAAATTAAAGCTAGGTCGCAAATGGATCTCCCAGATGGACAATGGCACCAAGCATACTTCCAAAGTTGTCATATAGAAAATATGTGGGCAGAACTGAAAAAGCGTGCGTGAGCAAGGAGGCCTACAATCCTCATTCAGTTACACCAGCTCTGTCAGGAGGAATGGGCCGAAATTCACCCAACTTATTGTGGGAAGCTTGTTGAAGGCTACCCGAACTTTTGATCCATGTTAATTTGGGATGCGATCCAGTGAAGTTGGAGTGCGCCATATTCAAATGACAAAATAGTAATATTAAACATTCATGAACATACAATTGGCCTACATCATGTAAAAGCTTAACTTCTTGTTAATCCAACCGCGTTGTCAGATTTCAAAAAGACTTTACGGCGAAAGCATACCATGCAATTATCTGAGGATACTGCCCCACATCGAAAGAAATGTTCAAACCAGTACGTACAGGCGTCACAAAAATCACAAATAGCAATTAAATAAATCACTTACCTCTGTTTGCAATCCCAAGGTTTCCAAATTGTCACGCCCTGACCTTAGTATTCTTTATTTTCTTTATTATTTTGGTTAGGTCAGGGTGTGACATGGGTGATATGTGTGTTTTTGTCTCATCTAGGGTGTTTGTACTGTCTAGGGGTTTTGTAGATTTATGGGGTTGTTTCCATCTAGGTGTTTGTGTAGGTCTATGGTTGCCTAGATTGGTTCACAATTAGAGGCAGGTGTTTATCGTTGTCTCTGATTGGGAACCATATTTAGGCAGCCATCTTCTTTGGGTATTTCGTGGGTTATTGTCTATGTGTAGTGTCTGCACTCGGTTTCATAGCGTCACGTTCGTTTGGTTGTTTTGTTTAAGTTTTCTTCTTGTTTTTTGTCATTAAATAGAAAATAATGGATTCACGCTGCGCTTTGGTCTACTCCATACGACGATCGTGACACAAATACACAATGAATGGTCTTTTTGTTCAATAAAGTCCTTCTTTATATCAAAAAAAGTCAGTTTAGTTGGTGCCATTGATTTCAGTAATCCAACATGCATACAAACAAATCCAAAAGGTTACCGGTCAAGTTCATCCAAACAAGTCAAACGATGTTTCTAATTAATTCTCAGGTACTCTAATATGTGTGTGTTCTTGTATGCTTTTATGCCAGACATGCAAACAAACATATACAGTTGGCATTGCTGTTATAATTTTAGTTGTCCTTGATGTCCTTTTTTATTGCATTGTTGTTTGCTGTTTTCTTCTGTCTTTTTCTTTTTTCTCTTTAGTTCATTCTCTTTTTGTTGGTTGTTGGTGCATTGGGGGGGTTCTTGAGGGTGGGGAATGGAATTAATGTTATTTTTAATTTGTCATCTGGGGAGGACTGTGGGAGGAGTCTCGAATCGTTAAGGAACAGCTATTGGGGAACTGGGGGGGATCTTGGAGGGTTCGGGTTGATGTTTTTTGGCCTGGTGGGAGATCTGTCAATGTGCCCTTGAACAGGGCATTGACCCTGGATGCTTCTGTGTGTCGCTCTGAATGAGAGTCTGTTGGATGACTGGTGTGATGTAGTTGTTGAGCGGCTTCACTGCAAGTATATTGTATGTTTCGGATAATCAATAAAACATTTTTTTTAAATGTTTATGGTGCCGTCTGGTTTGCTTGACATAAGGAATTTGATACTTTGATACTACTTTTGATAGTAGCAATTACATGTACTTTTGATACTTAAGTGGAAGTGAAGTGGAAATGTCTAGGAGCAAGTGTGAAAAAACGCTGAGTGCTGAGAAAATGTGTCTGTCCCCGGTTGCAACACTCACTACTGAGTTCCAAACTTCCCCTAGAAGCAAATTCAGCACAATAGCTGTTCATCAGGAGTTTAAAGAAATGGGTTTTCATGACCGAGCAGCCTCACACAAGCCTGAGATCACCACACGCAATGCAAGGAGTCAGCTGGAGTCGTGTAAAGCTTGCCGCCATTGAAAAGTGTTCTCTGGAATGATGAATCGTGCTTCACCATCTGGCAGTCCGATGGAAGAATCTGGGTTTGGCGGATGCCAGGAGAATGTTCCCTGCACCAATGCATATTGCCAATTGTAAAGTTTGGTGGAGGAGGAATAATAGTCTGGGGTTGTTTTTCATGGTTCAAACCAGGCCCCTTAGTTCCAGTGAATGGAAATCTTAACGCTACAGCATACAATAACATTCTAGACATTTCTGTGCTTCCAACTTAGTGGCAACAGTTTGGCGAAAGCCCTTTCCTGTTTCAGCATGATAATGGCCCCATGCACAAAGTGAGGTCCATACAGAAATGGTTTGTTGAGATCGGTGTGGAAGAACTTGACTGGCCTGCACAGAGCACTGACCTCAACCCCAACAAAAACCTTTGGGATGAATTGGAACGCCGACTGTGAGCCAGGCCTAATTGCTCAACATCAGTGCCCGACCTCACTAATACTCTTGTGGCTGGATGGAAGCAATTTCCCGCAGCAATGTTCCAACATCTAGCGGAAAGCCTTCCCGGAAGAGTGGAGGCTGTTATGGTAGCAAAGGGGGGAATGACTCCATATTAATGCCCATGATTTTGGAACGAGATGTTTGACAAGCAGGTGTGTACACCTTTTTGGTCATGTAGTGTATATTTCCTTTTACTCAAGTATGACATTTGGGTACTTTTTCCACCACTGGATACCACCACATCCTGCGTCCAGGATGCCAAAATCATTCAACAGATTGTGGAGAGCATGAATAATTTGGCCCTAGGAACAACAGTTTTTTATTTTTTTATTTGAGAAAAATGTGTATTTTCGTTTCTTCATTTTGCTATCCATACCTGTTATTTATTTGCTTTAGTTTTCATTGTTTTCCTATCCAGCCTTCTATTTGGTGGCTTGCTCTTGATTTTTGTGGCATTTTATTCAAATGAAAAACAACGTGATTTTCCTGTGTTTTATATATATTTCCACGCTATGAGGTCTGAATAATACTTTGAAATTGAGAAAATGATGAAAATGCTCGTTTAGTGTAAGAGCTGTTTGAAAAGACTGCCCGAAAATTCTGTCAATTGGGATGGAGTTTTTGCCTGCCTGGTGACATCACCAGGTGATACGTTTGTTAATAGACCAAGAAGGAGAGTTCCAAATCTCTGACAATAACAGCTAGTTAAAAAATGTCCCTGCTTCACTCTATGCCTCACACAGAGTTTAGTTATCTTTTTTAGCTATCTGTAAAAAGTGTTAGTGTTATTAGCCTATTTAGCTAGCCTATTTAGCTAGCTCGAACCAGCTAATATGCCACTGCCACAATGGATATCATAAACTGGCTTTGCCAAAGTACCAAAACAAAGCCAAAAGGAGAAGGAGAGTGATGAGCAGCAGCAGCACCATGTGCAGAGCCTACCCACACCTCTACAAGTGCCGCCAGGATAATGGCTCCACAGCCCCCTCCATCTCCGACTGTTCCTGACGATTTTGGAACAGAGGAGCCAGCCTAGGTTAGCCTAGAATCCTACCCTAACCGCAGGTTTTTCTGTCCAAAAATGTTAATTTAATATCAGCTGGTTCATATGAAGAGTGGCGTGAATACTCAGTTATTACAGAATTCAATATAATTCCAATGCAAGAACCCCCCAAAATTGTGCCCCTCACCGATTTAAACTGCACCCTTACTCACTTTATCCTGGCTGTGCCGAGCGTAGTTCTTCAGACATTGTCAAGAGGTTAAGACTAACTGAAAGGTTTTTGTTTTTGAGTAGAAAATACAATTTCTACTTCTGTCTCCGTTAGTAGCTAGTGTCACTGCTAGCTAACCTCACTAGCATAACCTACCTGCAACACGGTATCATCGCTACCTCCCTTCTCTAGTCTAGTTAACCTATGCTCACCCGTTATGTTAACTAGACCGTCTTCTTAGCGTTCACGGCATCGTCGGTCGCAGGAGCACTCTTTCTGAAGGCTGTAGGGGAGCAGTATTACGCTGCAGCCGCAGCAAGGATCTGTGGAGGTAAGAAGGGTCGCTTAACCTCGGGCCCAGCTCTGGCGGCTGAGGAGGATAGTGTGCAAGGCTACGGCTCTCTGCCCTACCCTCGCTCTTTGGGTTTAACGATTGCTACTCCTTCCCTTCTTTGAATTTTGCAACGGTGGGAAGGCAGAGTTGTGTTAAGGCAAAACCCAATTCTCTGTGCAGCAGCTCATTTTCATGACTATGCTCAGAAAATGGAGGAGAGACACTTTTTATCCCGGCCCAAGTCATTTTCCACACACGTCCCTAACATTATAAAACTCAGCAGGTTCAAGACATGCCAGTTATGTAGCTATCCTAAAACTGCTGTGGAGGTATTTGCTTTGGCTATATTGTCTGATGTCTTACGTTATGGTGCTGGCTGCTCTGTCCTAAGAGAGTCCACTTCCTGCATCTATCCAGACTGACTTACTGCAGCCTGGTAGAAGCGACGATGCTATAGGGCACAGGGAGACCCCATCCTATAACACAGTGACCACGCTGTTTGGGATGGAAGGGCTGACACACCCAGTAAAAGTTGGTAATGCTTTCCCTCCTCAACTTCGAACCCCTCGATGACCAGTGATTTTCCAGTCTGTAGTTACAACCCTGCTTACAACCAGTCCTGTCAGCTATCATCATGCAGGGCTTATACCCTAGCAAACAAATCTATTCAAGCTGTTGAGAAAGGAGAAAAAAGGGGAGAAAAAGGTGAAAGAAACGAACCTGCGACTCTTGGAAAAGAGTTCCAGCCCCTTATGCACACTCTCTATTTTTACAGTTGGTACTACTGTATGTTCCTCCCTATACTCTGTTTTCCACTGTCCCATGCTTCTATGATCTTTTGGACAGGGTGAAGGTTAATCTTGCTAATGTCCTTTGCCGCTTTCTCGGCCAGCCAAGGCCCCTATAGTGATACAGTTTATCCATAAGGGGGGAACGCCGCTTACACCCAGTCTCTAAGCTTCTAGATCATCCAGGGATGTGACTAGTGTAATTAAAGTCCTTTCACAGCAGCTATTAACCCCTGAAAAGCGTGGAGATGTCATATTCATTCTTCTTTCACTTTACCACTGCCCTTGGCGTCCCTAAGCGTAAGTGTGGACTGTGCTCTACCAGCTACTGTTCATGCCCATAGTCTACCCAGGGGATTCTAACCCCACATTTGGTACTGGTCGACTTTTTACCATCTGTCACCTTCTCTAGAAGGGAATCCTTGTCGTTGTCTGGTATGTGCGGTTCGCATCTACTTGGATTGTAGGAGAGCTCGGGCAAGGGTGGGTCCCTATTTTTTTTACTATATCCTGCCAGATCATGAGGACAACTGGGGAGCCAGGACCTGCCAATCACAATGAGTTTTTCACCCCAAAAGGGCAGACAGAAATACTTGTCAGTTTCATCAGCTGTCTGGGTGGCTCGTCTCAGACGATCCCGCAGGGAAGAAGCCGGATGTGGAGGTCCTGGTCTGTGGTTGTGATGCCAGTTGGACATACTGCCACATTCTCTAAAATGACGTTGGAGGCAGCTTATGGTAGAGAAATTAACATTCAATTATCTGGCAACAGCTCTAGTGGAAATTCCTGCAGTCAGCATACCAATTGCACGCTCCCCTCAAAACTTGAGACATCTGTGGCATTGTGTTTTTCTTTTTTTTTCACCTTTATTTAACCAGGTAGGCTAGTTGAGAACAAGTTCTCATTTGCAACTGCGACCTGGCCAAAATAAAGCATAGCAGTGTGAACAGACAACACAGAGTTACACATGGAGTAAACAATTAACAAGTCAATAACACAGTAGAAAAAAATGGGCAGTCTATATACAATGTGTGCAAAAGGCATGAGGAGGTAGGCGAATACTACAATTTTGCAGATTAACACTGGAGTGATAAATGATCAGATGGTCATGTACAGGTAGAGATATTGGTGTGCAAAAGAGCAGAAAAGTAAATAAATAAAAAACAGTATAAAAACAGTATGGGAATGAGGTAGGTGAAAATGGGTGGGCTATTTACCAATAGACTATGTACAGCTGCAGCGATCGGTTAGCTGCTCGGATAGCTGATGTTTGAAGTTGGTGAGGGAGATAAAAGTCTCCAACTTCAGCGATTTTTGCAGTTCGTTCCAGTCACAGGCAGCAGAGTACTGGAACGAAAGGCGGCCAAATTAGGTGTTGGCTTTAGGGATGATCAGTGAGATACACCTGCTGGAGCGCGTGCTACGGATGGGTGTTGCCATCGTGACCAGTGAACTGAGATAAGGCGGAGCTTTACCTAGCATGGACTTGTAGATGACCTGGAGCCAGTGGGTCTGTCGACGAATATGTAGTGAGGGCCAGCCGACTAGAGCATACAAGTCGCAGTGGTGGGTGGTATAAGGTGCTTTAGTGACAAAACGGATGGCACTGTGATAGACTGCATCCAGTTTGCTGAGTAGAGTGTTGGAAGCCATTTTGTAGATGACATCGCCGAAGTCAAGGATCGGTAGGATAGTCAGTTTTACTAGGGTAAGCTTGGCGGCGTGAGTGAAGGAGGCTTTGTTGCGGAATAGAAAGCCGACTCTTGATTTGATTTTAGATTGGAGATGTTTGATGTGAGTCTGGAAGGAGAGTTTGCAGTCTAGCCAGACACCTAGGTACTTATAGATGTCCACATATTCAAGGTCGGAACCATCCAGGGTGGTGATGCTAGTCGGGCATGCGGGTGCAGGCAGTGATCGGTTGAAAAGCATGCATTTGGTTTTACTCGCGTTTAAGAGCAGTTGGAGGCCACGGAAGGAGTGCTGTATGGCATTGAAGCTCGTTTGGAGGTTAGATAGCACAGTGTCCAATGACGGGCCAAAAGTATATAGAATGGTGTCGTCTGCGTAGAGGTGGATCAGGGAATCGCCCGCAGCAAGAGCAACATCATTGATATATACAGAGAAAAGAGTCGGCCCGAGAATTGAACCCTGTGGCACCCCCATAGAGACTGCCAGAGGACCGGACAGCATGCCCTCCGATTTGACACACTGAACTCTGTCTGCAAAGTAATTGGTGAACCAGGCAAGGCAGTCATCCGAAAAACCGAGGCTATTGAGTCTGCCGATAAGAATATGGTGATTGACAGAGTCGAAAGCCTTGGCCAGGTCGATGAAGACGGCTGCATAGTACTGTCTTTTATCGATGGGGGTTATGATATCGTTTAGTACCTTGAGTGTAGCTGAGGTGCACCCGTGACCGGCTCGGAAACCAGATTTCACAGCGGAGAAGGTACGGTGGGATTCGAGATGGTCAGTGACCTGTTTGTTGACATGGCTTTCGAAGACCTTAGGGCAGGATGGATATAGGTCTATAACAGTTTGGGTCCAGGGTGTCTCCCCCTTTGAAGAGGGGGATGACTGCGGCAGCTTTTCAATCCTTGGGGATCTCAGATGATAGGAAAGAGAGGTTGAACAGGCTGGTAATAGGGGTTGCGACAATGGTGGCAGATAGTTTCAGAAATAGAGGGTCCAGATTGTCAAGCCCAGCTGATTTGTACGGGTCCAGGTTTTGCAGCTCTTTCAGAACATCTGCTATCTGGATTTGGGTAAAGGAGAACCTGGAGAGGCTTGGGCGAGGAGCTGCGGGGGGGGCAGAGCTGTTGGCCGAGGTTGGAGTAGCCAGGCGGAAGGCATGGCCAGCCGTTGAGAAGTGCTTATTGAAGTTTTTGATAATCATGGATTTATCGGTGGAGACCGTGTTACCTAGCCCCAGTGCAGTAGGCAGCTGGGAGGAGGTGCTCTTGTTCTCCATTGACTTCACAGTGTCCCAGAACTTTTTGGAGTTGGAGCTACAGGATGCAAACTTCTGCCTGAAGAAGCTGGCCTTAGCTTTCCTGACTGACTGCGTGTATTGGTTCCTGACTTCCCTGAACAGTTGCATATCACGGGGGCTATTCGATGCTATTGCAGTCCGCCACAGGATGTTTTTGTGCTGGTCGAGGGCAGTCAGGTCTGGAGTGAACCAAGGGCTGTATCTGTTCTTGGTTCTGCATTTTTTGAACCGAGCATTCTTATCTAAAATGGTGAGGAAGTTACTTTTAAAGAATGACCAGGCATCCTCAACTGACGGGATGAGGTCAATGTCCTTCCAGGATACCCGGGCCAGGTCGATTAGAAAGGCCTGCTCACAGAAGTGTTTTAGGGAGCGTTTGACAGTGATGAGGGGTGGTCGTTTGACTGCGGCTCCGTGGCGGATACAGGCAATGAGGCAGTGGTCGCTGAGATCCTGGTTGAAGACAGCGGAGGTGTATTTGGAGGGCCAGTTGGTCAGGATTACGTCTATGAGGGTGCCCTTGTTTACAGAGTTAGGGTTGTACCTGGTGGGTTCCTTGATGATTTGAGTGAGATTGAGGGCATGTAGCTTAGATTGTAGGACTGCCGGGGTGTTAAGCATATCCCAGTTTAGGTCACCTAACAGAACAAACTCTGAAGCTAGATGGGGGCGATCAATTCACAAATGGTGTCCAGGGCACAGCTGGGAGCTGAGGGTGGTCGGTAGCAGGTGGCAACAGTGAGAGACTTATTTCTGGAGAGAGTAATTTTCAAAATTAGTAGTTCAAACTGTTTGGGTATGGACCTGGAAAGTATGACATTACTTTGCAGGCTATCTCTGCAGTAGACTTCGACTCCGCCCCCTTTGGCAGTTCTATCTTGACGGAAGATGTTATAGTTGGGTATGGAAATCTCTGAATTTTTGGTGGCCTTCCTGAGCCACCAGGAAGGCCACCAAAACTGTGTGTGACAAAACTGCACATTTGAGAGTTGCCTTTTATTGTTCCCAGCACAAGGTGCACCTGTGTAACGATCATGCTGTTTAATCAGATTCTTGATATGCTACACTTGTCAGGTGGATGGATTATTTTAGCAAAGGAGAAATGTTCACTAACAGGGATGTAAACCAATTTTTGCACAACATTTTTGAGAAATAAGCTTTTTGTACATATGGAACATGGGATCTTTTATTTCTTCTCATGAAACATGGGACCAATACTTTACATGTTGTGTTCATATTTTTGTTTAGTATATAATGCAGAGGTGATGGAGGGGCTTGGAAAGGCCCTCTCCTTCAGAGGAGTTTACCTCCTGGGCACTGTTTTTGGGACATCTCTCATTATACTGAGATTTTGTGCACCATATATAGGGCTTCCCCTCACTTTGTTGTGAGATGATTCCCGATGGGTTGTCTCTGCACCTTCGCTGTCTACACTCCATTTTTTTCGGGACCTCTGAGGGTTGCTGATGTTGGGAACTTTTGAAATACTGTCGTTGGCTATATTCCCACGTGATACATCGAATTGAGTATTTGATTGAGAACTTACTTGCTCAAGCCCGGTTCTCTGATAATGAGTGAGATGTTTCCTACCTGTCTGTCTCCAACAGATGCTTTTAGTAGGTACTTAGTAGTAGGCGGTCCTGGCAAACGTGATATGTCTCGCTCATATTATCAAAGAACCAGTGTAATTTCTCTTTCTTTCTAACTCACACATGCACAGCCTCGGTTTCTCTCTCGTTCTCTATCCTCTCAGACCTTCTACCGATTCCTATAGCAATGATTTAATCTCTCCAGAATGAGGACTAACATTTTCCAGCCCAAACAGCGCATGACCTACTTATTCAAAAACAACACACACACACACAAAATAATCAGCATGTGGAAAACAGTTAAAAGACCTGCATCATTTTACTTCGCACGCAAATTGTTCTAATTTACGTTTTAATAACCTTGTAATTAAGCGTTGTTATGTCCGTTATTCAAAATATATGGAAATTGGTCACTCTTGATGAATATGGTGTAACCAATAGCATTGTGTTTTTTGATCTCCTGGTATTTGGGAGCTGTTCTGAAAAAGATGCAGAGTTTTATAATATGAGGTCCACGTGTGGAAAAGGACTTGTGCCTGGACTAATCAAGCCAGCATGATGTCACCCTTCTACCGAAGGTGGCTCCCCTTCCTGTTCGGGTGGCGCTCAGCGGTCGTCGTCACCGGCCTACTAGCTGCCACTGATCCCTTTTCCCCTTTATGTTTATTGGTTTCACCTGTTTTGTGTGTAGGCTGATTAGCCAGTAGGCCCGCCTGCTCTTTGTGTGGGATTGTTTTGTGTTGCTAATGTGCACGTTTGAGGTTGACGTGTTTTTCGTTCCTGGGCTTTTCTCCGGATTGTTTGAGTCCCCGTGTTTGGGGCGTTTTTTTTGTGTGCGCGTGTGCAATTAAAAGCACTACCCTGTACTCTCTGCTTCCTGCGCCTGACTTCGCACCCACTACTCCCAGAGCGTTATACATGGCCTTTTAGTATAAACGATCTGCAGTGCTTGCACAGTATCCAGACCTGGACTTTCCCTTAAATGAAAGAAAAATATTGTGGAGGATATGACACAGACATTAATGTCTTACATGTACAGTTTTTAGTCTCGCTGCTTAGAACGAATGTATAGGCTAGCAGTGTAATACATGGACATGAACGTGAGTCAATGAAGAGGAGAGGATAGTGCAGATGAACATTGAGAAGATTGAAAGTATTGATTTCCTGAACCTCAGGTCGTGGACTGTACCAACCTGTTGATTTCAGGTTACCTGTGCTGAGCTCCCTGCGCCATTTGACTAGGCCGTCTATCCTTTTCTGCTCTCCTGCTCTCATCAGACGGGTGAGCTCATCATTGGCCATGATGCTAGACTAAAGCAAATGCTGCCATAGACAATCCAACTAAACTAAATGTTTACTGCCAAGGAAAGGGGAAAGTCAACTCGCTTTTATTTTCTATCCAACAACAGGAAACTGAAGAACAACAGGAATAAGCCATTATGAGAGCAGCCAAAGAGTTCTCTCTGGTGCATCTGAAACGGAATTCTATTCCCTATAGAATGCACTACTTTTGGTCAAAAGTAGTGCATTATACGGGATATGCTCAGCTTCGTGTGCTTGTGGATCATATCAAACATATTTTAAGTAACTCTGCAGCTAAGCTGCTGTTCCAAAGGGATACCATCAGTGATCTGCCCAACTATTCTTCTTTTCTTTTCCACTCTCTCATTATTCCTGACCTGTTCTTATCCTTTCTGTTGATGCTCTCTTTTTTCCCTCTCCCTCTCTCTCTGAATCTCTCTCTCTCACATACACATCTAACATCTGTAGCAGATGTAGTTATCCCATAGCTTGTGCTTTTGCAGTGCATTTCTCTTCCCCCTGTCTCCTTCCTTCACATTCTCTCGCCCACTCGTCTCCTCTTCCCCAATGTCAAAAGAAAGATACGTACTCAGGCTTATAGTATAGTCTTGAATGTGTATCAACTTTGGGGCCACCCCATGCTGTTAAGAACACTGACCAAAATGCCACTGTTCCATCTTCAGCTCAGAATAGCTGCACTCTAAGACAGGGAGGAGCCAATAAAAATATTTTTTGCATAGAGAAGTCAAACCCAGAAGTAAAGAAGAAGCAGCCATCACCCACAACCCTGTCTGGAAAAATATGTATACATCTGACAGATGTGCAGTAACGTGTTGACAACCCCAAAACAACCATTATCTTGCTCTATTAGAGATGTCTCCCTGTTTACTCTGCTGCGATGCATTTTAAATGGGACCGACCGCCATGACGCGTCTGACTATCAGCCAACCCAAACACAACATTGTTTAAATGCCGCAGAGAAGGAATGGGTTCACTCTGATAAGACTGCTGGCTTCACCATACTTTCCTAATGGTGAAGCCAGCATGGTGATGGAGACTAACTCGCTCAGTGATGGATGCCACAATGGAAAATAAAAACTCTCCTCTGTTATGGGCCATGGAGGATATACTTAGTTTTAGGCAAGATATTTAATGAATTATAGTGATGATACATTTATCTTTGGGTTCAGCTGTGCGGGGTAGGGCCCGCTTCTTTTTCCGATTTAGCTTGCTGTGGGGACCTATTGTGGGCACAGAAAACAGAGGAACGCACATTATGAAAACCCTGGTAAATTAGAGAAATTACTCTCATAGGACAACCTTTTTAATAAACTCAAGACGTTCCAGACTTATGTAGCAGAGGCCAGACTAGCCTGCTGGTCTTACTGTTCAGAGTTATTGAAGGCATCAATCAGAGACTTATATTATGGAATAAAAAAGATGAATGGACCTTTAGAGTGAGAGTGTGTCATGTTTATGTAGCAAACTAAAGCAAGTGAAACCTCACCACTATTTCACTCTCTTATCGCCAGTGCCTCTGTGATTCCTAGGAAGAATGTATTTTTTATTGGGTCTTTAAATCTCAATCTCATAGTCAGGACACAAATAATGTGCATACAAGTAAGCTACAACCAGAAAGACTGACAATGAGAATGAATTCCCCTGAAAAATAAGTTGTTACATTTTAGTAGGAATATTTTTTAACTTTTAGGGAGGTAATGTGGAAACTAAATAGTGTACTTACCTTTCAAGAATGAAATACAGTTCCCAGAAAAACTGCACATTGCATAGACTGAGATTGTTCAACAGAGAAAAGCAGTAAAGCAAATTAACATTCAACCATAAAAATGGCAAAACTGTTTCCAGAAAGTTCCTCTCTTCCCCTCCAAAGAACATCTCGGCTCCTCCAGCGAACTCCTCAATATCTGACAAATCACTATGTTGTTATCGCATGAAAATGACAGTGACAGTGAAAGTGTACAAGTAGCTCAATCACAATTCATAAATAGAAACCTGTCGTTCACTGAAAGTTATTGGGCCCTGCCACTCACTTCTGCTGGAATATTTAACTAACAGATGCTCTCTCTCTCTTTCCCTCTCCTCTCTCTGGCTAGGTGCATCGTAACACATGTGGCTGTGCAAAGCACTGCACCTGTCACCTGATCTCATTTACATTACATTTAAGTCATTTATTATTATTATTCAAGACATCCAGTGGAACAACCACTTCAATTGCATCTAAATATTTTAAGGTCTATCCTAGGTATTCCTTAAAGTCTTCTCCGGAAGGTGGTGATTGACTCTCTCGCTCATCTTCAGGTCCCATCCTCCCATCCACTTAAAAATGATATTGTTGGCCATGCTGGCAATTTCAACTGTTTCTATGTGATTTTGTGCCTTTGCTGTATTATAAAATTGCTAATAATAATTTAAAAAATCATCATCAATCTACACACTATAGCCCATAATGGCAAAGCAAAAACAGAGTTTTAGATATTTTTCTGAAAATCAAAGTGTAATATCACATTTACATGTACAGTGCCTTGCGAAAGTATTCGGCACCCTTGAACTTTGCGACCTTTTGCCACATTGCAGGCTTCAAACATAAAGATATAAAACTGTATTTTTTTGTGAAGAATCAACAACAAGTGGGACACAATCATGAAGTGGAATGACATTTATAGGATATTTTAAACTTTTTTAACAAATCAAAAACTGAAAAATTGGACGTGCAAAATTATTCAGCCCCTTTACTTTCAGTGCAGCAAACTCTCTCCAGAAGTTCAGTGGGGATCTCTGAATGATCCAATGTTGACCTAAATGACTAATGATGATAAATACAATCCACCTGTGTGTAATCAAGTCTCCGTATAAATGCTCCTGCACTGTGATAGTCTCAGAGGTCCGTTAAAAGCGCAGAGAGCATCATGAAGAACAAGGAACACACCAGGCAGGTCCGAGATACTGTTGTGAAGAAGTTTAAAGCCGGATTTGGATACAAAAAGATTTCCCAAACTTTAAACATCCCAAGGAGCACTGTGCAAGCGATAATATTGAAATGGAAGGAGTATCAGACCACTGCAAATCTACCAAGACCTGGCCATTCCTCTAAACTTTCAGCTCATACATGGAGAAGACTGATCAAAGATGCAGCCAAGAGGCCCATGATCACTCTGGATGAACTGCAGAGATCTACAGCTGAGGTGGGAGACTCTGTCCGTAGGACAACAATCAGTCGTATATTGCACAAATCTGGCCTTTATGGAAGAGTGGCAAGAAGAAAGCCATTTCTTAAAGATATCCATAAAAAGTGTTGTTTAAAGTTTGCCACAAGCCACCTGGGAGACACACCAAACATGTGGAAGAAGGTGCTCTGGTCAGATGAAACCAAAATGGAACTTTTTGGCAACAATGCAAAACGTTATGTTTGGCGTAAAAGCAACACAGCTCATCACTCTGAACACACCATCCCCACTGTCAAACATGGTGGTGGCAGCATCATGGTTTGGGCCTCATTTTCTTCATCAGGGACAGGGAAGATGGTTCAAATTGATGGGAAGATGGATGGAGCCAAATACAGGACCATTCTGGAAGAAAACCTGATGGAGTCTGCAAAAGAGCTGAGACTGGGACGAAGATTTGTCTTCCAACAAGACAATGATCCAAAACATAAAGCAAAATCTACAATGGAATGGTTAAAAAATAAACATATCCAGGTGTTAGAATGGCCAAGTCAAAGTCCAGACCTGAATCCAATCGAGAATCTGTGGAAAGAACTGAAAACTGCTGTTCACAAATGCTCTCCATCCAACCTCACTGAGCTCGAGCTGTTTTGCAAGGAGGAATGGGAAACAAATTTCAGTCTCTGATAGAGACATACCCCAAGCGACTTACAGCTGTAATCGCAGCAAAAGGTGGTGCTACAAAGTATTAACTTAAGGGGGCTGAATCATTTTGCACGCCCAATTTTTCAGTTTTTGATTTGTTAAAAAAGTTTGAAATATCCAATAAATGTCGTTCCAATTCATGATTGTGTCCCACTTGTTGTTGATTCTTCACAAAAAAATACAGTTTTATATCTTTATGTTTGAAGCCTGAAATGTGGAAAAAGTTCGCAAAGTTCAAGGGGGCCGAATACTTTCTCACGGCACTGTATATTCAGACCCTTTACTCAGTACTTCATTGAAGCACCTTTGGCAGAGATTACAGCATCAAGTCTTCTTGGGTATGACGCTACAAGCTTGGCACAAGTGTATTTGGGGAGTTTCTTCCATTCTTCTCTGCAGATCCTCTCAAGCTCTGTTGGATGGGGAGCGTTTCTGCACAGCTATATTCAGGTCTCTCCAGACCTGTTCGATTGGGTTCAAACCTGGGCTCTGGCTGGGCCACTCAAGGACATTCAGAGACTTATCCCGAAGCCACCCCTGCGTTGTCTGGAATGTGTGCTGAGGTCCTGAGCGCTCTGGAGCAGGTTTAAATCAAGGATCTCTCTGTACTTTGCTCCGTTCATCTTTGCCTCGATCCTGACTAGTCTCCCAGTCCCTGCCGCTGAAAAACATCCCCACAACATGATGCTGCCACCATCATGCTTCGTAGGGATGGTGCTGCCAGGTTTCCTCCAGACGTGATGCTTGGCATTCAGGCCAAAGAGTTCAATCTTGGTCATATCAGACCAGAGAATCTTGTTTCTCAGGGTCTGAGAGTCTTTAGGTGCCTTTTGGCAAACTCCAAGTGGGCTGTCATGTGCCTTTTACTGAGGAGTGGCTTCAGTCTGGCCACTCTACCACAAGGGGCTGATTGGTGGAGTGCTACAGAGATGGTTGTCCTTCTGTAAGGTTCTACTATCTCCACAGAGGCACTCTGTCAGAGTGACTATCGGTTTCTTGGTCACCCCCCTGATCAAGGCCCTTCTCCACCAACTGCTCAGTTTGGCCAGGAAGAGTCATGGTGATTCCAAACTTCTTATATTTAAGAATGATGGAGGCCACTGTGTTCTTGGGGACCTTCAATTCTGCAGACATTTTTTGGTATCCTTCCCCATTACTGTGCCTCGACACAATCCTGTCTTAGAGCTCTACGGACAATTCCTTCGACCTCATGGCTTTGTTTTTGCTCTGACATGCAATGTCAACTGAGGGACCTTTAGTAGACAGGTGTGTGCCTTTCCAAATCATGTCCAATCAATTGAATTTACCACAGGTGGACTCCAATGAAGTTGTAGAAACATTTCATGGATTATCAATGGAAACAATATGTACCTGAGCTCTCATAGCAAAGAGTCTGAATAGTTATGCATATAAGGTATTTCTGTTTGATTTTTTTTATTTTAAATTTGCAAAAATTTCTAAAAACCTGTTTTCACTTCATCATTATGGGGTATTGTGTGTAGATTGCCGAGGATTTAAAAAAATCCATTTTAGAATAAGGCTGTAACAAAATGTGGAAAACGTTCAAGAGATCTGAATACTCTCCGAAGGCACTGTATGTCCCTTAATGTGTAATACATAGTTTTGACAGGTTATGAAACTAAATTGAACAAGTCAAACTGAAACTGAATTTATTTGCTCAGGTTTTGACAGTTTGAGTTTCCCTACAGGTGGAAACAATACACTGTATGTGACATTAAATGTGACCATTCAGATATCCTCATCCTTGGTTTCCATAGCACCTTTATTCAATGTCCAACCATTCCTGAGCAAATATTAGTTTTTTTTTCAATGTCCGTATACATACAACACTTCCACACCAACTTCTCATATCGTCTCGTAAATACCAAAGAGTATAAAAACACTATGTATGTTCAAGAAAACAACTGACACCAAAAGTAGTTGTCAAAAGCCATTATTCTATCATACTACTGTTATGAACCAAATATCTTGATTAATAATAAACACACATACAAACCCTTAGCTCCCATTAGTACTGTTCAGTTTGTGCTTTGGTCTTTTACATGATCTCCATTTCATTAGTGATATCATAACCACAGGTGCACTTTGATGAGATAAATAATGCCAGGGGCTGACTCGGCAATCGGCAATAGTTGGGAATGGGAATAAACAAGGACACTTTCTGATCCGGAAGACAAAAGTTAAACTAAGCAATAGTAATACAGTGCCTTGCAAAAGTAATCCATCCCCCTTTTGCATTTTTCCAATTTTGTTGCATTACAACCTGTCATTTAAATGGATTTTTATTTGGATTTCATGTAAAAGACATGCACAAAATAGTCCAAATTGGTAAAGTGAAATGAAAAAAATTACTTGTTTAAAAACATTCTACATTTTTTAGACTATACTATAAATAAGATCTGGTGCAACCAATTCCCTTCAGAAGTTACATAATTAGTGAAATAAAGTCCACCTGTGTGCTATCTAAGTGTCACATGATCTGCACATATATGTTCTGAAAGACCCCAGAGTCTGCAACACCACTAAGCAAGGGGGCACCAACAAGCAAGCGGCACCATGAAGACCAAGGAGCTCTCCATACAGGTCAGGGACAAAGTTGTGGAGAAGTACAGATCAGGGTTGGGTTATAAAAAATATCAGAAACTTTGAACATCCCACGGAGCACCATTAAATACATGATTAAAAAATGTAAAGAATATGGCACCACAACAAACCTGCCAAGAGAAGGTCACCCACCAAAACTCACAGACCAGGCATGGAGAGCATTAATCATTGAGGCAACAAAGAGACCAAAGATAACCCTGACGTGGAGATCTGAGTATCTGTCCATAGGACCACTTTCAGCCGTACACTCCACAGAGCTGGGCTTTACGGAAGAGTGGCCAGAAAAAAAGCCATTGTTTGTTTGCCAATAGGCATGTGGAAGACTCCCCAAACACATGGAAGAAGGTGCTCTGGACAGTTGAGACTAAAATCGAGCTTTTTGGCCATCAAGGAAAACACTATGTCTGGAGCAAACACCTCTCATCACCGTGAGAACACCACCACAGTGAAGCATGGTGGTGGCAGCATCATGCTGCGGGGTTGATTTTCATCTACAGGGACTGGGAAACTGGTCAGAATTGAAGGAATGATGGATGGTGCTAAATACAGAGAAATTATTGAGGAAACTCTGTTTCAGTCTTCCAGAGATTTGAGACTGGGACGGAGGTTCACCTTCCAGCAGGACAATGACCCTAAGCATACCGCGAAAGAAACACTTGAGTGGTTTAAGGGGAAACATTTAAATGTCTTGGAATGGCCTAGTCAAAGCCCAGACCTCAATCCAAACTGTGGTATGACTTAAAGATTGCTGTACACCAGCGGAACCCATCCCACTAGAAGGAGCTAGAACAGTTTTGCCTTGAAGAATGGGCAAAACAAATCCCAGTGGCTAGATGTGCCAAGCTAATAGAGACATACCCCAAGATACCTGCAGCTGTAATTGCTGCAAAAGGTGGCTCTACAAAGTATTGACTTTGAATTGTTATGTACATTTTCAAATGTTCCGTTTTTTTGTTTGTTTCACAATAAAAAATATTGTGCATCTTCAAAGTGAGTTGTGTAAATGTTGTGTAAATCAAATGATAAAATCCCCCCCAAAATACATTTTAATTCCAGGTAGTAAGGCAACAAAATAGGACAAATGCCAAGGGGGGTGAATACATTCGCAAGCCACTGTACATGCTTTTCCTCCCTCATATACAGACTGCTTTTATAAAAGTGCATGTTAATGAATACATGGAAATATTAATTGTTGTTTAAAGTATTATATTCTCTTCAATCTGAAGTAGTATACATTTGCAATGTTGTTGTCTTTCTGCTGTGGTTAGCAACAGTTTATCTCCAGGGGGCGGGGTCAGTAACAGCATGAGAAAGGCTGCAGCAGGATGGAGTTGGGTTGCCCTCGATGACGAACTCCTTGTGACCCCCTGTGTTACCACTTGCCAGGGATGGGCACCCCGCACTCATACCATCCTCCGAAGAGATGTGGCGTACGCCGGCCGATAGGTCCAAAGTTCACTGGCTCCTGCCTGTATGAGCGATAGTAACCTGCACAGGGGCAGACAGGACAAATTATTATAATGCATTATGGATGGACGTACCACAACATTTATAATGCTTCGTTAGATAATTCTGACTGTTTCTAGAGCATGGATATTGAGGTTGTATATAATCAAGACTCTGGAACTTAATCTGTGGGAATATTTCTTTACTGAATACTGAATACTATGAAACCAATCCTACAAAAGGCTGTAGGCGAGTGATGAATTCTGGAAGTTTGATTATTATATATGTTTTTACCTTGTGCTGTTGGCAGATGCATTGAGAGGTTGGGGGAGCCTGTCCTCCCATCTAGGTAAGAGTCTACAAACTGGCAGTGGTCCTCCCCATGACCGAATGTGTCTGCTATACTGTAGAATGTTTCTGGAGGGCGAGAAAGAGCAGTCAAAGCTTAACAACAGAACACACTCTCAAACAATATTCTATTAAGTAATGAAACAGAGCCTGGTCGGCTACCACATATTCCCAAAAATTATAAAACACAATATGTAGAAGAGAAAGAGGGAGAGAAAGTGTGATTAAGAGAAATGTAGAGAGAGGGAGAGAGAGAGCGCAAAATGGGTGTTAGTGAAGGAAGGAAAAGCAGAAGGGGGAGAGATGGTGGTTAAGAGATTATTAATAGAAAGAGGAATATTAGGTGTAATCATGAAGCTACTTCAATTGAGAAAAGATTTGAACTGAGAGAGAAAGAGAGAAGTAATACTGAACAAAAATATAAGCACAACATGAAACAATTTCAAAGATTTTACTGAGTTACAGTTCATATAAGATAATCAGTCCATTTAAATCAATGCATTAGGCCCTAATTTATGGATTTCACCTGACTGGGAATACAGATATACATATTTTGCCCACAGATACATTAAAAAGGTAGGGGCATGGATCAGAAAACCAGTCAGTATCTGGTGTAACCACCATTTGCTTCATTCAGCGCGACACATCTCCTTCGCATAGAGTTGATCAGGCTCTTGGTTGACCTGTTGAATGTTGTCCTACTATTCTTAAATAGATGTGCGAAGTTGCTGGATATTGGTGGGAACTGGAACACGCTGACCAACATGTCGACCCAGAGCATCCCAAACATGCTCAATTGGTGACATGTTTGGTGAGTATGCAGGCCATGGAAGAACTGGGACATGTTCAGCTTACAGGAATTGTGTACAGATCCTTGCGACATGGGGCCGTCCATTATCATGCTGAAGCATGAGGTGTTGGCGGCGGATGAATGGCACAACAACGGGCCCCAGGATCTTGTCACGGTATATCTGTGCATTCAAATTGCTATCGATAAAATGCAATTGTGTTCATAGCTTATGCCTGACCATACCATAACCCCACCGCCACAATGGGACACTCTGTTCACAACGCTGACATCAGCAAACACTTGCCCACACGACGCCATACACGATTGTGAGGCTGGATGGAAGTACTGCCAAATTCTCTAAAACAACATTAGAGAAGGTTAATGTTAGAGAAATGAACAATTAATTCTCTGGCAACAGCTCTGGTGGACATTCCTGCACATTTTAGAGTGGCCTTTTATTGTCCTTCAGCACAAGGTGCTGTTTGTTTAATCGATATGCCACACTTGTCAGGTGGATGGAGTATCTTGGCAAAGGAGAAATGCTCACTAACAGGGATGTAGAGAAATAAGCTTTTGTGCGTATGGAACATTTCTGGGATCTCTTATTCCAGCTCATGAACCATGGGACCAAAACTTTACATGCTGCGTATTATTTTTATTCTGTGTTGATAAAGGAAGAGAGGAGAGGGGGAAGTTACAGCAGTAGTACCTTTCAGCCCATCTCCCATGAAGATCTTGTATCTCAGTGAGTTGCAGAGGACCACACCTACAAACTTTCTGTACCATGTCCTCTTGACGTACTGGCTGCCCTTACAGGCACTGTGCTGGGGGTTGTATCGGAAGGAAAAGGGGATCCAGATAGGCTCTCCACCTGTGGGGGAGGGGGGTAATTAACAGGAGACTGTCCTGTGTAGCTAATTTGGTAAGACCGTGGCTCTAGCAAGGCCAGGGTTGTGGGTTTGATCTCTTTTGGGGTCACATATACTAAAATCTATGCATTCACTTTACAGAAAGTCACGGGATAAAAGTGGCATATATTACAATACTACAAAACGGTTGAGGTTAAGCGTTCAGCATATCTTTAATGACAGTTCCTCTATCTGACAGAGTGCTTGACAATACTACACTCACAAAGCTAGTCATGACTAACTACACTCAACTCCTTTACAACCCCTTTACTGACAGTGTGCACTATGCCAGTCTCTCCTATTCAGATACACAGTAAATCACCTCCACTCATTATGCATAGCACCCAGGGGAAGGGGAAGGGTGAGAGAGGGTTGAGGAGGGAACCAGTGCCTGTCCCCTTGTCCCCCCTCTTTGAAATACCTGACTGTCTCTCTCAATTAAAAACAATGAATACCAAAACTCTACTTTGACAATGTTTTACCACTATGGCTGTCTGCCAAGTCCAGTAAATGTAAGTGTAGTTGTATGCAACCGTATGTATGTCTCTCCACAGACTGTTAACTCCTCACAAGCTCACTCCAGCTGTCATTTTGGGTTTCTTCAAATGATCTGAAGCAATGTTGGTCTGAACTAGAGTATAAGCCAACAAGTTTTGAGTAATATATGAGAACTATCGATACCACTCACCAGGTGGTCGTTCAATAAGAAGAGGGTCGTCTGAAAAAGATTTAAAAAATGTGTTTAAATGAGAGACATGAACTGGGACTGAATTTATACATCAACTAAAAACGGGAGGATACAGACAACTCAGGTAGATGTGGCCTTAGTGCAGGCACAAAGTAAAACTGACCCTAGTAACCTGACCTAATACTCATACAGACCTGACTCAGTGACATAGGTGATTGTATCGCTGACCGGTCCCAGCCCAAAGACATTCTTCGCCTGCACTTTGAAGTAGTACCTGAGGTAAAATAAGACAAAACAGAGTGTGTGTATAGTCATTAATCTAGGAGTTAAAGAGTCATTTAGACAGGACTCTGTTGCCACATGAAAGGTATTTATACTCTAATGACTAGAACAGATGTCCGGAAGGGAGGCAGCACTCGTAGAATTAAGAGAAGACTGTTTTTATGTTCTTATGAATCTAAAGTGAGCAGAACGCAATAAAATGTAATTTGGCATGTGTTGAAGAGGGATAAAAGGAGGGAGAGAGAAGGAAAGAAAGAAGGGGAATGGAGTAGATTGAAAGTGGGGGAGTGAGGGAGAGAGGTACTGTATGGTTTGGGAGGGAAGGGAGGGAGGGAGGAAGAGAAAAAAGTCCTCAAGTCAGCAATTTCTCACTGAGAGCTTTCCTATATGACACAATGTCCCTCCTGACTGAGCTCTGCCCTTACAAAAAAACGACATGTCAATTTTGCAGTTTCAAATTTTAAAATCACATTTGATCAAGTTAAATGTTTTAACATGTGAAACTGCAAAACATTTTTTTAACGTGATTTATTTTCACATGCAAACTTGCAATTCCACATCTTTAAATTAAAATAAAATGTGGAGTTTCACATGTAAGAAAACTTTCACATGCAAAAATACATTTTTCACATATTGAATTGAAAGTTCACATGTGGGGTTGAAATAATGTTATTCTCCCCACATGTGAAAGATGGTGTTAACATGGTGTTAGCAGTAGCAATGTTTCCCCTGGTGGAACTCAAGTGACCACAACTAAAAAGCGGGACATTCACCGAAGTGTGGACAGCTAACATTTTTGGGGGGACAGGTTAATGACTCACATTTAAATGGCGACATAGTTCTGATGTATGAAGGTCACTGCCTGTTAAAGGGGCAATTCAATTCTACATACATTTTTTGGATTTATAAATATACATGTACCCATTGATTCTTGAAGAATATAACGTATTTTTCATCATTACTTTAGTTTCACTTTTTTTTACCCCACCAGAACCCAGAATATAAGCTTGCTTTAATGCAATGTTTGTAAACAAAGTAAATGTGAACAACCTAAAAACATGGTTAAACCTATCATTTTTATATCATGGCTGGTCAGTCCTTAGTATAGTCTATGGATTTGAGATAGGTTGCATTTCTCCAGCCCCATCCCTGAACTTTAAACTAAAACTTTGGTCGGAAGAACACTTTGTTAATGTTTCAATTAAACTTATTCGGGATCGGTGTCCCCTAACGTAGGCTAACGATTAGCATGAGGTTATAAGTAACAAGAACATTTCCCAGGACATAGACATATCTGATATTGGCAGAAAGCTTAAATTCTTGTTAATTGGCAGAAAGCTTAAATTCTTGTTAATCTAACTGCACTGTCCAATTCACCATAGCTATTACAGTGAAAGAATACCATGCTATTGCTTGAGGAGAGTGCACCATTTTGAAAATGAAAAGTTATTAATAAACAAAATCGGAACATTTGGGCAGTCTTGATACAACATTTTGAACAGAAAACCAATGATTCATTGGATCAGTCTAAAACTTTGCTAATACACTGCAACCATCTAGTGGACAAACCCTAAATTGCACCTGGGCTGGAATAACACATAAAGGCCTTTCTCTTGCATTTAAAAAATGATGGTATGAAAAAATACAAAAGTATGTTTTTTTTCTTTTTATTATCTTTTACCAGATACTATTGAGGTTGGAAGTTTACATACACTTAGGTTGGAGTCATTACAACTCGTTTTTCAACCACTCCACAAATTTCTTGTTGACAAACTATAGTTTTGCAAGTCGGTTTGGACATCGACTTTGTGCATGACAAAGAGTCATTTTCCAACAATTGTTTACAGACAGATTATTTCACTTATGGACCACTGGAATTGTAATACAGTGAATTATAAATTTACATACACTATGTTGACTGTGCCTTTACACAGATTGGAAAATTCCAGAAAATTATATCATGGCTTTAGAAGCTTCTGATAGGCTAATTGACATAATTTGAGTCTATTGGAGGTGTACCTGTGGATTTATTTCAAGGCCTACCTTCAAACCCAGTGCCTCTTTGCTTGACAGCATGGGAAAATCAAAAGAAATCAGTCAAAAATTGTGGACCTCCACAAGTCTGGTTCATCCTTGGGAGCAATTTCCAAACGCCTGAAGGTATCACGTTGATCTGTACAAACAATAGTACGCAAATATAAACACCATGGGACCACGCAACCGTCATACCGCAAAGGAAGGAGATGCGTTCTGTCTCCTAGAGATTAATGTACTTTGGTGTGAAAAGTGCAAATCAATCCCAGAACAATAGCAAAGGACCTTGTGAAGATGCTGGAGGAAACAAGTACAAAAGTATCTATACCCACAGTAAAATGAGTCCTATATCGATATAACCTGAAAGGCCCTCAGCAAGGAAGAAGCCACTGCTCCAAAACCGGCATAGAAAGCTAGATTACGGTTTGCAACTGCACATGTGGACAAGGATCATACTTTTTGCAGAAATGTCCTCTGGTCTGATGAAACAAAAATAGAACTGTTTGGCCATAATGACCATTGTTATGTTTAGAGGAAAAATAGGGAGGCTTGCAAGCCGAAGAACACCATCCCAACTATGAAGCACAGGGGTGGCAGCATCATGTTGTGGGGGTGCTTTACTGCAGGAGGTACTGGTGCACTTCACAAAATAGATGGCACCATAAGAAAGGAAAATGATGTGGATATATTGAAGCAACATCTCATGACATCAGTCAGGAAGATAAAGCTTGTTCGCAAATGGGTCTTCCAAATGGACAAAGACTCCAAGCATACTTCCAAAGTTGGTCAAAATGACAACAAATTCAAGGTATTGAAGTGGCCATCACAAAACCCTGAACTCGACCCTATAGAAAAATTGTGGGCAGAACTTAAAAAGTGTGGGGAAAAGCAAGGAGGCCTACAAACCTGACCCAGTTACACCAGTTCTGTCAGGAGGAATGGGTCAAAATTCACCCACCTTATTGTGGGAATTTCTCCTAGGATTAAATGTCAGGAATTGTGAAAAACTGAGTTGAAATGTATTTGGCTAAGGTGTATGTAAACATCTGTCTTCCATTGTATATTGTGTTATAATCTCCTACATTGCTTTCACATTTCCACAATGGAGGAATATTGTTAATGGAGGAATAGTGTTATTTAATATATGGTGCAATCCTCTAGTAAGTGAGTTACTTTGTGCCATTAATATCAAGCAAAACCTCTAAAGTTGAGAACAAAATGAATAGTATTTCATAGAGAAAAACCCCAAAGTATTGTTTGCAAAACCAAATATTTTATGGAAATCATTCTGAAATCTAAGAACAAATTTTCCCTATCCTTGGTTTTGTTACCCTGGCCTTTGTTTTCACTGCCTTTTTTTCCAGTTGCAAGGTTTGACACATTCTTTCTAGCAACATGGAAACCTGCATCCCACTGCTGGTACCTCTGAAGTTAAGCAGGCTCAGTCCCTGGATGGGAGACCAGATATAGCTGGAAGTTGTGAAGAACAAAATGCAATGTGGGGAATTTTTCTTTTCACACGAGGGAAAAACACATACAAAAATAAATACAAATTCACGTGATCTGTTCACGCGTGTCCGGAAACCACATGTTTTTTTCAAGTATGTCCGGAAACCACATGTTTTTTTCAAGCAGTTTTTAAATATTTGGGGGTTCGTAAGTGTGAGGTCACTTCACTTTAGTCTCAGTGTGTTTTAAATACATACTGTACAGGGGAGGAATGATTTAATACCCTCATATTCCAAACAACACCGTGAGACGAGGTTTTGCAATCTGTCCATATAGTTGACAATGTGTGTCTTTGTGTGTTCTCCCCCTGCTGTAGGGTTACATACAGTAATTTCACAGTCCGCTAATTTCCACCCAAACCCTTAACAACGTAAAGTCTGCCGGTCTGGATCCAATTACTGGAGCCATGTGGAAACTGACCAAAATATCAGAAAAGAAAAGAGAAAAGGAGGCAGAAAAAGGGAAGAGTGAAAATCACAGAGGCAGAAAGAGAGAGAAAGAGAGAAATGTTCTCATATATAGTACCGGCCAAAAGTTTGGGCACACCTACTCATTCAAGGGTTGTTCTTTATTTTTACTATTTTCTACATTGTAGAAAGTGGAAACTTATGTACAGTACCGGCCAAAAGTTTGGGCACACCTACTCTTTCAAGGGTTGTTCTTTATTTTTACTATTTTCTACATTGTAGATCACAACTATGAAATAACGCATATGGAATCATATACTAACCAAAACAGTGTTAAACAAATCAAAATATATTTTATGTTTTAAATTCTTCAAAGTAGCCACCCTTTGCCTTGATGACAGCTTTGCACACTCTTGGCTTTCCCTCAACCAGCTTCATTTGGAATGCTTTTCCAATAGTCTTGAAGGAGTTCCCACATATTCTGAGCACTTTTTGGCTGTTTTTCCTTCACTCTGCGGTCCAACTCATTCCAAACCATCTCAATTGGGTTGAGATCTGGTGATTGTGGAGGCCAGGTCATCTGATGCAGCAGTCCACCACTCTCCTTCTTGATCAAAATAACCCTTACACAGCCTGGAGTTGTGTTGGGTCAGTGTCCTGTTGAAAAACAAATGATAGTCCCACTGAGCGCAAACCAGATGGGATGGCGTATCACTGCAGAATGCTGTGGTAGCCGTGATGGTTAAGTGTGCCTTGAATTCTAAATAAATCACAGACAGTGTCACCAGGAAAGCACCCCCACACCATCACACCTCTTCCTCCATGCTTCACGGTGGGAACCAGGCATGTGGAGATCTTCTGTTCACCTACTCTGCATCTCACAAAGACACAGCGGTTGGAACCAAAAATCTCAAATTTTGACTCATCAGACCAAAGGACAGATTTCCACCAGTCTAAAGTCCATTGCTCGTGTTTCTTGGGCCAAGCCAGTCTCTTCTTCTTATTTGTGTCCTTTAATTGTGGTTACTTTGGTCTGATGCATGCAGTCTCTGAACATTTGATGTTGAGATGCGTCTGTTACTTGAACTCTGTGACGCATTTATTTGGGTTGCTATCAAAGGTCCTGTAATTTTTTATCCTATGCAGCAGAGGTAACTCTAGGTCTTCCTTTCCTGTGAAGGTCCTTATGAGAGCCAGTTTCATCATACAACTTGATGGTTTTTGAGACTGCACTTCCAGAAACTTTAAAAGTTCTTGAAACTTTCCGGATTGACTTGACCTTCATGTCTTAAAGTAATGATGGACTGTCGTTTCTCTTTGCTTATTTGAGCTGTTCTTGCCATAATATGGACTTGGTATTTTACCTAATAGGGCTTTCTTCTGTATACCACCCCTAACTTGTCACATCACAACTGATTGGCTCAAACGCATTAAGAATGAAAGAAATTCCACAAATGAACTTTCACTAAGGAACACCTGATAATTGAAATGCATTCCAGGTGACTACCTCATGAAGCTGGTTGAGAGAATGCAAAGAGTGTGCAAAGCTGTCAATCAAGGCAAAGGGTGGCTACTTTGAAGAATCTCAAATACAAAACATTTGTTGATTTGTTTAACACTTTTTTGGTTACTACATGATTCCATGTGTTATTTTATAGTTTTGATGTCTTCACTATTATTCTATAATGTAGAAAGTGTGGACTAAAGACAAAATATTGTTTTTTTTGTGAATTATTAATTCGCGTGTGCATGTGCTCATGCACGTGTGCACGTGTGTGTATGTGGAGACGAGGGGTAGTGTTGCTGCAGTGCAGAGAGACTGAAATGTATACATGCCTTTAGATGGATCCTTACAGACAGCCACATCAGGTGAACCTTTCATGAACAATTATAAACTGTCAATCACTCTATCCGCTTTTCGTACACAAAGTATTTACTCATGAATGTACACACACGCACAAGTCATATGCAGTCATGCACAAACAGACAGACACACAAACCACAGAGCAAGAGCAAATGAATGCACAGTAGGCTTCTACATTCCAAAGTTATGTATTTAGGAACATCTGTCTGTGTGTGTCCCCGCAGTGACAGTGGATGAGTGTTTAAGCGAGTGTGTGTGATGTTCGTGGGACAGTTCATCAAGTGTGAGATTGTGTGTGTGTGTGTGTGTGTGTGTGTGTGTGTGTGTGTGTGTGTGTGTGTGTGTGTGTGTGTGTGTGTGTGTGTGTGTGTGTGTGTGTGTGTGTGTGTGTGTGTGTGTGTGTGTGTGTGTGTGTGTGTGTGTGTGTGTGTGTGTGACAGTAACAAAGTGTGCTGATTTGTGTAGGCCTACATATGTGCATGGCTAACACCTGAGCGTGAACCGTTGGCTCGGGTCTGAATCGTTGACTTGGGTCTGGCACCATGGAGGGAAAGCTTTATGGCTACTTGGAAGAGCTAACAAACGCACCCCCCCTGCCAGAACCTGTGTCTCCCTTAGACACCCTGCTCTGTTTAACACCCAGAGCTGTGTATGTGTGTGCATTTGCGTGTCTTCCTGTTACAGAGCTGTCAGGTTTCCTGCTCGTGATTTATCGACACACTTGCTCTGCATTAAGTTTCCACTTTCTACAATGTAGAAAATAGTAAAAATAAAGAAAAACCCTTGAATGAGTAGGTGTATCCAAACTTTTGGCTGGTACATCATGTTTTCAGGATAATTTAAACGTGTTTTCAAACCTGCCTCTACCCAGTTAGCTCTGATTTACATCACTCTGAGGGCTTCTTAATAACTTACTGTATATAAGCATTACAATACCACACAGTGCTGGTCTCTGACTGGGGCTGACATCACACACACATGCATAGAATTACACACACAGAGACAGATACAGTGAACACATGTCATGTGTCTAACATCACTGAGACCTACCGGGAACAATAATCATATAAACGCACATTCCAATACCCTATAGGTAGGCCCAAAAAATTGCCAAACATTCCAGCCACCCCAAACCATATACGGTTCACTTTGCTACCGTCTGGCCAATGGTACTGGAGCATCGGCTCTTGGACCAACAGGCATCGAGACAGCTTCTACCCCCAAGCCATAAGACTAATAAATAGCCAGACTGCTGAATAGTAAATTAATGGTACAATTCCTGACATTTAATCCTAGTAAAAATCACCTTATTTTAAGACAGATTATTGGTATAACTGGGGCAAGTTTGTAGGCCTCCTTGCTCTCAAACGCTTTTTCAGTTCTGCCTACAAATTTTCCATACCGAGCTCTTCAAAGTTATGCTATTTTTACCTAAATAACAACGTTGAAACAATATTCTAACATCGGCTGATAAATTGTCAAGTACTTACCTTCCCAAAGAGCCATGGACCTCCAACCGAGAGGCAAGAAGGACGACCAAAACGTTGTTGATTCCCAAGATAACGATAACGCTACAGCTAGCAAGATTAGCATTAGCCGTCATAACTCAGACGACAGTTCCAGACTGTCTCTTGCGAGCCTGCCGAACTGGCTACTCTCCTCCGGGAAATTCAGGATGGTAACAGAGGTCTTTCTATGAACATTTATAAGAAATCGGCTGAACTCCATTCTTCCATTGACGACCTGAAATCCTCCATGAATGATCTCCTTTTGAGAACGACTGAGGCAGAGTTGCGCATTAGCACAGTTGAAGATACCATCGCTCGACATGACCAGGTCTTGATACAACTGCAAAAGGACAATGCCTACCTCAAAAACAAGGTAGATCAGATGGAGAACCAGAGTAGACATAGTAATATCCGTGTGGTGGGATTGAAAGAGGACAGCGAGGGCCGTGACCCGGTCCGTTTCTTCACTCAATGGATCCCGGAGGTCCTAGGCATAATCAACTTCACCAAGCTGCTGGAAATCGAATGTGCCCATAGAACATCAGCGCCGAAACCCCGGCCAGATGAGCCCCCACGAGCCGTCCTGATCAGATTCCTCCGTTTCCAAGACAGAGAGAAGATACTGTAACTCGCAAGAGCCAAAGGGAACATCACCATCGATGGAAAGAGGGTCAGCCTTTTCCCAGATATGAGCGAGGATCTCGCCAGACGTTGCAAGCAGTTCAGACCTGCCGCCAAAGCAATGAAGGAGAAGAACATCATCGGCTACCTCATCCACCCTGCGTGGATGAAAGTTCAGTACAAAGGCCGAAGCCATCTCTTCAACACACCGGGAGAAGTGCACACTTTTCTCAAAGAACTGAGCAACGTCTGAGCCAGGACGGTCTCTCTGGGGGATAAAATGCAGTTTGTTTGTTTTCTCTTATCCGGACTGAACTACTGGTATCTCTCGGTCACTATAATTGATGTGTACATTTTCAACTAACTGTATATTTCCGGGGTGAGTTCTATTACATTTACAGGAGAGTATATTTTGGTTTAGTCCATATCCACTGGGCGAAGGCCCACTGCTTTCCCCCTCATTTATGTTAATCTTTCGAAATGAGACTCAAGCAGCCCTTACCGTGGGTATTAAATATTCAGCCATAAATATCTATTCACAACATTTGTTTTCAACTTAGAGAGCTTAGTTTAGTTTATGCCAAGGTTTAGCTAGTAAGAGCAAGATGGAAAGCGAGCAGCAACGTATCTCTACAAGGGTATTCATGTTTGATTGTTGGGATTGTTGTTTTAGTCTGACAATTGGGGTGGGTGGGATTTTGATTATTTTTTTCTTCCTTTTTTCTATGTTTATTGTTTCCTTCCTAAAGAGACACAGGTCACTTTTGAAACATTTCCTAATTATCTGCATATGATAGATTTCCATTCAGTTACATATTTGAAACCCAACCTATGCTTAATCCACTAAAATATGTCACATTCAACGTAAAAGGCCTTAACAGCCAAATTAAAAGGAAAAGAGTCTATACATACCTTAATGAAAGGCTGACATTGTGTTTTTACAAGAAACACATCTTACAGCCAGTGAACACAAGACATTGAAGAGGGAATGGGTAGGACAAGTTTTTGCATCCTCTTTTAACTCCAAAGCAAGAAGAAGAACTGTAGAAACATCCCCTTCTGCTCTAACAATACCATCTCTGATCCCTCCGGCAGGTTTGTTTTGGTGCAGGGGCATATGTTTTGGACCCTATTGAATATTTATGCTCCTAACTTCGATGACCATAGGTTTATTGAGAAAGTCTTCCTTCAGGTCGCTCAAGCACCACCAGGATGGCTACTGGTTGGAGGAGATTTTAATTTTTGCTTAGATACAGTTCTTGATAGGTCTTCTGATAAACCCTCACCAAAGCCGGAAAGCTCACCATGTCATTCATGAAAGATCTCAATTTACTAGATATCTGTAGACAGTTGCACCCACAGGATAGGGACTACTCTTTTTATTCACACCCACACAAGACACACACACGCATAGATGCTTTTTACTTTCGACACAACTGTTTCAAAGAGTGTTAGATGTCGAGTATCTCCCCAGATTGCTTAGTGACCATTCTCCTCTGGTATTATCAATCTCCATTCCTACCAAGGTAAATGGAGCATATAGATGGAGACTAAATTCTACACTCCTAAAACAACCTGAATTTTGTGCATTCATCAAAAAGCAGATCAATATTTTTACTTTGACAAACAAACCCGCGGAACTGAGTGCCCTTGAATCTGAAATCTCTGAGCTAGAGAAAACCTACCAAAGAGGCCCGACTAAAGATCTATACAGGCTTTTGGTAAATAAAAAACTTTAATATAATATTCTGAACACATATCAAGCTGAGAGGGCCATCATTAAATCCAATCAGCGTTATTACGTGCTTGGAGAGAACGCTCACAAAGTATTGGCATTGCAACTGAAAGCAGAGGAAAGTAAGAGGACAATTAATCCCTACTGAAATTAATAATACTTTTAAGAAATACTATGAAGACCTCTACACTTCCCAATCAAGCGATGATCTATCAGAGATCGACTGCTTTCTCTCCTCTCTCAACCTCCCATGCCTCCCATTCATTCTCTGATCCTTTGATTGGGTGGACAACATGTCAGTTCATGCTGCAAGAGGTCTAAGAGGTTGGAGGACGTCCTCCGGAAGTTGTCATAACTACTGTGTAAATCTATGGAACGGGGTGAGAACTCCTGAGCTTCCTAGGTTTAGTATTGAAGTCAATGTCCCCGAAGAGGATGGAAGCTAGTTGAGGCTACTGTCATAACTTTCCCTCCAATTTTCACTCTTTGTGAAAATATAGCAAGATGATTTTAGCCTTCGAAATTAGATAAAATTTGTCATAGAAAGTTTTACCAAGTCAGTAACCACGTCCACATGAGCACAGACATTATGTCAACAGGATGGAATGCCCCATTTTTCCAGAGTGCATAAAAGGACTGCTAATGAAATTTACCACAGACCGAAAAATGTCGGGTCGCTGCCGGTGTGGTAAGTGATCCTAGCTGTACCCTGAATAATCAACCATTGAGACATTTACATTTAAGTCATTTAGCAGACGCTCTTATCCAGAGCGACTTACAAATTGGTGCAGAGAACGTGAGGATTTGGTCCACACTTCATGAAAAGTCCAAAAAATGGTAAGACCCTCTGAAACTCCCGAGTGAAGAAGATGAAGACTACACAGGAACATTCAGTCTGCAGCTGTTTAAGTACTGTTAGCCTAGGAAACTTGGCCGAAGACAAAGCACAGTTTCCTTTCACCACCATAGAAACCTCTAAAAGATCTATTCTAAAAAGCCTCTTTGAACACCGTGTGGTACATCTCTGGAGGAACCGTTCTAACAGACACTGTTAGACCTAGAAGCTACAACCACAAAGGAGTCTCTGGTTGACAAACTTCTATCAAACTACTCTCCACAGATGGACCGGGCGATTTCAACAGAGAGATGACAAAGATATACACACGTAAATATTTTTATACATTGCAATTATTTTAGAATGACCGGTCGTTCATGTGCAAAGTATTCATATTACAATTGTTAGGTTCTTATTTTTCAGAGTAAATAACTCGCGGACACTAGAGAATCCTTAACCAATTTTAATTCTTCCCAGAGGATCTGTACAGCTGTAATCAGACAAACCAACATTTGTCCCATCCAGATATTTATATCCCACTTACGACACTCCCTCCGTCCAATCCTTACAGTCTCTCCCTCTCCTTTACATGCCCCTCCCTTTTCATTGTGTACCAAGCCGCCATATCGGGTTAATCCACTAAGGATTTCCCATTGTATTATGTTAGTAATCAAAGTATAATCTATCCTGTGTGTGTGATTGTTTTCTGTGTGATTATTTAGTTAGTTAGTAAATAAATAATTAAGCAAATTTGTGTATCACTGAATCGGCATTTAGACTAGGGTTCATGCAGATTTGAAGTCAACGACGTTCAGAACGAGACTGATATGAGGTAATAATAATAATTAATGGATGACTAATATGATAACTGTCACGCTTCATCTGAAGAGGAGAGGCGAGAAGGATCGGAGGACCAAAATGTGGCATGGTATGTGTTCATCATGAATTTTAATAAAGCAAACACTGAAACACTATACAAAAACAATAAACGAAATAACAACCGTGAAGCTAATGAGAACTGTGCCGAAACAAGCAATCAACATAGACAATCACCCACAAACAAACAGTGCAACCCAGGCTACCTAAGTATGATTCTCAATCAGAGACAACTAATGACACCTGCCTCTGATTGAGAACCATACTAGGCCGAAACATAGAAATCCCCAAATCATAGAAAATCAAACATAGACTGCCCACCCCAACTCACGCCCTGACCATACTAAATAATGAATACAAAACAAAGGAAATAAAGGTCAGAACGTGACAATAACGATTTATTCTGATATATTTTTTAGTTAATTCGGGAAACGGTAACTCATTAAACAAACTTTTTCCGTTGTGCCCCAAGTTACTAATGAGTTAATTGTTACATGATTCATTTAATAATTAAACACAGTTAATTGATTTGATAAAATAGCCATCATCACATTAATGATAGTCACGTCACGACATTACTGTAGACCTTCATAGCAAAGTAGTGTGTTTTAACCAATTATTTGGTGATGTGAATATAAGTTTTTTTTTTCTGAAATCCACTAAGGAGGATGGTCCTCCCTTTCTTCCTTTGAGGACCCTCTGCTGACATATACGCATACCGGCACGATACAAACACAAATACATACACGCATGCACACCCTCACACACACACACTTTTACACTCATCATATGCTGCTGCTACTCTGTTCTTTATTTTACTCTAATTATTACTGTATCTATCCGGGTGCCTAGTCACATTACCTTGCCTTCATGTACATATCTACCTCAAGTACCTTGTATCTCTGCACATTGATCCTGTACTGGGACTCCCTGTATATACTGTAGCTTCATTCTTGTCTATTTTATTTGATTAATTTCATGTTGGTTACTATTTTATGTCGTATTATTATTTTTTAAACGCTGCCTCGCTGGGAATGTTTCATAAGCGAGCAATTCACTGTAAAGTCTGCGCAAGCTGCATTCTGTGCATGTGATGAATACATTTTGATTTGATTTATAGTTACAAATACTTACACACAGACGCAAACACGCAGGCAAACACCTCCCCAGACGCACACACATGGGTAAAGAATATATGAGCCGTAACATCTCGCAAATCCTTTGTTTGTATAAGCATTCTCACCTGGAGTTAGGTTTGAGGTTTTCGACAGCCAGATGTGAGCCGCTGGATGCACTGGAGGACCACCTGTTGTTAAGGACGTCATCGTATGAGGCACTGTGGACCATGTAGCCTGCAGGGGTCACACACAAGGCGTGGGTCAGGGGCCAAATGTCACCAGAGGTTAGAGAGGGGATGGATCAAACATGGATCCATTTTAAAGTTTGAGAAGGAGAAATAAAATGTGTCCATGTTGGTTTTGATGTGTAGCCCAAGGTAAGGGTGGTCTGATGTTAGAGAGGAAATATTTAATTTGACAGGAGAGTGATTGGAGGCAGAAGAACGATCCCAACTAATTTGAGGTATCAGTGGTTTTAAACTAGAGACAGCCACAGTAAGTCACATTGTGGATCTGCCAACCACTACACATACAGAGACAATCTGTTTCTCTGTTTCTCACCTCTTGTTTTGCCTCTCCTCTCACACACAGAAGGGTAAACCTCCATAAAGCCCCAGGCCAGTACGTGAGTACTGAGGTCATGGAATGCTCAGATCATGCCACTCAGCCAGTGGAAACTCTACAAGGGCGGTGCTCCCTGCCACATCTAGCTCCTATGTGTTCATATTTTTTCTGGAGCCTGGCCAACACAGCTGGCTCAAGGTGGAGGGGAGGAGGAGGAGGGAACCACTACCGCAGGCACCACTCTTGCTTTCTGATTGTGTTGATCCCTCTTTCTCTCCCTCTCTTTCATTTTTTCTCTATGACTATATTTTGTAATCAGAAGTGTGAAAACAGAAGCACTGGTGCAGCCTGTCACTCACTTACTGTATGTATCCTTCTCTCCTCACGCTTTCATTCTCTCTCAACCCTGCTGCCTCTCTCTCCCTCTCTTTCTTTCCTCTTTACTTTGCTCATCTTTCTGACAACGCAGCCCATAAGGGAATAAAAATTAGAAAACGTGAAATATTTCATATTGGCCAAATAATGTGTTAAAAAAATGCATTCCAACATATATTACAAAATATATATATAAATGTATGTAAAATGTATATTACATTTACATTTAAGTCATTTAGCAGACGCTCTTATCCAGAGCGACTTACAAATTGGTGCATTCACCTTATGACATCCAGTGGAACAGTCACTTTACAATAGTGCACCTAAATCTTAAGGGGGGTGAGAAGGATTACTTATCCTATCCTAGGTATTCCTTAAAGAGGTGGGGTTTCAGGTGTCTCCGGAAGGTGGTGATTGTCTCCGCCTGGCCAAACTCTGTATATCACAATATTTAAATGCATTGTGTGTTTAACGTATTTCAAAATACCATCTGAAGTACGTTGAAAATGTATTTTAGAATATATTTTCAGATACATTTTCACATGTATTTATCAAAATATTTGATAAATTGAGTTGAGTTTTTTAAATATTTTTTTTTACTATTTTCTACATTGTAGAATAACAGTGAAGACAACACTATGAAACAACATATATGGAATCATGTAGTAACCAAAAATGCATTTTATATTTTATATTCTTCAAAGTAGCCACCCTTTGCCTTGATGACAGCTTTGCACACTCTTGACATTCTCTCAACAAGCTTTATGAGGTAGTCACTTGGAATGCATTTCAATTAACAGGTGTGCCTGGCTAAAAGTACATTTGTGGAATTTCTTTCCTTCTTAATGCGTTTGAGCCAATTAGTTGTATTGTGACAAGGTAGGGTTGGTATACAGAAATAGCCCTATTTGGTAAAAGACCAAGTCCATATTATGGCAAGAATAGCTCAAACAGTCATCCTTACTTTAAGACATGAAGGCAAGTCAATGTCAAGAACTTTTAAAGTTTTTTCAAGTGCAGCCGCAAAAGCTATCAAGCGCTATGGTGAAACTGGCTCTCGTGAGGACCGCCACAGAAAAGGAAGACCTAGAGTTATCTCTGCTGCAGAGGATAAGAAATTACAGCACTTTTGATAGCAGCCCAAATAAATGCATCACAGAGTTCAAGTAACAGACACATCTCAACATCAACTGTTCAGAGGAGACTGTGTGAATCAGGTCTTCATGTTTGAATTGCTGCAAAGACACCACTACTAAAGGATAATAATAAGAGACTTGCTTGAACCAAGAAACACAAGCAATGGACATTAGACCGGTGGAAATCTGTCCTTGGTCTGATGAATCCAAATGATAGATTTTTGGTTCCAACCGCCGTGTCTTTGTGAGACGCGGAGTAGATGAATGGATGATCTCCGCATGTGTGGTTCCCACCATGAAGTTTTGCACCGTAAAGTTTTTGCAGGTGTGATGGTGTTGCGGGGTGCTCTGCTGGTGACACTGTCAGTAATTTATTTAGAATTCAAGGTAAGCTTAACCAGCATAGCTACCACAGCTTTCGGCACTGATATGCCATCCCATCTGGTTTGCGCTTAGTGGGACTATCATTTGTTTTTCAACAGAACACTGACCCAAAACACACCTCCTGGCTGTGTAAGGGCTATTTGACCAAGAATGAGAGTGATAGAGTGCTGCATCAGATGGCCTGGCCTCCACAATCACCTGACCTCAACCCAATTGAGATGGTTTGGGATGAGTTGGACCGCAGAGTGAAGGAAAAGCAACCAACAAGTACTCAGCATATGTGGGAACTCCTGCAAGACTGTTGGAAAAGCATTCCAGGTGACTACCTCATGAAGCTGGTTGAGAGAATGCCAAGAGTGTGTATAGCTGTTATCAAGGCAAAGTGTGGCTACTTTTAAGTATTTCAAATATCAAGTATATTTTGATTTGTTTAACACTTTTTTGGTTACTACTTGGTTACTGCTTGATTCCATATGTATTATTTCATAGTTGTGATGTCTTCACGATCAATCTATTTTACTTCACAGATCGATACCATTCTAATGTGATCGCAGATCCCCATGGTAGATACAGTGCCTTGCGAAAGTATTCGGCCCCCTTGAACTTTGCGACCTTTTGCCACATTTCAGGCTTCAAACAAAGATATAAAACTGCATTTTTTTGTGAAGAATCAACAACAAGTGGGACACAATCATGAAGTGGAATGACATTTATTGGATATTTCAAACTTTTTTAACAAATCAAAAACTGAAATATTGGGCGTGCAAAATTATTCAGCCCCTTTACTTTCAGTGCAGCAAACTCTCTCCAGAAGTTCAGTGAGGATCTCTGAATGATCCAATGTTGACCTAAATGACTAATGATGATAAATACAATCCACCTGTGTGTAATCAAGTCTCCGTATAAATGCACCTGCACTGTGATAGTCTCAGAGGTCTGTTAAAAGCGCAGAGAGCATCATGAAGAACAAGGAACACACCAGGCAGGTCCGAGATACTGTTGTGAAGAAGTTTAAAGCCGGATTTGGATACAAAAAGATTTCCCAAGCTTTAAACATCCCAAGGAGCACTGTGCAAGCGATAATATTGAAATGGAAGGAGTATCAGACCACTGCAAATCTACCAAGACCTGGCCGTCCCTCTAAACTTTCAGCTCATACAAGGAGGAGAAGACTGATCAGAGATGCAGTCAAGAGGCCCATGATCACTCTGGATGAACTGCAGAGATCTACAGCTGAGGTGGGAGACTCTGTCCGTAGGACAACAATCAGTCGTATATTGCACAAATCTGGCCTTTATGGAAGAGTGGCAAGAAGAAAGCCATTTCTTAAAGATATCCATAAAAAGTGTCGTTTAAAGTTTGCCACAAGCCACCTGGGAGACACACCAAACATGTGGAAGAAGGTGCTCTGGTCAGACGAAACCAAAATTGAACTTTTTGGCAACAATGCAAAACGTTATGTTTGGCGTAAAAGCAACACAGCCCATCACCCTGAACACACCATCCCCACTGTCAAACATGGTGGTGGCAGCATCATGGTTTGGGCCTGCTTTTCTTCAGCAGGGACAGGGAAGATGGTTAAAATTGATGGGAAGATGGATGGAGCCAAATACAGGACCATTCTGGAAGAAAACCTGATGGAGTCTGCAAAAGACCTGAGCCTGGGACGGAGATTTGTCTTCCAACAAGACAATGATCCAAAACATAAAGCAAAATCTACAATGGAATGGTTCAAAAATAAACATATCCAGGTGTTAGAATGGCCAAGTCAAAGTCCAGACCTGAATCCAATCGAGAATCTGTGGAAAGAACTGAAAACTGCTGTTCACAAATGCTCCCCATCCAACCTTACTGAGCTCGAGCTGTTTTGCAAGGAGGAATGGGAAAAAAATTCAGTCTCTCGATGTGCAAAACTGATAGAGACATACCCCAAGCGACTTACAGCTGTAATTGCAGCAAAAGGTGGAGCTACAAAGTATTAACTTAAGGGGGCTGAATCATTTTGCAAGCCCTATTTTTCAGTTTTTGATTTGTTAAAAAAGTTTGAAATATCCAATAATCCACTTCACGATTGTGTCCCACTTGTTGTTGATTCTTCACAAAAAAAATACAGTTTTATATCTTTATGTTTGAAGCCTGAAATGTGGAAAAAGGTTGCAAAGTTCAAGGGGGCCGAATACTTACCTACAATACAACTGACCAAAATTAAAAAGGATGTAATTGCCTGTCTCACTTTGTTAGCGAGACGATTAATGTTACATAGATGGAAATCCTCTGCACCTCCTACTCATACTCTTTGGATTAAATCCATTTTGAATTGCATAAAGTTGAAAAAAATTAAACACACACTCAATGGGTCTGTAGACAAATTCTATGCAATATGGGCTCCCTTCTTTTCTTATATTTTCTTATGGGGCGGCGGCCTAGTGGTTAGAGCGTTGGACTAGCAACCAAAAGGTTGCAAGTTCATATCCCCGAGCTGGCAAGGTACAAATCTGTCATTCTGCCCCTGAACAGGCAGTTAACCCACACTCTTAATTCTGAGAGTGTGTTAAAGATGTCTTTCCAGAAACCAACCTAGGCTGTCATTGAAAATAAGAATTTGTTCTTAACTGACTTGCCTAGTTAAATAAAGGTAAAATAAAAATGTTAAACAACTACATTTTCCTGCAGTTCCAGAGTGATGTATATTTACATATTAGTGATGACATCTCACATGTTATTATCTGTGCTTGTTGACCTATAACAACTGTATCAATATATATATTTTTTTTCTCTTGTTTTTTAAATTATTATTATTTTTTTTTTGGTGTTTGTATGTTTTTATGTCTGTCTCTCTCTCTGTTTTGCTCTATTGTTGTCTTTGATGTGTTGAGTTGTTTTATATTACTACCAAATAACTTACAAGTGCAATTATTTTGTAAATGCTGGTGTTGAAAATTCAATAAACAAAGTCAAAAACATTTTTTTTAATTAACATTGACCAACTAATACTCAAATCATAGAGTAAAAGCAGGTGAGCTGGTTCTACACTTTTTGACAATTTTCTGGTGTTGTTTGGTGAAAAACTGAGCGTGTTGAGCATAACACATCAACCCTGTTACCCAGAAATGTTTTACCAATTGACATTACTATTTTGAATCTTGTATTCAAATGCCCCTTCCTGTTGCACACAACAAGCTTCAATTCCCCCGGTCACAAGAGGATTCATTGCTGATTTAACTAGTTATTTCTGTTCAATTTTTCCCAGATGTGGTAAATTCCCACTTCCCACTTGGTTATGAACACACCATAACACCACTAACCATACACTGTAGAGCCATATAATACCACTCATTGGAAGGACAAAGCCTAGACCTACACGTTGACATATTGTGGAGCGTTGTACAATGTATAATTTATTAAAATCGATAAAAACGATTATACATTATTTTATTTTTTTACAGCCTAGCGCCCGTGATACTAGAGGCACGTACTAGTCACACTTTTTATTACAGTTTTTAAGAGTGTGTTTTTTATCAAGTTGAACTTGTACTCTTTATGACAGAATGTTAAAATTAGGTGACATCCAACATATTTGTTTTTTTACTCACCATCACAATTTAAATTACTTATATCACTGGCAAAGTTTTGGCTTGGTGACCCAAACAATTGTCTTCATTGATCAATAAGTAAAGAGTAATTTAAGAAGGCGAATTAGGAACCCCTTTGGCCACCCTGTAGATAGATGTCATAGCCATGCCTTTCTGGAATATTGTCAGGCATAACAAACATTACATGCATTTGAGGAAATGTATGTACATGTATCTCTGGAATACATTTTAAGGCACTGCATCCATTTTTAGCAAAGACGTTAAATACTGTATATTGAAATGAGAGAGAGATCGAAATAGTGGGAAAGAGAGAGAACGTGGTGCAGGTCTGCAATACTATGTGGTTTAGACATCAGAGAATGTCCCAGCCCTCTCCAGGACTAGGAGCTTCTGTTGGCGAGCCAAAGGTAACACACAGCTTCTCTCTGGATGACTGAACCCATGTCTCTGACTGAAGCACTGTTCACAAGACACACTCATTACACACTGGATCCCTCGATCTATCAAATATAGTTTTACAGTACTCAAAACTCGGTTACTGACGTCGAAAACATTGGGGGTTGGGTGACTCCCTAAAATCTAACGAGCAGCTGACTAGTTTGTGTCACACCCTGATCTGTTTCACCTGTCTTTGTGATTGTGTCCACCCCCCCTCCAGGTGGCGCCCAGCTTCCCCATTATCCCATGTGTATTTATACCTGTGTTCTCTGTTTGTCTGTGGCCAGATTGTTTTGTTTCGTCTATCATACCAGTGGTTTTCCCTCTGCTCTTGTCTCACGAGTGTTCCTGTTTCCTAGTTTCCCCGTTGTTGACCATGCTGCCAGCCCTGTCCCTGAGCCTACCTGCCCTGACCCTGAGCCTGCCTACCATCCTGAACCTTTGACCCACCAATCTAGATTACTGACCTCTGCCTGCCCTTGACCTGTTCTTTTGCCTGTCCCTGTTCGAATAATAAACTTTGTTATTTCGACACTGTCTGCACCTGTGTCTTACCTTTAACGTGATAATTCGATTATGTCTGCTGACCTGCTATGATCCTTTGAAAACCATAACAAATGGGTCAGGATAGAAAAGTTGAAGTCAGACATAGGCTACCTTTACAGAGGGATCCCATTTCTGATATATTTTCCACTAATATGTCTTTTGATCAATTACATCAGATCTTTTTAAGAGTTGATCTGATTTGTCAAAAGACTAATTAGTGAAAGAAGATCAGAATAATTGCAGCATAAGTGCACACTAACTGCTTGAAGCACTGACAGAATACTCTTCACACCTCTCACATTGTATCTACAGTACACCCCACTATGTGGCCAAGCTTGCTAGTCACCCTGTGTGACATTGTGGTCCACTCACCTGACACCATGTCATCCTTCAGTGGGATGGCCCAGTCCAGGATGACGAATGAGTGACAGCCTTCCATGGCGACCACCGTGATGTTGTGGGGCTTGTTTTTGGGCGGCTGTTTCTGATTAGTAGCCAGGCTGTCTTTCTTGAGCAGGTTTTCCAGGACGTCCACCTGTAGGTATTCCAGAGCCTCCGTCAGCGAGCACGGAGCGCCCGGATCCTTCTGGATGAAGTTCACATACGGAGCTGGAGAGAGGGATGACAGGGAGGGATGGGAAAGCAGCAAGATGGTTGATAAATTGTTTACAATCATTGCTGGGTTTACACACCAACCAAGAAACCCCTTGGGAGAGCACAATGTATTCTTCGGTCTACATTTTTACTGAACAATAAAATAATTATGTTGAAGAGGCAGTGCAGCTAAATACATGTTTTTTTTAATGACATTTCCACACTATGAGGTTGAAATTGTGAAAATTATGATCATGCCTAATCTGTTCAGGTGGGATGGAGTTTTTGGCCCAGATCAACGACATCACAATGTGATGTGATCATTCTGACCAATGACCAGTCATCTTTTATTTGCTTATGTATCCTACTACTTTGAAGGTGTAGGCGGGGTAGGCTCTAGATTCTAAATGACCCTATTCGCCAATAAGGGTTGTGTATATAAATATACCGCCTTCAAATTTGCATCGACACGCCCACACACGATCAGACTGAGCATTTCCATGGCAAAAGGACACTCAGGAAAATAATTTAATTTGGAGTTATTTTTATGACATGATTATTTATTCAACACACAGTGATGATTTAAAATGATTTAATTAAAAAGACTGCATAGAGGTTTTAATACAAGAAGGCAATGTTTTAACATCTGCTGGTGGGCAATAAAGTGTCATATTACAATCTATTCCGTTTATAACTGAGTCTACTAGGGTTCCCTCTGTCAGGAGTTCAGGAGAAGTCAGAGTGGGTGATCTTGCGTAGCATAACAGGTCGTGTGAGACCCCTGGTCCCATTCTTCTTCCCCATTGGGTGATTTTCTGTCTGTATTTCTGTTGTTCTTCATGTCCGTGGGAGCTACTGTAGTGCCAGTTGGATCCATACACAGCTGTGAACACTTCCAAAACTCCCAGAATTCTCAGTATGATTGGGATGGGAATGGGAATTTGGCTGGACTCAGTCCCACCCCACCACACGACTCGGGACAGGCAACTGTAGCCAACAGACACTGTCCAACAGGGCTACAAGGTTTCTACTCTCCTTTTTTAAAGAATACAATAGATTTGAGAACGTTTCAACTACATCTAATAATGTCCTTACAGCTACATATCTGGACACTCTGATGTATGTGTCTGTCTGCGTATGTGCTTTTCTAGATGTATACATGTGTCTGTTTCCACATGGCATCTTACTTTTGAGATATTGTGTCTTCTATAGTGTTTCTATATATATCTTTTGATCTACTACATTCTGAGGAAGTAGATGTAGTGCTCTTAACCCTTTCCTTTATGTTCCGGAACAGTTTGGAATCACTAAAATACTATTTCATGTAATTTTCCACCATGACCCTTCATCTACTTTTCTAAGTATGGGTCTCAAACTTGTAAAACATGTAATTTAAAAGAAAACAAAAAAAGTTGACCTGGTAGCGACATCCATAATTTTCTGGTTCAATTTGACCCCTTTGACCCCTGCAATTTGATCTTGACCTTGGTCTATATAACCTTTGAACGGTTTGTCCTATCACATACTGTAGATATAAGTTCATGTATAATTTCCCTATGTTGCTGAGAGGCTGATCAATACTAATCAACACTACCCCTTCAAGACAATTTGACCTTGACCTTTGTTCTAGAGACAATTGGTATTATGTGCAGTAAAGATCTATCCATGATGATCACAAGGATATACGTTTGTTTTCCCTGCGACGTTCAGAGGCCGAGGGACAGTGATCTGAATTCTAGCAAAACATTTCATAAATGTCATAAAAATGTACGTAGTAATTTGATGGATTTACGAATTTGGTACAGTATTCAAACATTTGACTTAACATTTTTTACAGTTGGGTCTATCAACTCAGGGGGGGAAAACATATGAAAGAGGACATTCTCAGCTACTGGAAAATACATTTTGAGAGGTTAAAATCATATATTTATGAAATTGACCCGGAACATAAACGGTGTAGGCCAAATCGAACATAAGGGAAAGGATAACTTTATACTTTTCTTCCCTTTTGTAACCCTCTATTCACTTACATCATACCCTCTTCAGATAACATGTGTCGGCCTGTAAAGAGGAACCCAATACCCTTTGTCTGGCGCCAGTACAGTTGACTGACACGATTGGTCAATTGAGTTAGCATGGTCAAACCCCCTCCAGATAGAGGAATGGTGGACGTGTCAGAAAGCTGGCTGCTGCTGTGTTGGATCTGATATATTAAACTCGTAAATATGAGAGAGTAGGTCTCCTTGTTTGGCCGTCTGGGACCTCTCCTCTCACTGCTGATATCAGCGGGTTTCATATTTTTTCATTATTTCACTGTTATTCTTACTCTATTTCATTCTGTCTTAGGATTTCTATAATAGATGTAATGAGCTTCAGATGTGTTTGCTGTGCGTCCGCCGGCCTCGGCTCACCGGATAGTTTAGCTGGATTAAATGACCTGGTTCAGGGGCCAATGTTGTAACAACAATGTAATAATATGGTAATTAAAGAAGACGTTCATCCAGTGCTGTCAACACATAAGCCTACACCATTTTCAGCACACATGCCTCTGGTGCTTCAAGCATCGTGCACCAGCCAAACAATTGGAACCAATTCTGTGCCAATTGGTGGTAATGCCCAACTCAGGGATGGGCAATAATTCCGTCTCGAGGGCCACATCGGAATTGCAAAATTAAGCAGAGGGTTCAACAGATTTTTTTGCAGACAGATTTCTTCGTCAAAAGAAATTTGCGGGCCAGAATAAGGGCAGTTATTTGACAATGTTATAATGGACCTATTCTACATCATTTCTATCTATTTTAAACATTGAAGAGTGACCTGTTTGTAATAATGTTTTTACACAAACCTCCCCTAGGCCGGATTGAATGGGCTCGTGGGCCAGAAGGCCGGATCCGCCGGTCTTGCTTCGAAGGCTGTCCAATATCACTGACACATTTCGAACTCAGGTCCTCATAGTGAACAATACCAGATAACACTGCTGTTACTGAGACCCGTCGGTTAGCGTACTGTCCAACTATGCCACGCCAACACATTCACATGGGAGATGTGAGTGGCACTCTCTGATGGCTCAGCAAGGATGTATATCCCAACAACCACTGAGAGGCTCCTTCATGAGAGACAGTAGGAGGGAGGGAGGAGAGAGATTTTTTAAATGTTTTATTTTAACTTTATTTAACCTTTATTTAACTAGGCAAGTCAGTTAAGAACAAATTCTTATTTTCAATGACGGCCTAGGAACAGTGGGTTAACTGCCTGTTCAGGGGCAGAACGACAGATTTGTACCTTGTCAGCTCGGGGGTTTGAACTCGCAACCTTCCGGTTACTAGTCCAACACTCTAACCACTAGGCTACCTTGCCGCCCCAATGGGGAACTTAACGGGGAATGGGGAATCAGAGATGTTGGTTTTATTCCTGTTCAGTGTGTGGGGGTTTCAGTCTGTTTTTCCAGCGATAGGAGTGGATGTGGATAAAGCAGACAGAGGAGGAGACAGACGAGGCCAAAGCAAGCACTTTAGAATGGTAAAGAGACAGCAGGACGCTTCAAGAGCAACTGAATGTAGTAAGCAACTACTCCTTTTGGAAACAGCTTTACGTAGCATTGATATGAGTCAGAAACATTTATTCTCGTTTCAAAATTGACTACAAAGTGCAAATAGGGTAATTTTGGTCATACAGTCAGTCTCATCCAAAACAGATTTGCGAGATATTTAGGAAAAAATGGCATGTCACGGAATGAAAGGTACCGCAATAGCTTTCTTTGGGTTGGGTTTATTTCAATCCTGCCCACATGCCCACAGCTGGCAGTACCCAAGTAATCATTAAAATGGCTCACAGCTGCATGCGACCTGATCGTAATGCTCAGGGACCATCCGTAAATTACACAATGTACATGGGAAAATATTTTTAAATGTCAATGCCCTAAAAACCTTTGACCAACTATAACTTGTAGAAATGCATATAAAAATATTGAAAGAATTTAATGAGACAACTAAAAGGTGTGCAACGTGAACATCTCATTTACATTGTGAAATGTATTGATGTTCCCTAACTAGCCCCACAGTTAGGCTATGCAAAGCCAATCCAACTTTGCCACTGTCGCCCATGTCATGTGGACCCTGAACTGTCAAGACCCTGGCCCTTACAATGCGAGTGGCATTGGGAAGTACAAAGGCCTACAGTGCGACCATTAGTTCTACCAACAACATTATCAACTAACTCCGTTGTCTCCAAATCTCTAACCTGTCATAGTGACACTTTTACACACAGACCCAGTCCCATGTATTATGTACACCATGACCAGAGAAGGGGGTTCCTCCTTGCAGATGCAAGTTTAGAAACCCTAGTGTGCCTTTGTTCCAGCCCAGCACTAACACTAATCATGCTCTTCAATCTAGACCAAGGACCTGGATTAGTTCAATCAGCTGTGTTAGTATTGGGCTGGAACAAAACCCAGCAAACAATGCAGACAGCTTTCCAGGACCATGATTGACCATTAATCTCTGCAAGAGAGGGTCACAGAGGGGTGAAACAACATTAGAGGTCATTTCAGGATATCATCTGTTAGCTGAAAGAAGATACAACTCTGATGGTTCTGCCAGACCAATGCAAAGATGGCACTCCCTCACCTAAAGGGATTTTCCTTGGCCCAGGGGTAATCATGTAAATATAGGCGGTAGTCAAGAACTGTGAATGTATTTATGATGTGTGACTGAACGAGCCAAGATATAGAGAGCCAGAGTTCATTTCTCCTCCGTGAAAGAAAACTGAACACACACCAAATAGGACTATAATTATTTATAAGGCTGAGACACACGTGTTGCACACAAGCGCACACACAAGCGCAAACACAAGCGCGCACACACACACACACACACACACACACACACACACACACACACACACACACACACACACACACACACACACACACACACACACACACACACACACACACACACACACACACACACACACACACACACACACTTAAAATGCGAGCACGCTCACTCAATCAAACACAAACGCATGCAGGTGTTTCAGCTGGATGCCTGGATGAACATTATTTATGTTACGAAACAAAAACGGCCTTTCTCTTTGGCATTTAGAGGGTCTTCACAGAAGCTTCCCCCCATTATTATTATTATTTTTTTTGTTTAATCACTCACTACTGTATGATTGAAGAGGTTAAGCTCTGTTTAAACTGAGATCCATCATATAGATAAGGGTAATGGGGTGTGATGACAGTGTTAAGTTCGAAACAGTAAAGTCTAAATCCACAGATGACAAGGCTAAGTTCTTAGACAGTGATGCTGAAATAACCGCAAGTGGTATGTGGTATGTTACATCAACGTAGGGGAGAGATAGATAGTTTGTCAAACTCAAACACAAACAGCTCAAGCACACTTACAAGCACACACCCACGTGCATGTGAGGTGCATTCACCCAATCAGGCACACATACATGCAAGCAAGCATGCTCCCACACATTGCGCATACTACTGTTATCATTTTTCTCCATACCGTAGCCTACCTGTGAAGCGTTTCTTCCCGGTGAGGTCGAACTCATTGGAGGGGCTATTGTTGAAGGGCCTGGTGTCTGGTTCAGGGGTGGGGTGGTCTGTCGTAGTGGTGGTGGGGGGCAGCGTGGGGGGCAGCGTCGTCTGCCACAACAACTCATCTAGGAAAAAAAGGGACACAAACTAAATCCAAATACCACTGAATTTAGTCCGTGTGACATTTTGCATGTAGCACTAGACTTTTGTAATTGGCATGTAAATAAGCATGCAATAGCTCTTGAAATGAGTGTGATATCATTGGAAATGACCTTGATGTTTTTTTCCTTTTAAAAGGCAAGTTCTTCCTGTGTAATGTTTTGCTGCCAATATCTTTCCATTCCTGAGGCACCGGCTTTTGAACATCATGCCCGTTTCGCAGTAGATTACTGTAATGTTCATGGTTCTGAGCCTAACAAATGTGTAAGGATTAAGTCAGTGAAGTCATTCAAATCAATGAGTTACTTCCAGCAGCACCAGGCGTTCTGGCCTGTGGCGTGCCAACGGACCTCTGCATGACACCATCATGTGCCTCACACACAGCCTTGCAGGGATACACTATGAATATATTGGGATGCAATTTGTCGAGTGGTGCTTGTACGAGCAATAGTTTTCTCATGGCACTAATCAAACTATAACATCATGGCGTATGCTTACCAAACATAACATAATCACAGTTCCTCCATTCACTGAAACCATGAATGACCATGCATTACCAGTATACCATAACATGACATGATACACTTTATATACTATATACAAAAGTATGTGGACACCCCTTCAAATTTGTGTTCGTTGGGAACTTCATGGCCGAGCAGCAACACACAAGCCTAAGATCACCATGCACAATGCCAAGTGTCGGCTGGAGTGGTGTCAATCTTTGCTGATTTTTGGTTGAGATGTTCGACGAGCAGGTGTCCACATACCTTTTGGTTATGTAGTGTAAATCATCACAAGTCATCATCACATGCAGCAACATCACAGAGCAGAACAGTACAGTAGAGCATGCCAGCGCATTCTCTCCGGGTTAGTAATGCAGTTCACAGACACTGTAGCGGTTGAGTTGAGTTGGCCAGATAAAACATCAGAAACACAGCCGATGATGGAAGGAACCCAAACCCAACCCAAACAAACACACAACCAACCATCGAAAAGACCACAGGCAAGGAAACATCAAATAGAGGAAACAATCAACAAACAGATGAACTGTTAGATAAACATTGAAAGAAACAATGCAGGCAGGCAGGCCCAGCCCTACGGCCGTCGGTACGTAGCGATTACTCAGCCGGGTACCTTCCTCAATGGCTAAAGCATCCGACAACATGGCAACCATACCCATAGAGTCCGTTTCCAGTCCCGAGGATTCCTCTGTAGGAGAAGTGAGACAGGCTATAGCATGACCAGAAACCACTGTACACACACACACACACACACACACACACACACACACACACACACACACACACACACACACACACACACACACACACACACACACACACACACACACACACACACACACACACACACACACACACACACACACACACACACACACACACACACACACACACACACACAGTAACACTTGTCTTTCTAGCTCCAGCACAAACTTTCAAGTTGACGGTGGAAAAAAAATGGTGCACTGTTTTGAGTTAAGAAGTGTTCCTCCGTTATTTGTTCTTAGTCATCTCAATTGCCTTGTAGTAAACTCAAAACAACTGGGGATGGTTATTCCCTTGGAAAACATATGACTTATGGCTGTCTGCCTTTGGGTGTATGTTTGTTACAATAACCCCTATAAGAGCCTAATACTATGTATGTGTCTGAATGTGGGCTTTGAGTCTGTACTGTGTTAATCCCTACGGAACACTTAGGTCTAAGCCATAAAAGTGTGTTTGGACGTGTAAGAATATTCAAAGATAAATACACAACGCAGAGAACTAAAGGTCAAGAGGGAATTAACGATCAATGGAAGATAGTTGTTTTTCTGTATTGGCGAATGAATGATCAATGGAAATAGTTTATTTGTCATGGGGAACTGAAGATTAATGGGTCAGGGACACGGGTAGAATTCCAGTCTGGGACTCATACCTACATGTGATGTGGCAAGTTCTCATTGGTCTGAATTGTCTATACGTTGAGCCTGAAACTGAATACTTGGCCATTGGCCCAATTTTACGGCAAGGAATTCTAATTGAACAACCACAGGCTAGGCTTGGGTATAAACTACATCCTGTCTCTTTGTTCAAAGGAGAAACATTGAGGCCAGGGAAGAATGACCATCTACCATCTACTTTCCAGCATAACAACTATTGATTTGTTCTCATTGAATAAATATATTGTTCTCCCCCTGACTTGCTTTGACAGTCTGTGTTGTAGAAGAATAACACAAATTGCTAACAAGTGTGTGTTAATTGTGTGTCTTGTGGTAAATATAATTGTGTAGTGAGACTAACTGCTTAGCTCAGGGAATGGGTTAGGGTGTGGCTGGCCCAGATGTGGCTGGCCCTGATGTGGTTCCCATCAGATCTGGATTCAAATACTATTAAAAATAATAAAAAGAATACAACTGATGGCACCAATAGAATAGTCCCAAAACTGCAAACCCTGACAATCTTCAGGCTGGTTTATACTTTGTCTATCGACATGTATGGAGACAGTTAGAATGCGACAAGTCTCACTGTTCAAAGCAACATTTCATTTATACTCCTGTGGAATGTCTGTAGACTGTTGCTACGACTGTCATTTTCCTTGCTGCAGGCAGATGAAAAAAGTTCAACTTTGACCCTGTTGCTTGGTCTGTTGCCATGGTTACCTGACAGACTGCAATGAGTGCACAAGTTCTAAAATTCCCAGGTAGAATGCCATGCTTTTATTTCGTCACAGTCATCGCACAATATTTTCTGTAATTAGCTTGCCATTAACTTGTAAATAATGATCTCGTTGTGAATTTATTTTCCTACAATTATGAATACATTTGCTAAATTTAAGAAGCTGGATAGATAGCTAGCTAATAAGCTAAAACTAAACCAAAACATTGTTTAGAAAGTTGATTTTAGTTACCTGGCTTGCTAGATTGATATATACAGCGCGTTTGGAAAGTTTTCAGACCACTTGACACATTTTGTTACGTTACAGCCTTATTATAAAATGGATACAATCAAATAAATAAATCTACACACACTGCCTCAAAATGACAAAGCAAAAAACAGGTTTTAAAAATGTTTTGCAAATTTATAAAATAAAATAAAATCAGAAATACCTTATTTACATAAGTATTCAGACCCTTTGCTATGAGACTCGAAATTGAGCTCAGATGCATCCCGTTTCTTCAACTGATTGGCTATGATTTGGAAAGGCACACACCTGTCTATATAAGCTCCCACAGTTGACAGTGCATGTTAGAGCAAAAACCAAGCCATGAGGTTGAAGGAATTGTCCGTAGAAGTCAGAGACGGGATTGTGTCGAGGCACAAAAAAAATGTCTGCAGCATTGAAGGTCCACAAAAACACAGTGGCCTCCATCATTCTTAAATGGAAGAAGTTTGGAACCACCAACACTCTTCCTAGAGCTGGCCGCCTGGCCAAACTGAACAATCGGGGAAGAAGGCCTTGGTCAGGGAGGTGACCAATAACCCGACGGTCACTCTGACAGAGCTCCAGAGTTCTTCTGTGGAGATGGGAGAACCTTCCAGAAGGACAACCATCTCTGCAGTACTCCACCAATCAGGCCTTTATGGTAGAGTGGCCAGATGGAAGCCACTCCTCAGTAAAAGGCACACGAAAGCCTGGTTTTAGTTTGCCAAAAGGCACCTAAAGACTCAGACCACTCAGACCAAGATTAACTGGTTTGATGAAAACAAGATTGATCTCTTTGGCCTGAATGCCAAGCACAATGTCTGGAGGAAACCTGGCACCATCTCTACGGTGAAGCATGCTGGTGTTAGCATCCTGTTGGGGAGATGTTTTTTAGCAGCAGGGACTGGGAGACTGGCTATGATCCAGGAAAAGATGAACGGAGCAAAATACAAAGAGATCTTTGATGAAAACCTGCTCCAGAGTGCTCAGAACCTCAGACTGGGGTGAAGGTTCAACTTCCAACAGGACAACGACCCTAAGCACACAGCCAAGACAAAGCAGGAGTGGCTTCGGGACAAGTCTCTGGATGTCCTTGAGTGGCCCAGCCAGAGGCTGGACTTCAACCCTATCGAACATCTCTGAAGATACCTGAAAATAGCTCTGCAGCGACACTCCCAATCTAACCTGACAGAGCTTGAGAGGATCTGCAGAAAAGAATGGGAGAAACTCCCCAAATACAGGTGTGCCAAGCTTGCAGTGGTGTAAAGTACTTACGTGAGAATACTTTAAAGTACTACTTAAGTTGTTTTTTTGACTATCTGTAGTTTACTTTATTATTCATATTTTTGACAACTTTTACTTTTACTTCACTACATTCCTAAAGAACATTATGTTGTTTTTACTCCACACATTTTCCCTGATACCCAAAAGTACTCGTTATGTTTTGAATGCTACGCAGGACCAGAAAATAATTCACATACTTATCAAGAGAACATCCCTGGTCATCTCTACTGCCTCCTGATCTCGCAGACTCACTAAACCCAAATGCTTTATTTGTAAATGGCGTCTGAGTGTTGGATTGTGCCCCTGGCTATCCATAAATGAAAAACCAGAAAATCATGCCACCTGTTTTGCTTAATATAAGGAATTTGAAAGGAATTATGCTTTTACTTTTGATACTTAAGTATATTTTAGCGGTTACATTTACTTTTGATACTTAAGTATATTAAAAACCAAACACTTTTTGACTTTTACTCAAGTAGTATTTTACTGGGTGACTTTCACTTTTACTTGAGTCATTTTCTACTAAGGTGTATTTACTTTTACTCAAGTATGACAATTGAGTACTTTTTCCACCACAACAAGCTTGTAGTCGCTGCCTAAGGTGCTTCAACAAAGTACTGAGTAAAGGGTCTGCATACTTATGTAAATGTAATATTTCCGTTTTTTTTTTACACATTTGCTAAAATTTCTAAAAACCTGTCTGCTTTTTCATTAGGGGGTATTGTGTGTAGATTGATAAGGGAAAAAAATATTTCATACATTTTAGAATAAGGCTGTAACGTAACAAAATGTGGAAGAAGTCAAGAGGTCTGAATACTTTCCGAATGCACTGTAGCAAACACATTTTTAAACAGATGGGTTTACTGGTGTTAAAATACTCCAGTTATGCTATTTTGGACCACCAGGCTGCTGATGTCATACAGCCTGTCGTTTTTGTGTTCACACTTTCTCATAACGACAACGACAAGTTTGATTTCCGGCAACAGTAGGATGTTCATGATGTTATTGCGATAACTGTCTACAGACATGTTGAGAGACCAACTGAAAACCAGCCTTTAGCCTGCCAACTCCAGCCAGGCTAAGAAAAATGCTCAAAGTGTTTGAACATTTTTCAAAAAGTATTTGGACCCAGGTGCCTGGCCAGATCTTGCAGGGCTCTCTACTTATTATGATCAGTATGTTGTGGAGATGGTAGACAACAACAGCTCACAGACTAACTGATGACAGACTCTATTCTGATCCACTGCTTTTTAGCCTGCATAAAATGTAATAGATCGTACAAGCTCAGAATAAGCCTAGTCCTGGACTGAAAATCATTCTCAGTTGAAAGTGCATAAATCCAGATAGGTATACTAAGAAGCAGGATAAATTATTTAGTGAGCTAACTTTGGTCAATTCGGAGTTCATTTTAGGATAACTGATGACACGAAGGTGGCCCACATTTTAGCCAGGTCAATTTTGAATTCTTTAGCTGTAACTTCCGGGGAAGGCTAACTCACAGCTAACTGTCTGAGCCACGAGTTGAGGGCCAATTACATCAGATTCCCTCCCTCTGACTAAGATTGCATCATCATCCGCTTAATTTGAGGAAGACGGCTGATTAAATATTTTATTAAAATATCTATCACCTGACACATTTAGTAACGATAGGATGCATTTGAAACTTCACGGATAGTAAAACTTTTGAATGACTATAATACGTGACAATAGCCTGCTGAATATGCGAGGTAACTTCTCTTTCATGCTGATTTTGGCAAAAATGAAAATGTGGCTCTGACATGGATTGGTGTTTCAGCATTGTCAAATGAAGAGTGTCGTTTGACTTGCTGGGATTATCCACTTGCGACATACAAGCGCAGTCACAAGCCTGGCTGGAATTAACGGAAGATAGAGGATAAATATCCTCCTTCGTAACATGAATGAAGCCTGAACTGGAATGTGAAGCTAACTGAAGCTGGCTAGCTTCATAAAAACCTGAGTAGATCTAGCTAGCGTCGTAGTACACCCCTCTGGAATGGGCTTAATCTGGGTCTGGGAAACTGGCCCTACAACAGCTACAACTACTACTAGTACTACTACTATGATAGTACTAGTTTGATTACTATAACACTACTAGTAATCTGACAGTACATACAGAAGTGTTAGTCAGCGTTAGTCAGACTTGCCTTCAGGATAACAGTCCAGGATGCCATCAGCATCCAGCATTGGGAATCCCTCATCATCCCTGATCAAAAATGTTCCTGGAGGACAGGTTGGGAACACCGGCATGGTTATAGTCTCCTCTGTGGACATTTCAGTGGTGGTTGGTAGCGTTGTCGGTTCAGGTGTGGTCGTGGTAGGAGGTCTGGTTGTGGTTATGGTCCTTGGTTTAGCCCGGTCCAGGCCAACGATGGGTTTGCCACCCACAGTCAGGAACTTGTCTTTGGGGTTGACCACCGGTTGGCTTTCCCGTCCGTGACCAAACAGAGCCTGGCCCTCCTGGTTCACCAATGGGCTGCCCTGGTGGTCTAGCAGGGGAGAACAATCAATCAGTTATCTATCTGTGTAAACAAAACAGTATGGGTCTGTGTCGTAAGTGTGATATCTCCCGTTCTCCTAAGGAGGAATAAATAGGGGGGGACAAAGTGTCTTTATATACCAACACATTACAAAGCTCTTAGGAATGTAGACCTTTAATACTCCTAGAAACAGTGTTCAATATAAGAGAAGGTATTAGTTGACAGTATCTCACCAAAGATGGTGCGTCCGTCCTCTCCCAGAACCACCCTCTTGGGTTGGCCCTGAGAGTCCTGGAGAACCCTGCCATCCTCGTTCATCAGGACCCCCTTATCCAAGTCCAAAACCTGGAGAATAGAACACGTCCCAGGGTTGGAGATACGTCATAGGGAAACATATTACGGAGAGTCCGCAGAATGGTTAACGTTGTAGATGAAATGTCTCCTTTCAATCCCCTTTACTTTGCAATAAAATGTATCGAGACACAGACACACATACCCACTTGGCTCCATCAGGCCCAGTGATGTACCTTCTTCCATTAGGTTTGGTGTTGTCATTGGATGTGCTGGACTCTTTGTCACTGGTCGCCGTGAGATTGGGGCGGCCATTTTTACCATTTCCATGACCATTTCCGTAGCCGGGCTTGAGGCCTCCACTGGGGGTTTTACTCCTGAGATGGGGGTCTGACCGGCTTGGGTAGCGTGTCCTTGTACCCTGGCCCACCACAGAGTCTCTGGATGAGAATGACGAGGAGGAAGAGGAGCCTTGAGATCCCTGGCTGCTGCCAATGGAGGTCTGTCTGTGGGAGGGGCGAGAGAGGGAAGGGGAGGAGCCTCCAGTGCTAACACTAGCGGCCCCGCTAACCTCGTGATCTGGCTGCGACAGACTAGAGGAGGAAGAGGAAGAAGAGGAAGATGATGTGTTTGCGTTTGAGGAACCTAACCGTGTGCTCTGTGCTGGTTGTGCTCTAAGCGGGAACCTAGAACCTGTCTGCCTGTTTATGAGCAGGGGAGATCGCACCCTCCCGTTGGGACCTATAATGGTACGGCGGGGGAGCGTAGAACCGGGGATGAAACCGGGCCTGGTTCTACCAGGTGTGGCTTCCCTGTCCACACTCTCGATGGCCCTACTCTGGGGCACCCTGCGGGCGGTAGTTGGGGCTGAGGTAGTGGTAGTGGTGGCAGTGGTAGTGGTGGCAATAATTTTGGGGGCGGTGGTTGGGTCTGTGACTTTCTCATTCCACTCATACATCTCCTTACTCCCCTTGTAGAGATAGTCCTCCTTATGGTCATTACTGCTGTCCTCCCTGGTGCTGCTTCCTCTGTGGACGGGCTCACTGGTGTCCCTACGACTACTAGAGGAGGAGTTGGAGGAGAAAGAAGAAGAAGAGGAGGTGATGGGATTCCTCGATTCACCTAGAACAGTATTCCTGTTGGGCAGAGAGGGTTTAAGTGCCCCAGCCCCCACCCCATTCTTTAACGGATAGAGGGTGGAGGGTTTTTTAGCATCCTCACTGGTCTCCTGCACTGCAGAGGTCCTTGATGCCCCTGAGGCAGATGCTGCCCCCGAGGCAGCTGTCCTAGAGGGGAATCCTCTCAGGATGGGTCTTCCAGCCCCAACAGAGGATGAGGAGGCTGTCCTGCTCCAGGGAACCCTCCCGTCCGCACGGGGGGAAGACACCCTGCTACTGCTCCCCATCCCTGTTCCAAACCTGCTCTGGTGCCGTTTCACAAAGGGGTTAATCCTGGAGGCAGGGGGAGCAGGTGTCTTGGAAGGTGGGGGAGCTGGGGTGTTGTAGTAGTTCTCCCCCCTCCCTCCCTCCTCTCTCCTATCTCCCCTCTCTCCCTCCTCTTTCCTGTTTTCCATCTCTCCCTCCTCTCTCCTGTCTCCCCTCACTCCCTCCTCTTTCCTGTTTCCTCTCTCTCCCTCCTCTCTCTTGTTTCCTTTCTCTCCCTCCTCTCTCTTGACTCCCCTCCCTCCATCTTCTTTCCTGTTTTCCATCTCTCCCTCCTCTCTCCTGTCTCCCCTCGCTCCCTCCTCTTTCCTTTCTCTCTCTCCCTCCTCTCTCTTGTCTCCTTTCTCTCCCTCCTCTCTCTTGTCTCCCCTCCCTCCATCTTCTTTCCTGTCTCCCCTCCCTCCATCTTCTTTCCTGTCTCCCCTCCCTCCATCCTCTCTCCGGTCTCCCCTCCCTTCTTCCTTTCTCTTCTCTCCCCTCCCACGCTCTACTCTCCTGTCCCCTCTCCCTCGCTCCTCTCTCCTGACTTCACGCCCTCCATCCTCTCCCCTCCTTTCCTGTACTTTTCTGTCTCCCCTCCCTCCATCCCCTCTCCTATCTCCCCTCCCTCCCTCCTCTCTCTTGTCCTGTTTCCTGTCCTCAGAAGAATGTTTAGTGGAAATGGTCTGGGAACTGGAAATGGGTTCTTCTTCTTTGGTGGCCTCTGCCTCTGTGACTTTGTAGTTGTTGTAGTCATTATTGTCCTGGTGATGTGTTAAGTCCTGTGTGCTAGGAGTGTGTGAGCCATGAGTGTGTGATGTTTCTGGGATCTTGCCTTTGGTTGGTAGAGTGGACTGGGACATGCCGGCGGAAGTCGAGTCTGACCCAGGTTTGATGAGTCCATTAAGAACCTGGCCATCTGGATTCCCTCGAGACAGGATCCCGGGTTTCCGCCTGCCATAACCATATCCACGGCCCGGCAGAGCAGATCCTCTTCCCACAGATGGTGCCTCGGTCTTGGGCTCTGAGACGGTCTGGTTTGGGGTAGGGGTTGAGGTGGAGGGTTTGGCCGCTGTGGCACTTGGCTGGTTGTATGTCTTTTTGCCCTCGGAGTAGTTGGTGACAGTGTCATCCTTCCTGATGGCTGCAGACTCCTCGTTGGGGGATGGGCTGGAGGACGAAGAAGATGAGGAGGATGAGGAGGCGCTGTCCTTTTCTGCATCCTGTGTCTTTGACTGGGACACTGACCCTGAGACTGATGTCCGGGAGAATGGTCTTCGACCAGAATTGATGCGTCTGCCAGAGAGAGGTTTGCGGAGAGGGTAGGAGGGTTTAGAGGATGATGAGGTGCCCTCTGATGAGGGAACTTCTGTTTTGAGGCTGGGTCTGGAGGGCTCATCTACATCCTTCCCTTTACCTCTCCCTCTGACGTAGCCATTGTCCTCAGGTGTAGAAGGAACAACATTGTTCTGAGTCACTGCTTCTTTCTTCTCCTCCACATCTTCGTTAGTGAGCTTCTCCTCCTCTTCGTCTCGAGTGGTTTCTGTTGTTTTGTTCTCCTCCTCCTGTTCATCCTCTGCTTCTGTCTTTCTCCCCTTGTCTCTGGCTGGAGCAGTACCGGCTCCTAGTCGCTGATTGGTCGCCCTGTTCCTGACCGTGCCCCTCACATCTGAGAAGATGCTGTGATAGGAGCGTGTCTTGGTGAGGGGCCGTGTCCGCCTGGAGGTGGGCGGGGCAGATGTAGTCTGAGTGGGTGTGGTCGGCTCCTTGGTCACGTCTTCTAATTGGAGGTTGACGACATCGTCACGGTAACTGTCCTGTTTGGATGCCTGAGAGGGGGTGTAGCTGGTTCTACGGCCACCTTGAGTTGGCGAGGAGGCAGCACTGCTGGCTGGCAAGTAAGATGGAGTATTAGTTAAGTGTACACACCATTAGGACATTAAAATTGTAACTAACATCACGTATGCAGGCACACACATGCACGCACGCACACACACACACACACACACACAGTAGATATGCTTACCGGTGCGTCCAGGCATGGCTACGCTAAAGGCTTTGGTCTGGGGACCCTGGCCCCTCCTGTTGGTGGCTCTGATCTTGAAGATGTAGAGGTCCCCAGGCAGGAAGCCGTCTATGATGGCTGAGGTGGTGCTGCCGCGGTATGTCACTGACTTCATCCCAAAAGGTTTCATGGCAGGAGCATAGGACATTATGTACTCTGAGAGGAGGAGGACCAGGATCATTACATATTAGCACCAACTGAAAACACTTGAGTAAATGAGGGACACAAAGTACACTACCGTTCAAACACCGTCCTTGTTTTTGAAAGAAAAGCGATTTTTTTGTCCATTAAAATACCCATCAAATTGATCAGAAATACAGTGTAGACATTGTTAATGTTGTAAAATGACAATTGTAGCTGGAAACGGCTGATTTTTAATGGAATATCTACATAGGTGTACAGAGGCCCATTATCAGCAACCATCACTCCTGTGTTCCAATGGCACGTTGTGTTAGCTAATCCAAGGTTATCATTTTAAAAGGCTAATTGATCATTAGAAAACCCTTTTGCAAACACAGCTGAAAACAGTTGTTCTGATTAAAGAAGCAATAAAACTGACCTTCTTTATACTAGTTGAGTATCTGGAGCATCAGCATTTGTGGGTTCAATTACAGGCTCAAAATGGCCAGAAACAAAGACTTTCTTCTGAAACTCATCAGTCTATTCTTGTTCTGAGAAATGAAGGCTATTCCATGCAAGAAATTGCCAAGAAACTGAAGATCTTGTAAAACGCTGTGTACTACTCCCTTCACAGAACAGCGCAACCTTGCTTTAACCAGAATAGAGAGAGGAATGGGAGGCCCCGGTGCACAACTGAGCAAGAGGACAAGTACATTAAAGTGTCTAGTTTGAGAAACAGACACCTCACACACAAGTCCTCAACTGGCAGCTTCATTAAATAGTACTCGCAAAACACCAGTCTCAACGTCAACAGTGAAGAGGCGACAGACTCACATTAAGCATCTCCAATCCAAAATTACATCTAAAATCGGCTTCCTATATCGCAACAAAGCATCATTCACTCATGCTGCCAAACATCCCCTCGTAAAACTGACCATCCTACCGATCCTCGACTTTGGTGATGTCATCTATAAAATAGCCTCCAACACACTACTCAACAAACTGGATGCAGTCTATCACAGTGCCATCTGTTTTGTCACCAAAGCCCCATACACTACCCACCATTGCGACCTGTATGCTCTCGTTGGTTGGCCCTCGCTTCATACTCGTCGCCAAACCCACTGGCTACAGGTTATCTACAAGTCTCTGCTAGGTAAAGCCCCGCCTTATCTCAGCTCACTGGTCACCATAGCAGCAGCCATAGCAGCACCCACTCGTAGCACACACTCCAGCAGGTATATCTCACTGGTCCCCCCCCAAAGCCAATTCCTTCTTTGGTCATCTTTCCTTCCAGTTCTCTGCCAATGACTGGAACGAACTGCAAAAATCACTGAAGCTGGAGACTCATATCTCCCTCACTAGCTTTAAGCACCAGCTGTCAGAGCAGCTCACAAACCACTGCACCTGTACATAGCCCATCTGTAAACAGCCAATCTATCTACCTACCTCATCCCCATACTGTATTTATTTATCTTTCTCCTTTGCACCCCAGTATCTCTACTTGCGCATTCATCTTCTGCACATATACCATTCCAGTGTTTAATTGCTATATTGTAATTACTTCGACCACCATGGCCTATTTATTGCCTTAACTTACCTAATTTGCACTCACTGTATATAGACTTTTTCTTTTCTTTTGTTCTACTGTATTATTGACTGTATGTTTTGTTTATTCCATGTGTAACTCTGCGTTGTTGTATGTGTCAAATTGCTACGCTTTATCTTGGCCAGGTCGCAGTTGCAAATGAGAACTTGTTCTCAACTAGCCTACCTGGTTAAGTAAAGGTTAAATAAATCAAATAAAAATAAATACATTTATCAAAAAGGAAACCAAGGTATTTATATGAGCTTGTTTAGTTTAGGGGCATTGTTTTTTTTTAAAGTGCATTATCTGGGTTTTTTCTTGGTTAATCATTCATCTCCATTTGGTACACCAGAGATTGACAGTGTTCAACATACATTGCAACTCAAACTCACTCTCTGCAAGGAGGACACTATATCATCTGCATACAATAATATCCCCAATGTCGTGTGATCTAATTCAACTCCGAGATTAGCATGCTTGATTTGCTGGGCCAAGAAAAAAAAGGGCAATGTTTATTTTGTCTTTTACATATATACTATATATTATGCGATTGATTAATAAGAGAGATACAGTGAAGTAATCTCCTGAATGTTCTCGTGTTCGGACCTCGTATCCTCCCGTTGGGTTCCTCAGGTGGGTCCCAGGTCGCCGTGACAGCGGTTCCCTTCCCTCTCAGTGGCTTAACATCAAAGTTCTCCGGGGGACCAGAGGGAGCTTAAGAACACAGAGGAAAAAAGGGATGGAAAAAAGGAGGAGAAATAATGAGTCCCGAGAGAGAAAACAGGAGCAAGGAGAGCAGAAAGAAAGACGCTGTAACAGTAACAGTAGTGTTTCTCCTGCCAATGGGGTTCAAATGGGGAAAAATTCACGTCCTGTTATAGATTTCCAGAGAATAAAACCCAGAGATCCTCTAAGGAAATTTAGATTCGGAGCCAGCCAGGCTGAAAATCTCCCTGAACCCTTACTTATTCAGCCAGAAGCAGAGGTTTTCATGAAGGATTTCATTGAAGGGAATAATCTGAATGAAATATGAATGAACGCCAAAACCGGTTAGAACTATGATTTACCCCTAAATCTTTAATTTGTATGACACTGTAGGATGCCATTTACTCTCTTAAAATATGGGAAATTACATGGAAGACTTGGGTTTATTTTATATTTTCAGACAGGCAGTAAGACAACCTACCAGATTCTGGGGTCCTCTGGAACACGGACACGCTCCACTTGCCGTGGTTGTCTCCCTGGGAGATTCGGACGGAGAACTCGTACATCCCATCAGCTGACAGGGTATCTATCAGCAGCCTCCTCTGGTTGGTCTCCTTGTACTCCCATCGAGCAGACTCACCCTTCTCCCTGTACTTCACTGTGTAGTGTCTGGAGAGAGGAAGATACATTACATTCTCTCTCTCTCTCTCACACACACACACACACACACACACACACACACACACACACACACACACACACACACACACACACACACACACACACACACACACACACACACACACACACACACACACACACACACACACACACACACACACACACGAGCCTACTCTCACCTGGAGCCACCAGGTAGGACCTTCTCCATCTCGATAGCCGGGTCCACCCAGCTGATGAGGACAGACTGAGGGGACATGACCCTCACACCAATGTCTTTGGCCTCATACTCCTCAGGCTCTGCATGGGGAACAAATAACAATAAACATGGTCTAGAGGGCTGCAGGTCTAAGTAGAATTGCAGCCCATTATCAGCCAGAAAATGTCAAATATTACAGCAGCTGTTGTTCTTCTCAATAAAATTCAGGGAATGGGAAAGAATGAGGGCCACAGGGTTGACATTTAACTCAATACATTGCAGTCAATGGGACAAGATGAGTGTCACAGGGTTGCCTGTGTGTATGTGTATGTTAATGCATACCAGTAAATGGGAAAAGATAAGTGTCAACCAATTGAGTCTTATGTCAATGCAGTCAATGGGACAAGATGAGTCACAGGGTTGATGCCTAAGTAAATACATTGCATTCAATTGGGCATGATTTGCATCACAATATGGACAAATGGAGGACGGAATCACAGACATGACACCTTCGTCTCTCCCTGGTCTATCTTTTCTTCCCTCCTTTCTCTCTCTTTATCCCCTCCCTCCACCGTCTCCCTCCCGTTTTTCTCGTTCTCGCTCCCTCCTCCCCCCTACATTTTATCTCCCGCCTTCTTTCCCCCCCTCCCTCTAATATTTTCTCCCTCTCCCTCTTCTCTCTCTCTCCTCTCACTCCATCCTCTCCCCAACCTCCACCTCTCTCTCCATTTTCCCAACTCCACAGACAGGATATTGACGCATAGATATGCTTCAAGGGTATTGGCACACAAGTCAATACATTGCATTCAAGGCAAAAAGGTTGGTGATAGAGCTACGATGGGTAAATTGGTGAAACACTCAGACAGACAAACAGAAACACAGATCCACTCAGACAGACAGAGAGGGAGAAAGGCAGGCAGGCAGACAGACAGACAGACTTTTATTTTTATTCATTTTATTTCACCTTTATTTAACCAGGTAGGCTAGTTGAGAACAAGTTCTCATTTACAACTGCGACCTGGCCAAGATAAACCAAAGCAGTGCGACACAAACAACAACACAGAGTTACACATAATAAACAAACATACAGTCAATAATACAATAGAGATAGTATATACAGTGTGTGCAAATGAGGTAGGATAAGGGGGGTAGGCAATAAATAGAGCATAGTGGCAAAATTATTACAGTATGGCAAATTAAACACTGGCGTGATAGATGTGCAGAAGATGAGTGTGCAAGTAACGGTACTGGTGTGCAAAAGAGCAAAATAAATCAAATAAATAACAATATGGTGATGAGGTAGTTGGATGGGCTATTTACAGATGGGCTATGTACAGGTGCAGTGATCTGTGAGCTGCTCTGACAGCTGGTGCTTAAAGCTAGTGAGATATGAGTCTCCAGCTTCAGTGATTTTTGCAGTTCGTTCCAGGCATTGGCAGCAGAGAACAGGAAGGAATGGCGACCGAAGGAGGGATTGGCTTTAGGGGTGACCAGTGAAATATACCTGCTGGGGCGAGTGCTGTGGGTGAGTGCTGCTATGGTGACCAGTGAGCTGAGATAAGGCGGGGCTTTACCTAGCAACGACTTATAGATTACCTGGAGCCAGTGGGTTTGGCGACGGATATGAAGCGAGGGCCAGCCAACGGGAGCATACAGGTCGCAGTAGTGGATAGTATATGGGGCTTTGGTGACAAAACAAATGGCACTGTGATAGACTGCATCCAATTTGCTGAGTAGAGTGTTGGAAACTATTTTGTAAATGACATCGCCGAAGTCAAGAATCGGTAGGATGGTCAGTTTTACGAGGGTATGTTTGGCAGCATGAGTGAAGGATGCTTTGTTGTGATATAGGAAGCCGATTCTAGATTTAATTTTGGATTGGAGATGCTTAATGTGAGTCTGGAAGGAGAGTTTACAGTCTAAGCAGACACCTAGGTATTTGTAGTTGTCCACATATTCTAAGTCAGAACTGTCCAGAGTGGTGATGCTGAACGGGTGGTTAGGTGTGGGAAGCGATCGGTTGAATAGCATGCATTTAGTTTTGCTTGCATTTAAGAGCAGTTGGAGGCCACGGAAGGAGAGTTGTATGGCATTGAAGCTCGTCTGGAGGTTAGTTAACACAGTGTCCAAAGAAGGGCCAGAAGTATACAGAATGGTGTTGTCTGCATGGAGGTGGATCAGAGAATCACCAGCAGCAAGAGCGAAATCATTGACGTATACAGAGAAAATAATTGGCCGGAGGATTGAACCCTGTTGCACCCCCATAGACTGCCGATTTGACACTGTCAGAGAAGTAGTTGGTGAACCAGGCGAAGCAGTCATTTGAGAAACCAAGGCTGTTGAGTCTGCCGATAAGAATGTGGTGATTGACAGAGTCAAAAGCCTTGGCCAGGTCGATGAATACAGCTGCACACTATTGTCTCTTATCGATGGTGGTTATGATGTCGTTTAGGACGTTGAGCGTGGCTGAGGTGCACCCATGACCAGCTCTGAAACCAGATTGCATAGCGGAGAAGACCTTCAAAAAGCAGGGTAGGATAGATATATGTCTGTAGCAGTTTGGGTCTAGAGTGTCTCCTCCTTTGAAAAGGGGGATGACTGCGGCAGCTTTCCAATCTTTGGGGATCTCAGATGATACGAAAGAGAGGTTGAACAAGCTAGTAATAGGGGTTGCAACAATTTCGGCGGATAATTTTAGGAAGACTGTCACGCCCTGGTCAAAGTATTTTGTATTTATCTTCATGTATTGGGTCAGGCCAGGGTGTGGCATGGTGTGTTTGTCTTGGGGCTTTGGTGGTGGTATTGGGATTGTAGCTTAGTGGGTTATCTAGCAAAGTCTATAGCTGTCTGGAGTGGTTCTCAATCAGAGGCAGGTGTTTATCGTTGTCTCTGATTGGGAACCATATTTACGCAGCCATATTCGTTGAGTTTGTCGTGGGTGATTGTCCTTAGTGACCTTGTAACTGTCTAGTGTTAGTTTGCCCCAGTTTAGGCTGTTTTGGCTTTCATTACGTTTATTGTTTTTGTATTGATTCGTGTTTACTTTGTTTTTATTAAACATGGATCGCAATCTACACGCTGCATTTTGGTCCGACTCTCCTTCACCACACCTAGAAAACCGTTACAGTATCACCCACCACAAACGGACCAAGCAGCGTGTTAACAGGTAGGAGCCACAGGAGAAGCAACAGAGGCAGCAGCAGCAGGAGCAGCAGCAGCTGCAGTGGGAGAGGCTGCACCACCTGGAGAAATGGACATGGGAGGAAGAACTGGACGGTAAAGGACCCTGGGCTCAGCCTGGAGAATATCGCCGCCCCAAGGAAGAACTGGAGGCAGAAAAAGCGGAGAGGCGCTGGTATGAGGAGGCAGCACGGTGACGCGGATTGAAGCCTGAGAGTCAGCCCCAAAAAATTATTGGGGGAGGGCTCAGGGACAGTGTGGCAGAGTCAGGAGTCAGACCTGAGCCAACTCTCCCTGTTTATCGTGAGGAGCCAAGGAAGAGACCAGAACCAGAGCCGGTGTTGGAGGTGAGCGAAGCAGAGACTGTGAAGGAGTTAATGGGGAAATTGGAGGAGAGAGAAATGAGGGAGTTGCTGTGTTGGTGCTTTTTGCATGGAATTCGCCCGACGGAACGTGTCGGGATTTAATGGCACCTGGGTCAGCACTCCATACTCGTCCTGAGGTGCGTGTTAGTCGGCTGGTGAAGTTGGTGCCAGCCTCACGCATCAGGCCTCCTGTGCACATCCCTAGCCTTGCACGTCCTGTGCCAGCACTGCTCTCAAGATCTCCAGTACGCCTTCACGGTCTAGCCCATCCTGTGCCACCTCCACACACCAGCCCTCCGGTAGCAGCTCCCCGCACCAGGCTTCCTGTGCGTGTCCTCGGTCCAGTACCACCAGTACCAGCACCACGCATCAAGCCTACAGTGCGCCTCGCCTCTCCAGCGCTGTCGGAGCCTACCTCCTCTACAGCGCTGTCGGAGCCTACCTCCTCTACAGCGCTGCTGGAGTCTCCCGCCTGTTCAGCGCTGCCAGAGCTTTCCTCCCCTACAGCGCTGCTGGAGTCTCCTGCCTGTTCAGCGCAGCCAGAGCTGTCAGCCTGCATGGGGCAGTCAGAGCTGTCAGCCTGCATGGAACAGCCAGAGCTGCCAGTCTACATGGAGCAGCCAGAGCTGCCAGCCTGCATGGAGCAGTCAGAGCTGTCAGTCTGCATGGAGCAGCCAGAGCTATCAGTCTGCAAGGAGCTGCCAGTCTGCAAGGTGCTGCCAGCCTGCATGGAGCAGCCAGAGCTGCCAGCCTGCATGGAGCAGTCAGAGCTGTCAGTCTGCATGAAGCAGCCAGAGCTGTCAGTCTGCATGAAGCAGCCAGAGCTGCCAGTCTACATGGAGCAGCCAGAGCTGTCAGTCTGCATGGAGCAGCCAGAGCTGCCAGCCTGTATGGAGCAGTCAGAGCTGTCAGTCTGCATGAAGCAGCCAGAGCTGTCAGTCTGCAAGGAGCTGTCAGTCTGTAAGGAGCTGCCAGTCTGCAAGGAGCTGCCAGTCTGCATGGAGCCGCCAGAGCTGCTAGTCTGTAAGAAGCCGCCAGAGCTGTCAGCCTACATGGAGCAGCCAGAGCCGCCAGTCAGCGTGGAGCAGTCAGAGCCGCCAGTCAGCGTGGAGCAGCCAGATCTTTCAGTCTGCCAGGATCCGCCAGTCAGCCAGACTCTTCTAGATCTGCCAGTCAGCCAGAATCTTCCAGATCTGCCAGTCAGCCAGAATCTTCCAGATCTGCCAGTCAGCCAGAGTCTTCCAGATCTGCCAGTCAGCCAGAGTCTTCCAGATCTGCCAGTCAGCTAGAATCTTCCAGATCTGCCAGTCAGCCAGTCTCTTCCAGATCTGCCAGTCAACCAGTCTCTTCCAGATCTGCCAGTCAACCAGACTCTTCCAGATCTGCCAGTCAACCAGACTCTTCCAGATCTGCCAGTCAACCAGACTCTTCCAGATCTGCCAGTCAACCAGACTCTTCCAGATCTGCCAGTCAACCAGACTCTTCCAGATCTGCCAGTCAACCAGACTCTTCCAGATCTGCCAGTCAACCAGAATCTTCCAGATCTGCCAGTCAACCAGAATCTTCCAGATCTGCCAGTCAACCAGACTCTTCCAGATCTGCCAGAACTGCCAGTCGGCCAGGATCCGCCAGTCGGCCAGAATCCGCCAGTCAGCCAGGATCTGCTGAGACCACCAGCCAGCCAGGATCTGGTAGATCTATCTACCCGCCTGAGCTTCCTCTCGCTCCTGAGCTTCCTCTCACTCCTGAGATTCCTCTCACTCCTGAGATTCCTCTCACTCCTGAGATTCCTCTCACTCCCGAGCTTTCTCTCACTCCCGAGCTTTCTCTCACTCCCGAGCTTTCTCTCACTCCCGAGCTTTCTCTCACTCCCGAGCTTTCTCAGTCCCGAGCTGCCTCAGTCCTGAGCTGTCTTTCAGTCCCGATCTGCTCCTCAGTCCAGTGGGGTTTTGGGTGAGGACTACTAGGCCATGGTCGGCGGCGAGGGTGGACTATCCAGGGACGCGAGGAGAGGGGACTAAGACATTGACTAAGTGGGGTCCACGTCCCGCGCCGGAGCCGCCACCATGGACAGACGCCCACCCGGACCCTTCCTATTGTTTTGAGGTGCGTTCGGGAGTCCGCACCTTAGGGGTGGGTTCTGTCACGCCCTGGTCGAAGTATTTTGTATTTATCTTCATGTATTGCGTCAGGCCAGGGTGTGGCATGGGGTTTTTGTATTGTGGTGTGTTTGTCTTGGGGTTTTGGTGGTGGTATTGGGATTGTAGCTTAGTGGTTATCTAGCAAAGTCTATGGCTGTCTGGAGTGGTTCTCAATCAGAGGCAGGTGTTTATCGTTGTCTCTGATTGGGAACCATATTTAGGCAGCCATATTCTTTGAGTTTGTTGTGGGTGATTGTCCTTAGTGTCCTTGTAACTGTCTAGTGTTAGTTTGCACCAGTTTAGGCTGTTTCGGTTTTCATTACGTTTATTGTTTTTGTATTGATTCGTGTTTACTTTGTTTTTATTAAATATGGATTGCAATCTACATGCTGCATTTTGGTCCGACTCTCCTTCACCACACTTCGAAAACCGTTACAAAGAGAGTGTCCAGATTGTCTAGCCCTGCTGATTTGTAGGGGTCAAGATTTTGCAGCTCTTTCAGAACATCAGTTATCTGGATTTGGGTGAAGGAGAAATGGGGGAGGCTTGGGCAAGTTGCAGTGAGAGGTGCAGGGCTGTCTCCTTCCGTGTTTGAAAAAGCTAGCCTTTGCTTTCCTAACTGTCTGTGTATATTGGTTCCTAACTTCCCTGAAAAGTTGCATATTGCAGGGGCTATTCGATGCTAATGCAATACGCCACAGGATATTTTTGTGCTGGTCAAGGGCAGTCAGGTCTGGAGTGAACCAAGGGCTATATCCGTTCCTGGTTCTACATTTTCTGAATGGGGCACGCTTATTTAAGATGGTGAGGAAAGCCCTTTTAATTAATGAATAAACAGGCATCCTCTACTGACTGAATGAGGTCAATATCATTCAAGGATACCCGGGCCAGGTCGATCAGAAAGGCCTGCTCACTGAAGTGTTTTCGGGAGCCTTTGACAGTGATGAGGGGTGGTCGCTTGACCGCAGGCCCATTAAAGACGCAGGCAATGAGGCAGTGATCGCTGAGATCCTGGTTGAAAACAGCATGGGTGTATATGGAGGGCAGGTTGGTAAGGATGATATCTTTGAGGGTGCCCATGTCTACGGATTTGGGGTTGTACCTGGTAGGTTCATTGATCATTTGTGTGAGATTGAGAGCATCAAGCTTAGATTGTAGGATGGCCGGGATGTTAAGCATGTCTCAGTTTAGGTCACCTAACAGCACGAGCTCTGAAGATAGATGGGGGGCAATCAATTTGCATATGGTGTCCAGGGGACGTCTGGGGGCAGAAGGTGGTCTATAGTAAGCGGCAAAGGTAAGAGACTTGTTTCTGGAGAGGTGGATTTTTAAAAGTAGAACAGATCTCTGCAGGCTATCCCTACAGTAGATTGCAACTCCACCCCCTTTGGCAGTTCTATCTTGTCGGAAAATGTTATAGTTGGGGATGGAAATTTCAGGGTTTTTGGTGGTCTTCCTAAGCCAGGATTCAGACACAGCTCGGACATCCGGGTTGGCAGAGTGTGCTAGGGCAGTGAATAAAACAAACTTAGGGAGGAGCCTTCTAATGTTAACATGCATGAAACCAAGGCTTTAACATTTAATGAAGTCAATCAATGAGATAGCCTGTGGAATGGGAGTGGAGCTAGGCACTGCAGGGCCTGGATTAACCTATACATCACCAAAGAAACAGAGGAGGAGTAGGATAAGTGTACGGCTAAAGGCTAAAAGACCTGGCCATCTAGTACGTTCAGAATACAGAATAGAGAGTAAAAGGAGCAGATTTCTGGGCACTGTAGAATAGATTCAAGGCATAATGTATTGACAAAGGTATGGTAGGATGTGAATACAGTGGGGGTAAACCAGACAGACTGACATACAAACTCACAGACAGACAAGACATACAGACTGACTGATATACTGTATCCACTCACAGACAGACAGAGAGACAGTGAGACAGAGAGACAGACAGACAAATAAACAGACAGGTAGGCAGACAAACTTTAAACTCAACCTGACTCAACGCTAACCCTAGTAAAAACCCTAACCTGAGCTCTCCACATCTTGACTCAGCTCTTGGAGTTAGGGTTGAGCCGGGATGTGGACAAGAAGTTAATGTTAGGGATGTGGCTATTGTTAGGGCTGAGCCAAGATGTGGAGATGAAGCGTGGACTAGGGTTGAGGTTAGCAGGGAGTTGATATGAAGCTAGGGTTAGGCTTAGGGTTGAGGCTATGTTTAGGGTTGATCCCGAATGTGGCATGTCTGTCTGTCTGTCTGTCTGTCTGTCTGTCTGTCTGTCTGTCTGTCTGTCTGTCTGTCTGTCTGTCTGTCTGTCTGTCTGTCTGTCTGTCTGTCTGTCTGTCTGTCTGTCTGTCTGTCTGTCTGTCTGTCTGTCTGTCTGTCTGTCTGTCTGTCTGTCTGTCTGTCTGTCTGTCTGTCTGTCTGTCTGTCTGTCTGTCTGTCTGTCTGTGGGAGAAAGTGGAGGGAGCGGGAGAGAGAGGAGGAAGGGGAGAGAGAGTCAACAGACAGACAGACTGAGGAGGGAAGAGGAGGGAGGGAACGAGAGGAGGGAGAGAGGAAGGGGAGGCAGAGAAAGAAGCAGAGAGAGATAATGGAGGGGGGAGGAGGGAGAGAGAGAAGGGGGAGAGTGAGGGAGAGTGAGGGAGAGGGTGAGAGAGGGTGGTGGTGAAAGGGGAAAGGAGAGAGACATTGGAAAGAATGAACAAAAAAACAGAGTAAACTAGAGTGCTATTTGGCCCTACACAGAGAGTACACAGAGGCAGAATACCTGAGCACTGTGACTGACCCACAATTAAGGAAAGCTTTGACTATGTACAGACTCAGTGAGCATAGCCTTGCTATTGAGAAAGGCTGCCGTAGGCAGACATGGCTCTCAAGAGAAGACAGGCTATGTGCTCACTGCCCACAAAATGAGGTGGAAACTGAGCTGCACTTCCTAACCTCCTGCCCAATGTATGACAAGATTAGAGAGACATATGTCCCTCAGATTACACAGATCCACAAAGAATTCGAAAACAAATCCAATTTTGAAAAACTCCCATATCTACTGGGTGAAATTCCACAGTGTGCCATCACAGCAGCAAGATTTGTGACCTGTTGCCACGAGAAAAGGGCAACCAGTGAAGAACACACACCATTGTAAATACAACCCATATCTATGCTTGTTTATTTTATCTTGTGTCCTTTACCATTTGTACATTGTTAAAACATATATATAACATGACATTTGTAATGTCTTTATTGTTTTTAAACTTCTGTATGTGTGATGTTTACTGTTAATTTTTATTGTTTCTTTGACTTTATATATTCACTTTATATATTATCTACCTCACTTGCTTTGGAAATGTTAACACATGTTTCCCAAGCCAATAAAGCCCTTGAATTGAATTGAGAGAAGAAAATGAGGAGGGATTAAAAGGCTGTAGAGAGTGAGACGACAGACATGAGATAAACGAGAAAAACGTCAACCTTTTTACACATCTTTTCACATTGACTGCAATGTATTGAGAAAAACATCAACCCCGTGACACTCATCTTTTCACATTGACTGCAATATTTTGAGAAAATTATCAACCCTGTGCCACATCTTTCTCCATTGACTGCAATGTACTGAAAAAAGTCAGCTAGTGTGACATTTTACATTTTTACCAAAACGTGTTAGGATGATGTTTTCCTATGATGCAGTGCCTTCTGAAATTATTCAGACCCTTTGACATTTTTCACATGTTGTTAGGTTACAGTCTTATTCTAAAATGTATTCAATGGTTTCCCCCCCTCATCAATCTACAGACAATACCCCATGATGACAAAGCAAAAACAGGTTTTTAGAAATGTTTGCTAAATTATTAAAAATCAAAAACTGAAATATTACATTTACATAAGTATTCAAACCCTTTACTCACTACTATTCACTACTGTTAAATAACCTTTGGCAGTGATTACAGCCTCAAGTCTTCTTGGGTATGACGCTACAAGCTTGGCACACCTATATTTTGGGAGTTTCTCCCATTCTTCTCTGCAGATACTCTCAAGCTCTGTCTTGATGGAAGGTGAGTGTTGCTGCACAGCTATTTTCAGATTTCTCTAGAAATGTTAGATCGGATTCAAGTCCGGGCTCTGGCTGGGCCACTCAAGGACATTCAGAGACTTGTCCTGAAGCCACTCCTGCATTGTCCTTGCTGTGTGCTTAGAGTCGTTGTCTTTTTGGAAGGTGAACATTCACCCCAGTCTTAGGTCCATCAAGGATCTCTCTGTACTTTGCTCTGTTAATCTTTGCCTGAATCCTGACTAGACTCCCAGTCTCTACCGATGAAAAACACCCCCACAGCGTGATTCTGCCATCACCATGCTTCACCGTAGGGAGGGTGCCAGGTTTCCTCCAGATGTGACGCTTGGCATTAAGGTCAAAGAGTTCAGTCTTGGTGTCAGCAGACCAGAGAATCTTGTTTCTCATGGTCTGAGAGTCTTTAGGTGCCTTTTGGCAAACTCCAAGCAAGCTGTCATGTGCCTTTTTACTGAGGAGTGGCTTCAGTCTTGCCACACTACCATAAAGGCCTGATTGGTGGAATGCTGCAGAGATGGGCTCCCTGCCTGTGCCATTAAACCCCTACAACTCATCCAGAACGCCGCAGCCCGTCTGGTGTTCAACCTTCCCAAGTTCTCTCACGTCACCCCGCTCCTCCGCTCTCTCCACTGGCTTCCAGTTGAAGCTCGCATCCGCTACAAGACCATGGTGCTTGCCTACGGAGCTGTGAGGGGAACGGCACCTCAGTACCTCCAGGCTCTGATCAGGCCCTACACCCAAACAAGGGCACTGCGTTCATCCACCTCTGGCCTGCTCGCCTCCCTACCACTGAGGAAGTACAGTTCCCGCTCAGCCCAGTCAAAACTGTTCGCTGCTCTGGCCCCCCAATGGTGGAACAAACTCCCTCACGACGCCAGGACAGCGGAGTCAATCACCACCTTCCGGAGACACCTGAAACCCCACCTCTTTAAGGAATACCTAGGATAGGATAAAGTAATCCTTCTCACCCCCCCCTAAATTATTTAGATGCACTATTGTAAAGTGGCTGTTCCACTGGATGTCATAAGGTGAATGCACCAATTTGTAAGTCGCTCTGGATAAGAGCGTCTGCTAAATGACTTAAATGTAACTGTAAATGTAGATGGTTGTTCTTCTGGAAGGTTCTTCCATTTCCACAGAGGAACTCCAGAGCACTCTCACATTGACCATCGGGTTCTGATCACATCCCTGACCAAGGCCCTTCTCTCCCGATTGCTCAGTTTGGCCGGGCGTTCAGCTCTAGGAAGAGTCTTGGTGGTTCCAAACTTCTTCTATTTGAGAATGATGGAGGCTACTGTGTTCTTGGGAACCTTCAATGCTGCAGAAATGTGTTGGCACCCTTCCCCAGATCTGTGCTTCGACACAATGCTGTCTCTGAGCTCTATGGAAAATTAATTCGACCTCATGGCTTGGTTTTTGCTTTGGGACCTTACTGTATATAGACAGGTGTGTGCCTTTCCAAATCATGTCCAACCAATTGAAATTACTTCAGGTGGACTCCAATCAAGTTGTAGAAACATCTCAAGAATGATCAATGGAAACAGGATACAGCTAAGCAATTTCGAGTCTCATTGCAAGGGGAATAATTATGTAAATAACGTATTTCTGTTTTCCATTTTTTACCAATTTTCTAACATTTCTACAAACCTCTTTTTGCTATGTCATTATGGGGTTTTGTGTATAGATTGCTGTGGATTTTAATTGATTTAATCCATTTATAATTAGGCTGTAACGTAACAACCTTTTGAAAAAGTCAAGGGGTCTGAATACTTTCCGAAGGCACTCAATCATATTGAGAATTGACAAAAAATATGTAGTCGGTTTTTACTTTGCTACTGTATATTCTCAGCCTGTCGAGTTCCTCGCAGCTGGACATAGTTATGTGTGATTATAAAGGCTTCTAATGATGTTATAAAGGCTCATAAATATATTATAAAGGCTCATAAGGTGGTCATAAGGCCTACCTGGGGGAGGTTTTTTGGTCAGGGTGGCTCTGTTGCTTGGCACGCTCCGCCCCGTGGCTCTCTGTGCCTGCAGTGATACCACATAGATGGACTCAGACGCTACGAATAGAGGGACATACCAGACACATAGGCCAGCGTTTACACACTAGGACACACTATTGATGGACACACTACACACACTCTACATACTGTTCACACAAGGATATTCTAAATGAGTAGCAAACCCGGTGTGAGAGAGATCCAGGTGCTCTTACCTAGTTTGGGGTTGTGTCTGTTTCTCTGGTCAGCCTGTGGCTGGGTGTGGTGGTGGTGGTGTTGGGACCTCTGGTCCAGCAGGGGTGTCCCTGCCCTGGCCCTATCTGGCTGACGAGGGCCGGAGGATGATTGTGGGGGTCTCCGGATCCGCTGCCCCCTGGAGGAGGTCAGGTCTGACGGGCGCACCCCCCCATCAACCACTGATCCTCTTCCTGTTCTCACAGGGATCCCGACAGGGGAGTTAGCCCTGGTCCACATGTCTGGAGTAGGAGATGGACGAGCTGGAAGAGAGAGAAAAATACAGCTGAAGTTCAGCATGGTTCACCTGACCTTGATAAGACAAGGTCGACATGGTTGACATGCTGAGATAACTGTGTGAGGGCCAGGCCAGTACCAAGTCTTTAAAAAAGATATTTTCACTTCAATGAGTTTTATATCTCATATTTATGTTTTGAAATGTTTCAAATGTAATGCAGAACACAGGGACACTACCCATATGTCCTACTTTGCCAAAAGACTTTCCTCTCCAATAATCTAAACAAGTTCAAGTGTATGAGACACTGTAATCATGGGAGATGTCACAACGTGGACACAGACAGAGACCAGGGACCACACAGTCTCCCAATGCTCCCACTTCCTGCTGCTTACTTCCTGGTGTAATCACATGATGTCTGTCTCCAGCCTGGACAGCAATCTCAGACAGACAGGCCGACAATCCCCCCATCCGTCTTCACCTCCCCTCCCTTGCTTTGCTGGCTTGCCGAGTGATAGCACGGACAACATAAAAAAATAAAAAATAAACATTTCCCTGCCTTCTCTTCATCTCTCATCCCTCTGTCTCTCATAATCATTATCAGATGGAAGGCTCTCTTATCTTCTTTCCCTCAGAGTAAATGTATTCCTATGCAGCAGTGGCTGATACAGTCCTGACAAGTCAGAGTAGATGTGGGCATAAGATAGGGTCAGACAGGGTGAGTCAGTGGACTTGCATGAATTATTCCCTGCTGGATCAGTGAGAGAGAGAGAGGAGAAGGGAATACAATGAGAGGTAGTAGGAGTTGGGATTAAAGGAGGATAGGACAAGAGGTCCTGACGCGACAAAGTCTGTATGCCAGAGGGTTTGCAAACCTGGGGAGGATCTCTCTCCTTTCTCTCTGAGCCCTCCCTGCTCTCTCTCCTTTCTCTCCTAGCCCTCCCTGCTCTCTCTCCTTTCTCTCCTAGCCCTCCCTGCTCCCTCTCCTTTCTCTCCTAGCCCTCCCTGCTCTCTCTCCTTTCTCTCCTAGCCCTCCCTGCTCTCTCTCCTTTCTCTCCTAGCCCTCCCTGCTCTCTCTCCTTTCTCTCCTAGCCCTCCCTGCTCTCTCTCCTTTCTCTCCTAGCCCTCCCTGCTCTATTCACCTTTCCACTCTCTTTTCCTCCTTGGCCCTGGCTGCACAGCTAAGTGGAGCTCTGTCTGGCACGACACAAGTTTACTACATGTAAAAAAAAGATTTTGGGATCTGATTCATTCCATTTTTGTGAGTAGTTACAGCTAATGAAAACATATTATTTTTTTACATTAAATTATTAATACAGATTTACTTAATTAAATTGTGTTATTGAAACACTACTTAATTGAGAAATAATCATTAGAAATTGACCAGATGTATTCAGGTAATCATGTTTCAACTCAATTAGAACAAGTTCCTCCCAAATTAAACAATTGTGTCAATTCTAGCTCTTTGAGTTGCATTCATCCTAACTACTACATTCAACGGGGTCTCTGCTCCTAATGCGGGGAGTCGGACTCCTAATGCGGAGTCTCTGCCCCCAAGCTCATCCTCCTTCCTGACACCTTCCCAGACTATTCTGGTCCTCCACTAAGTCTTGCCCCAGTGCAGGCAATTTCCTAGACTGGTCCGTAGCCTCATTCTCACGCATTCCTCTAGTCCCTTTACAAGCCCCTATCACAGTCCATGCCCTTAACAACCATCCCCTAGGAACAGGACTGGTGTGCCAGACCAAGATTCCCATTTCCCTCACAGTTGCTCACAACCACCATGAACAAATCACTTTCCTCATCTTCGACTCTCCTGCACACCCCGTAGTTTTAGGTTTCCCCTGGTTACAGTTGCATAACCCCAGGATATGGGGGATCGTGGGGGATCGTGAGTTGCTCGCCGTCAAGAAGGCGCTGAATACATGGCGGAACTGTCTGGAGGGTGCTCAACACCTTTTCCTTGTTTGGACGGACCACCGGAACCTAGAGTATATTCGAGCAGCGGCTGAACCCGTGTCAGGCCAGGTGGGTCCCATTCTTCGCCAGGTGTGACTTTACCCTCTCCTACCGGCCAGAATCGAAGAACATCAAGGCAGATGCATTATCCCGGGTGCATGACTCAGAGGTTCGGAGGGAGAAAGTGACACCTATTATTCCTCTGTCCCTTATTGTGGCTCACCTGCCCACTGTCCTGAAGGGCGTACCTACATGCATTGCGATGTGTGGGACCGTCTCCTCGCCTGGGCACACACAGCCCTGTGTCGGGGCACCCATGTATAGCCCGTACTATCTACTGTCTGGTGGCCCACCTTGGCCCGGGACATCCGGGTTTACGTATCTTCCTGCTCCACCTACGCACAAAGCAAGACACCTCCACCTATGGCAAACTCCACATGCTGCCGGTTCCATCTGGACTTTGTCACAGACCTTCCCCCCTCGGAGGGGCACACCACCATCCTGGTCGTTGTGGACCGGTTTTTCCAAAGCCTGTCGTTTGATTCCTCTGCCTGGTCTCAATGGAGGCTCTCTTCTTCTCTTCTCTCACGTCTTCCAGCACTACGGGATCCCGGTGGACATTGTGTCTGACCGTGGTCTTCAGTTCACCTCCTGTGTCTGGAAGGCCTTCATGGAATGACTGGGGTTCATGGTCAGCCTCACCTCTGGGTACCGTCCACAATCAAATGGGCAAGTGGAAGAGTAAATCAGGAACTGGGTAGGTACCTTCGTAGTTACTGTCAGGATCGGCCAGGGGAGCGGGCTGCGTTTCTGCCTCCATCACTCCTCCACTAACCTCACACTCTTTCAGTGTGTTCTAGGCTAATCTGGTGCACATCAAGTTCCACCAAGTTAAGTCAATTCTACAAGAGACACATATATTTTCAGTGATAATGCCCTCGAAGCCGGTGTTTGGAGGTTATATTGGCACCGTTGTTGTTAGGCCCGAAAAAGAAATCGAGGGCCGGAATCCGTACCAATATATCCTTCAAACACCGGCTTCGAAGGCATTATCACTTTTATACAACGGGTTACCAACATATTCAAATAATGATGAACATATTTTCGTTAACTTTATTTGATTCATTTAGTCATACTATTTCATCCACAAGATATAGTCCCGACACAAATCTAAGGTTGCTGATCGGTTCGGTTCCCAGAGACTCGACCCAGGCATTCAGTCTTTTTGTTCTGTATGTATGGACGCGAACCAGTCATTCATTCTAAATGTTCCATTGCCCTTTCACCTGGCGTGAAGCTGGAAAGGAAGCAAAATAGCTGCACTTCGTTTCATTTGACCTGTTTTCTACTGATAGTTATTTGTGTACAGTACCAGTCAAGAGTTTTGGCACACCTACTCATTCAAGGGTTTTCTTTATTTGGACTATTTTCAACATTGTAGAATAATAGTGAAGACATCAAAACGATGAAATAACAAATAAATTTTACATTTGCCTCTGCAATGGAACTTCTTAGGATTGTTTAACTTCTAAGACTAAAATGTGAAGGAACAACATTCATTTTGGTGTTACCTGGAGTTGATCCGCTAACAGGTGCCCCGTCCGCCACTGCGAAGCCATCCAGTTTGACCCACTCACCACCTGGGGAACAGGTAAACATACACAGGTAAACCCTAGGGTCTACTCAGAACAAGTAAACAACCATACAAGTACTGTAGACGTCACACAGGTCAAACAAATACAGGTGAGCAAAAAGAAAGGAGGACCAAGGCACTCTTCATATAATGAATTAAAATGCCTTTATTTGTGTGGCATGTTCAATGGAAACAAAGTTGAAAACCTCTGATGCGTTTCGGCTACATGGCCTTCATCGGGGAGTACAAAGACATGATAAGATATGCTTTCTATTAGTACTGGGAAAAATGGTGTTATTGTTACAGACATCTCAGTCGAGTTGTCACACTCTCTCTGTTTCTCCCCATCTCTCTCTGTCTCGCTCTCTCACTCCTGTCTCGCTCTCTCTCTCTCACTCCTGTCTCGCTCTCTCTCTCTCACTCCTGTCTCGCTCTCTCTCTCTCACTCCTGTCTCGCTCTCTCTCTCTCACTCCTGTCTCGCTCTCTCTCTCTCACTCCTGTCTCGCTCTCTCTCTCTCTCACTCCTGTCTCGCTCTCTCTCTCTCACTCCTGTCTCGCTCTCTCTCTCTCACTCCTGTCTCGCTCTCTCTCTCTCACTCCTGTCTCGCTCTCTCTCTCTCTCTCACTCCTGTCTCGCTCTCTCTCTCTCTCTCTCACTCCTGTCTCGCTCTCTCTCTCTCTCTCTCACTCCTGTCTCGCTCTCTCTCTCTCTCTCACACTCCTGTCTCGCTCTCTCTCTCTCTCTCACTCCTGTCTCGCTCTCTCTCTCTCTCTCACTCCTGTCTCGCGCTCTCACTCCTGTCTCGCTCTCTCTCTCTCACTCCTGTCTCGCTCTCTCTCTCTCACTCCTGTCTCGCTCTCTCTCTCTCACTCCTGTCTCGCTCTCTCTCTCTCACTCCTGTCTCGCTCTCTCTCTCTCACTCCTGTCTCGCTCTCTCTCTCTCACTCCTGTCTCGCTCTCTCTCTCTCACTCCTGTCTCGCTCTCTCACTCCTGTCTCTCTCTCTCTCTCTCACTCCTGTCTCTCTCTCTCTCTCTCACTCCTGTCTCTCTCTCTCTCTCTCTCTCACTCCTGTCTCTCTCTCTCTCTCTCTCTCACTCCTGTCTCGCTCTCTCTCTCTCTCTCTCTCCCCCTGTCTCTCCGTCTCTCCCCTCTCTCCGTCTCTCTCCCTCTCTATCCGTAAGTGATATTATGGACATGTTGCTATAATAGAGCGCTATGTCTGGCCAGACACATTAATGATGCAGAAGCAACGTGGTGTTATTTACGATGACTAATGCTGCTAGCATGCTGTGGGAACAGATTGATTTGCAAGGAGCACATCGTCTCACACGTGCGCGCACACACACACACACACAAGCGTTTGCACTGATTTATGGTGAATGGTGTTCGATAGACCGCTGGGACCACAACACGACACACACACACACACACACACATCCATCCAGACACACACTACTGTTCAAAAGTTTGGGGTCACTTAGAAATGTCCTTGTTTTTTAAAGAAAAGCACCATTTTTGTCCATTAAAATAACTTCAAATTGATCAGAAATACAGTGTAGACATTGTTGATGTTGTAAATGACAATTGTAGCTGGAAACGGCTGATTTTTAATGGAATATCTACATAGGCGTATTATGGCCCATTATCAGAAAACTCCGGGATGCTGGCCTTCTAGGCAGAGTTCCCCTGTCCAGTGTCTTTGTTCTTTTGCCCATCTTAATATTTTCTTTTTATTGGCCAGTCTGTATTGGCCAGTTTTTATTGGCCAGTCTGAGATATTGCTTTTTCATTGCAACTCCTCTTTCTATTCTGATACTCAACTAGTCTAAGAAAGGCCAGTTTTATTGCTTCTTTAATCAGGACAACAGTTTTGAGCTGTAGCTGTAGTAGTTTCCAGCTACAATAGTCATTTACAACATGAACAATGTCTACACTGTATTTCTGATCAATTTGAAGTTATTTTAATGGACAAAAATGGTGCTTTTCTTTAAAAACAAGGACATTTCTAAGTGACCCCAAACTTTTGAACAGTAGTGTGTGTCTGGATGGATGTGGCCTGTGTGTGTGTGTCCCCTGTCCAGTGTCTGTGTTCCCAGCCCACCATTCTGATCAATTTGATATTATTTTAATGGAGAGAAAAATGTGCTTTTCTTACAAAAACAAGGACATTTCTAAGTGACCCCAAACTGATTGAACTGAACAGTAATGTACATGCAGAAACCACAACTTTGACAGATGGGATACATAGACGCAAACACACGCCCACACTGACACGCACAAATTTAAGCACACACCTCCCGGTCCCTCGACAGACAGACAGACAGACAGACAGACAGACAGACAGACAGACAGACAGACAGACAGAGACAGACAGACAGACAGAGACAGACAGACAGACAGAGACAGACAGAGACAGAGACAGACAGAGACAGACAGAGACAGACAGACAGACAGACAGACAGACAGACAGACAGACAGACAGACAGACAGACAGACAGACAGACAGACAGACAGACAGACAGACAGACAGACAGACAGACAGACAGACAGACAGACAGACAGACAGACAGACAGACAGACAGACAGACAGACAGACAGACAGACAGTGATTGACCACAACACAGGGGTTTGGGTTATTGGACCGAGGCTGAGTTTGGAAGTGGAAAACTAGGGTTGGCTGCTGATGAAGTATAGCCCTGTGATGCCAAGCTCCAAGCTCAGAGGCAAATGGAGTAATGACAAAAGCAGGCTTGGTAGGTTTTATACTGCAGCAACTGCTGCTGACTGTGTGTATAAAAACGTAATGTCTTGAATTGGGTTTTATAAGGTGAGATTAAGAATAACCAGAGAAACCCATAAAGCCCTAAAAATAATGCCCAGTAAAAACCTAAAATAACTATGCTGATGTTACCTCTCAGTGCCTATGTTTCAGTTGGGGTTTGTTGTGACTGTAAAAACACTGTTGGCCCAAAGTACACGTTTAACATCATGTGCTGAAATCCATCTCCCACATTCTGGTTTACAGTGGAACACATACACGCACGCACACACACCTCACCTCCTGGCGTCTCTGCTCTGTACACAGGTTTGCTTATCCCCTCCTTGTTCTCAGCACTCATCTTGAGAAAGTGCAGAACTCCGGGCTCTGAAACACACTCCATAGTTTAGTCTCTCTCACTCACTCACTCACTCACTCACTCACTCACTCACTCACTCACTCACTCACTCACTCACTCACTCACTCACTCACTCACTCACTCACTCACTCACTCACTCACTCACTCACTCACTCACTCACTCACTCACTCACTCACTCACTCACTCACTCACTCACTCACTCACTCACTCACTCACTCACTCACTCACTCACTCACTCACTCACTCACTCACTCACTCACTCACTCACTCACTCACTCACTCACTCACTCCCTTCCCACCCTCTCTCTGTCTTACTTTCTCCAACTCTTACCTACATCCTCCAGTACCTTGGACCGTCTGTCCTTGTCCACCTTGATGAAGCGGAGTGTCCTCATGGACTTGCCGTAGCCAATGTTGTAGCGGTCCACCGGCCGACCGTCCAGCTCGTTGGGAGGTTCCCAGCTTACCCTCAGGCCCTTGTCCACCAACGTCAGCTGCACGTTCCGCGGCCGCAGGGGCTTGTCGGCTAACACACACCACACCACACACACACACACACACACATCACAAAAACATAACATCTTCAGGAAATGAAAGCATTATGGATGACTAAATGTTGGTAAATTCAAAAGAAGGAGAAGAAGGGGCTGATGAGGAACGGCGAGAATGTCTTCTTTTTGTCTGCACTTATTCCAAACAAAGCCAAGCAAATACCAGTATAATACAATTCAAAATAATAATAATAATAATACATGCGGAAAGATAACATTTGAGATCTCTTCATGTATTCCTTATTTTGATAGTGTTGAAAATGCATGTTATTGAGGTGACCGGAATAACACGCTCCTAAGTCCAAAGTCAGACCAAGCAAACGCAATAAAGCATTTAGTGGAAACATGAATATAAAACTCCCAATCTAACTCGTGTGAATGGCCGTGTGTGAGTGTGCAGTTGGTAAATCTCCAGCAGTTGATAACTCCAGTTGTGGAACACAGAAATTAATTCATCACAATCACAAACAACGCCAGCCTGTCGTTGGCTCGGATAACACAACTTCCAGCTGATTCTTATCTTCTGTAATGCCAAAAGACAATTATTACACATAGTCAAAGGGATGCACGGGAGTCATGGTTGCAGTATTGAAGTATCTGTATCATCTAGGAAACATGATCTAGTCCTGAACTGTCTAAAGAAAATCCCTACCTGATGCTCATGATCAGTGTGCAATCTCTCCAACAGTCTACAGGGTGGATTCCTCTATCACGTTCACTAACTGCCTGTAGGAGTCTCCTACAGTAGTTTCCAGGTGTCAGTCCTGTTAGAACCCTCCTCGCTCATAATTCCCAGATGGAAATCAGGGTTTCGCGATCCCGTGTCACACTGCAGTAAGCAGGCTCTCCCAAATCTTTATTGGACTGATCTGTTTTCTCTGCCTTCCTCTATATTTCTACTGTTTGCTGAAAGCGCTTCTCACCACTATGTCTGCTTACTGTATGATGCAACCACTCTGGCGCCTAGCCCAGGAACACAGAGCCAAACACAATAACTGGAGATACTTGTGTGTGTGTTTCTGTGTGTGTGTGTGTGTGTGTGTGTGTGTGTGTGTGTGTGTGTGTGTGTGTGTGTGTGTGTGTGTGTGTGTGTGTGTGTGTGTGTGTGTGTGTGTGTGTGTGTGTGTGTGTGTGTGTGTGTGTGTGTGTGTGTGTGTGTGTGTGTGTGCGTGTGTGTGTGTGTGCACGTGTGTGTGTGTGTGTGTGTGTGTATGCAACAGAGCAAGCAGCATGTGCAGAAGTAAGCCCTAAGGATACTTCATAGCCTCTTCCAAAAATTGTCTCAAAAACCCTTTGGGTCATGCACCTGCGCTTCTCTGCAGGTCTGATTTTTACAGCCTACCAACCCCTTTTTCCCCACAACACACACACACACACACAAACACACTCACCTCAGTGGGTACTCTAACCCACATACCATAGGCGGAAATCCCAGGGGGGACGGGGGGGACACTATCCCCCCAATATATCACTGTAAACATAACTATGTAATTTCAATAATATTAATAATACGCAATGAAAGCACTTGTCCTGATTATAAACACTTAATAGCGTGTTTTTAATTAAAACATGTTATGCTACCCCCCCATTCAGCTGAAAGGGTGGCGTGGGGAATTCAAAAATATTCTTTCGAAATATTTAACTTTCACACATTAACCTCTTACGTCGACCCGACACGCATGCGTCCCATCTAGCCATCTGGAAATGCAAATGCGTTACGCTAAATGCTAATAGCACTCGTTAAAACTCAAACGTTCATTAAAACACACATGCAGGGTACTGAATTAAAGCTACACTTGTGAATCCAGCCAACAAGTCAGATTTTTAAAATGCTTTTCGGCGAAAGCATGAGAAGCTATTATCTGATAGCATGCAACACACCGGAATAACCGAAGGGGACGTAAACAAAATAATTAGCATAGCCGGTGCTACACAAAACGCAGAAATAAAATATAAAACATTCATTACCTTTGACGATCTTCTTTGTTGGCACTCCTAGATGTCCCATAAACATCACTATTGGGTCTTTTTTTCGATTAAATCGGTCCACATATACCCTAAATATCGATCTATGAAGAGTGTGTGATCAAGGAAAAAACACTGTTTTAAAATGCAACGTCATTTTTTTAATTAAAAAAGTCGACGATAAACTTTCACAAAACACTTCGAAATACTTTTGTAATCCAACTTTAGGTATTAGTAAACTTTAATAATCTATCAAATTGATCACGGGGCGATGTGTATTCAATAGTTCCACGTCTTGAAATCATGTTCAGAAATTTCTACTCCAAAACATCCTGTCGGAGACCGGAAGGAATGGGCTCTGTCTTACTCGTTTGACCAAGAAACAAAGCGCAGGCATTTGACAAGACTGGCGACATCGTGTGGAAGCTGTAGGACTTGCAATCTCAGGCCCATCTAATTTGCTTTCCAATAGACAATACATGCAAGTGGCGCATTGATATATTTTTCAGATTTTGGTGATCAGTTTTTCTTCCGCTTTTCGATGAAACACACGTTATGTTATGGTCACAGCCGTGATTTAACCAGTTTTAGAAACGTCAGAGTGTTTTCTATCCACACATACTAATCATATGCATATACTATATGCCTGGCATGAGTAGCAGGACACTGGAAATGTTGCGCGATTTTTAACAGAATGTTCAAAAAAGTAGGGGGTAAGTTCAATACAGCAAATGAAAGATAAACATCTTGTTAATCTACCCATCATGTCCGATTTTTAAAATGTTTTACAGCGAAAACACAACATATATTTGTTAGACCACCACCAAATCAAAAGAAAAACAACCATTTTTTCCAGCCAAAGATAGTCACAAAAGCTGAAGTAGAGATAAAATGAATCCCTAACCTTTTGATAATCTTCATCAGATGACACTCATATGACATGTTACACAATACATTTATGTTTTGTTTCAATAATATGCATATTTATATCCACAAATCTCGGTTTATATTGATGCCATGTTCAGAAATGCCTCCAAAATATCCGGAGGAATTATAGATAGCTTCGCCAGATAACAGAAATACTCATCATAAACTTTGACGAAAGATACATGTTCTACATATAATTAAAGATACACTGGTTCTTAATGCAACCGCTGTGTCAAATTTTTTTAAACGTTATGAAAAAGGCATACCATGCAATAAACTGAGACAGCGCTCAGACGTAAATATATTTCTCTGCCATGTTGGAGTCAACAGAAATACGAAATTACATCATAAATATTCCCTTACCTTTGATGATCTTTCATCAGAATGCAGTGCAAGGAGTCCTAGTTCCACAATAAATTGTTGTATTGTTCCATAATGTCCAATACTAGTGTCCAATGAGCTGCATATGCTAGCACTCTCAGCTCACGTGCCCAAAAGCTGATGCTGGTCCAGGAGAACTCGGACGAAAACTTCAAAAAGATATATTCCAGGTCGAATACACTGGTCACACTAAGTAGAGAATCAAACTTCAGGATGTTATTTTCATATATATCCAATAATGTTCCAACCGGATCATACGTTTTCATCTGCAGCCAAATGGAACGACGGTGACATCAACAGACAAATGCGCCACAGGGAAATTGCATTCTGCCAAGACAGTGACTATTACCCCTCCCAATCGGTCAATGTTAACACCAGAGGCCCCATTCCATGTTCTACTGAATGAGGACATCTAGTGGAAGGCGTAGGAAGTGCTACCAGATCCATATCTTATTTGGAAGGGAAGGGGCAATGATGTCAAATTTGACCCACATTCAGAATTTCACTTCCTGTTTGGAAGATTGCCTGCCCTATGAGTTCTGTTATACTCACAGACATAATTCAAACAGTTTTAGAAACTACAGAGTGTTTTCTATCCAATAGTAATAATATGCATATATTAGCAATCTAGGACAGAGTAGGATGCAATTCATCCAAAGTGAAAATACTGCCCTCTATCCCCAACAAGTTTTAAGATTCAAAAGATTGCGCCCCCCCGCCCTTTGCCTCACAATGGTTTGATCCACTGCCAGTTCTTCAGCTGGCAAGATAATAGAGGGTTCGTGTCCACTGTCCGAAAGGCACTCAATGCACGTAACTGACGTGAGGTTAATCCAGTCAATCGTGCCATATCAATGTTTTTTTTTTTTAATGTTGGCAGGGTTCACACACTAATTTGCAGAGCTGGGCGCAAACTAAAGCAAACATTGACTATCAAGCTAGCTAGTACCTATTCCATTTATGTGGCGTCGTCAAAGATGGGATCTTCGCTATCGTCAGTTTATTCCAAGATCAGCATGCAGCTGTAGTGCTTCAAAGTCCCTGTGATACGGTTAGCGATAAACTGAACAGAACTACACCCTCTTCTACCATTGTCTAAAATATATTTAATGGTCTCGTTGCAAAAGCTAAATTGTCGCCAGGGAACTTTTACATTTTTTATTTCAGGCTTTATTTAACCAGGTGCATACTGGACTGATAAGGAACAGTGCTATAACTATTATTAATAGTAGTAGTATTATAATGATTTAAACATTTGAACAAGTTGGGACAACCCTTCAGTTAACTACTGTACCTATCAATTATCCAGTAGTAGTAATTATGGTTCCTCAATATACATTTAACATATTACAACGTAGGCTGTTACAGCACTACTTTTGGTGTGCCCCTCAGGAATTGCTCTTGAGAAAATTTCATGTAATTGTCCCCTCCAAAGTTGATATCAGATTTTCGCACCTGCCACATACAACTCTCCACAAATTCAGCAAACCAGTGAAACCAAGGCCCAATATACTCATCCCTTCACATGATCAATACACCAACCCCAAACCATCATGACATCATGGTTCTCTGTAACCAGCGTAGCCATGAGTCAACTACACTGCAATGCTACCTACTGCTAATCCTGTGAATTAGGAGTTCACACTTTCGCTCTACACAAACACATTATGTCCAACACACACTCTCTACACACACACACACTCTCACTCTCTAGTCCCTCTGTGACAGATGTTCACTAGCCCCAGGTGCTACCCGTTTAACCAAACATAACCACGCCCAGAGATCCCGAGGTGAGACCCATCAGCGGTAGGGTTGATGGACACCCGAGTGACAGGTGAGAGAGCCTGGGTCGGCCCCACGTCAGGTGATCAAACACGCTTGCAGTCGACACGCTGGAAAGTATTAGCTACATGCATTCGCTCCCTGTCTGTCAGTCTGTCTCAATAGATGTTTCTCTCTGTTTCTCCCCTGTGTTACAGTTGAAACCCGAAGCTCAATCTCAGAAGTGCTCCTGTAGAATTCCTCTTGGTGAGGCGGAACGGAGAAATTCCTGTGGCTTGCGAGGACATGATTCCCTCTTTTGCCCTTCTCCCTTTCTCTAACTTGATTCTCTCTCTGTCTCTCCGCCTCTCTGCCTCTCTGTCACTCAACCAGTGACCTCCTGTCGACTCTGTTCCAATAGCCTGGTCCCTCCCTGGAACTCCTCTTATTTTGTTCATCACAATGCTACTGTAGTGTCATACTTGGCAAGGCTTTTGGGGATTCTAGGCTTTTGTGCTTTTACTAAGTGCTTACTGTAAGAAATGAATAGCCCTCGGCACTGTGTGGAAGTCTGGAGGAGTGGAGAGGAGTAAAAGAGGAAGGGGGAGCAGTGGACAAGAAAAGCACAGAACCACAACAAACAGCATCTACGTTTAATTGGATGACCTCACTCACTGAGCACGCATGTCTGAGAGAAAGAGAGAGAGAGAGAGAGAGAGAGAGAGAGAGAGAGAGAGAGAGCGGGAGAGAGCGAGAATAGAGAAAGAGAGAGAGTGAGAGAGCGGGAGAGAGAAAGTAGAGAAAGTGAGCAAAGACAGGAATTGGAAATAAGGAAGTCAGACATTTACATTTACATTTAAGTCATTTAGCAGACGCTCTTATCCAGAGCGACTTACAAATTGGTGCATTCACCTTATGACATCCAGTGGGACAGTCACTTAACAATAGTGCATCTAAAACTAAGGGGGGGTGGGGTGAGAGGGATTACTTAACCTATCCTAGGTATTCCTTAAAGAGGTGGGGTTTCAGGTGTCTCCGGAAGGTGGTGATTGACTCCGCTGTCCTGGCGTCGTGAGGAGTTTGTTCCACCATTGGGGGCCAGGGCAGCGAACAGTTTTGACTGGGCTGAGCGGGAGCTGTACTTCCTCAGTGGTAGGGAGGCGAGCAGGCCAGAGGTGGATGAACGCAGTGCCCTTGTTTGGGTGTAGGGCCTGATCAGAGCCTGGAGGTACTGAGGTGCTTCCCCTCACAGCTCCGTAGGCAAGCACCATGGTCTTGTAGCGGATGCGAGCTTCAACTGGAAGCCAGTGGAGAGAACGGAGGAGCGGGGTGACGTGAGAGAACTTGGGAAGGTTGAACACCAGACGGGCTGCGGCGTTCTGGATGAGTTGAAGGGGTTTAATGGCACAGGCAGGGAGCCCAGCCAACAGCGAGTTGCAGTAATCCAGACGGGAGATGACAAGTGCCTGGATTAGGACCTGCGCCGCTTCCTGTGTGAGGCAGGGTCGTACTCTGCGGATGTTGTAGAGCATGAACCTACAGGAACGGGCCACCGCCTTGATGTTAGTTGAGAACGACAGGGTGTTGTCCAGGATCACGCCAAGGTTCTTGGCGCTCTGGGAGGAGGACACAATGGAGTTGTCAACCGTGATGGCGAGATCATGGAACGGGCAGTCCTTCCCCGGGAGGAAGAGCAGCTCCGTCTTGCCGAGGTTCAGCTTGAGGTGGTGATCCGTCATCCACACTGATATGTCTGCCAGACATGCAGAGATGCGATTCGCCACCTGGTCATCAGAAGGGGAAAGGAGAAGATTAATTGTGTGTCGTCTGCATAGCAATGATAAGAGAGACCATGTGAGGTTATGACAGAGCCAAGTGACTTGGTGTATAGCGAGAATAGGAGAGGGCCAAGAACAGAGCCCTGGGGGACACCAGTGGTGAGAGCGCGTGGTGAGGAGACAGATTCTCGCCACGCTACCTGGTAGGAGCGACCTGTCAGGTAGGACGCAATCAAGCGTGGGCCGCGCCGGAGATGCCCAACTCGGAGAGGGTGGAGAGGAGGATCTGATGGTTCACAGTATCGAAGGCAGCCGATAGATCTAGAAGGATGAGAGCAGAGGAGAGAGAGTTAGCTTTTGCGGAGCGCCTCCGTGATACAGAGGAGAGCAGTCTCAGTTGAATGACTAGTCTTGAAACCTGACTGATTTGGATCAAGAAGGTCATTCAGAGAGAGATAGCGGGAGAGCTGGCCAAGGACAGCACGTTCAAGAGTTTTGGAGAGAAAAGAAAGAAGGGATACTGGTCTGTAATTGTTGACATCGGAGGGATCGAGTGTAGGTTTTTTCAGAAGGGGTGCAACTCTCGCTCTCTTGAAGACGGAAGGGACGTAGCCAACAGTCAGGGATGAGTTGATGAGCGAGGTGAGGTAAGGGAGAAGGTCTCCGGAAATGGTCTGGAGAAGAGAGGAGGGGATAGGGTCAAGCGGGCAGGTTGTTGGGCGGCCGGCCGTCACAAGACGCAAGATTTCATCTGGAGAGAGAGGGGAGAAAGAGGTCAGAGCACAGGGTAGGGCAGTGTGAGCAGAACCAGCAGTGTCGTTTGACTTAGCAAACGAGGATCGGATGTCGTCGACCTTCTTTTCAAAATGGTTGACGAAGTCATCTGCAGAGAGGGAGGAGGGGGGGAGGGGGCGGAGGATTCAGGAGAGAGGAGAAGGTGGCAAAGAGCTTCCTAGGGTTAGAGGCAGCAGCTTGGAATTTAGCGTGGTAGAAAGTGGCTTTAGCAGCAGAGACAGAGGAGGAAAATGTAGAGAGGAGGGAGTGAAAGGATGCCAGGTCCGCAGGGAGGCGAGTTTTCCTCCATTTCCGCTCGGCTGCCCGGAGCCCTGTTCTGTGAGCTCGCAATGAGTCATCGAGCCACGGAGCGGGAGGGGAGGACCGAGCCGGCCTGGAGGATAGGGGACATAGAGAGTCAAGGGATGCAGAGAGGGAGGAGAGGAGGGTTGAGGAGGCAGAATCAGGAGATAGGTGGGAGAAGGTTTGAGCGGAGGGAAGAGATGATAGGATGGAAGAGGAGAGAGTAGCGGGGGAGAGAGAGCGAAGGTTGGGACGGCGCGATACCATCCGAGTAGGGGCAGTGTGGGAGGTGTTGGATGAGAGCGAGAGGGAAAAGGATACAAGGCAGTGGTCGGAGACTTGGAGGGGAGTTGCAATGAGGTTAGTGGAAGAACAGCATCTAGTAAAGATGCTTAAGAAAGATTTGATGAGAAATGGAGAGAGATAGAGAGAGGAGATTAGGAGAGAAAGGGTAATGGAGAAGAGAGGGCTATTGTAACGTGGCAGCTAAATCAGATCAACAGGGATTCATTAGCTGGCTAATCTTCTCCAAAACTCCAGCTTTTTGAAATTTTTCCACTCTGTTTTTTTTTCCTCTGGTGAGCAACAGGTACTCTCACAGCAAGTGTGAGCGTGGCTCCAGATTGATTTCACAAACTGTGCGCTCTAGGCACTTCTAAAACATCTGTACTGTCTGTGGATCGGAAATCTCTGTCTGCCTGTGCTATCTCCATTTTGCACTTCACCTGCTAACATGGAATGGAATGGATAGTGATAATGAGACCCCAGTAAAACACAAGGTAACCTGCCTGTGCCCCTCAACCTGCTCAGGGAGAACTTCCTATCTGACAGATCAAAATGCTGGATCATTTGTCAGTCTGCCAAGTCATTTGGTTTCAAAGTGTCTTGTTGTTGTCATTGTTTGAGCATATTTTACACTTCCCTGTCACACTGAATAACCCTCCCGCTGGGCACAGACGTCAATTCAATGACTATTCTACGTTGATTCAACGTGATTTAATTGAAAGGACGTGGAAACAGCGTTGATTCAACCTGCGTGTGCCCAATGGGCTTCTACTGACAATAATGATGGTTAGGGGATGTGCTCAGGGAAGTCTTTTGAGATGGATATTCCATGACTCTGTCCACCCAGATGTTCATCATTCCAATTAGTTAGAAGCATGTGTTGACCTCTTCTCCTATCCCTATGATAACAGAGGAAACTGAGAGACACCTGTTTCCAGTGACGAACCATGGCTATTGGACCTAGGCCTTCAGTGGGTACAAAAAAAAATCATCCCAGCACATTGTATCAAACGCAAAACAGAAAAATAACATAGCATCACATAATGCGCCCAGCTGAATCTAACAGACCTGAGGCTAAGCCACGCTTCATGCTGCCACTCACACAGACATAGCAACAACAAGCACACTGCTTGCACAGCCTAACGCCATCACTTTCCCACTATCACCAAATGCGACAACAGTGACACATCCAAGGATGTGAGTGTAACAGGCGTGTGATGCTGAAAGGACCGTGTCCGTAATACCAGCACACTCCATGTAGGAGTGTTTTGTAAAACACAGAGGGCCAATAGAAAGACAGCTGTCACTCACAGCCTGAAGTTAAAGAATAAGCAGCACATTCACTCTGACATAATAAGCAGGTAGATTCCAATGATAAGGAGACAAAAACACAACCATTAGGCTAAGCATTTCCCAGTTGAAAAGTACAACTATTACTCCAACATCGTCTTCACATTCACATGAAGTTTAAATGCAACAATGTTTCACAAACATAAGTGTATTTAAAACAAATATATGCAACATTGTTGCACAGGTCGTAGAGGCAGACAACAAGGATTAGACAAACCCCAAAAGTTGCAAACAAGTGATAGCCTAGTAGCATAGGGAAATCATGTCTCGACACTAGCTGGGCTATGGGACAGTGGATAAATCTGCTGGAACTGTTAACAAGCATTGCCTGTAGAATGTGGGGATTGTGGTGCTATAACTCCATGCTATCAGCATCCAGGATCCAGACAACCTGTTTTATAATGATCATTTGAAACTTAAGTTCTTGTTGAAAGTTTAATCTTGAAAAGGGCAAAACTAACAAATTAGCAACAACATCCTCTTCGATAACACCTGCTGCAGCCGCTACATGCTTTTAACTAACCTACAACAAAGTAGTTACCTAGACCGTGGGAAAACTACTGCTCACTATTGCGTAATGACCTTCCGGCCTTCGAGAAGGCAGACATTTCCATATGTAAAAATTGTAATTGGTTGATTCCACTGTCACTCCAAAATTCTGCCATAATCAGGGTCGGGTTCAATTAATTTTAATTAAAGTCATTCTATAAAGTAAACCAAATTCTAATTCCAATTCCACATTTTCCTAATTGGAAAGCTTTGAAGAGAATTGGAATTTGATTGTAATGTAAATGGAATTGACCCCAACCCTGGCGCTAATACAGTTGAATGGCAGATGCCTTCTATTTAGCTTCTGAGGGGCTAACCAATGGCTGAATGAGGTAGTTAGATTTGTCTCCCCTGAGACAACCAAAAATAAATCCTGATTGGATTTATGTGTTGTCTAATCTCTTTCCTTTCCATCAGAAACTGAAGAGATTAAATCAGAATGTTGTTGAAAATAACAACATAAGGGGCCTCATAACAACATAAGGGGCCGCAGCGGGCTAAGGCACTCAATTACAGTGATTGAGGTGTCACTACAGACCCAGGTTTGATCCCAGGCTGTATCTCCAATGAGGCAGCGCTTAATTGGCCCAGCGTCGCCTGGGTTAGGGGAGGTTTTGGTCGGCCGGGATGTCCAATCGCGCTCTAGCAACTCCTTGTGGCGGGCCGGGCACCTGCACGTCTTCCTCAGTTGTACGGCGTTTCCTCCGACACATTGGTGCTTCCGGATTAAGCAGGGTTGTGTTTCGGAGGACGCACGGCTCTCAACTTTTGCAAATGAATTAAAAATAAAAAGCTGGAATTTCTTGAGTCAAGCATAAATAAGTTAAAGAGTAAAATTCTGCTTAAAAAAGTCACAATCATATGGAACTGTTTTTAGGTGGACATACCATGGATAATTTAGCTACCTGATTTTGAATTTTAGGACCCTCGTAGGTATCAAAAGAATATTGGATTAAATGTAGAATTTGGCCGATACTACTATAGCCCATAGAAAAAATATTGTTATACGTTCATAAATGTCAAAACAGACAGTCAAAAAATTATATCTAGTAGATATTTTTGTTTTTTGGACACATATTTAGCCCCCTTTTTTTTTGGGGGGGGGACAAAACTACCTCCATTCATTTGTTTAACCGGTACCGGTTGCCTTCAGATGAGTCCCGTGACACTTGTGGAGGCAGTAGAGCAAAATGGAGAATCTCCCCTTTCAATAGCGGGGTCATATTAGTGTGTAGCCCAAACGATTCGGACACTACCGACAGAGGTCGGCACATCAGCGGTACCGAGTTTGTGGGGGTCGTTGAGCAAAATGGAAAATACCATCCTGTTCGTGAGAGTCTCATCTTTCCAGAAGGTGATTGACACGCTACAAATGTTTCGTGAGAAGACCAAATTTTGGGATGTCTCATGGTCTGACAAACATGGCGGTAGCTCACCGACCTTCCACCGCAGATGCGGAAGGCTGACGTTGGCAGATGCGTTAGACTGAGACGGTGGTCATATCTCTAGCTTAAACTGAGATTTTGATGAGGATTTTTAAAATTATGTTTCTTAGATTGATGCACGGGCGAGTCATTAGACTCTTACTAACCTGATTTTTTAATGACTACCTCATCTCTGTACACCACACATACAGAAAATTGTTAGGTCCCTCATCCGAGCAGAGAATTTCAAACACAGATTCAACCACAAAGCGGGTAGATGGGTAAAAAAATAACAATAGTCACTACAAAGATACAAATGTCCTTCATAAACTCAATTGCCAGAAAGGGATTTCACCATGAGGCCAATGGTGACTTTGAAATTGTTACAGAGTTTAATGGCTGTGATTGGAGAAAACTGAAGATGGATCAACAACATTGCAGTTACTCCACAATACTAACCTAATTGACAGAGTGAAATGAAGAAACCCTGTATAGATAAGAAATATTCCAAAACATACATCCTGCTTGCAACAAGTAATACTGCAAAATATATGGCAAAGCAATTAACTTTTTGTCCTGAATACAAAGTGTTATGTTTGGTGCAAATCCAATACAACATATTACTGAGTACCACTCTCCATATTTTCAAGGAAAGTGGTGGCTGCATCATGATATCGGTATGCTTGTAATCGTTAAGAACTGGGGAGTGTTTCAGGATAAAAATGCAACATATTGGAGCTAAGCACAGGCAGAATCCTAGAGGAAAACCTGGTTCAGTCTGCTTTCTACCAGTCATTGGGAGATTAATTCACCTTTCAGCAGGACAATAACCTAAAACACAAGGCCAAATCTATACTGGAGTTCACAGAAGGTTGCTGAGGGGAGAACGGCTAATAATAATGGCCAGAATGGAGTGAATGGAATGGCATCAAACACCTGGAAACAATGTGTTTGATGCATTGAGTCCGCTCCAGTCATTACCACAAGCCCGTTCTCCCCAAATAAGGTACCATTTAACATTTTAACATTTAAGTCATTTAGCAGACGCTCTTATCCAGAGCACCAACCTCCTGTGCTGAAGACAGTGAATGTTCCTGAGTGACCGAGCTACAGTTTTGACTTACCGAACCAGTTAAAAGTTTGGACACACCTACTCATTCAAGGGTTTTTCTTTATTTTCATAAATGATCTACATTGTAGAATAATAGTGAAGACATCCAAACAGTGAAATAACCAAAAAAGTGTTAAAAAAATCAAAATATATTTAATATTTTAGAATCTTCAAAATAGCCACCCTATGTCTTGATGACAGCTTTGCAAACTCTTTGCATTCTCTCAACCAGCTTCACCTGGAATGCTTTTCAAAGAGTCTTGAAGGATTCCCCATATATGCTGAGCACTTGTTAGCTGCTTCTCCTTCACTCCGCAACTCAGTACAACTGAGTACAACCCAAACCATCTAAAATGAGTTGAGGTCAGATGATTGTGGAGGCCAGGTCATCTGATGCAGCACTCCATTACTCTCCTTCTTGGACAAATAGCCCTTACACAGCCTTGATGTGTGTTGGGTCATTGTCCTGTTGAAAAACAAATGATAGTCCCACTAAGTGCAAACCCGATGGGATGGCATATCGCTGCAGAATGCTGTGGTAGCCATGCTGGTTAAGTGTGCCTTGAATTCTAAATAAATCACAGACAGTGTCAATAAAAAAGCACCCCCACACCTCCTCCTCCATGCTTCAACGTGAGATCCACAAGCGTGGAGAGCATCCGTTCACCTACTCTGTGTCTCACAAAGACACGGCAGTTGGAACCAAAAATCTTAAACTAGGACTCATCAAACCAAAGGACATATTTCCACCAGTCTAATGTCCATCACTCGTGTTTCTTGGCCCAAGCAAGTCCCTTCTTTTTATTGTTGTCCTTTAGTAGTGGTTTCTTTGCATAAATTTGACCATGAAGGCCTGATTCATGCAGTCTCCTCTGAACAGTTGATGTTGAGATGTTTCTGTTACTTGAACTCTATGAAGCATTTATTTGGACTGCAATTTCTGAGGCTGGTAACTCTAATGAACTTATCCTTTGCAACAGAGGTAACTCTGAGTTTTCCTTTCCTGTGGCGGTCCTCATGAGAGCCAGTTTCATCATAGCTCTTGATTCTATTTGCGACTGCACTTGATGACACACATTTTACGCATTGACTTTGCTTGTTTTAGTGGTTCTTAACATAATATGGATTTGCTTTTTACCAAATAGGGCTATCTTCTGTATACCACCCCTACCTTGTCACAACACAACTGATTGGCTTATACGCATTAAGAAGGAAAGAAATTCCACAAATTCCTTTTTATCAAGGCACACCTGGTGATTGAAATACATTCCAGGCGACTACTTCATGCATGGTTGAAAAAATGTCAAGAGTGTGTAAAGCTGTCATCAAGGCAATGGCTGGCTACTTTGAAGAATCTCAAATATAAAATATACATTTTTGGGGGGTTACTACATGATTCCATATGTGTTATTTCATACTTTTGATGTCTTCACTATTATTCTACAATGTAATTTTTTTTACAAACATTTCAGAAAATCCCTTGAATGAGTAGATGTGTCAATGGTGTACGTACTGGGAGCAGAGTCAGGTGCAGGAGAGCAGAGTTGTGAATAGGCGCACACTTTATTGGAGAAACCAACAGACGGCAAACTCTGTTGGAGAAACCAACAGACGGACGCCACTGCGTCGAAACCTCCAGCCAATTGACTCAGAAAAAGTCACAGCTGTTGAGGGCCTCCCAGGTGGCGCAGTGGTTAAGGGCACTGTACTGCAGCACCCAGGCTCTGTCATAACCGGCAGCGACCGGGAGGTCTGTGGGGCGACGCACAATTGGCCTAGCGTCGTCCGGGTTAGGGAGGGTTTGGCCGGTAGGGATATCCTTGTCTCATCACGCACCAGTGACTCCTGTGGCGGGCCGGGCACAGTGCGCGCTAACCAAGTTTACCAGGTGCGCTGTTTCCACCGACACATTGGTGCGGCTGGATTCTGGGTTGGATGCGCGCTGTGTTAAGAAGCAGTGCGACTTGGTTGGGTTGTGTATCGGAGGACGCATGACCTTCAACTCTCGTCTCTCCTGAGCCCATACGGGAGTTGTAGCGATGAGACAAGATAGTAGCTATTAACAATTGGATACCACAAAATTGGGGAGAAAAGGAGGTAAAATTCAACAACGAAAAAAAGTCACAGCTGTAATCAATGCCAAAAGTGCTTCTACAAAGTATTGACTGTGAATACTTATATAAATGAGATATATATATATTTTAAATTCTCAATCAATTTGACACAATTTCAAAAAGCATGTTTTCAAACTGTTAAGCATTTTTCTTTTCATCATTTGTCCCCCAAATAATATACTTTCCCTCATATTTTGCATAGTTTGTGTGACCCAAAAATATTGAATCTATGTTGAATTCAGGCTGTAACATAACCAAATGTGGAATAAGTCAAGGAGTATGAATACTTTCTGGAGGAATTATAGCCCAATTTTGACTTTCGAGAGGAAATCCTTCATCTCTGCCCCCGGGACAAGATTCATCCCAATAAAAGTCAAACTGCTAATACGTGGAAGCTATAGTGACACCTAGATGCATATGGAGCGAGATTGACAGAAACTTTATGAGAAAGTCAACCTTTTCCTCCTTGCCCCTTCTCCCTGCGAGGTTGGAGTTGAAATCCGGGCCATCATGGAGTTGCTACTGGCGCCAATTAGAATACCCTTTTGGCACTATGACGTCCCATTATCAATCAAAGCATGTTTTCTTCATATTTCTTTGGTTTGGTGATTGATACTAATCATATGGCTTATGATCTAATATTCGTCATCTTATTTTAATTGTAGAGCAAAACTACTTCAGTGTGCGCCAATGAGGTAAGCGCATATTCCATGACTCCTGCGCTCAAAAGGCTACATCACATTTTCCTTCCAGACCAGAAACGATGAAAGACCTAGTTTCGCAGCCCAAATTCATTATTATTGCTCACTTTGACTGGTATGTTCATTCCCCATCTGCAAACTGTTAAGCATTTTTCTTTTAACCATTTGTCCCCAAAATAATATACTTTCCCTCATATTTTGCATAGTTTGTTAATGCCACACAAACCAGAAGATTTGCTCAAATGAGTCTCTCACAAACACTTTTCCCTGCAATGCAACGTGGTAATTATGATATATGTCCCAGCAGCAGCTCAATTAGAAGCTATTGGTTTCTTGACGTGATATAAAACAAACAAAGAAAAACAATTGCGGATTGGGAACTGGATATATTATATTTATGGGGTAAATAATTAATTGATTATCGATTAGGCTATTAGCCCAGCTCCACATATCCCAGACATAAATCAATTAATAGGGTGCTACCTCATTAGTGAAAAACTGAAACCATGCATCTGCTCTGAAAATATAAATGAAAAGAGTGATTTTACCTGTTGATCCAGTACTTGATGCACAGAAGGTGGCGAAAAGCACTAAGAGAGTCCGTGCTGTGGTGGATGCCATAGTGAGTATAGTGCTCTAGTCCCGCGGTGCTGCGCAACAGAGGGAAAGAGGAGGGAGAGGGAAGGCTGGCTGGACTGGGAGCACCTTCAGTGGGGACAGTAATAACCGGATGCATCTGGTTTTCAGGGGAAATCATAGAGTAAGATAGAGTACTCATCTTTGTATCTGTGCCATTATAGCGTCTGTGACAGTATGGGCAGTGCCATTGAGGCAATCTCCATTTCGAAATAGCACATTTTCTTCTTCATGATTGGCTGATCCCTCCTGACATGACTCCAACAGGGTCGCCAAATGAAGTTGGAAGTACTACATTAACATGGCGGAAGCCTCTAATGGCGCTGCCAATGTAAATACAGCCTTTTGGCCACTAGATGCCGCTATCATTCTCTATTGGGGAAATGGAAGTGAGCCTGTGACATGACTTCCGCTTTTGGATGTTAACCAGTATTCCCAGAGATACTTCAGAGGAGATAAGAAAGTCAGTGGCCAATGAATGGGGAAATGTATAATGCCCCACCCAGCAGCCTGTCGACCAATCGCATTCACATTGTCAGGCTGAGTCACGCCGTTGCTAAACTAATCATCAAACAATCCCTTCTAAAGGTCAGGATATGAGTCGAGAAACCTGCATATTTTCCTCAAAGTACTTAATATAGCAAGCTTCTTGTTCACGTAAATCATGCTCATGTTGGGTTTTTCTGATAGTGCAATAATGACTGCCATTGACTCCTTGAATGAGAGATCTCCTTGTCGGAGTGTATCCAGAATGCACCACATGGCCCATTGACGGGCAACGCACACAGTGGGCATTAATATGATTCCAATGGAGTTTCCCCATCTCCTCAAAAGTATCTCTGGTATTTCTGAGTTAACGAGGCGATACACTGTCTTAACTCCTTCGCCACATTTACTGGATTGGTTGAACAGTACAGAAAATAACCTCCCCCCGACAGTTAAAAACGGAAATGCCGCTCAGATGTTTCTTTTACGCCTGATACGTTAGGCTAAATGGGAGCGGTGAGACAGACAGACCATTGGCGCTCTGTTCCCCCTACTGTACATCTGTCTTCCACTTTCGCATGGTGATGGAGGAATAGGACTAACCTCAAATTTGCATGATTCCGGAGTTAGAGTCTATAGCAAGGGAAATTAGGCCTAAATCAGTTTTCAAAACTGTATCCTACCCTTTGGCAGACATAAAAAAAGCACCTCACTGTCAAACGCTGTGTGATTCTATGTCTAAATTCTCAGTCAACCTGTCTTTTTGAAGGAATAAAATATGTGCATGTACTAGAGTAGGAACCAACGTTTTTTATTAGTGTTTTCCAGGAGACAATTATTATTGGGGAACATGTAGAATGTATCAAATCAAACATTATATAAAGGGCTATACTTGCACCCCCTTTTGATTTACATTTGGTTGAGTTGTCAACTAGCGTGAGTTAAACATGAAATCAACAACAACAAAAATCCAATCAGTTTTCCACATTGATTCAATGTCATCACATTGACTTTTTTGGTTGAAATAATGTGGAAACATCATTGATTCAACCAGTTTTTGTCCAGTGGGTTGCTACTGTTGAGATGACTGCTTTGTCCTGAAGGTTTGCGCCTTGCCTCCAATAACCATAGCCTGAAAGGGCAATTCCGCTACTAAGTCTTTATCTCCAGCACCAAACCTGTGTCTACATATGTTAAAACAGAGCGTTTCTATGATCTGTAGTTAAAAAATGTTTGACAAATTTCTTTTTTAATGCTTCTCTGTGATAGGGTAGGATTAAAAGTAAGAACAATTTTGAGTTTCAAAATCTCCCTAGCCAGAGGGAGGGTATTCTCTTACTCCCCACATCACCGCAAATCTCATAGTGTTTAAAAAAACACTGTTTATTTTAAAGAAAGTCAACTTCTGATGATGTCATCAGGTAGAACTTTTTAACTTTATATACATGCATATCTTTTTCTCACATCTGTAGACACGGGTATTGTGCTGGATATATAAAAAAAATCAGGTTGCAAACTGGTGGTTACTGCAAGGAGGATCTAAGCCTTGGTAAAAGGAAAAGTCATTGGCGATTTTACAAACATTCACATTAGTTCCCCTTGTACTGTGAGGGTGGAGATGAGAATGCTTGCCCTCCGAAACAGCATAGAGATAATAAATACAACTCTTCAAAGTAGTATAGACTGGCCTATCTCGTAACATCTGCCGTTTGACTTCTGGGCCCACAGGGCTATGCTTGGGTTTTTGGTTCTCAGTTTAAAATGGTTTTATTGTTCCCTCGGTGAAGGACAGGCATTCCTCCCGGTGTTACGTTCTCCAGAAGGCCAGAAGAAGTTATGCAAGACACGGTCATACGTCTTGTTGACCTCAAGATGGCCTGCCATACTACCATCTGGGCCAATCGTTTTACTCAGGAGTGAAGCGAGAACAACATTTCCTCATTAGAACACCATCTCTGTCAAAGTCACCCACAAAAACATCATCAAACTCTTCATATGGACATACACTACATGACCAAAAATATGCAGACACCTGCTCATCAAACATCTCATTCCAAAATCATGGGCATTGATATGGTATTGGTCCCTTTTTGCTTCAATAACAGACTTTCCACTAGATGTTGGAACATTGCTGCACAGACTTAATTCCATTCAGCCACAACAGAATTAGTGAGGTTGGGCACTGATGTTAGGCGATTAGGCCTGGCTCACAGTCGCCGTAGTGAGGTCAGGGCAGGCCCGTCAAGTTCTTCCACATGGATCTCGACAAACCAAAATATTTTGGTTTGGACCTTGCCTTGTGCACGGGGGCATTGTCATGCTGAAACAGGAAAGGGCCTTCACCAAACTGTTGCCACAAAGTTGGAAGCACAAAAATGTCTAGAATGTGGTTGTATGCTGTAGTGTTTCCTTTACTGGAAGTAAGAGGCCTAACCCAAACCATGAAAAACAGCCCCAGATCATTATTCCTCCTCCACCAAACTTTACAGTTGGCATTATGCATTTTGGCAAGTAGCGTTCTATAAAAAAACTCGCATTTTGTCAGTGTTTTTTATGGGGCAGGGCAACTCCAAAATCTCCAATCTTGTCTCATTGATTCGACTCCAGTTTAGTTGACTCCTAACTCCAATTAGCTTTTGGAGAAGTCATTAGCCTAGGGGTTCACATACTATTTCCAACCTACACTGAGAATATTTAAATGATGTATTTAATATAGACAAGAAAAATACAAAAATGTGTATGTTATTAGTTTATGAACACTGAGTTTGTCTATTGTTGTGATCAGATAACATTTTATGTCAAATCTATGCAGAAATCCAGGTAATTCCAAAGGGTTCACATACTTTTTCTTGCCACTGTAGAACATGTATTGGCACACGCTGGGAACACGCTAGGGTACTTTTCTGATAACCCATCAGGTTCCTCTACTCTGGGTTCCTTACAAACGACAGGATTTGGCACAACCTTCCCTCCAGCCAAATCGTTCCCCAAATGAATTAGACCCCCTTCACCAGTAGGCTAGGCCTCACTCCAACAACAACGGAACCAGAAATAAGATCAGACTTGAGTTGCAATTATACAAAGGAAATTCCATGCAACCCATCTCCACCCTCGTACTAACAGAGTGTAACCATTTGCTGAAGTGTCAGAAAAAGGCAAAACACCCTCCAAAATGAAGGATGGGCTGCCCCAGTATCTCACAGTGTCTTCACCGTCTCCTTAACAGAATCGCCACTATGCAGAGACACGAACCTGTCTGAAACAAAGGGTTCATACACATCTGATCCAAAATCTTGTTTAGGAGATACACCAGTCCCAACCAGAGACTTAATTGGCTGGAGTGCTTCCACAAGAAGAAATGGCTTTATCTCTAAAATCTTTCTGTGTCAATTTAAATCACTGAGAGACAATGCGTCCTTTCTCACGGAAGTAATGACAAACTGGTGGATACAAAAAAAAAATGCTTTCTAACTATCTTTATCTTTGGGCACTGTTGGAAAGGACTGAAACCTCACAGGCATGGTAGAGGGTGACATCTCTGGATTGCTTTTTTGCGTAGGGATAACTACTGGGTGCTTTGTTTGTGACAGTAGTTTTATGGAACAACACAAGCTCATCTGCAAGAACTGCTTCTTTCTCAAGAGTGAGATCTTTGTGCTCATGAATGCAGGTGGCAACTATTTCAGTCTCTTTAAATCCTCAAGGTTCTTGACCTTTTGAGAACCACACCACTGATCGAAAAGACACGCTTGTTCCCTTACGAACCCAACATGGCTTTGTGATTCTGTATTTTGTCACTTACAGAACTGCTGTCTGTATGCCTCTGGGATCAACTCGTAAGCCAGAAGGATAGCAGCTTTATTAACAGTGTCATAATCTGAACTCTGGTCAAGCGATAAAGCGACGTACACTTTCTGAGCTTTTCCAACAACAACACTTTAGAGGAGCCGTGACCAAATATCTTGCTGCCATTTTGGGAATCTGTCAATCTGCTCAAACAGATAAAAATATACATCCACCTCCTAGACCAAGATCAAACATATACAGTATGGGCTGTTTCGACCAAGATCAAACCCTTTTGAGGGTATAGGATGGCCTGACTGGTTTCAAAGTACTTTCAGATCTATCTCCCTTTGTTGTGCTTTAGAGAACAAGATAATTTGATAGTATGTACAACCGGTATTAACCCACTGTTCCTAGGTCGTCATTGAAAATAAGAATTTGTTCTTAACTGACTTGCCTAGTTAAATGAAGATTTAAAAAAAATGCAATACAGGGCCAGCCCTAGCACATTTTAGTGGCCCCCCTCTTGACATGGAGAGAAAACAAGTACATTTTAAAGTTAATTTCCTGCAATTGTACATATTTTGCCATGAGGCGTAGAAAAAATGTTGCTGTTTTAAAGCAAGTTTTCTGCAATTCTACGCATTTTGCCATGAGGTGGAGAGAAAATATTGCAATTATATAATTCATTTCATGCAATTCTACTCATTTTGCCATGGGTTGGAGATAACATTTTAAAACAAAATGTCATGCGATTCTACAAATTCTGAAACAATTGGCAGTTTTACTGAACATTTCTTGAAAATATACACATTTTGACATGGCGTGGAGAGGCATTTTATTAGTTTTATAGCTCATTTCCTTCAATTCTACACAACATGTCATGTTAATATGATATCTGACTGAGAGTGACTAACAAAAGCAATGGGGGTCTCCTAGAGATCAGGGCCCCTGGGCACGTGCCCTGCGTGCCCAATCGGTAATTCGACCATGATTGCTGCAAGTTTAGATCACTGGCTAGACTAACTTACCAAACTAAAAAATGCTAGCTGACATGGGCTAATTGAGTGACCATGTCAGTGACTGACATAACAGAATAAAAAAACTGCTTATGCACAACTAAATTTTGAAATTGCATCTTGTGTATTCTACTATTCTAACTCTCCACAGTAAGTTGAGAACCCCAGACTGAGAGTTATGATACTAATGGTTTGTTTACATTTCTATGGTTGTGGCTTGATGGAGTAGGCCTAACGCACCATCTAGTTGTCACATCAAGGACAACAGTTGTTCACAACAGTAGTATGTTAGCTAAGCCTAACTCTTACCCCTTTCCTAACCTTAACCTCATTCTCCTAACCTGCCACGTTAATTATTCTAACCTGCTATGTAAACAAACCATCAGTAGCACCAACAACAGCCCTGGACACAGACTCCCACTCTCATGTCAGTCTATCTCTGAGCCTAGCCAACACCTCCATCTGGTGGTCACAGGCTCCACCTGCACTTGAAGAACACATCCCACATTACTCCAGAGATGTTCAGATGACATGATGGGAAGGTCTGGTACCAGCGGACCCTATCTAAGGTAGCCTTCACATGGTGCAGTTCTCTGTTAGGGGTGGGGGTTGGTGAAATGTTCAGAAAACATGTTAGCAATACTTATTCAGCTTGTACATTTTACATTTGAGTCATTTAGAAGACACTCTTATCAGAGCAAGGGTTGAGTGCCTTGCTCAAGGGTACATTGGCAGATTTTTCACCTAGTCGGCTTGGGGATTCGAACCAGAGACCTTTACGGTTACTGGCCCAACGCTCTTAACCGCTAGGCTGTATGTGCATACATTTTGCAAATGTTTATTGGAGGCTTTCTTAATCAGTTCAGTTATAATTAAATAAGACTGAATTCCAAATGGTTCCCTATTTGGTGCACTATTTTTGAACATGACCCACAGGGCTGGCCAAAAGAAGTGCACTGTGTAGGGAATAGGGTGCTATTTGTGGCAGAGAAGAAGTAAGTAGTAAGGCCTTAAAGTCCCAGTGCAGTCAAAAATGTGATGTTCCTGTGTTTTATATTATATTTCTACACTATGCGTCTCTTAGTAAGGTCTGGTCAACCACAAGGGATAAGAGTAAAAACTCTCACTCTTGTGTCTGTAATACTACATATTATCCTCTAAGTGTTGACATTAAGGGACCTATTAAGAAACATAGGAATCTCCTCATGGCTGATCCTGTTTGATTAAATATTTTCTCTGACCCCCCTCTCTTCTCACACTACAGCGCCAGCAGTGTAAGGGACTTTATCTCTAGGGCTGACACTTATGTCCCCCCGAAAAGGAATCATGGACGACTGGATGATTAAAACTTTACCTTAGTTATCTCTAGACAGAATGTAGGTGGATCTACAATCTGTATTTTAATTTCTCTCCCCAATTTTGATCTTGTCTCATTGCTGCAACTCTCCAATGGGCTCTGGAGGCGAAGGTCGAGTCATGCGTCCTCCGAAACATGACCCGCCTAACCTCGTTAACCCGGCTTGCAAACCATTACAGACTACAAAGGGAAGCACAGCTGCCTAGTGACACGAACATGCATACCAGACGAGCTAAACTACTTCTATGCTCACTTCGAGGCAAATAACACTGAAACATGCATGAGAGAACCAGCTGTTCTGGAAGACTGTGTAATCACGCACTCTGCAGCCTTTAAACAGGTCAACATTCACAATGCCGCAGGGCCAGACAATTTACCAGGACGTGTACTGCGAGCATATGCTGACCAACTGGCAAGTGTCTTCACTGACATTTTCAACCTCTCCCTATCTGAGTCGGTAATACCAACATGTTTTAAACAGACCACCATAGTGGCTGTGCCCAAGAATACTAAGGTAACCTGCCTAATTGACTACCGACCGTAGCACTCATGTCTGTAGCCATGAAGTGTTTCAAAAGGCTGGTCATGGCTCACATCAATACCATTATCCCAAACACCCTAGACCCACTCAAATTTGCATACCGCCGCAACAGATCCACAGATGATGCAATCTCTATTGCACTCCACACTGCCCTTTCCCACCTGTATAAAAGGAACACCTATGTGAGAATGCTATTCATTGACTACAGCTCAGTGTTCAACACCATAGTGCCCTCAAAGCTCATCAATAAGCTAAGGACCTTGGAACTGAACACCTCCCTCTGCAACTGGATCCTGGACTTCCTGACGGTCCATCCCCAGGTGGTAAGAGTAGGTAACAACACATCTGCCACACTGATCCCCGACACAAGGGACACTCAGGGGTGCGTGCTCAGTCCCCTCCTGTACTCCCTGTTCACTCATGACTGCACGGCCAGGCAGGACTCCAACACCATCATTAAGTTTGCCGATGACACAACAATGGTAGTCCTGATCACCAACAATGACGAGACAGCCTATAGGGAGGAGGTCAGAGACCTTGGTGTGCACTTCACCAACAAACTAACATGGGTCCTCAGATCCTCAAAAGGTTCTACAGCTGCACCATCGAAAGAATATTGACTGGTTGCATCACTGCTTGGTATGGCAACTTCTTGGCCTCCGACCACAAAAGGCACTACAGAGGGTAGTGTGAACTGCCCAGTACATCACTGGGGCCAAGCTTTTTGCCATCCAGGACCTCTGTATCAGGCGGTGTCAGAGGAAGGCCCTCAAAATTGTCTAAGACTTCAGCCACCCTAGTCATGGACTGTTCTTTCTGATACTGCACGGCAAGCGGTATCGGAGCACCAAGTCTATGTCCAAGAGGCTTCTAAACAGCTTCTACCCCCAAGCCATAAGACTCTTGAACACCTAATCAAATGGCTACCCAGACTTTTTGCATTGCCCCCCTCTTTTACACCACTGCTACTCCTTGTTGTTATCATCTATGCATAGCCACTTTAATAACTCTACCTACATGTACATATTACCTCAACTAACTGGTGCCCCCGCACATTAACTCTGTACCGATACCCCCCTGTATATAGTCTCTCTATTGTTATTTTACTGCTGCTCTTTAATTACTTGTTACTTTTATTTCCTATTCTTATCTGTATTTCTTTCAACCGCATTGTTGGTTAGGGGCTCATGAAGAAAGCATTTCACTGTAAGGTCAACACCTGTTGTATTCGGCGCATGTGACTAAAATAATTTGATTTAACCCGGAAGCAAGCCGCACCAATGTGTTGGAGGAAATACCTTTAACCTGACAACCAAGGTCAGCCTGAAGGCGCCCCAGCCCGCCACAAGGAGTTGCTAGAGCGCAATGAGCCAAGTAAAGCCTCCCCGGCCAAACTCTCCCCTACCGACACAAGGCCAATTGTGCGCAGCCCTATGGGACTCCCGATCACGGTTGTGATCCATTCCGGTATCAAACCCGGGTCTGTAGTGACGCCTTACACGGCTGCGCCCCTTGAGAGGCCCCCGGATCTCTTATCTTAACTCTCCACCCATCAGGTATAAACAAAGAATTGGTATTGAATTGTTTTCTGTAAATTGTGTATTGCTTCTTTAGATGCTATATCCCCCCATGTAGTAGCCTATCGTTTCTAGCGCCATAGCTTCTACTTCTGTATTCTGGTCTTGTTGACCCACTACTTTTGTGTGTTCTTTATTCTGATGAAATATGTAACAAAATTATTGATGATGTTTCTCTGTTCACTGATGTATATAATATATACAGTACCAGTCAAAGGTTTTGACACACCTACTCATTCAAGTTTTTTTTTTTTTTTACTATTTTATACATTGTAGAATAATAGTGAAGACATCAAAACTATGAAATAACACATATGGAATCATGTAGTAACCAAAAAAGTGTTATATTTGATATTTTAGATTCTTCAGAGTCGCCACCAATTGCCTTGATGACAGCTTTGCACACTCTTGACATGTTCTTTCTTGATCATGTGACGTATGTAATTATCCTTCAAAATAGAAGCCAGGTGTGTGTGACTTCCTATTATACTGATGATGGTGTGATTTCAACCAAAACGTTTGTATTTTGTATTTCACCTTTTTGTACTGTACACTCATTTGGCATCATGATGACCAAATAAATATGTTTTATTTCTGCATTTACCCCTTTAGCATTTTTTCAACTTTTTTGTGCAGGTTTCCGTCTTCCAAGTATTTTTTTCTGTTTTGGTGGGAGGGAGTTCTGGACTTCCATAGTGGCACGACCATGCGGTAAATTAGTTAATAAACCAATAAGAAAGAGTTCCTAACCTCTCTGCCAATAACAGCTAATTTTATGTTTTCCCCTTCCCACTCAAACCACTCTCAGGCTGTCCTAGCAACATTCTTGCTTGAGAAATTGTTCTTTGCAATGAAGCAATTTTTTGAAAACTTTTTGACCATTTTAATTGAAAACAATCTGACCAAATAATTGTTATCCAGAAATGATTTGATATTGAGATAAAAACGGTTGCATTGGACCTTTAAATAAAGTCAGTGATGACTCGTCAATACAGTAATTTTTCTAGTGTGAACCAACAACTTAAAGAACGTACCTTGACATCAAAGTTTTCACAAAATCAATATGGAGAGAACTATTATTCTCTCTAGCCTGTCCCCCAGGGCTTAGGTTGTTATTGAATTGCAGTTGAGTTTTATATCTTAATTTTCAAAAATCACATTTTTATAGCTTTAGTGCTATAAACTCATCCCTGTGCTGTCTCAACAATCTCACTCTTTACCTAGGTCCTATTATTCTGCCAGTCACACACGCACACACACACACACACACACACACACACACACACACACACACACACACACACACACACACACACACACACACACACACACACACACACACACACACACACACACACACACACACACACACACACACACACACACACACACACACACACACAAAGCAACCTTTGCAATCCAGAGTCAGCATAAAAAGCTTTATAACACCAGCCTCAACATTTTTTTAAATGCCACCTAAGCAGCTACGAAAGTATTTTCATCAAATATATCTATCTTTCAATACTTCTGATCTGAGGTTTCTCTCTCACACACACACACACACACACACACACACACACACACACACACACACACACACACACACACACACACACACACACACACACACACACACACACACACACACACACACACACACACACACACACAGAATGACCTGCTCTTCGGATAGCGTTTCACAACTGGTGATCTAGAAGGTTCCCTGTCATGTTAGATGTAAGGCCCTAAAAGTATTTATGTCAGGTCTAGCTTTATGCTGTATCATGGTCCTGAATGTTTAATGTCTGTCTTTAAACAGGTGTGAAACCAAGAGCTTGTCATTTGAGATGTGTGGTTGTTCAAATTGTGTATCAGGTTCAGATGGAGACAGGCTTATAATGCATTTCAGAAAAAGATAAGAGGAGATGGGTAATAATAATGTGTGCTTGATTATTTTTGTGTATATATATATATATATATATATTAATCCAGTACAGGGAGGTTTGTTCAGTTATTTCTTAACTTTCCAGATTTAGACCTTGTATCCGCTCAGTTAGAGTTTGAGATCACATGGGTTGCGAGGTAGGGGTTTGTTACTACGCCGATAAATTACACTATCCACCCAGACCTTTGCCACAAATAGAACATTTGTGTGACCGGACCTTCTCAAATAGTACTTGAGTATCCCTGCTGTAGTGAATCATGCTGCAGGCCTATGCCCCGCTGCTGAAGTCCTGAAAGTATTTGATGGTGGCATTCGAGCCTTGTCTCATAGACTAGACGTAACAAAGTAAAAGTAAATCCAGCCCCCTAAAATTAGTATGATATGTTACGTTTAGTATGGTTACATAAGACCGACGGTTACTTAAGGCCAAAACAAAAGTAGGGTTGTTAGCAAAAACAAAAGTAGGGTGGTTGGTCGGGGTGAATGGGTGGGCTTATATCCAGAGGTTGCAAGTTTGAATCTCATCACGGACAACTTTAAATTTTAGCTAATTAACCATTTTTAACTATGGTAGCTTAGGTGGAATTGTAAAAACTATTGGTCGCTAAATCCAGAGAAGTGACGGACCATGTAAAAAACTCTTGGTCACTAAATCTGTTTAGAAGGACCACATAAAAACGGTTGGCTGGTATGCCCTCATTCATCTGAGCGGTTGGCTGTTGTCATGACGTGGCCTTTTCTGGGTGTAGATCGTGGCTTCCCCCTCTCTCTCACTTTCTCTCCTAAACCCAGGTTTTATTGTCTCAGGTTGTAAATTCCTGGCAGTGACTCTCTCCCCCAGTCATGCAGAGAGATCACAGAGAGAGAACAAAGGACTTCACTTGGGCAAACTCCTAAATCCCCAAAATAGGATAATTAAACAATATGTCTACTTTTGAGAGTGTGGGAATGGTCCATGAACACTTAAGGGAGAGTTAGGTTGAGTGTGTTACATTTGGAGATCTCATGAAAGACACATAACGGTATCTCTTAAAGTGTACATTTCCCAGGTGTCAGGTTTAAATCTAAATATTGTGAAACGTATGTGATTAAACATGAAACTATTTGTGAAAAGATGTAATGTGATGTTAAGCTTCTAAATGAGAGTATGGATTTTTCATATAAAGATGTGTCAGTGGCCACGCCCACGTGAGCATAGACATTACGTCGGCGTCATGGAACCGCATTTTTCTACTGAAATGCATAAAACCCACACCTCATGAAATTCACTTCAGAAAAAGCAAAGTCCACCGTGAGCTATGGTGGCGAGTAGTTAAGACTAAGCAAACCCCAGCTGAGGTTGCAAATGGTTTAATTTCTGAGACCAAAACATGCTGTGTGAAGTGGTTGAAACTACAACTCTACCAAAGGACAAGACTATTCCATGTGGATTATTGGCTACACGGCTGTCAGGACCCGGTTATGAACCCGGGTCTCCGGAGTGAGAAACAGTCACTTAACCAACTGAGCCACGAATAGTCGGCAGAACCCAGAAGATGAGGCAGACACAGCAGTACTTGAGACGATGTATTTAATGAAGTCAAAAGTGAAGTTCTTCAGGAAAACATGTAACTCCACAACCTCAAAAGGAATTCCACAAGAACTAAGGTAATCCTCCAAGACAAAAAGGTAAATCCACAAGGTGGAAGGAATAGCACAAAAAGCCTTAAAAGATACTCAAAAAACAAACAAACAAGAACAAAAAAAACAGAATTCCACAAGAGAGTCCACCGGGATCTACAAGAGTTCACAGAGTACTAGGGCTGGGTGCTAACATATAAACACAGAGCACAGAACTGAGGAAAACAAAGGGTTTAAATACAATCAGGGGAAACGAGGCACAGGTGCAAATAATAATGGGGATCAAGGGAAAACAAAAGGTCAAAAGGCACAATGGGGGCATCTAGTGACCAAAAACCAGAACAACCCTGGCCAAATCCTGACAACGGCTGGAAATGTTTCAACTCTGAGACTATCGATCCCTACAGAATAAGAGCAAATCTTAGTCAGCTAGAAATTACGTAAACCGAGGAGGAGAATACAGACAACCCCTGAAACATCTATTTTATTTTATTCTATTCTATGAGAACATTTCACCACCACGCTCACACACATGCAGTTTCTATTTGAGGATATTTATATGTTTTGGTAGTCTGAATGACTTGGAATCACACAACATTCAGACATTCGTGTTACTTTTGTCAATAAAAAGTCCTCAGAAATGTGTGTCTTCTCTGTTCGGACGACGATAGCACTCTGGGCTATGATTGATGAGGGATAACTTAGGTAGGCTGAGCAGCCAAACTAACGGGACTTAAGGGAAACTGAATGGACTGTGAGGGGAAGTTAGGTAGAGTGGAGAGGAGCAGGACAGCCTTTTTTACAGCCACCCCAATATTTCTTATGGGAAAATTAACATAAATGAAAAGGGCTCTAACCTACGTGGCAAAGTCTCTAATGTGGGCCACGTTATTTAAAGGGACAAAGTATCTGAAAAGCCACAGGCCTCAAAGGTATTCTTCTTCCTAACATGCTGAATACTACCCGGCAGGATAGGCAGGGCCACGCAGGTAGGGGGATGGCCCTCTAACTCAGTTGGTGTAGGACAGCTGGGCCCATCCTTAGATGCTGAGTGCAATGCCAGCCACGGCTGAAGCAGGTGGCTCGCCTACTTTGGCGGAGGAATGTGGCATTCTGGCCACAACTGTCCTTGGCTGCTCACTTGCTGCGGCTGAGGCTGGTAACTCTTTCACCACTGCTGAAAGCGATGACTCCCATGGGCGAGGATCATCAGGGATCTGGAGGCAGGGGCTGACTGGGCCCTAGAAGCAATGTCAGATGGTCTCCCACGTGGGAAGGGCTGAGGGTCATCACGGCAGAAGGCAGGCAGCTGCCCAGAACTAGAGACAACAGGTTGAGAACGGCTGAAGGCTGGGAGCTTAGTGCACTTTAAACTTTTAACTTTGACAAGACTCTGGACCTGACAGGGTAACCGAATCTGGACCTGACAGGAAAACCGACTGGACCTGACAGGGAGAATGACTTTGGACCTGGCAGGGAAACTGACTCTGAACCTGACAGGGAAACTGACTCTGAACCTGGCAGGGAAACTGACTCTGAACCTGGCAGGGAAACTGACTCTGGACAAATCAAATCAAATTTTATTGGTCACATACACATGATTAGCAGAAGTTATTGTGGTTGTAGCAAAATGCATGTGCTTCTAGCTCCGACCGTGCAGTAATATCTAACAAGTAATATCTAACAAATGACAAAACATATACCCCATATACGCACAAAACTAAGTAGGAATGAATTAAGACTATACACTTATGGACAAATGATGTCAGAGCAGAACGGACTAAGACACAGTAGAATACTAAAAAAACGACCAGTGAAAACAGAGGACGTCAAATTCAAACCACAGAAATCTCATCAATTAAAATTCCTAAAACATACATGTGTTTTATATCATTTTAAAGGTAATCTTGTTATTAATCCCACCAAAGTGTCCGATTTCAAATATGCTTTTCAGCAAAAGCACTACAAACAATTATGTTAGGTCTCCACCAAATCACAATAAGCACAGCCATTTTCCAGTGAAATATAGCATTCACAAAAAGCAGGAATAGAGATAAAATTAATCACTAACCTTGAATTATCTTCATCAGATGACACTCATAGGACTTCATGTTACACAATACATACATGTTTTGTTTGATAAAGTTCATATTTATTTTAACAAATCTGAGTTTACATTGGCGTATTAGATTCACTAGTTCCAAAAACATCAAGTGATTTTGCATAGCCACATCGTTTCAACAGAAATACTCATCATAAATGGAGATGATAATACAAGTTATACACATGGAATTATAGATATACCTCTCCTTAATGCAATCACTGTGTCAGATTTCTACAAATGTTTACGGAAAAAACACACCATGCAATAATCTGAGACGGAGCTCAGAACAGTAGCCAAATTAGCCTCCATGTTGGAGTCAACAGAAACCAGAAAATACATGATAAATGTTTCTTTACCTTTGATGAACTTCATCAGAATGCAGTCCTAGGAATCCCAGGTCCACAATAAATGCTTGATTTGTTCGATAATGTCCGTTATTTATGTCCAATTAGCTACTTTGGTTAGTACGTTTGGTACACCTATCCAAACGCTGGAGCTGGTCGACCATTTTTTTGGACAAAATCTTCAAAAAGTTATATTACAGGTTGAAGAAACATTTCAAACTAAGTACAGAATCAATCATTATGATGTTTTTGTCATAAATCTTCAATAAAGTTCCAACCGGATAATTCCTTTGTATCTTGAGGAGGAACGGAATGCAGGAGGATATCATGTGGTATGCGCATGACCTGGAACTGGCTCTCTGCCAGTAGTCTGACTCATTCCCCTCTCATTCAGTCCCACAACACAGTGGAAGCCTCATTCAAATTTCTATAGACGGTTGACATCTAGTGGAAGCCCTAGGAAGTGGATCTTCATTCATATCTCAAGGGGATTTCAATAGGGAATGGGTTGAATATATACCAACCTCAGATTTCTCACTTCCTGTTTGGATTTGTTCTCAGGTTTTTGCCTGCCATATGAGTTCTGTTACACTCACAGACATCATTCAAACAGTTTTAGAAACTTCAGAGTGATTTCTATCCAATACTACTAATAATATGCATATATTAGCAACTGAAACTGAGGAGCAGGCCGTTTACTCTGGGCACCTCTGGGCACCTTTCATCCAAGCTACTCAATAGTGCCCCTGCAGCCATAAGAAGTTAAGTGAATGAGATACCGTAGAATAGTATAGAAAACAGTATATACACATGAATGAGTAATGCTAGATGTAAACATTAAGATACCATAGAATAGTATGGAATACAATATATACATATGAGATGAGTAATGCCAGATATGTAAACATTATTAAACTTCATCAGGATTGTTGGGTCCCCTTCAGGACGGTTGAGCTAATGTACGCTAATGTGATTAGCATGAGGTTGTAAGTAACAAGAACATTTCCCAGGACATAGACATATCTGATATTGGCAGAAAGCTTAAATTCTTGTTAATCTAACTGCACTGTCCAATTTACAGTAGCTATTACAGTGAAAGAATACCATGCTATTGTTTGAGGAGAGTGCACAGTTTTGAACATGAAAAGTCATTAATAAACAGATTAGACACATTTGGGCAGTCTTGATACAACAGTTTGAATAGAAATGCAATGGCTCATTGGATCAGTCTAAAACTTTGCACATACACTGCTGCCATCTAGTGGCCAAAATCTACATTTCACCTGGATGGAATAATACAGCCTTTATGGCCTTTCTCTTCCATTTCAAAGATGATGGTACAAAAAAAATACAAAAAAACGTTTGGTTTTTTCTTTGCATTGTCTTTTACCAGATCTAATGTGTTATAGTCTCCTACATTCCTTTCACATTTCCACCAACTTCAAAGTGTTTCTTTTCAAATGGTACCAGGAATATGCATATCCTTGCTTCAGGGCCTGAGCTACAGACAGTTAGATTTGGGTATGTCATTTTAGGTGAAAATTGAAAAAAAGGGATTCATCCTTTTAAAGTGATAGTGTTCCATTCCTTAAAGGGGCCAGTGATTCCTAGTCTATGCCTAACTGCTTTTAATGTGCTGGTGATGTCTGATGTCGTTGAAATTGTTTTACAATCTCTCAGTCCCAGCTTTGATGCACCTGTACTAACCTCACCTTCCGGATGATAGCGGGTTGAACAGGCAGTGGCTCGGGTGGTTGATGTCCTTGATGATCTTATTGGCCTTTCTGTGACATCGGGTGCTGTAGGTGTTCTGGAGGGCGGGTAGTTTGACCCTGGTAATGCGTTGGGCAGAACGCACCACAGCCTTGCGGTTGTGGGCTGTGCAGGTGCCGTACCAGGCAGTGATACAGCCCAACAGGATGCTTTCAATTGTACATCTGTAAAGGTTTGTGAGGGTTTTAGATGACAAGCCATATTTCTTTAGCCTCCTGAGGTTGACGAGGCTCTGTTTCTCTTTCTTCACCACATTGTGTGGGTGGTCCATTTCAGTTTGTCAGTAATGTGTACGCCAATGAACTTGAAGCTTTCCACCTTCTCCACTGTGGTCTCGTCGATGTAGATGGGTGTGCTCCCTCTGCTGTTTCCTGAAGTCCACAATCATCTCCTTTGTTTTCTTGAAGTTGAGTGAGAGATTATTTTCCAGGCACCACACTCCCAGAGCCCTCACCTCCTCCCTGTAGACTGTCTCGTCGTCGTTGATTATCAAGTTACTATCTGCAAACTTGATGGCTGGGTTGGAGGCATGCTTGGCCACGCAGTCATGTGTAAACATGGAGTACAGGAGGGGGCTGAGCACGCATCCTTGTGGGGACCCAGTGTTGAGGATCAGCGGAGTGGAGGTGATGTTTCCTACCTTCACCACCTGGGGACAGCCCGTCAGGAAGTCCAGGACCCAGTTGCACAAGGCGGGGTTCAGACCCAGGGCCTCGAGCTTAATGATGAGCTTGGAGGGTACTATGGTGTTGAATGCTGAGCTATAGTCGATAAACAACATTCTTACATAAGTATTCCTCTTGTCACGATGGTATAGGGCAGTGCGTAGAGTAATGGCGATTGCATCGTCTGTGGATCTATTAGGGCGGTAAGCAAATTGAAGTGGTTCTAGGGTGCCAGGTAAGGTAGAGGTGATATTATCCTTGACTAGTCTCTCAAAGCACTTCATGACAGAGTTGAGTGCTACAAGGAGACAGGGAAAACTGACTCTGAACCTGACAGGGAGAACAACTCTGAACGTGACAGGGAAAATTTCTCTGAACTTGACAATGAGAACGATGCTGGACCTGCCAGGGAAACTGATGCTGGACTTAGAGAAGAGTACTGGGCCTACTAGAGAAACTGGTACCTTTGAGCCTAGCGGGACAGGAGACTGATGACTTTCCTGGGCTAGGAACTGAGGGCCGACAAATGCTGGAGACAGCAGAACTAGTGCAGCTGGAGACCAATGACCTAAAGCTAAAGACCGATGGCAGATGAGGGCTCAGGACTGAGAACCAAGCACAGGTAACTTGTGGCTTAGCAGGGCAGAAGGCTCTAAGCTAGGCGGGCTAAGGAGCTGTATGCTGACTATGTCTGGAGACTGCGAGCCTAGTACAATGAACTTGGGGCCTTGTAAGACAGGAGGCTCTAAATCTGGTGGGATAGGCAACTGCCTAATAAATAAGGCAACGGGCTGCAATCTGAGCAGGTCAGGAGACTGCAGACCTGCAGATGGGGTAGCTAATTATGGCCTAGCATGGTAGCGGGCTCTGCAGTCCATGCAGGGCAGGATACACTAGACCTATTTGAGGGTCAGAACATACTTGACTTACTGGAAGGGCAGAGAACTCTGGCCTTACCATGGAGGCAGGATAGACTGGACCTACTTGAGGGGCAGGACACTCAAAGCCATGACACTTTACACATGCCAGTAGGCCCAAAACTGTAACTCTGAACCTACCGGCTGGGAAGGGAACTCTGAGCCTACCAGGAAGGAAGGGTACAACTAGGTCAGGGGAGACATCAGGGGTTACATCTGGTGGCTCACCCGGGTTGATGTCTGACAGGAACCCTGAGGCAAGGTCTGGAGGTAGCAGGACCCTCTGGGCCAGAACTAGCATGGTGCTATCAGGTGGGGCCAGCAGGGACTCCAGGCCTGGGACCGGCAGGTCCCACAAGGCTGTGACTGGAGAGGCCCCAATGTCTGGCCAGTACTTGACCTCTGCAGTATCTGCAGGCTGTGGCTCCATCCAAGGTGCAGGCAACGACTTCAGCGTGGTCTTGGGCTTTGGGCCAGGATTAGTGAGGGGCTCCTGAGGGAGAGCCATTGCAGTGGCTGGCTGTGGCTCCACAGCTGGAGCGGGAGTCTCCTTAACTGTGGCTAGTCGAAGAGATAGCTGAGGAGGGTGCAGACCTTCATGTCTTGGACTGCAAAATCTGGAGTCGTTTGTCATCTGCTGGGAAGCTAGGCTTCTCTTGGTAGCAGAAGTGGACCTGACACTCCTGTGCCACTGGTCAGGGAGGCCTAAAGGGTCATCGGTCGGGAGAGGGGCTGGACCACCTTGGGTTGAGGTGGCGCTCCCGACACTATGGCAGTGGCAGAGACAACGTAAGCTCCAGCCAGGGGGGCCTGGAGCCACGAAGATCTGTTGAGTAGCTGGGACACCTCGGGACATAGTGGGGGTCACAATGGTACAGTGGAGATGGTGAACACTCAGGCTGGGAGGGCCTGGTGTCGTGTCTCTCAGGGGAGTAGCCAGGCCAACTCGGGAGTACCGGCATTGATGGCACTCCAGTGGCAGTGACGATGTCTCTAGCCAGGAAGGCCTAGAGCGGTGGTGGTCCGGACAGTAGCAGTGGTACCTGTTCTTCCGTGGCTATGACTCAGGCCGGGAGAGGCTAGAGCACACCCTCATGATCTCTCGCTGCTCATGACGCAGGTACTCGTATTCCCTCATCAGCTCCCAAGTGGTGAGGGTATGGTCACTGACCACTACCACTGATGGTTTCGCATGTGGAGGGTGGTGACAGCAGCCCCATACATATTGCAGGATAACTTGTCTGCAATCTGGGGTGCGGAAACAACTCATCTTCTGGGTACTTCAACATCTCAACTATACCAGATCAGAATCCGGTGATCTGAAGAACCATGTAAAAACTATTGGTCGCTAAATCTGGAGAACATATGAAATCTGTCTAGAAGAACCACGTAAAAACGGTTGGCTGGTATGCCCTCACCCATCTGAGTGGTTGGCTGTGAATGGCCTCACTCGCTATATATACGTATAAATGGGGCCGGAGGAGATTGCCGCCGTTTTACTAACCAATTGTGCTATTATGTGTTTTTTTCCGCGATATTTGTCAATTATTTTGTACGTAATGTTTCTGTAACAGTATCTTACGGAAGAAAAGAGCTTCTGGATATCAGGACAGCGATCACTCACCTCAGGTTAGACAAAGATTTCTTCAACAACAACAACAAGCAGGACTCACACGATATTCTCCAAACACCCCGCAGACATGCCAATTTTTTGCAAAAGGAAGCGACGCAGAGGATGAAGAGCCGGATGCCTCATCCGGACCCGCAGAAGACAACTAGGAAAGCTGCCGTTATTGTCAATATCACTCGCCAACGTGCAATCGTTGGACAATAAACTAGACAAGGTAAGATCACGAATATCCTACCAACGGGACATCAAAAACTGTAATATCCTATGCTTCACGGAATCGTGGCTGAATGACGACATGGATATTCAGCCAGCGGGATACACACTGCCCCAGGATAGGACAGCACACTCCGGTAAGACGGGGAGGGGGGGGGTCTGTGCATATTTGTAAACAACAGCTGGTGCACGAAATCTTAGGAAGTCTAGTATATTGTGATAAACTGCAGGCCACACTACTTGCCTAGAGAGTTCTCAGCTATACTTTTCGTGGATGTTTATTTACCACCACAGACAGAGGCTGGCACTAAGACCGCACTCAGTCAGCTGTATAAGGAAATAAGCAAACAGGAAACCACTCACCCAGAGGCGGCGCTCCTAGTGGCCGGAGACTTTAATGCAGGGAAACTTAAATCAGTTCTACCAAATCTCTATCAACATGTTAAACTTTCAACCAGAGGGAAAAAAATTCTAGATCACCTGTACTCCACACACAGAGACTCGTATAAAGCTCTCTCTCACCCTCCATTTGGTAAATCTGACCACAACTCTATCCTCCTGATTCCTGCTTACAAGCAAAAATTAAAGCAGGAAGCACCAAAAAATGGTCAGATGAAAGCAGATGCTAAACTAGAGGACTGCTTTGCTATCACAGACTGGAACATGTTCCGGGATTCTTCCAATGACATTGAGGACTACATCACATCAGTCACTTGCTTTATGAATAAGTGCATTGAGGACGTCGTCCCCACAGTGACTGTACGTACATACCCCAACCAGAAGCCATGGATTACAGGCAACATTCACACTGAGCTAAAGGGTAGAGCTGCCGCTTTCAAGGTGCGGGACTCTAACCTGGAAGCTTACAAGAAATCCTGCTATGCCCTGCGACGAACCATCAAACAGGCAAAGCGTCAATACAGGGCTAAGATTGAATCATACTACTAAGGCTGGTAATGGCTCACATCAACACCATTATCCCAGAAACCTTAGACCCACTCCAATTTGCATACCGCCCAAACAGATCCACAGATGATGCAATCTCTATTGCACTCCACACTGCCCTTTCCCACCTGGACAAAAGGAACACCGATGTGAGAATGCTGTTCATTGACTACAGCTCAGCGTTCAACACCATAGTACCTCAAAGCTCATCACCAAGCTAAGGATCCTGGGACTAAACACCTTCCTCTGCAACTGGAACCTGGACTTCCTGACAGGCAGCCCCCAGGTGGTGAGGGTAAGTAGCAACACATCTGCCACGCTGATCCTCAACACTGGAGCTCCCCAGGGAGGTGTGCTCTGTCCCCTCCTGTACTCCCTGTTCACCCACGACTGCATGGCCAGGCACGACTCCAACACTATCATTAAGTTTGCTGACGACACAACAGTGGTAGGCCTGATCACTGACAACGACGAGACAGCCTTTAGGGAGGAGGGCAGAGACCTGGCCGGGTGGTGCCAGAATAACAACCTATACCTCAACGTAACCAAGACTAAGGAGATGATTGTGGACTACAGGAAAAGGAACACCGAGCACATCCCCATTCTCATCGACAGGGCTGTAGTGGAGCAGGTTGAGAGCTTCAAATTGCTTGTCCACATCAACCAAATTGGTCCAAACACACCACGACAGTCGTGAAGAGGGCACGACAAAGCCTATTCCCCCTCAAGAAACTAAAACGATTTGTTATGGGTCCTGAGATCCTCAAAAGGTTCTACAGCTGCAACATCCTGACTGGTTGCATCACTGACCGGTTGCATCACCGCCTGGTACGGCAATTGCTCGGCCTTCGACCACAAGGCCCTTCAGAGGGTAGTGCGTACGGACCAGATCATCACTGGGGCAAAGCTGTCTCCCATCCAGGACCTCTACACCAGGCGGTGTCAGAGGAAGGCCTAAAAATTGTCAAAAACCCCAGCCACCCCAGTCATAGACGGTTCATAGACACGCACGCCTCCAACTCAATCATCAAGTTTGCGGACGACACAACAGTGGTAGGCTTGATTACCAACAATGACGAGACGGCCTACAGGGAGGAGGTGAGGGCCCTCGGAGTGTGGTGTCAGGAAAATAACCTCACACTCAACGTCAACAAAACTAAGGAGATGATTGTGGACTTCAAGAAACAGCAGAGGGAACACCCCCCTATCCACATCGATGGAACAGTAGTGGAGAGGGTAGCTAGTTTTAAGTTCCTCGGCATACACATCACAGACAAACTGAATTGGTCCACTCACACTGACAGCGTCGTGAAGAAGGCGCAGCAGCGCCTATTCAACCTCAGGAGGCTGAAGAAATTTGGCTTGTCACCAAAAGCACTCACAAACTTCTACAGATGCACAATCGAGAGCATCCTGGCGGGCTGTATCACCGCCTGGTACGGCAACTGCTCCGCCCTCAACCGTAAGGCTCTCCAGAGGGTAGTGAGGACTGCACAACGCATCACCGGGGGCAAACTACCTGCCCTCCAGGATACCTACACCACCCGTTGTTACAGGAAGGCCATAAAGATCATCAAGGACATCAACCACCCGAACCACTGCCTGTTCACCCCGCTATCATCCAGAAGGCGAGGTCAGTACAGGTGCATCAAAGCTGGGACCGAGAGACTGAAAAACAGCTTCTATCTCAAGGCCATCCGACTTGGCTGCTGCCAACACACTGTCATTGACACTGACCCAACTCCAGCCATTTTAATAATGGGAATTGATGGGAAATGATGTAAATATATCACTAGCCACTTTAAACAATGCTACCTTATATAATGTTACTTACCCTACATTATTCATCTCATATGCATATGTATATACTGTACTCTACATCATCGACTGCATCCTTATGTAATACATGTATCACTAGCCACTTTAACTATGCCACTTTGTTTACTTTGTCTACACACTCATCTCATATGTATATACTGTACTCGATACCATCTACTGTATGCTGCTCTGTACCATCACTCATTCATATATCCTTATGTACATATTCCTTATCCCCTTACACTGTGTATAAGACAGTAGTTTTGGAATTGTTAGTTAGATTACTTGTTGGTTATCACTGCATTGTCGGAACTAGAAGCACAAGCATTTCGCTACACTTGCATTAACATCTGCTAACCATGTGTATGTGACAAATAAAATTTGATTTGATTTGATTTGATAGACAGTTCTCTCCTCATAGTCACTTTAACTATACATTCATGTACATACTACCTAAATTGGCCCGACCAACTAGTGCTCCCACACATTGGCTAATCGGGCTATCTGCATTGTGTCCCACCACCTGCCAACCCCTCTTTTTACGCTTCTGCTACTCTCTGTTCATCATATATGCATAGTCATACATACTACCTCAATAAGCCTGACTAACAGGTGTCTGTATTTAGCCTTGCTACTCTTTTTTCAAATGTCTTTCTACTGTTTTATTTCATTTCTACACACACACAACTTTTTTGGCACCATTGGTTAGAGCCTGTAAGTAAGCATTTCACTGTAAGGTTATATTCGGCGCACGTGACAAATAAACTTTGATTTGATTTGATTGGTTTGGTTCTGGCCTCTATAGAGCTGTCCGGTTAGTAGATGATGTTGAGGCCCATTGACTGTACTCTTGATCACCACCACATGCACATACACCCAGGTACAGCTGTGTCTATTTGAGGATGTTTATATGATTTTGGTAATTCGAATGACTTGGAATGCTATTGTTGTGGTTATTTCAATGTGTTATTTCTGATTGGTTGGGAATGGCAGGGCTATGATGGGTGAGGGATCATTTAGGTAGGCTGAGCACCCAAACTAACAGGACTTAATGGAAACTGAATGGACTGTGAGGGTTAGTTAGTTAGTTAGGTAGAGAGGAGAGGAGAGAGGAGCAGGACAGCCTATTTTTACAGCAATAGACTTTATTTTTCTTAAAGGATCAGTTGTGGCAAGTCGGATAAGATGAAGATAGCCAACAGTAAACATTTAAAACAGCAACATGCACATGTTGGGCAGGAGAGGCACAGTTATTTTTGCAGAAAATATGGGGCTAAAAACTGGTGGATGTCATGTCCGTTAAAAGAAGTGGACCAAGGTGCAGAGTGGTGAACTTTTTTGTTTTTATTAGAAAAGATGACACCAACAAAACAACACAAACCGTGACACTACATGCTATGTGCCATAAACAAAAGTCAACTTCCCACAAAGACAGGTGGAAAAAAGGGCTACGTAAGTATGGTTCTCAATCAGAGATAACGATAGACAGCTGTCCCTGATTGAGAACCCTACCCGGCCAAAACATAGAAATACAAATAATAGAATATAGAAAACCCACCCCAACTCACACCCTGACCAATCCAAAATAGAGACATAAACAGGATCTCTAAGGTCAGGGCATGACAGTGAGGCTCCACATGCCCTGGATGACTGGTTGCCACTGACAGATCCACATTTTTGCAAGGTAGGCCTATCCTATGTACCCTACAAGATAAATGTAGCTAAGTCACAACATAATTTTCATCTAGAATTAGATCCGCACAAGTCACACAAATCAATTGGCATGTAGGCCTAGCCTATTGATGCATGTTCAAAACTGTTAGTGGCTCTTTTGGTATTAACAAAATGAAATAAAATTGAATTCCCGAACAGACTTTTAATATTGATACCCCATTCTGTATTTTGGTATTTTATTTGGATATGTTGCGAAAGCCTCAGCTACTCTTCTTGGGGTCCACACAGAACATGAAACATTACATAATACAGAACATTAATAGACAAGAACAGCTCAAGGACAGAACTACATACATGTAAAAACGGCAAACATATCCTACATATCAATACATACACATAAAATATTCTGTATAGTGGATTTCCTCTCAACAATGGTAAACATTTTTATCTGAGAATGCAACCCTCCCTGTCCAAGACACTTTCTCCCGCCCCATCCCTCCGTATGACCGCGAGTCGAAGCGCAGACCCCTGTCTTCACCACACGCGCCAGTCAGTCACCTGGATGCGCGAGACCCAGCAGTCGCAAAGCATATAGCGCGGGATAAAACGAAAGCTTATGAGTAATTGGACATCCTTCCTTCATTTCTGTCAAAGGAGATAAAGCAGATGCTTCATGCGGAATGGAAGGAGATTTTGTTTCACCAAAGACGCAATGAGAGGGTCTAGGTTCAGAGATCATTGAACATTTGGTTGAAACGCTTATCAGCAGAATATACGAGTGTTTTGCTCTGTGAAGGAAAATACTGTTGTTCATTTTTTCCTGAAGTGCTGTATTGTACCGAAGTTGACATGGCTCTTCTAGTCCACCTTAAGACGATCCGGGACCTTCGTGGAAAGGGGGACAGAATCGCCAAAGTAACATTTCGAGGTAAGAAACTCAAATACTTTATTATCACTACAGATGCGTTGTCCGGGATGTTCTCTCTCTCTATGACCCAATAGGATTAGTCATACTGATTGCGCAGTGCCTAGGAGTTTGCGATGTGATCGATGTGATTTGGTGTATGAGCCTGTGGATAGGTAAACCCCAAGGTGGTGACGCGTCTCCTGTGGTTGCGCTGAAAAGTTAGGGAAACCCCCGTCTGCCTCCACAATCCCAGGAGGTGATGGAGAGAGACACAGATTGTGGAGGCGAGGAGTGCTTTTATGCATTGGAATACATAATACCCATAAATAAATAAATAAATAATTTATTGAGTAGTTTTAGTTAGGACATCGTTTTTTAACCGTCAAGTTTAAAAAGGTGTTCAATAACCTATAGTCCTATCGATCAGAAGGATATTCTCTTCCCTATAGGCCGAGTCGTTATACGCAACCGTTTTTTCACGTTTTACAGTTCTACAGCTCTCATCTTTCTCCACCGTGGCTAGCCTCCCTTGCAATGCGGTCAGCTGAGCTGGATCTTACAGTATCAAAAACCATTGATTTCCATCACGGAAAGGAATGAGTCTCTAATAAGGAAGCTGTCCCGTGGTCGGTGGTCCATTATGGCCAACTCCCCTGGCCAGGCAGGTCTGATTGGAAACAGATTGGTAATCCCAATGCAACAATTAAACGAATGAACAATAATAGGCACTGTAGATGAAAGCTAGACTGCTACGCATTCGTGTGGAGGGAATTGTGTGTGTTTTATGTTTGAAACTGTTTGCCCGTTTCAGCACCACGGAGAGCAAATTCTGATTTTTGGTTGCAGCGATAAACTTTTATGACATCACAATGTCAAATTATTGGTTAATAACTCTATGACATCACAGTGACTAATTGTTTGTTGTTAACATTTATGACATCACAATGCTGACCTAGTAATTGAAAGAAATGTTGCGATAACTCTTTATGACAATGAGTAGCCTACTTGTTTGTAGAATAAAGGCCAATAACTGTTTACACAGTAACCCTGCTTAAATGGTATTGGCCATAGGTGTATACCTGCCGTTTTACCAGTTGAAGTCGACACCTGCTGTATAAGCTGTCTGGCACTGAAACCGTAAATTATGTGGCTTGTTGTTCAGTTTAACTAAAGAACCATATAAGATGTTCGGTTTCTGAACTATTACCTTAGGATGTCAGTGAAATGGGCAACAATTTAGTAACAGGGCCGTCCCGCTCATTAGGCAGGAATATGCGGACGCCTATGGCTGCAGATTGACGAAGGCGGCATTTTCTGAGCTAAATTGACATTCAACCACACATAACCCAGCCCCCCCCACACACACACACATTTTTTTTATCTCAACCGATGGCATATGTTTTTTTTTTTAGGTGAGTGCTGCTGCCGCCCTATGATAAGCAGTGCCTACTTTGTCAAAGGCAGGGGGAGACTAAATATTTACCATTCCCAACGTGACTCACCATGGTGTTGTTGGAGAGACGCATTACTGTGGCGCTCCACCAACATTCCGACCAAAAAAGTATCTAACACAAATCATGTAGCAGATATAAAATATGGTAGAAAGACTATGTGGTATTTTCTGTAGCCTACAGGCTGGAGATAATGTAACGAGACAAACATTTTACATCATGCCGGTTTCTCCGATCAAATAGCCTGAACTAAATGGCGCCCAATCAAATAACAGCTGACATGTTTAACAAAAAAACAGGACAGGTCAAAGTAAAATGGACAACATGGTATGGACAATCAGGCTACATACGACTGCAGTCCAGGAGTTTCATCCCTTGGGCTAAATTGTCAGGATCAGTCGTTTCACGTTTGTATCTGTACATGTTTTGTGAGCTGATCATAGCGAAAAAGAAAATGCTTCTTCTGCATTTCCCACTGTGCAAACACATTGCAAATGGACTCAGGATAACTCCTCTTTATAAAGTAGGGTAGCTGATATAAAGAGCATGAATAGCCACATTGATTAGAGACAGGAATCAGCACTGATAAAGCCCATGCAACGACCGCACAAGCGCAGACTAAGACCGACGTCTTATGGACGTCTTTAAAATATATATTTTTTTTACAAACGGAAGGCCTACCACATAGATGGGCATTACTACAATTACATTTCAGGTGACACTGTAGGCCAGGAATGGGCAACTCCAGTCCTCCGTGGCCTGATTGGTGTCACACTTTTGCCCCAGCCTCAGCTAACACATCTGACACCAATAATCATCTATTCACGATCTTCTGTTTAGAATGCAATTCGTTTCATCAGTTGTGTTGACTAGGGATGGGGGGAAAGTGTGACACCACTCCAGCCCCAAGGACTGGAATTGATTTCCACGTCCAAGGACATTGTTTTTTTGTCCGGTCCGGACCAAATCTGAACTAATCATAGACGTCTATAAATGACATATTTGCAACTTTCATTCAGAACCAAAATGAACATGATTTCAATGTCTTGAAAATATATATTTTCAACACCCGGAAAATACGTGTTTTCAATATCTGTAAAATACCCATTTTCATCTTTCATTCAGAATGGAAAAGTAACCTGATTTCAGCATCTGGAAAATACGTATTTTCACCTTTCATTCAGATCCTAAATTGAACCTAACGTCAACGTCTGGAAAAATATGCATTTTATTTTCAGCTGCAATTTGATTGTCTCGCCTAGGGTGGCAGAATGGCCATGTGTCTGATTTAACAGTGAAAGAAAACCTAGTCTCTCCCTCTCACTATCTAACCCCCCCCTGTCCTTCTCCATCTCCCTCTCTCTTTCCTTCCCTATCCGCCCCTCTCTCTCTGGTGTTTGAGATGTTGTTGATAGCTCCTTGCCTGGAGTACATGCTGTCAGCAAGGCCTCCTGGGTACTTTAAAATCAGACTGTTTCCTGTCTGGAGAGGAAGGGTTCTCTCAGGAAGCCCCTGCCCCACTGGACAGGCCAACCTATATCCCTTACAGGGACAGACACTGGGGAAGGTTATGTAAGCTTTGTTACCAGTAACCACAGAGTTAGACATCTATCCCGTGGGGGGGAACATATAGATTGACCAATGTGTCTGTTAAGTAGAAGAAGTTTAAGATAATATATGTTTTAAGTCCAGATATACAGTACAAAAACCTGAACATACACATGCTGTGCTGTACAATGCATACAGTACCAGTCAAAAGTTTGGACACACCTACTCGTTCCAAGGCTTTTCTTTATTTTTACTATTTTCTACATTGTAGAATAATAGTGAAGACATCAAAACTATGAAATAACACATGTAGTAACCAAAAAAAGTGTTAAACAAATAAAGACATATTTCAGATTCTTCAAAGTAGCCACCCTTTCCCTTGATGACAGCTTCTCACACACTTGGCATTTTCACAACCAGATTCATGAGGTAGTCACCTGGAAGGAATTTCATTTAACATGTGTGCCTTTTTAAAGTTAATTTGTGGAAGTTCTTTACTTCTTAATGCGTTTGAGACAATCAGTTGTGTTGTGACAATGTAAGGAATTTCCTCCTCTTCTTCTGAAGAGGAGAGGCGAGAAAGATCAGTGGATCAATATGTGGCGTGGTAAGTGTCCATGGTTCTTTTAATAAGAAATACTTAACATGAATACAACTGAATACAAAAACAATAAACGTGAAAACGAACGAAACCCAAAACAGTACCGTGTGGTGAAAAACACAGACATGGAAACAAACACCCACAAACAAACAGTGAAACCCAGGCTACCTAAGTATGATCTTCAATCAGAGACAATTAATGACACCTGCCTCTGATTGAGAACCATACTAGGCCGAAACATAGAAATCCCTAAATCATAGAAAACCAAACATAGACTGCCCACCCCAACTCATGCCCTGACCATACTAAATAATGACAAAACAAAGGAAATAAAGGTCAGAACGTGACAGACAAGGTATGGGTGGTATACAGAAGATAGCCCTATTTGGTAAAAGACCAAGTCCATATTATGGCAAGAAGAGCTCAAATAAGCAAAGAGAAACAACAGTCCATCATTACTTTAAGACATGAAGGTCAGTCAATGCGGAACATTTAAAGAACTTTGAAAGTGTCATCAAGAGCGTTCACAAAAACCATCAGGCGCTATGATGAAATTGGCTCTCATTTCCTCCACAGGAAAGGAAGACCCAGAGTTACCTCTGCTACAGAGGATAAGTTCATTAGAGCCTCAGAAATTGCAGTCCAAATAAATGCTTCATAGAGTTCAAGTAACAGACACATCTCAACATCAACTGTTCAGAGGAGACTGCATGAATCAGGCCTTCATGATCAAATTTATGCAAAGAAAACACGACTAAAGGACACCAATAATAAGAAGCAACTTGTTTGGGCCAAGAGCATGAGCAATGGACATTAGACCGGTGGAAATATGTCCTTTGGTCTGATTAGTCCAAATTTGAGATTTTTGGTTCCAACCGCTGTGTCTTTGTGAGACGCAGAGTAGGTGAATGGATGATCTTTGCATGTGTGGTCCCCACTGTGAAGCATGGAGAAGGTGTGATGGTGTGGGGGTGCTTTGCTGGTGACACTGTCTGTGACTTATTTAGAACTCAAGGCACACTTAACCAGCATGGCTACCACAGCATTCTGCAGCGATCCGCCATCCCATCTGGTTTGCGCTTAGTGGGACTATCATTTGTTTTTCAACAGTACAATGACCCAACACATCTCCAGGCTGTGTAAGAGCTATTTGACCAAGAAGGAGAGTGATGGAGTGCTGCATCAGATGACCTGGCCTCCACAATCACCCGACCTCAACCCAATTGAGATGGTTTGGGACGAGCTGGACTGCAGAGGGAAGGAAAAGCAGCTAACAAGTGCTCAGCATATGTGGGAACTTCTTCAAGACTGTTGGAAGATCATTCCAGGTGAATCTGGTTGAGAGAATGCTGACAATGTGCAAAGCTGTCATCAAGACAAATGGTGGCTACTTTGAAGAATCTCAAATATTACATTTATTTTGATTTGTTTAACACTTTTTTCGCTTACTACATGATTCCATGTGTGTTATTTCATAGTTTTGATGTCTTGACTATTATTCTACAATGTATAAAATAGTTTAAAAAAGAAAAACCCTGGAATTAGTAGGTCTGCCTAAACTTTTGACTGGTACTGTACATTTCAGTGATTGGAAGAGCCAAGAATTTTCCCAAATCTTTTGTCAACATGTGATGAATGATAGCATGAATATTTCACCAACATAATTTTGGAAGGGTGTTGAATTGCCCGCTGGTAAAAATAGATTGTTTGGGGCTTTGTTATCTTCATTAGCCCAGCACTTCCCTATTCTGAAGTCTAGCACTTCCCTATTCTAAAGTACTTCTACTGCACTGTAATAGGGCTTGATGGTAATGCTTGTCTTCTCTTCCCGGGCCTGAGGCGAAGTTAGCACAGCCAATGTGTTACGCTGTATATAAAATAAATGAGAAATTAAATGATTATTTCCACCATCACGGAAATGAGTCAGATTCACTCTGGTTGAGATTCAATTACAGATTACTTGATTCTCAAAGAAGTTGTTATCGTTTCTGCCTGCTTAGGATAATTCTCTCTCGCTCTCTCAAATTTGAAATAGTTATGAAAGGGACTCTCTCTCGTTTTCTCCATCCCTCTCTGTCACTCAATTTGTTTCTTTCTGTTCCTCTGCTAAATTGTAGAAATGAAACAGGTTGCTGAACGCTCTCTTTCCTGTAAATCTTTTTTTTAAATTACAGATATATGTTTTCCCTCTGCTCTGCTGGTATAACCTTTTACTTTCACTCTACAGTAAGATATCAGTAAAAAAAACTCTCACTCTATAAATCCCCAGGTAATTGAAAGTGCACAGACTGCCCCCATGTCTACTATTCAACGTAGTATATTGATTGACGTACCTCGCTATAGGTGTTCTCATTTTCTCCCTCTCAATCTCCTTACGTCTGTCTGTCTCTCTCTCTCTCTCTTTCTGTTTTTATTGACTTGCTGCTCCGCTTTGCCTTTGTCATTTATATCTCTGCCATGGTCCCACATTACCAGTTGTTGTTTTTTTAAATCTCTCACTCCCGATGCCTTGTTACATTTGAATTGTTTGGTGTTAAGCGTACTTACATAACATTATGGCCTCTATTTTCAGCTAGTGCTAAGGTGTTGCAAGTATCAAACGCACGTTAGTGTGCAATTTCGTAATGTAAATCTGGTGCACTGGCATTTTCCAGCCCTAACGCCAGGTTTGGCAATTTTACCTGTCTATCCTCAGCTCGCTTGCGCTGAGGTGGGTGGGAACGGTGGCAATATTTAAGGTGTGTCATTAAAAACAAGCGTAAAAGTGAGAATTTCATGCAGTGGTAATGGGAAGTTTTAAGACCCACAAAAAGCAGGCCTTAACAGTTACACAGTTGATAATGGCATGGATTTTGACATCGGAAGCGCAGGCTATCCAGCCATGATGCACAGTGCTCATGGAAGGTGAGATATGCCTCTTGTACCGGTGAGTCTCGTATAATTCTATATATTTGTTCAAATATTGGTTTCCCGCCTTTGTTTAATTTGAAGAAAAAAAACTTAGAGAGATTCGCCATCCATGGGTTTACACTTGAAAACAAACATAGCTTGAATTGAATGCAATTTCGTCAGTTATTTCTGGAGTAGTGCAAATATGATCAGTAAGATGGTACCATGAAGGTTAAAAAACATTACATTTCCCAGCAGTATAACGGTAGACATTCCCCCTTTCTCTTTATATTGGATCTTTATCCAGCTTCTGTGAAAAGTTTGGATGTACAGTTGAAGTTGGAAGTTTACATACACTTAGGTTGGAGTCATTAAAGCTAGCTTTTCAACCCTATCCACAACTCTAGTTTTGGCAAGTCGGTTAGGACATCTACTTTCGTGCATGACACAAGACATTTTTCCAAATTGTTTCCAGACAGATTATTTCACTTACAATTGACTGTATCACATTTCCAGTGGGTCAGAAGGTTACATACACTAAATTGACTGTGCCTTTAAACAGCTTTGAAAATTCCCCAAAATGATGTCATGGCTTTAGAAGCTTCTGATATGCCAATTGACATCATTTGAGTCAATTGGAAGTGTACCTGTGGATGTATTTCAAGGCCTACCTTCAAACTCAGTGCCTCTTTGCTTGACAGCATGGGAAAAATCAAAAGAAATCAGCCAAGACCTATGAAAGAAACGTGTAGACTTCCACAAGTCTGGTTCATCCTTGGGAGCAATTTTCAAACACCTGAAGGTACCACGTTCATCTCTACAAACAATAGTACGCAAGTATAAACACCATGGGACCACGCAGCCGTCATACCACTCAGGAAGGAGATGCGTTCTGTGTCCTAGAGATTAATGTACTTTGGTGCGAAAAGTGCAAATCAATCCCAGAACAACAGCAAAGGACCTTGTGAAGATACTGGAGGAAACAGGTACAAAAGTATCTATATCCACAGTAAAACGAGTGCTATATCGACATAACCTGAAAGGCCACTGCTCCAAAACCACAATAAAAAAAGCCAGACTACTGTTTGCAACTGCACATGGGGACAAAGATTGTACTTTTTGGAGAAACGTCCTCTGGTCTGAGGAAACAAAAATAGAACTGTTTGGCCATAATGACCATCGTTATGTTTGGAGGAAAAAGGGGGAGGCTTGCAAGCCGAAGAGCACCATCCCAACTGTCAAGCACGGGGGTGGCAGCATCATGTTGTGGGGGTGCTTGTGCACTTCACAAAATTGATGGCATCTTGAGGAAGGGAAATGATGTGGATATATTGAAGCAACATCTCAAGACGTCAGTCTTAAAGCTTGGTCGTAAATGGGTCTTCCAAATGGACAATGAACCCAAGTATACTTCCAAAGTTGTGGCAAAATGAATTAAGGACAACAAAGTCACGGTATTGGAGTGTCCATCACAAAGCCCCTACCTCAATCATATAGAAAATGTGTTGGCAGAGCTGAAAAAGAGATCCTACAAACCTTACTCAGTTATACACAAGCTCTGTCAGGAGGAATGGGCCAAAATTCACCCAACTTATTGTGGGAAGCTTGTGGAAGGCTACCCGAAACGTTTGACCCAAGTTAAACCATTTAAAGGCAATGCTACCAAATACTAATTGACTCTATGTAAACTTCTGACCCACTGGGAATGTGATGAAAGAAATAAAAGCTGAAATAAATCATTCTCTCTACTATTATTCTGACATTTTACATTCTTAAAATAAAGTGGTGATCCTAACTGACCTAAGACAGGGAATTCTTAATTGGATTAAATGTCAGGAATTGTGAAAAACCAAGTTTAAATGTATTTGGCTAAGGTGTATGTAAACCTCCGACTTCAACTGTACGTAAAACCATCCATAGTCTAAGTAGGCTTGTCTGTATTATACGCCCACGGGGAGTAATGATGGTGCCTGTAACTGTATTTAGACATAGCCTATTTAAAATAGGTTTTTGTTTTATTTTTATTCAAATTTGATAAGATTTACAGAGACAGGATGCATGTTTGGGAATATTATTTTGTACAGGCTTTCTTCTTTACACTGTCAATTAGGTTAGTATTGTTGTTGAGGAACTACAATGTTGTTCATCCATCATCAGTTTTCTCCTATCACAGCCATTAAACTCTGTAACAGTTTTAAAATCACAATTGGACTCCCTGAGTGGTTTCCTTCCTCTCTGTAACCAATGTGAAATGGCTAGCTAGTTAGCGGTGGTGCTCGCTAATAGCGTTTCAATCGGCGACGTCACTTGCTTTGAGACCTTGAAGTAGTGCTTTCCCTTGCTCTGCAAGGGCCGCGGCTTTTGTGGAGCGATGGGTAAAGACTGTTGTTGATGTGTGCAGAGGGTCCCTGGTTCGAGCCCGGGTAGGGGCGAGGGGATGGACTAAAGTTATACTGTTACATTAGGAAGGACGTCTGTATCTTTGTAGTGACTGGGTATATTGATACACCAACCAATGAGTAGTTACTAACTTCACCATGCTCAAAGGTGTTTGCTTTTTAAAATGATTATTTTTTTTAAATCTACCAATAGGTGCCCTTCTTTCCGAGGCATTGGAAAACCTCCCTGGTCTTTGTGGTTGAATCTGTGTTTGAAATTCACTGCTAGACTGAGAGAACTTACAGATAATTGTATGATAATTGTATGTGTGAGATACAGAGATGAAGCAAATGGTGACTTTAAAACAGTTACAGAGTTTAATGGCTGTGAATGGAGAACCACTTGGTATGGAAACTGCTCAGCCTCCGACTGCAAGGTGCTAGAGAGGGTAGTGCGTACGGCCCAGTACATCACTGGGGCCAAGCTTCCTGCCATCCAGGACCTCTATACCAGGCGGTGTCAGAGGAAGGCCCTAAAAATTGCCAAAGACTCCAGTCATAGTCATTGTTCTCTCTGCTACCGCAGGGCAAGCAGTACCAGAGAGCCAAGCCTAGGTCCAAAAGGCTTCTAAACAGCTTCTACCCCCAAGCCATAAGACTCCTGAACATCTAATGTTATGGCTACCCGGACTATTTGCACCCTCCCATTTGAGATTCTTCAAAGTAACTGAGGATGGATAAACAACATTGTAGTTACTCCACAATACTAACCTAATTGAAGGAAGCCTGTACATATTAAAAATATTCCAAAACATGCTTCCTGTTTGCATCAAAGCTCTAAAGAAAAACTCCTCAATATGTTGCAAAGAAATTAACTTTATGTCTTGATTACAAAGTGTTATGTTTGGGGCAAATCCAACACAACACATCACTGAGTACCACGCTTCATATTTTCAAGCACGGTGGTGGCTGCATTATGTTATGGGTATGCTTGTCATCGGCAAGAATTTGGGAGTTTTCCTGGATAAAAAATAAATAAACTGAATGGAGCTAAGCACAGGCAAAATCCTAAAGGAAAACCTGGTTCAGCCTGCTTTCCACCAGACACTGGGAGATAATTTCAACTTTTAGCAGGACAGTAACCTAAAACACAAGGCCAAATATACACTGGCGTTGCATACCAAGAAGACAGTGAATGTTCCTGAGTGGCGGAGTTACAGTTTTGACTTAAATCTACTTGAAAATCAATGGCAAGACCAGAAAAATATTGTCTAGCAATGATCAACAATCAATTTGACAGAGCTTGAAGAATTTTGAAAAGAATAATGGGCAAATGTTGCACAATTCAGGTGTAGAAGTGACGTTCCCAGTGAGTTACCCAGAAATACTCACCGCTGTATTTGTTGTCTCATTCACAAGAATAGACCCAATAGGCACTGTATTTACTGTGTTTGTTTTCGTACTGTATGGACTTAAATGTAATGTAAATGTACACTGAATATGCCCAACTTTAGGAACACCTTCCTAATATTGAGTTGCTCTTTTGCCTCGAGTCCAGCCTCAATTCGTCGGGGAATGGACTCCATAAGGTATCGCAGGCGTTCCACAGGGATGCTGGCCCATGTTGACTCCAATGCTTCCCACCGTTTTGTCAAGTTGGCTGGCTGTCCTATGGGTGGTGGACCATTCTTGATACACACAGGAACCTGTTGAGTGTGAAAAACCCTGCAGCGTTGCAGTTCGTGACACAAATCGCCTGACACCTACTACCATACACCATTCAAAGGCACTGAAAACTTTTGTCTTGCCCATTCACCTTCTGATTGGCACACATACACAATCCATGTCTCAATTGTCTCAAGGCTTAAAAATCCTTCTTTAGCCTGTCTGCTCTCCTTCATCGACTTTGATTGAAGTGGATTTAATAAGTTACATCAATAAGGGATCATGGCTTTCACCTGGATTCACCTGGTCAGTCTATCTATGTCATGGAACGAGCAGGTGTCCTTAATTAATGTTTTGTATACTCAGCGTATACTGGTGCATCATTTCTTAAACAACCTGATGGAAAATGTAAAAGATGTTTAGCTACAAATTCACACAGTGGTAATTGAATAATAATGGAGGTATTGCTGTGCTCGTGCTTCTTTTAAAAACACAATGTCTGCATAGAGAGATGTAGTTCTCTCTCTTTCCCCCTCTGTTTCGTGAGTCCTAAGTTAGTCCGTTTATCTGTCTGCCTGTCTTTCTCTCCTTTGGCTCCTCGTATCAAGTGCGGTTTTATGTTTGTCATTAGGTTATTATAGCCCCATTACTCTGTCTTGCCCTTTCCACTTAGTCTGACACATTTAGGATCTTGTAAGATAGTGGACTCTACGGTCTTGTCAGGGGTACGGAGCATGAGGAGTCAGATGGAATTCACGTGCAAGATGGTGGCATTCAGTTACAGGTGCAGAAGGTGAGCTGGAATCATGTATATTGATATTCATGAACACTTGACTGGCAAAAATAACAAACAAGTAACATAAATGCAACAGCCAATTCACAGAAGTGAAAGGCTTCTAAGGCAGAGCGCCTAAATCTTTGACAAAGTGCTAGTAACACACCTGACAAAATGTCACTCCAGCCAAAGCTCTCCTAAAAATGAGCAACTTGAAAAGGAAAAAAAGCCCAACCCCTGACACTGGTATAATCCAAAATGCACCTTAACAGGTATTTAATTAATTAACACAAATTATTTCCTTCACAATCAATAATATCATATCAATGGCCAATACATAATACATTTCAACACCTCAGAATGTCATATCACAAACATTTAACAAATAAAGATGCAGTTTTAGGAAAACACCACTCAACATAGAACATTCTAATTACTGCTCTTCAGTCCACAAACAATTTGCGGTGGTGAGTACGGGTCTCCCTTACGAAAAAGATTGCAGTAAAAAGTGCACACTCTTGGCATTCTCTCAACCAGCTTCATGAGGAATGTTTTTCCAACAGTCTTGAAGGAGTTCCCTACCTTGGCACAACACAACACAAACACATTAAGAAGGAAAAGATTCCACAAATTAACTTTTAACAAGGCACACCTGGTAATTGAAATGGATTCCAGGTGACTACTTCATGATGCTGGTTCAGGGCAAAGGGTAGCTACTTTGAAGAATCTCAAATGGGGGGTGTGTGCAAATAGTCTGGGTAACCATAAGATTAGATGTTCAGGAGTCTTATGGCTTGGGGGTAGAAGCTGTTTAGAAGCCTTTTGGACCTAGACTTGGCTCTCCGGTACTGCTTGCCCTGCGGTAGCAGAGAGAACAATCTATGACTGGAGTCTTTGGCAATTTTTAGGGCCTTCCTCTGACACCGCCTGGTATAGAGGACCTGGATGGCAGGAAGCTTGGCCCCAGTGATGTACTGGGCCGTACGCACTACCCTCTCTAGCACCTTGCAGTCGGAGGCTGAGCAGTTTCCATGCCAAGTGGTGATGCAACCAGTCAGGATGCTCTCGATGGTGCAGCTGTAGAACTTTTTGAGGATCTGAGGAGACATGCCAAATCTTTTCAGTCTCCTGAGGGGGAATAGGCGTTGTCGTGCCATCTTTCACAACTGTCTTGGTGTGTCTGGACCATGTTAGTTTGTTGGTGATGTGGACACCAAGAAACTTGAAGCTCTCAACCTGCTCCACTACTGCCCTGTCAATGAAAATGGGGCCCTCCTTTTCATGTAATCCACAATCATTCCTTCTCCTTTTATTTAAAAACATAATGTATGCGTCGAGAGATGTAGTTCTCTCTCTTTTCCTCTCACTTTTTTTGCCTGTCACATTCAGTGTCATTATGAGTCCTAATTTAGTCGTTTATCCATCTGCCTGTCTTTATCTCCTCTGGCTCGTCGAATCAAGCCAAGTAGAGAGGTAAAAGTTGTATTCGGTGCATGTGACAAATTAAAATGTGATTTGATTTGAGTTATACTGCAATCGAACTGCAGTCATACTGCACTCTGACTGCAATCATTTTTCGTAAGGGCTGCGATACAATAAACATTTTAACTTTGAAATATAGAATTTTTGCTAATTCTTCTCGCATGTTAACTTTTTACAATAACAGTGGAACTAGCCGTAGGAATACGCTTGCGAAACGCCAACATTTGCAAGTGTTGAGACTTTTGAACGTGTCTAACCCCTGACCTCTGTCCTTCCACTCCTCAGGTCTGTCGCTCTACACGCATGTGCTGGAAAACTGTGAGGATGAGGCCAGATTTGATGAGGTTTGTAACTCTTCTATTAGTCCCATTCCATTTTATAGCTTCCAAATAGCTATCAAGCCCTTTCTCTTTCGAGTTTATATTTAATCTCCACCCAGCACAGCCAGAAGAGGACTGGCCACCCCTCATAGCCTGGTTCCTCTCTAGATTTCTTCCACCAGGCTACCTGCCGCCCATTGATGGAGACAGAAAGAAAGACAGACAGGTTATATGTTCGATACCCATCTTAACCCTTCATGTCTGAGTACCTATGTATGTAATGTATCCATCTCCCCCTACCTATTGACTTTTCTAACTCAAAAATATCAATCAATCAATCACATTTATTTATAAAACCCTTCTTACATCAGCTGATGTCACAAAGTGCTGTACAGAAACCCAGCCTAAAACCCCAAACAGCAAGCAATGCAGGTGTAGAAGCACGGTGGCTAGGAAGAAAACTCCCTAGAAAGGCCAGAACCTAGGAAGACAACTAGAGAAGAACCAGGCTATGAGGGGTGGCCAGTCCTCTGCTGGCTGTGCCGGGTGGAGATTATAACAGAACATGGCCAAGATGTTCAAATGTTCATAGATGACCAGCAGGGTCCAATAATAATAATCACAGTGGTTGTCGAAGGTGCAACAGGTCAGCACCTCAGGAGTAAATGTCAGTTGGCTTTTCAAAGCCGATCATTCAGAGTTTCTCTACCGCTCCAGCTGTCTCTAGAGAGTTGAAAACAGCAGGTCTAGGACAGGTAGCACGTCTGGTGAACAGGTCAGTGTTCCATAGCTGCATGCAGAACAGTTGAAACTGGAGCCGCAGCATGGCCATGTGGACTGGGGACAGCAAGGAGTCATCAGGCCAGGAAGTCCTGAGGCATGGTCTGTGAGAGAGAGAGAGAGAGAGAGAGAGAGAGAGAGAGAGAGAGAGAGAGAGAGAGAGAGAGAGAGAGAGAGAGAGAGAGAGAGAGAGAGAGAATGACAGCTTGCAAGAGGCCTGTCCAGCTTTATCCAATGAGGTTGCAGTGTGGGGCCAATGGCTCAGTGGACACATTAAAGAGAGAGAGACCAATGATGTGGTGCACATATCTGCACATAACCTTTGGCTTGTGAGTGCTACTTTCAAAACTACTGGCTAAAAAGTATACAAACCTACCGGAGAATCTCTTTAAGATAAGAGGAAGGAATCTCCTTTGTTGTCCACTCTAATGGGCCACTTGCAACTTCGGTATTTGGTGGAGGTCTATGCGGGGTTGAGATGGCCGTGAGAGGTAGAGGATGGCAGCCATGTATGACATTAAATACTTGGTGTATAGTGTGATTCCACCAGTCAAACTACAGGCTACAGAAAGTCTGAAAAAGAGAGGGCGCGAGAGAGGAGGAGGGGGGCGAGCGAGATCTGAGATTTATCTGGAATATGATAGGGAGAAATTTACATTTACATCGGCCATATAAATGAACAAATGACATTAGCAGGCATTAGATCCCTGGTCTACTCTGAATATGATTATAATAAATTGTAGACCTGTAATGCCTCAGGATCCAGTAGCTTTGGTGGAGGCTGCTTTGATCTGTAGCTCTTGGATTCATGGACGTTTCTCAGTAGGATTCCTCTTGTCAGGTTGGAAGATCAGCTTTGTAATGCTTTTAGACATGAAGGCTACCAGTGGGAATGGGATGGAGGGAAGGAGGGAAGTCAGGGTAGGAGGAATTGAAAGATGGTGGAGTATAGTGTGAGAGGGGTCGAGAATGAAATACAGAGAGAGGGGAGACAGAAATATAAAGAGGGAAAGACAGAAATATAAAGAGGGAAAGAGAGATAGAAAGAGATGAGATAAAGTGTACCAGACAAAAGACTATGCATTCCCATGGCTTATACATTACAGTTTTAATCTCACATAGTAGAGAGCTTGAGAGTTACTACTTGTTGTTACATGTTCCCTTTGATGGGAGCAGCTTGGCTCAGGCACTGAGTGCTATTTCCTTTGCTCATAACCAGCGCTATTGTTTGAGTCTAATCAGGATCAACGGTTTTATGGGACTTAACCCTTGTGTCGTCTTAACATTCTGTATTTGTCACACCCTGACCATAGTTTGCTTTGTATGTTTCTATGTTTTGGTTGGTCAGGGTGTGATCTGAGTGGGCATTCTATGTTGGATGTCTTGTTTGTCTATTTCTATGTGTGGCCTGATATGGTTCTCAATCAGAGGCAGGTGTTAGTCATTGTCTCTGATTGGGAACCATATTTAGGTAACCTGGGTTTCACTGTGTGTTGGTGGGTAATTGCTCCTGTCTCTGTGTTTTGCACCAGATAGGGCTGTTTTTGGTTTTCCACGTTTATTGTTTTTGTTAGTTTATTCATGTCTAGCGTCTTTATTAAAGAACATGATTAACCACCACGCTGCGTTTTGGTTTGCGTCTACTTCACCTAAAGAAAACCGTTACAGTATCCTCCCCTTGTCCTGAGGGTCAAAAATGACCCACCTTTGCTAAACCCCTAAAATAAAGCAGCTTAATTTAATTTTAAACCCCAAATCTATTTTGCAGGAAGAAACAACCTGTAATTCATCAGAAACTTTGTGAATATCTAGGTTTTCCCTCTTCACAGTGCAGAAAGACTGCATTTAATCAGTAGACACCACTCCTTCTTATTACAACACACCTGTCATAATTGTTTTCTTTACTAAAGCAGAGCTTTATTATTATTATTTCTAAAGGTACTGCATAGGTGTAAACACCATTTTTGTTTAGCAAGAGATAGCACTTTATAGCCTAAAAAAGTAGCAGAAATGTGCAGAAAGTAGTTTTGAATGCATTTAACTGAAGGGAAACAATAAGTCTTTTTTTGGCAATATAATGACATTCTTATACACTGTACAATGAGGAATTCAACTACAGAATACTAGTCTTCTCCCATTTTTTGAACCATTGCCCCCACCCACAAGGTGTATAAACAACAACAATAAACAAGAATAAAATAAGATAATAGATACAAATCAAAAACAGAAAACATAACATACATCAATCAACTCTAATTAGCACATGTAGGACAGTATGCAGGAGTGTGTGCATGGACTTTGTAGATGTATTTCTCACATGGGCAGCATATAGTATTTGTTTTATCCTCCTCTTGCCTGCCCCAGCTTCAGGCTCAGGTGGATCAGGCCAATAGTCTGCTCCAGGAACACCCTTCTCTTGTTCCGCTTATCAGGCATCCAGGTAGGGTTGATCTTGTTCCATATCACGAAGGCATTGTATGAGGACACATCAATGATGTTATGGAAGATGACCAGGGGCCAGCGGGCAGTCATCCTCCTGCAGCTGTAAGTTCTAATCACCTTGTCCAGGTTGTCCACGCCTCCTTTGTTGTGGTTGTAGTCCAGGATGATGGCTGGCTTCCTGTCCTCACGATCACGGATCTCAGCCATTTTGTGCAGTGTGCTCAGGAGGACCACATTCTTGTTCCTCTTTGGGAGGTAAGAAACTAGAGTGGTGGTGGGAGTGAAGGAAAACTTTGATGAGAAGGCTTCTCTCCCCCTTATTGTGAGGAGTGCAGGGGGGAGCTCAGGCTTGTTCTTCCTCTTCAGGAGCTGCTGGATGAGTTCAGAAATTGTCACACGTGACAATGTACCCCCTCAGTCCATCTGTCACATCAAGCACAACCCGCATCCCCTGGTTCTTCTCCGGGCCTCCACTCGGTCGGCTTCCCTGTGTAGACTTGCATCTTCCAAGCGTAGCTGGATTGTGCATCACAGGCCACCCATGTCTTGATGCAATACTTTGCTGGCTTGCTGGGCATATACTTATCACATTTCATGTCAAGACCCAAGTGCAGACTGTGTTGAATTAACAATGTTTATTACAACAACAGGGGCTGGGAAACGACAGGTCAAGTCAGACAGGAGTCAGTTATCCAGAGTAGGGGGAAAGGCACCGGACGGCAGGCAGGCTCAGAGTCAGGCAGAGTGGAAGGCAGGCGGGCTCAGAGTCAGGACAGGCAATGGTAAAAACCAGGACTGCGAGAAAAAAGAGATGGGGAAAAGCAGGAGCTGAGAAACAAACGGCTTGTTTACTTGACAAACAAGACAAACTGGAAACAGACAAACAGAGAACACAGGTATAAGTACCCAGTGGATAATGGGGAGAATGGGCGACACCTGGAGGGGGTGGAGACAAACACAATGTAACGACGTTCATCTGTTGTAAGAAGAGAGTCAGACCAAAATGCAGCGTGTAGGTTACTCATGACTTTAATGAAAGTATCGCGGTACATGAAATAACTGATATAAGAAAACAACAAACGAAACGTGAAACTAATTACAGCCTATCTGGTGACTACAACACAGAGACAGGAACAAACACCCACAAAATACAAAGCGAACTCAGGCTACCTAAATACGGTTCCCAATCCGAGACAACGAGAATCACCTGACTCCAAATGAGAATCGCCTCAGGCAGCCGAGCCTAACTAGACACACCCCTAATCATACACAATCCCAATTAATACAAACCCCAATACGAAACACAACATATAAACCCATGTCACACCCTGGCCTACCCAAACATATACCAAAAACACAAAATACAATGACCAAGGCGTGACAGAACCCCCCCCTAAGGTGCGGACTCCCGGACGCACCTCAAGAGCATAGGGAGGGTCCGGGTGGGCGTCTGTCCATGGTGGCGGTTCTGGCTCAGGACGTGGACCCCACTCCATTAATGTCCTAGTTCCTCCCCTTCGCGTCCTGGGATCATCCACCTTCTCCGCCGACCATGGCCTAATAGTCCTCACCCAGATCCCCACATAACTGAAGAGCAGCTCGTGACAGAGGGGCAGCTCGGGACAGAGGGGCAGCTCAGGACAGAGGGGCAGCTCGGGACAGAGGGGCATCTCAGGACAGAGTGGAAGCCCAGTACTGAGAGGAAGCTCAGGCAGGTAGTAGGCTCCGGTAAATCCTGGCTGGCTGGTGGAACTGGATGATTCAGGTTGTCTGGCCGATCTAGAAGATCTTGGCAGACTGGCACTTCTGGCGGATCCTGGCAGACTGGCGACGCTGGACCGACTGGCGGCGCTGGCGGCGCTGGGCAGACTGGCGGCGTTGGGCAGACTCGGAGCACTGGGCAGACTGGGAGCACTGGCGGCGCTGGGCAGACTGGGAGCACTGGGCAGACTGGCAGCACTGGGCAGACTGGGAGCACTGGCGGCGCTGGGCAGACTGGGAGCACTGGCGGCGCTGGGCAGACTGGGAGCACTGGCGGAGCTGGGCAGACTGGGAGCACTGGCCGCGCTGGGCAGACTGGGAGCACTGGCCGCGCTGGGCAGACTGGGAGCACTGGCCGCGCTGGGCCGACTGGGAGCACTGGTGGCGCTGGGCAGACTGGAGACTCCGGCAGAGCTGGGCAGACTGCGAGCACTGGCGGAGCTGGGCAGACTGGGAGCACTGGCCGCGCTGGGCAGACTGGGACCACTGGCCGCGCTGGGCAGACTGGGAGCACTGGCCGCGCTGGGCCGACTCGGACCACTGGCCGTGCTGGGCCGACTGGGAGCACTGGCGGCGCTGGGCAGACTGGAGACTCCGGCAGCGCAGGAGAGGAGAAAGGCTCTGGCTGTGCTAAACAGGCGGGAGACTCCAACAGCGCAGGAGAGGAGAAAAGCGCTGGCTGCGCTGAACAGGCGAGGCGCACTGGAGGCCTGGTGCGTGGTGCTGGAACTGGTGGTACTGGATCGAGGACACGCACAGGAAGCCTGGTGCGGGGAGCTGCTACCGGAGGACTGGTGTGTGGAGGTGGCTCTGGATAGACCGGACTGTGCAGGCGCACTGGAGCTCTTGAGCACCGAGCCTGCCCAAGCTTACCTGGCTCGATGCCCACTCTAGCCCGGCCAATAGGAAGGGCTGGTATGTGCCGCACCTAGCTCTGCACCCGCACTGGAAACACCGTGCGCTCCATAGCAACACGGTGCCTGCCCGGTCTCTCTAGCCCAACAGTGAGCACAGGGAGTATGCGCAGGTCTCCTACCTGGCATAACTATTCTCCCTTCTAGCCCTCCCCCCCAATACATTTTTTGGGGCTGTTTTTCCGGCTTCCAACCGCGTCGCCGTGCTGCCTCCTCATACCTGCGCCTCTCCGCTTATCTGCGTCTATTTCCTCCTTGGGATGGCGATAACTCCCGGCTGCGCCCAGGGTCCTTTTCCGTCTAATTCCTCCTCCCATGTCCAAATCTCCAAGTGGTGCAGCCTCTCCCACTGCAACTGCTCTTCACGATTAACAGGGAGAGTAGGCTCAGGTCTGACTCCTGACTCAGCCACTCTCTCTCTGCGCTCTCCCCCGTTACTTTCGGTTTTCGCTCTGCGCCGCCGTGCTTTCCTTTTCGACTCCATTCGTCTATAGCCCTCTTCGCATTGCTGTAGGGAATCCCAGGCGGGCTCCTGCACTCGATCTGGGTCGGCCGCCCACCTGTCGATTTCTTCCCACGTAGTATACTCCATGCTTCTGCTGTCCATAACGTCGTCCTTTAGCTCCTGCCAGTTCACACGCTGCTCGGTCTGTGAGTGGTGGTGGGTGTTTCTGTAACGACGTTCGTCTGTTGTAAGAAGAGAGTCAGACCGAAATGCAGCGTGTAGGTTACTCATGACTTTAATGAAAGTATCGCGGTACATGAAATAACTGATATAAGAAAACAACAAACGAAACGTGAAACTAATTACAGCCTATCTGGTGACTACAACACAGAGACAGGAACAAACACCCACAAAATACAAAGCGAACTCAGGCTACCTAAATACGGTTCCCAATCCGAGACAACGAGAATCACCTGACTCCAATTGAGAATCGCCTCAGGCAGCCAAGCCTAACTAGACACACCCCTAATCATACACAATCCCAATTAATACAAACCCCAATACGAAACACAACATATAAACCCATGTCACACCCTGGCCTACCCAAACATATACCAAAAACACAAAATACAATGACCAAGGCGTGACACACAAGGAAAACTAAAACAGGTCAGGGTGTGACAATACTACCGGAAAGAACAGCAACCCTTTGACAAAAGAGATTACTATCAGTAATTAGTATCAGTGTCACAGAAAACAATCACATAAATCAATGATATTACAGCAATACATAATAAACAGTGAAAATCCCTTACATTACAGATATGAAAGTAAAAATGTATCTATGAATGGAACCAGTTGCTCATCCACTGTTACTTCAAGCCCAGGGTTGTAGAGGTATGGCAGACGCTCCACCCACTTCTCCCAGACCTCTCTTATGGCCGCTAGTTTGTCTCTCACATATCTTGCAGGTCTTTTTTATTTTATATCACCTTTATTTAACCAGGTAACTGCAACCTGGCCAAGATAAAGCAAAGCAGTGCGACAAAAACAACAACACAGAGTTACACATGGGATAAACAAAAGTACAGTCTATAACACAGTAGAAATGTATATGTACAGTGTGTCACAGTCTTTGAGAGGTGGATTGGACCAAGGTACAGCGTGTTAGGCGTACATTTTTCCTTTATTTTAAATGACACTGAAAAACCAACAAAATACAAAAACGAACGTAAAGCTACATGCAGTGCAGAAAGCAACTACACACAAACATAGTCAAGATCCCACAAACTAAAGGTGGAAAAAAAGGCTGCCTAAGTATGATCCCCAATCAGAGACAACGATAGACAGCTGCCTCTGATTGGGAACCATACCCGGCCAACAAAGAAATGGAAAAACTAGAATGTCCACCCAAATCACACCCTGACCTAACCAAATAGAGAAATAAAAAGGCTCTCTAAAGTCAGGGCATGACAGTGTGCAAATGTAGTAAGATTAGGGAGGTAAGGCAATAAATAGGCCATATAGGCGACAAAATTACAATTTACCATTAACCCTGGAGTGATAGATGTGCAAAAGAGCAAAATAACTGGTGTGCAAAAGAGCAAAAAAAAGTAACAATATGGGGATGAGGTAGTTGGGTGGGCTATTTACAGATGGCCTGTGTACAGGTGTAGTGATCGGTGAGCTGCTCTGACAGCTGATGCTTAAAGTTAGTGAGAGAGATATAAGTCTCCAGCTTCAGTGATGTTTGCAATTCGTTCCAATCATTGGCAGCAGATAACTGGAAGGAAAGGCGGCTAAAGGAAGTGTTGGCTTTGGGTATGACAAGTGAGAAATTCCTTATGGAGCATGTGCTACGGGAGGGTGTTGCTATGGTGACAAGTGAGGTAAGTGAGATAAGTGAGATAAGGTGGGGCTTTACCTAGCAAAGACTTATAGATGACCTGGGGCCAGTGGGTTTGGCGACAAATATGTAGCAAGGGTCAGCCAACGAGAGCATGCAGGTTGCAGTTGTGGATAGTATATGGGGCTTTGGTGACAAAACGGATGGCACTGTGATAGACTACATCCAATTTGCTGAGTAGAGTTTTGGAGGCTATTTTGTAAGTGACATCACTGAAGTCAAGGATCGGTAGGATAGTCATTTTTAAGAGGGGATATTTGGCAAAATGAGTGAAATAGGCTTTGTTGCGAAATAGGAAGCCGATTCTAGATGTCATTTTGGATTGGAGATGCTTAAGGTGAGTCTGGAAGGAGAGTTTACAGTCTAACCAGACACCTAGGTATTTGTAGTTGTCCACATATTCGGATCCATCCAAGTCGGAACCATCCAGAGTAGTGATGCTAGTCAGGCGGGCAGGTGCGGGCAGCAATTGGTTGAAGAGCATGCATTTAGTTTTACTAGCATTTAAAAGCAGTTGGAGGCCACGGAAAGAGTATGGCATTGAAGCTCGTTTGGAGGTTTGTTAATTAACAAAGTGTCCAAAGAAGGGCCAGATGTATACAGAATGGTGTCGTCTGCGTAGAGGTGGATCAGAGAATCACCAGCAGCAAGGGCGACATTGATGTATACAGAGAAAAGAGTCGGCCTGAGAATTGAACCCTGTGGCACCCCCATAGAGACTGCCAGAGGTCCGGACAACAGGCCCTCCGATTTGACACACTGAACTCTGTCAGAGAAGTAGTTGGTGAACCAGGCAAGGCAGTCATTTGAGAAACAAAGGCTATTGAGTCTGCTGATAAGAATAGGATGATTGACAGAGTGGAAATATTTGGCCAGGTCGATGTAGACGGCTGCACAGTACTGTCTTTTATCGATGGCGGTTTATTGATGGCATTTAGGACCTTGAGAGTGGCTAAGGTTCCCCCATGACCAGCTCAGAAACCAGACTGCATAGTGGGTTTCGAAATGGCCGGTGATCTGTTTGTTGACTTGGCTTTCGAAGATTTTATAAAGGCAGGGCAGGATGGATATAGGTATATAACAGTTTCTGCGCCCCCGAGGTGGAAAGCATGGCCAGCCGTAGAACAATGCTTACTGAAATGATCGATTATCGTAGATTTATCGGTGGTACAGTGTTTCCTAGCCTCAGTACAGTGGGCAGCTGGGAGGAGGTGCTCTTTTTCTCCATGGACTGTCATCTGCAGCAGCTTTATAGCCTCTGACTGCATTCCCCATTAGTAAATAATGCTTTCAAGACATGTTTATTTTGTCTAAAATGTTGTATATTTTTTCCGTGAACTTTTTCTGTCATGTTTGGGATCATGGTAGGGGAGACGCTGCACATGCACAAGAAAGTTTTAGTTTTGTCTTTTGTTCAATCAGTAGCACACACATATTCTCAATTTCTCATTGCGTGTGTGTGTGTGTGTATTTGTAGTTTTTGTGGTGTGTAAATTATTTTATAACTGCCCGGTCAAAATGACCCTAAGACAATCTTTGTACCCTGGTGGTGTACAGCTTTCATGGAAATATGAACAAAGGTGATGTTTCACTTTTTTTTTATTGTTGTGGCCATTCTAGGAAAAGCAATCAAATTTCAAGTTGAAAAAAGATAATAAGGGGGTTTTCGCTGCTGTCATTTTTGACCCTTAAGACAACACAAGGGTTAAAGGGATACTTGGGGATTTTGGCAATTGGTACACTTTATCTACTTCCCCAGAGACAGATGAACACACACACACACACACACACACACACACACACACACACACACACACACACACACACACACACACACACACACACACACACACACACACACACACACACACACACACACACACACACACACACACACACACACACACACACACACACACACACACACTACTTTTCTGAGCTTTCCTTCAGCCCTCACTAACAGTAGCTGGTACAGTTACTGTAGGAGAAATGATCTGATCAGACAGAGCCTTATCCTACTCTCCCTGCCCTGTCTTTGTGTATCCAAACCATTAAACGATGATGAGGTCTTTATGTCCACTCAACATCAATAGATTGTCCAGTCTGGCCCCAGGCAGCCTAGGGCACAGCCTCAACAGTGTGAGTATGTGGGTGTTTTATCTTAAAAGTTGACCCAAAAAGCTTTGGATGTGATAGCAGTTTAATTTTCATCATCCTAATCATCATCCTCCTCATCATCTTCTTTATAAAACTCACTGTATAACCCAGCCCAGTATCTCTAGCAGAGCACCGCAACATTAGCATAAAGATAGGAGGCCTGTTTCTTCATGCATGGCCTGGAACATGCCTTTGATATTCGACTGGATGCTGAATCTGTATTCATAATTCAACGCAGCTGGGTTTGAGGGTTAGCTTTTAGCTGCATTAAATTGGGGCCTCCCACTCAAATCAAAATAATCAAATCAAATTTATTGGTCTTGTACACAGATTTGCTCCAACAGTGCAGCAATATCTAACAATACAACAAACAAAAAGTAAAACTAATGTCAAAAATATCAGAACGAGCAATGTTAGAGTCCGGAATATAAATATACAGTGGGGCAAAAAAGTATTTAGTCAGCCACCAATTGTGCAAGTTCTCCCACTTAAAAAGATGAGAGAGGCCTGTAATTTTCATCATTATTACACTTCAACTATGACAGACAAAATTAGAAAAAAAATCCAGAAAATCACATTGTATGATTTTTAATGAATTTATTTGAAAATTATGGTGGAAAATATGTATTTGGTCAATAACAAAAGTTTATCTCAATACTTTGTTATATACCCTTTGTTGGCAATGACAGTCAAACGTTTTCTGTAAGTCTTAACAAGGTTTTCACACACTGTTGCTGGTATTTTGGCCCATTCCTCCATGCAGATCTCCTCTAGAGCAGTAATGTTTTGGGGCTGTTGCTGGGCAACACGGACTTTCAACTCCCTCCAAAGATTTTCTATGGGGTTGAGTTCTGGAGACTGGCTAGGCCACTCCAGGACCTTGAAATGCTTCTTACGAAGCCACTCCTTTGTTGCCCGGGCGGTGTGTTTGGGATCATTGTCATGCTGAAAGACCCAGCCACGTTTCATCTTCAATGCCCTTGCTGATGGTAGGCTTTGTTACTTTGGTCCCAGCTCTCTGCAGGTCATTCACTAGGTCCCCCTGTGTGGTTCTGGGATTTTTGCTCACCGTTCTTGTGATCATTTTGACCCCATGGGGTGAGATCTTGCGTGGAGCCCCGGATCGAGCGAGATTATCAGTGGTCTTGTATATCTTCCATTTCCTAATAATTGCTCCCACAGTTGATTTCTTCAAACCAAGCTGCTTATCAAAGAGCTGCTTACCAGCTCTTTGGCCTTGGCCATAGTGGAGTTTGGAGTGTGACTGTTGGAGGTTGTGGACAGGTGTCTTTTATACTGATAAAAAGTTCAAACAGGTGCCATTAATACAGGTAATGAGTGGAGGTCAGAGGAACCTCTTATTTTCCACCATAATTTGCAAATAAATTCATGAAAAATCCTACAATGTGATTTTCTGGATTTTTTCCTCATTTTGTCTGTCATAGTTGAAGTGTACCTATGATGAAAATTACAGGCCTCTCTCATCTTTTAAGTGGGAGAACTTGCACAATTGGTGGCTGACTAAATACTTTTTTGCCCCACTGTATATACTGTATATATACCACCATGCAGCTATCTCTTCCAGCTAGAATACTGGTGTGTATTTGGGCCTCTAGTTAACAGCAGTCGGAGTGTTGGGAAGTGATTTGTGCTTTAAAACAGACAAGTCTGAGGATGCAGATCTAAAAATGAATTCGCATAACTCTCTCTCTGTGTCTAAACTTGCTTCCCAATTCAGGCAGAGGAACCTTCATAGAGATAATGCATAGGGCATATAGACTGACTTTTTCATGAGAGGCACTCCAAGCAACATGTTAAAAATGTATTGACTTTTTCATGACTTTTTCATTTGCTTACATATTACATATTCTCTTCATTACATAGCATATTGTACCTGTCAGCCAGGCCTACCGTGGTTACACTTATTAAAGTCCCACCTTACCTCTCACTGAAAGCCTTGTCTTGATTCCTGCCCTCTCCCGCTGTGGTTGACCCCAGTGGCTAGTTGCTGGCCACTGTGAGGTAACTTCATGAATGTCCCCGCATCACTTCCCTGATTATCCCAGCCTGTGGTTGAGTTGCAGGAAACAAGGGCACTCATGTGACTGTTTGTTATGACGGGGTTTAATTTAGTGAGTGTTCTCGTTAACTCAGCTCCCCTGCGTCCAGTTCATGGAGAGAACGATATTCCTGTCAGACTAACCAAACCAGAATAACCAAGCTCCAGGAAATATGCTGGTTTGTCATAGGGCTTTGCGACTGTGAGATGTTTACTTCAAGCATCTGTAGACTACATAGAGACTGGACTGTTTTTCACTTCCAAAATATTCCTGGGTGGTTGCCCACTGTTCTCTAAGGTTGGGGGGCTGCCCTAGAGACGTTTTCTCCAAAATCTCAGCACATTGAAGAAATTTGAAGAAGAAATGTATTCCTAGATAATGCTGAAGGCCTGTACCTTAGATTCTTATTTTTCCCCACACAGCTTTACTGAAGGCAGTGGTTTCATGGGTACTTGTGACTACAAAGTTCCTCATTTGCATTTCTCACTGTGGATTATTCATTGCTGTTTTTATTCGTTTTTGTTTAACAAACGCGCACACACACTGACAGACAGTGTAATTTCTGAGGGGAATGTTTCATCCTCTTTTCTACTGTGCATGCCTACTCCTTTCGTGATGGCGCCGACAGAGATGGTCGCCTCGCTTCGCGTTCTTAGGAAATGATGCAGTATTTTTTTTCATGTATTCTTTCTTACGCTGTTACCCCAGGAAATTGGGCTGGCAAAATTCTGGCTCATTGCTACTCTAATTCGGCGACGCACACAAAGCCCTCCCTCCTTTCGGCAAATCTGACCACATCTCCATTTTGTTGCTCCCAGGCTATAGACAGAAACTTAAACAGGAAATGCCCATGTTCAGGTCTGTTCAACGCTGGTCCGACCATTCTGATTCCACGCTTAAAGATTGCTTCGATCACCTGTTCGCCCATCACGTTCCACCCATCAGGCCTAAGAGAGCGTTTTTGGTCATTGACTGTAGGAAAGGGCTACTAACAAGGTCTTCCCACTAGCATTTCTGATAGCATTTTCCACCTCCGGTACCAGAAAGGTATAAGGTCGATATCATATATGTTTGATGGTGACACATTGCAATAGTTTCGGCAAATCCCCCCCAAAATTGCTATACCATACAGACAATTATTTGGGTATCTGCAAGTAAGTCATTTTATTGAATCCAAGACGATGTTCCCTCCACAGAACCCAATACAAACCCCAGTCAGGACCCCAGTGGGTAAAATCAGTGGGGAAGCCAAGCCATGCCATTAAAAAAGCCATATAGCAACCTACTATATGTTGTGATAATTGCATTATTTGCTCTATAACCCATTAGTTTATATGCCACCGTGATATACAATAAGGCAGAGACAACAAAAAGACAAAAGTCACACAGTGGCGGAATAAATTCAACTACACATATGTTAGTTTCATCACAAAACCAGAGAGCAATATCTGTCTGGTGAAGAACACCAAGCAAATATTGCATATTGCATGACCCACAGCATGGTCAAGCAAGTACATTTTTACAAATTCATTAAAAGTGAGAAGCTAAAATGTTTTGAGTCAGTAAGTATTCAACCCCTTTGTTATGGCAAGCCTGAATTTGCTTAACACATAATCACATAATAAGTTGCATGGACTAACTCTGTTTGCAATCATAGTGTTTAAAAATATTTTTTAATGACCACCTTATCTCTGTACCCCACACATACACTGCACGACTGATGTCCCTCAGTCGTGCAGTGAATTTCAAACACAGATTCAACAACAAAGGGGATTTTCCATTGCCTAGCAAAGAAAGGCACCTATTGGTAGATGGGTAAGAAGACAAAAAGACAGACATTGATTATCCCTTTGAGCATGGTGAAGTTATTAATTACACTTTAGATGATGTATCAATACACCCAGTCACTACAAAGATACAGGGGTCCTACCTAACTGAGTGGCCGGAGAGGAAGAAAACCACTCAGGGATTTCACCATGAGGCCAAAAGTGACTTTAAAAAGGTTAGAGTTCAATGGCTGTGATAGGAGGAAACTGAAGATGGATCAAACAACACGGTAGTTACTCCACAATAATAATCTAATTGACAGAGTGAAAAGAAGGAAGCCTGTACAGATTAAAAATATTCCAAAACATGCATCCTGTTTGCAACATGACAATTAAGTAATACTGCAAAAAAATGTAGCAAACCTTTAACTTTTTCTCCTGAATAGAAAGTGTTATGTTTGGGGCAAATACAACACAATACATTACTGGGTACCACTCTCCATATTTTTAATCATAGTGGTGGCTGCATCATGGTATGTGTGTGCTTGTAATCATTAAGGACTGGGGAGGTTTTCAGGATAAAAAATAAACAGAATGGCGCTAAGCACAGACAAAATCCTATAGGAAAACCTGGTTCAGTCTGATTTCCACCAGACACTGGGAGATGAATTCACATTTCAGCAGGACAATAACCTAAAACACAAGGCCAAATATACACTGGAGTTGTTTACCAAGACAACATTGAGTGTTCCTGAGTGGCCTAGTTACAGTTTTTGCTTAAATTGGCATGAAAATCTATGGCAAGACTTGAAAATGGCTTTCTAGCAATGATTAACAACCAACTTGACAGAGCTTGAAGGATATTTAAAAGAAGAATGTGCAAATATTGTACAATTCAGGTGTGCAAAGCTCTTAAAGACGTACCCAGAAAGACTCACAGCTGTTATTGCTGCCAAAGGTGCTTCTACAAATTACTGACGCAGGGGTGTGAAGACCTACAGTATGCAAATTATATATTTGTGTATTTAAATTTCAATAAATGTTAAAAATGTCTAAAAACACGTTTTCATGTTGTCATTATGGGGCATTGTGTGTAGATGGGCGAGAGAAATATATTTAATCCATTTTGAATTCAGGCTATAACACAACAGAATGTGGAATATGTTAAGGGGTAAGAATCATTTCTGAAGGCACTTTATATGTAAAAGCTTTTAAGAAACACCACATGACCAAAAGTATGCGGAGACCTGCTTGTCTCATTCCAAAATAATTGGCATTAATATGGAGTTGGTCCCCCCTCTTTTGGGAAGGCTTTCCACTACATTAGTGAGGTCGGGTACTGATGTTGGGCGATTAGGCCTGGCTCGCAGTCAGCGTTCCAATTCATCCCAAAGGTGTTCGATGGAGTTGAGGTCAGGGCTCTGTGCAGGCCAGTCAAATTCTTCCACAGCAATCAAGACAAACCATTTCTGTATGGACCTCACTTTGTGCATTGGGGCATTGTCATGCTGAAACAGGAAAGGGCTTTCTGCAAGCTGTTGCCACGAAGTTGGAAGCACAGAAATGTCTAGAATGTCATTGTATGATGTAGTTTTAAGATTTCCCTTCCCTGGAACTAAGGGGCCTAGCCTGAACAATGAAAAACAGCTCCACACCATTATTCCTCATCCACCAAACTTTACAGTTGGCACTATGCATTGGGGTAGGTAGCGTTCTCCTGGCATCCACCAAACCCAAATTCGTCCGTCGGACTGCCAGATGGTGAAGCCTGATTCATCACTCCAGAGAACGCGTTTCCACAGCTCCAGAGTCCAATGCTCCAGAGTCCAACAGTGGCGAGATTTACACCACTCCAGCCAATGCTTAGCATTGCGTATGGTGATTTTCGGCTTGTGTGCGGCTGCTCAGCATTGGAAACTAATTTCATGAAGCTCCCATGGGCAGTTTGGAACTCGGTAGGGAGTATTGCAACCGAGGACAGATTATTTTTACACGCTATGCAGTTCTGCACTCAGAGGTCCCATTCTATGAGCTTGTGTAGCCTACCACTTCGCGGCTGAGCCGTTGTTGCTCCTAAACATTTTCACTTCACAATAACAGCACTTACAATTGACCGGGGCAGCTCTAGCAGGGCAGAAATGTGATGAACTGACTTGTTGGAAAGGTGGCATCCTATGACGGTGCCACATTGAAAGTAACTGAGTTATTCAGTAAGGCCATTCTACTGCCAACGTTTTCCTATGGAGATTACATGGCTATGTGTTCGATTTTATACACCTGTCAGCAACGGGTGTGGCTGAAATAGCCAAATCCACTCATTTGAAGGGGTGACCACATACTTTTGTGTCTATAGTGTACTTCTCGCTAACACTTGTTAGGGGTTCAAGCAGCGAAGCTGGTGAAACGCTTTGTATTTCTTCTCGGACATTATTATTATTAGTAGTATTATAACAATTCTGCCACTTTGGTGAAAGAATAATTAAATATCCATCAGATAATGAGACCTAGAAGGATGCTTTGGCCTCACCCTCTCATGAACTTGATATCTATTGACCAAGGTCTATATTTTCAGACACGGATTAGTATTGTAACAAAACTTGGGAAACATGTTGTTAACACTGTTAAGAGTCAACATATGCTAGCACATTCGGATTGACCACACAGTGGTGCTATAAGGGGCACATGTTTATCTCTCTTGATCGGTTTGTCTCCAAATCATGAAATTTGGCAGACATGCTCAGGGATATGACTATGCTGTGGTTCATTTTAGACGCATGGTGGAAGGACAAAACCATTTATGCAAGCTCATTGGCTCTTAGAGGCCATAGCGTTTGAGCTAGAGGCCTGGCACATGCGTTTAAAGACATGGGTTCATAGATGATAAATATAAAATTATGTGCCAATTGGTCCAGTGGTTCGGGAGAAGATGGCGTTTAAAGTAATCAACATCATTGAAAATGGTCAAAATTACCTAATCGATCTGTTCTATGTTGAGTTCTGATATTAGGCAAGTGTGGTAAGGATAACGGAAGTAGCTCATCGTAAGGCAATGTGTCCAATATGTCCTGATGGTAGCTCGATGGGGCCAAAACTTGAACCCTGGCATTACTGCTCACAGCTATATTGTTTGATCCCATTTCCGAATCTCCACAGGCTAGGGATAGTTTAGTGAAGTATCAGCAGATAATTCTGACTTGTTACATTGAACAGCAGAAGTTTTTTTAGGGTGAAGATAAGAAACTTGTGCAGTTTGATTGCATAGTTCTATCTGCTTAATCGACCATGTACGATTCTGTGAAAGCTGCTTCGACATATGTTCCCTCTCTGCAGTTAACTCCACACCAGATGGCCTCAGTGCCTCACACAGCAAGAAAGCAAACACTAATTGGAGTTTAATCAAGACTGCAGTCTCGTCTAATTCAGTTCGCAATCAAATCACTTTAGATCAGCTCGAAAGAGTGCAGCAGTCAGAGAAAAGCTGACTCAATGCGGTAAGTATATTGCACTTGTTTTTTTTATACTTTAATTACCTTATTTGCTGGTGGATGTTCTTGATTGTACTTGTGTGGGAAGAATAGTTTAATTATGTGCATCATTAATCGGATAAAAATGTGTTCATGGAAGTGTCATTAACTGATGGCGTTAATGACCATAATGCGTTGAGGATCATCATTGATCATTTGCTGTGTAAATCTAATTTATACTGAAGAGTTTTAATGTCAACAACTGTTTTTTATTTTTATTGTCATGTTATTTGCATCGGGTTTCATTTGGCACGTAAAGAATAATTACTTTCTATGAGTGGCTGTATGGCACTCAACATGAATCATTGCATGTGTTGCTGAAGGTGTAGAGAAAGATGCAGAGATACAAAGGAATAGGGAAAGATATAGCAAGACTGTAAGAACGTGTGAGAGAGATGCTTGAGTGATTGGGAGACAGAGGCTATGGAGAAAAAGAGAAATGGACTGTCCAATTTACAAAAAGAGATGGAGAGAAAGAGAGAAAGAAAGTGTAGGAGCGAAATGGGGAGAGTTGCACAAGATGGAATTCCTCAGCCAGCGAACCAAGCTTGAACTTAGAAAAATAGGTGCCATCTAGAACTTAAAAGGGTTCTTCAACTGTCCCCATGTGGGAACCCTTTGAATAACCCTTTTCGGTTCCAAGTAGAACCCTTTTTTATTCCAGGTAGAACCCTATTGGGTTTCAAGGAGAACCCTTTACCCAGAGGGTTCTACATGGAACCCAAAAGATTTCTACCTGGAATCAAAAAGGATTCTACTTGGAACCAAAAAGAGTTCTCCTATGGGGACAGCCGAAGAACCCTGTTGGAACCCTTTTTTCTAAGAGTATATAAGAGACGCTGTTTCATCTTAGGAGAAACACCCACTCACGCAAACAAACACACATAAAGGCTTTGAAAATCTGTTCACCATTAGTGAGCATACAATCGCATTATCTGCAGTCTCTGTACAGCACCTTATCCTGTAGTGCCAGACCCGATCTCTCAAGTCATAGATAAAACAAATTATTGAAAGAAACACTAGTGAATTATGTAATATGTCACCATCTCTGAAAGCGAGGGTGTGTGTGTTGGTGTGATGTGATGTGAGGTCGCAACGATCCTCTGCTCTTCAATAATGCAACTCTCAGAGTTAAGCTTGGGCTTTAGGCCTACATGCTCAGTGGAGTGCTGAATACAGGATGGGAAACCTTGAGTAGACTACCTCCCCTTTCCCCTCCCCTGTCCAGGAAATGCATTACTTAGTGCTGAGCGATTAGTGCATTTTGAGGTCAATTCAGTTTGGGTTCGATTATTATTTTTTTAAATCACGGTTTTCGATTTCGGTTTTTGATTAAAATGAAGGAAAAAGGAAAAAGGTTTTTGATTAAAGAAAATTAACATTAATAAATGCACTATGCATTATGTGGGTTGTGTCACGCCTTGGTCATTGTATCTTGTGTTTTTGTTATATGTTTGGGTAGGCCAGGGTGTGACATGGGTTTATATGTTGTGTTTCGTATTGGGTTTTGTATTAATTGGGATTGTGTATTATTAGGGGTGTGTCTAGTTAGGCTTGGCTGCCTGAGATTCCTAATTGGAGTCAGCTGATTCTCGTTGTCTCGGATTGGGAACCGTATTTAGGTAGCCTGAGTGCGCGTTGTATTTCGTGGGTGATTGTACCTGTCTCTGTGTTAGTCACCAGATAGGCTGTAATTAGTTTCACTCGTTTGTTGTTTTTGTATTTTCAGTTATTTCATGTACTGCATTTTCTTCATTAAAAGTCATGAGTAACCTACACGCTGCATTTCGGTCTGACTCTCTTCAAACAACAGACGAATTTCGAATTTCGTTACAGAATCACCCACCACCATTCACAGACCGAGCAGCGTGTGAACTAGCAGGATCTAAAGGAGGACGTTATGGACGGCAGAAGCAGGGATTATACGACGTGGGAAGAAATCGACAGGTGGGCGGCCGACCCAGAACGAGTGCAGGAGCCCGCCTGGGATTCCCTACAGCAATGCGAAGAGGGCTATAAACGTATGGAATCGAGAAGGAAAGCATTGCTATACAGAGCGAAAACCGAAGGTAACGGGAAAGCGCAGAGAGAGAGTGGCTGAGTCAGGAAACAGACCTGAGCCTACTCTCCCTGTTAATCGTGAAGAGCAGTTGCAATGGGAGAGACTGCATCATTTGGAGATTTGGACATGGGAGGAGGAATTAGACGGTAAAGGACCCTGGGCACAGCCGGGAGAATATCGCCTTCCCAAGGAGGAAATAGAAGCAGCTAAAGCGGAGAGGCGCATGTATGAGGAGGCAGCACGGCGACGCGGTTGGAAACCGGAAAGTCACCCCAAAAAAATTATTGGGGGGGGGGGGCTTAGGGAGAGTATGGCTGAGTCAGGAGATAAACCTGAGCCAACTCTCCTTGTTCATCGTGAGGAGCCAAGGAGGAGACCTGAACCAGAGCCAGTGTTAGAGGTGAGCGAAGCAGAGACTGTGAAGGAGTTAATGGGGAAAGTGGAGTGGAGAGTAATGAGGGAGTTGCTAGCTTGGTGCTATAGATATAATATTCGTCCGACGGATCGTGTCGGGGATTTAATAGCACCTGAGTTAGCGCTCTATACTCAACCTGAGGTGCGTGTTAGTCAGCTGGTGAAGTTGGTGCCAGCCTCACGCACCAGGCCTCCTGTGCACATCCCTAGCCTTGCACGTCCTGTGCCTACACTGCTCTCAAGATCTCCAGTACGTCTTCACGGTCTAGCCCATCCTGTGCCACCTCCACACACCAGTCCTCCGGTAGCAGCTCCCCGCACCAGGCTTCCTGTGCGTGTCCTCGCGCCAGTACCACCAGTTCCAGCACCACGCACCAGGTCTCCAGTGCGCCTCGCCTGTTCAGTGCAGCCAGTGCTTTTCTCCCCTCCTGCGCTGCCGGAGTCTCCCGCTTGTTTAGCGCAACCAGAGCTGTTCTCCTCTCCTGCGCTATCGGAGTCTCCCGCCTGTTTAGCGCAGCCAGAGCCTTTCTCCTCTCCTGCGCTGCCGGAGTCTCCTGTCTGTCCAGCGCCACCAGTGCTCCCAGTCGGTCCAGCGCGTCCAGTGTGCATCGCCTGTTCAGCACAGCCAGTGCTTTTCTCCCCTCCTGTGCTATCGGAGTCTCCCGCCTGTTCAGCGCAACCAGAGCCTTTCTCCTCTCCTGCGCTGCCGGAGTCTCCTGTCTGTCCAGCGCCACCAGTGCTCCCAGTCGGCCCAGCGCGTCCAGTGCGCCTCGCCTGTTCAGCGCAGCCAGAGCTTTTCTCCTCTCCTGCACTGTTGGAGTCTCCCGCCTGTTCAGCACAGCCAGAGCCTTTCTCCTCTCCTGCGCTGCCGGAGTCTCCTGTCTGCCCAGCGCCGCCAGTCGGCCCAGCGTCACCAGTCTGCCAGGATCCACCAGAAGTGCCAGTCTGCCAGGATCCGCCAGAAGTGCCAGTCTGCCAAGATCTTCTAGATCGGCCAGACAACCTGAATCATCCAGGTCCACCAGCCAGCCAGGATTTACCAGAGCCTACTACCTGCCTGAGCTTCCTCTCAGTACTGAGCTTCCTCTCAGTACTAGGCTTCCTCTCTGTACTGGGCTCCCTCTCAGTACCGGGCTTCCCCTCAGTACCGGGCTGCTTCGGTTCCGGGCTGCCCCTCTGTCCTGAGATGCCCCTCTGTCCTGAGCTGCCCTGCTGTCCTGAGATGCCCCTCTGTCCTGAGTTGCCCCTCTGTCCTGAGTTGCCCCTCTGTCCTGAGTTGCCCCTCTGTCCTGAGTTGCCCCTCTGTCCCGAGCTGCCCCTCTGTCCCGAGCTGCCCCCCTGTCCCGGGCTGCCCCTCTGTCCCAGGCTGCCCCTCTGTCCCGAGCTGCCCCCCTGTCCCGAGCTGCCCCCCTGTCCCGGGCTGCCCCCCTGTCCCGGGCTGCCCCCCTGTCCCGGGCTGCCCCTCTGTCCCGAGATGCCCCTCTGTCCCGAGATGCCCCTCTGTCCCGAGCTGCCCCTCGGTCCCGAGCTGCCCCTCAGTTATGTGGGGATCAGGGTGAGGACTATTAGGCCATGGTCGGCGGAGAAGGTGGATTATCCTAGGACGCGAAGGGGAGGAACTAGGACATTTATGGAGTGGGGTCCACGTCCCGAGCCAGAACCGCCACCATGGACAGACGCCTACCCGGACCCTCCCTATGCTCTTGAGGTGCGTCCCGGAGTCCGCACCTTAGGGGGGGGGTTCTGTCACGCCTTGGTCATTGTATCTTGTGTTTTTGTTATATGTTTGGGTAGGCCAGGGTGTGACATGGGTTTATATGTTGTGTTTCGTATTGGGTTTTGTATTAATTGGGATTGTGTATTATTAGGGGTGTGTCTAGTTAGGCTTGGCTGCCTGAGGCGATTCCTAATTGGAGTCAGCTGATTCTCGTTGTCTCGGATTGGGACCGTATTTAGGTAGCCTGAGTGCGCGTTGTATTTCGTGGGTGATTGTACCTGTCTCTGTGTTAGTCACCAGATAGGCTGTAATTAGTTTCACTCGTTTGTTGTTTTTGTATTTTCAGTTATTTCATGTACTGCATTTTCTTCATTAAAAGTCATGAGTAACCTACACGCTGTATTTCGGTCTGACTCTCTTCAAACAACAGACGAACAACATTACAGGTTGAATGTCCCACAGAATAAAACAAATAAAACAGTGACTGCCCATTACAGATGATCACTTATTAACCATCATTTATTCACATTACTTAATTTTAATAAAATATTTCAGTATTGTGTTAATTCCCAGTCACCATCTCATCTCTGTCGAGCTGCTGCCTACGCTGTCTGGCAAAATCACGATTTTGTAGTTCTTCAGAGTAAATAAGGCATGCTTTTATGACTGCTTAATACCAACTATCAATCACTGAAATCATGCCTTTTCAGGTAGAGATACCCCGTGAAACAAAAGCTGCTCTATATAGCACCTCACGATCGTGCATTCTTCTCTCTTACATGGCAGTCATAAAAGAAACACTGATGGACAAGTAGATGCGCAATGGATTGTGGTCATTGCAGTTAACTACTACATCCCACAGGTCAGACTGGATCTGATTTATCTCTCGAGAAACTGTGCGATGTTGCACATTGAGTTCACAGAAAAAAAACTGAACGAAATGGAATTCAAATAATTGAACCAAATTTGGTCAATTAGTTGTTTAGAAATACGAAAAATAAGTGGAATTTCAGTTAACCGCTCAGCACTAACAGCACTAAATATTACATCACTTCCCCTGAAAATGACCTATAGCTATTCCTCCAACTGGAGTGAGGTGTTGTCTAAGGGATGAAGCATAGGCCATGATCAGGCTGATCCAACTGTTTTTATTCAACACATTACATAAGTATATGATCATTTCTTTTACATGGCTTTTGATGGGTTTGACACTTGAAAAGGACATCAAATGAAGTAGGTGTTAAGTTTGAAAGGATCCTCCGAGCAGATGTTAAGTATAAACTCTCAGAGAGAATACTATAAGGAGCTCTTAATTATAGATACTTTATACCTCAAAGCTGCTCTCTGTGATTGAGACAGAGAGGGCTGTGAAGCTACATAATTTATCTCAGCCTAGATGTTTTCATCATCTGTGTATATGGCAATAGTTAGGAGGAATCATGTGATATGGCTAGGACCGCAGTATGCCGCTCACCCTTCTAGTTTCTCGTTTTTAATTGAGCTCTTAGTCCCTCTTAAAAAATGTTATGTATTGGTAACACTGGTGCTCCCAACTTTAAAAAGTGCGGATCACAACATACAATTCAGGGGCACCAGAAGATAGATTTGTTTAATTGACTGAGATATAGCATATTGGGTCTATATGAATTCTAGCTACTTTTGAAGCACATGCTAGGTTACTACATTGTATAAAACACCACAAAACCTACCACACAAGGCAAAACATTCCATTACACCATAGCCAACTTGTCAACAGTATGTTTATGTTAAATACTGTAACATTTTCTGAAATTGACCATATTCAATTATCATTGCAATTGCTTACGCGTTGATGTCAGACATGCCCCTGCCCCAATGCTTTGTTGCTGATGACCGGGATGAATGCAGGAGCAGATTTCAGGAGCAGGACAAGACACCCTCTTTTTGACTGATGACTGACATAAGGGCATGTACGTGAAAGGCCTATCTGGCTTATATGATTCTGATGGTCATAATGCTTCTTGACAACAACAAAGGATTTAAGAAACACACTTTCAAACGAAAGGAAACTTCTTGGCAGGGGAAAAAACACAGTTGGCTACTGTAAATGTGGGTGTCATAACCAGCCATAAAATCACGCAATTATATGTCTCAACAAGTGTAAATATATGCGTCATGACAGTGTTATGACAGGTTATTGCATGTTAGGACCGCTGTTATGACATACTATGACATGGTTATGACCATGTCATAAAGTGTTATGACGCAAGCTGTCAAGTCAAGTGTTACCACAAAGTCATTGTAGCCATTTCACTTCCCTTGTGAGATGAGCAGGGGCTGGGGCTGGTTTGCTGTACCGTAGCCAAAGCCTGCCAGCAGCCTCCCTACCAAAGGTTGCACTGTGTCCATTACAATGTCTTTCAACAGTTATCCATATTACCGGAGCTTCATCTTATTCTTTCAAACTCTTCCTATGGGGGAGTTCAATTTATGGAAGATGCCAACACGTTGGGTCCTTTAACCGAACCCCTCCGAAAGACACACATACAAAACAGTACACATATACAGCTTCACTGGGTGCCGGGGGATGTTCTAAGTTCACAATACTTAACCCTTGTGTTGTCTTAAGGGTCAAAAATGACCCGCCACGATGTTTAACAGCAGAGAAAATCCCCTAAATGGTATTTTTTCAACTTGAAATTTGATTAATTTTCCTCGAGTGACCCCAACATTAGAAAAAGTGAAGCATCGCCTTTTTCATATTTCCATGAAAGCTGTACACCACCAGGGTACAAAGATTGTCTTAGGGTCATTTTTGACCCGGCAGTTATTCAATCATTTACACACCACAAAAACACAAAGACACACACACATACACACACACATTCACACATACACAACCACACACACTGAGAAATTGAGATTATGTGTGCTACTGATTGAACTCAGCCAGCAGCTCCTGATGAGGAAAATCACCATGGTCGGCACAGTTAGAAAGAACAAGCCTGAGCTCCCCCTGCACTCCTCGCAATTAGGGGGAGAGAGGCCTTCTCATCAGTTTGCCTTCACCCCAACCATTACTCTAGTTTCTTACCTCCCAAAGAGGAACAAGAATGTGGTCCTCCTGAGCACACTGCACAAAATGGCTGAGATCATTGATCGTGAGGACAGGAAGCCAGCCATCATCCTGGACTACAACCACAACAAAGGAGGCGTGGACAACCTGGACAAGGTGATTGGAACTTACAGCTGCAGGAGGATAACCTTAGTTCACGCAGACAGGAATAAAGAACTCTTCGAGAAGAAGATTATCAACTCATGGTGTGATTGTGATAACATACAGAAACTCAAGTCCTTTTGTTCACCCAACCTAGAATACATCACAATCACATGCCAAGGGAATTATCTATGATTTTAGTCACATCCATGTACAGTAAGGGAAAAAAGTATTTGATCCCCTGCTGATTTTGTACGTTTGCCCACTGACAAAGAAATAATCAGTCTATAATTTTAATGGCAGGTTTATTTGAACAGTGAGAGACAGAATAACAACAACTAAAATCCAGAAAAATGCATGTCAAAAATGTTATAAATTGATTTGCATTTTAATGAGGGAAATAAGTATTTGACCCCTCTGCAAAACATGACTTAGTACTTGGTGGCAAAAACCCTTGTTGGTAATCACAGAGGTCAGACGTTTCTTGTAGTTGACCACCAGGTTGGCACATATCTCAGGAGGGATGTTTGACTATAGCTCAGCCTTCAACACCATAGTACTCTCCAAGCTCATCATTAAGTTTGGGGCCCTGGGTCCGAACACCGCCCTGTGCAACTGGGTCCTTGACTTCCCGACAGGCCGCCCCCAGGTGGTGAAGGTAGAGACAACACTTCCACTTCCCTGATCATCAACAGAGGGGGCCCACAAGGGTGCATGCTCAGCCCCCTCCTGTACTCCCTGTTCACCCATGACTGTGTGGCCTTGTACACCTCCAACTCAACCCTGCACCTTAGAGGCTGCTGCCCTATATACATGGAATCACTAGCCACTTTAATAATGGAACAATAGTCACTTGAATAATGTTTACATACTGCTTTACTCATCTCATATGTATATACTGTATTCTATTCTACTGTATTTTAGTCAATGCCACTCCGACATTGCTCGTCCTAATATTTATATATTTCTTAATTTCATTCTTTTACTTTAAAATATGTGTATTGTTAGATACTACTGCACTGTTGGAGCTAGGAACACAAGCATTTCGCTACTCCCGCAACAACATCTGCTAAATATGTGTCATGTGACCAATAAAATTAGCTAAGAATGAGTTTATCCAAGCAAGTTTTAAAAGCACATCGATGTGCAATAATGTGATCGTGTTTGTGTATGTGATCGATTCTACATACCCCAATGACATAACATGAACAGGGCTACTCACAGTTCCTGGAGAGGAAACATTTAAAGCTCCTTGTAGTTGCCCTTGTTAGCGGAATGTTCCCCCTAAAAGCCAACTGTTGCATGCCCAAAAATACAGTAGTGTCGATAAGCTGCGTGAGAACATCCCTGTTTCTTCTTACCTTCTCGTTGTGTTGCGCAGTTTGAATACACAGACTTCCACAACATGATTGATGCAGATCTTTCCCAGATGTTGAATCCGATGTGGGAAATGAAATGGGTTATTCAACAAAAAATCCAACACTTTCTGGTGGAGAAAACTGCACTCTAATAGCAAGCTAGTGACTTGCTACTAAAGTTAGAAAGGCACATTATTATTTTTATTAAGTCACTAGCTTACTCGTGTAACGATGTGCGCTGAGAGTTGGGAAGCAAGTTCAGGGAGTGGATGTTTTAATAAATAAATGAAACATAACACAAAACAAGACACACGAACAACGCACAGACAGGAAACAGAAACAATGACGCCTGGGGAAGGAACCAAAGGGAGTGACATATATAGGGCAGGTAAATAAGGAAGTGATGGAGTACAGGTGAGTGATGACATGCAGGTGCTTGTAACGATGGTGACAGGTGTGCGCCATAACGAGCAGCCTGGTGACCTAGAGGCCGGATAGGGAGCACACGTGACAGTACCCCCTCCCCGACACGCGTCTCCAGCCGCAGGACGCCGACCAAAATGATGAACCCGGGGATCAGGAGCGGACCTTATATAGACAGATGTGTGCCTTTCCAAATCATGTCCAATCGATTTACCACAGGTGGACTCCAATGAAGTTGTGGAAACATTTCAAAGATGATCAATGGAAACCGGATGCACCTAAGATCAATTTTGTGTCTCATTGCAAAGGGTCTGAATACTTCTTTAATTTATACTTTTTTATAAATTAGCGACAATTTCTAAAAACCTGTTTTCGCTTTGTTATTATGGGGTGTTGTATGCAGATTGATGATACTTAAAAAAAAATGTGATCCATTTTAAAACAAGGCTGTAATGTAACGAAATGTGGAAAAGTTGAAAGGGGTGTGAATACTTTCTGAATGCACTGTACACCCTGCCCATTCCCCTTCCCTGTATCCCAATATCTCAATAAGTGAGATACCCACATGCCAACCATAGATATGGAGTTGGTCCCCCCTTTGCTGCTATAACAATCCCCCCCCTACTAGGATGACTTTCTACTAGATGTTGGAACATTGCTGTGAGGACTTGCTTCCATTCAGCCACAAGTGCATTAGTGAGGCCGGGCACTGATGTTGGTTGATTAGGTCTGGCTCGCAGTCGGTGTTCCAATTCATCCCAAAGGCGTTCAATGGGGTTGAGGGCAAGGTTCTTTGCAGGCCAGTCAAGTTCTTCCACACAGATCTCGACAAACCACGCTTTGTGCACGGGGGCATTGTCATGCTGAATCAAGCTGTTTCCACAAAGTTGGAAGCACAGGGGCCTTGCCCTAACAATGAAAAACAGTGCCAGACCATTATTCCTCCTCCCTCAAACTTTACTGTTGGCACTATGCATTCGGGAAGGTAACATTGTCCTGGCATCCGCCAAACCCAGATTAATCCGTCAGACTGCCAGATGGTGATCGCATTTCCACTGCTCCAGAGTCCAATGGTGGCAAGCTTTACACCACTCCAGCCGACGCTTGGTATTGCACATGGTGATCTTAGGTTTATGTGCGGCTGCTCGGCCATGGGAACCCATATCTTGAAATTACTGACGAACGGTTCTTGTGCTGACGTTGCTTCCAGAGGCAGTTTGGAACTCATTAGTGAGGATTGCAACTGAGGAAAGGCGATTTTTCAGCACTCTGCAGTCCCGTTCTGTGAGCTCGTGTGGCTTACCACTTTGCGGCTAAGTCATTGTTGCGCCTAGACGTTTCCCCTTAGCAGCACTTACAGTAGCAGCACTTACAGTTGACAGGGGCAGCTCTAGCAGGGAAGACATTTTATCAACAGGTGTGGCTGAAATAACCAAATGCACTCATTTGAAGGGGTGTCCACATGCAATGTATATCGTGTTCCCTACAGGTTGTAGAAAAGGTCAGAAGCTCTGAACAATCTGTTCAGACCCCAGTCCTACCTACCCACCAACCTACCTAAACACAACCCCTCTGCTCTTTTAGTATTTCTCCAATAGGTTTCCTCAAGGTGAAGGCCTCCACTTCTACTGTATGTCAAAGATATGTCGAACAAAAACACTATAGTAAATACTACAGTGTGTCTGAAAAAACACTACGTTGATTACAATAGTATATTCTACCGTTTTCTTGAACTACAATATTCATTCTTTAGTTAACTGTAAATACTACAGCATGCTACAGTATACAGTATTCACTGTGGGGTTTTAGTCCAGTAAAGTCCACCAAAACACTACAGGTAATAGTATAACATTTAAGTACTGTATACTATAGTATTTGTTCATGTGGGTGCACACACACGCACACACACACCTAAGGGCTTGTCTCTTGTCTGTATGGATTACAGTGGCAGGTGGAACCCCAGGTTTAAATAAAGGGGCAGGCCTGGTGGATAACTGCTCTGAGTAAAAACAGCCCACTGTGCTGTCAGCAACCAGGAGCAGAAAGGACCAGCAAGGGCTGGATGAGCTTCAAACATTTCTCATCACACATCCAGCACTGACATAGACACATTTAGTTCAACGTTACAACAGACAAGACTGACAGAGAACAATTGAATTCCCTCAGCTCTGTCTTGCTGTTGTACCCTTGACAGGATTTAGCTAGGCTCTCTCTCACTCTTTGGATCCTTACCCCATTCCACCCTCAATTTTTTTTCAACAGAACTTACATAAGGTGATAACACAGGGGGAAAGGCTGCTGATTGGCTAATCAACTGTGGACAGTCATTTTAAGCAGTAAGGCCCGCGGGGGTGTGGGATATGGCCAATATACCACGGCTAAGGGCTGTTCTTATGCAAGACGCAATGCAGAGTGCCTGGACACAGCCCTTATCAAGGTATATTGGCCATATATCACAAGCCCCCGAGTGGCGCAGCGATCTAAGGCACTGCATCTCAGTGCTAGAGGTATCACTGCAGACCCTGGTTTGATCCTTGGCTGTATCACAACCTGCTGTGATCGGGAGTCTCATAGGGCAGCGCACAACTGGCCCAGCATCGTCCGTGTTAGGGGAGGTTTTGTCTGGGGTAAAATAAGAATTTGTTCTTAACTGGTTTGCCTAGTTAAATGAAGGTTAAATTAAAATGTAATAAATAAAAGAAACCTGAGGTTCCGCCTTGCTATTATAAACTGCTTACCAACATAATTAGAGCAGTAAAAAATAAACATATTGTCATACCCGTGGTATACAGTCTGATGTACCACGGCTGTCAGCAAATCAGCTTTGGGGCTCGAACCAACCAGTTTATAATAGAGATTAGATCACTGAGATGCATAGCGTTTGCATGCTGTGGTGCAACTTCTGTTGTGTATATTAGAGAAGACTCAGCAGCACAACTTGGGTTTATCTTGAAGAAATCCAATTAAGGTTTTCTCACAATTTCAGTTATTCATGTTGCCGGTGGTGTTGCTTTGGCGTTGGGTTGAAAATGTTTCTCTTGCTTAGTAAAACAAGTAATTAGATATTCTATGGCCCAGTAAGAGAAGGCTGGTGGGCTTTTTTAAATTGCCTGTTGTGGTTAATGATTGACATGAAATACTTTTAAACCGGTCAGTCAAATGATTTTCCTGTAAACTCTGGATGTTGTGGTTGAATCATTATAGCCTGTGGTTGTGCAGCCTGTCACACTGTCACATAGTTTTGGGCTGAATCCTTAATTAGTCTTTCTCGCCCCTCAGACGTTCCGATGGCCGATTGCCAGTAGAGTGGATGAAAATGAGATGCTGGAAGTTCAAGTGTTCAACTACAGCAAAGTCTTCACCAACAGGTCAGTTACCTACAATACACTCAAACACAACACTGTAACATAAGTACTACCATAATCTCTCGTGGAGAGACTACATAAACATAAATAGTACCATCGATCTGTCATGATACATGAGATGCGTGAGAGAATGAGCAGCAAAAGTTTCGGTGCTTTGGACAAATCACGATTTCACAGGTATTAGCATCTTTTGAATTTCGGAAAGTGAGGAGACATTTGGCCATAACTTTTATTTTATTTTTATTTTACCTTTATTTAACCAGACAAGTCAGTTAAGAACACATTCTTATTTTCAATGACAGCCTGGGAACAGTGGGTTAACTGCCTGTTCAGGAGCAGAATGACAGATTTGTACCTTGTCAGCTCGGGGGTTTGAACTCGCAAACTTCCGGTTACTAGTCCAACGCTCTAAACACTAGGCTACCCTGCCGCCCCTTGCAAAGAGAGAGGGCGGAGGTCTGCTTCAGTTCTGATCCTCGTCCTATTTTTTGTCTCTAAACACATATGGACCCAGAACCGAGATTACTGCTACTACTAACAAAACTCAAATCAACAAATACCTGAATCTCAGCATGCTCAATACACACTCCAAACAGGGGTCAGAGGAATAATAATACGCACAACACTGCCACACACCATCATACTAACCAGGGTCTAACTAACAGTTGGAACATTGAGGGAAGGTCACCATAACCCTTCCATCACTTTCCTCCTGCCATCCTTAGACGGACATAATGCACACAATAATCTAGCTAAAGGCACTTCAGATAGGCAATCAGCTCCTAACGCTTCTTGACTGCGAGGTGATAGATTGATTCAATTGTATGTGGGATTGGCTGCAGTGCAGCATCTGAATGGGCTTCTAATAGAGTGGAGCGAGGCAGTCATGAAATTGTATTAGCGCCGTATGCTGACGGATGCATCTGTCGCACCTGAGCTCAACTACTCAGACGCTAAGGACGAGACTTGAAGGATGAAGTAAAAACACAGGTACAGTATATACAGTAGATGCTACATCTCTGTCTATCTCTATGATTAGAGATGATATTCCACTCAAAGTAGGCTCTGTATGCGTGTGCATATGATAGATGAGATACATGAAGAAATAACAAAAATAAGCACGGACTCATTTGATTCCAATTATACAAATGAATCGACAGACCACGTTTCTTTTAGGCACTGTTAACTGTTGACATTCTTACTACAGATACATCATCACTAACTTTGGAGGCTGTCTATTTATTTTTGTAAATTAAAAAATATATATTTTTCTCCCCAATTTCGATCTTGTCTCTTCGCTGCAACTCCCCAACGAACTCGGGAGAGGCAAGGTGGAGTCACGATTCCTCCAAAAACATTCCCCCCCTAACCGTGCTCCTTAACACTCGCCAGCTTAACCCCGGAAGCCATCCGCACCAATGCGTCGGATTAAACACTGTTCAACCGGCGACCGGGGTCAGCCTTCAGGCACCCGGCCCGTCACAAGGAATCGCTATCAATCAATTTTCAAAATTCAAATGTATTTATAAAGCCCTTCTGACATCAGCTGGTCACAATGTGCTGTGCAGAAACCCATCCTAAAACACCAAACAGCAAGCAATGCAGATATAGAAGCACGGGGGCTAGGAAAAATTCCCTAGAAAAGTCGGAACCTAGGAAGGAACCTAGAGAGGAACCAGGCTGTGAGGGGGGAGGGGCAGTCCTCTTCTGGCTGTGCCGGGTGGAGGTGATAACAGAACATGGTCAAGATGTTCAAATGTCCATAGATGACCAGCAGGGTCAGATAATAATAATCACAATGGTTGTAGAGGGTGCAACAGGTCAGCACCTCAGAAGTCAATGTCAGTTGACTTTTCATAGCCGATCATTCAGCGTATCTCTACCGCACCGGCTGTCTCTAGAGAAATGAAAACAGCAGGTCTGGGACAAGGTAGTACATTCAGGTCAGGGTTCCATAGCCACAGGCTAAACAGTTGAAACTGGAGCAGCAGCACAACCAGGTAGCTGTGACCGAGAGACTGAAAAACAGCTTCTATCTCAAGGCCATCGGATTGTTAAGCAGCCATCACTAACATTGAGTGGCTGCTGCCAACATACTGACTCATCTCTAGCCACTTTAATAATAAAACATGTAACGTAATAAATGTATCACTAGTCACTTTAAACAATGCCACTTGATATAATGTTTACATACCCTACATTACTCATATCATCTCATATGTATATACTGTACTCATCTACAGCACCATCTATTGCATCTCGCCTATGCCGTTAGGCCATCGCTCATCCATATATTTTTATCTACATATTCTTATTAATTCCTTTACCCTTGTGTGTATAAGTTAGTTGTTGTGAAATTGTTAAATGACTTGTTAGATATTACTGCATGGTCGGAACTAGAAGCACTAGCATTTCGCTACACTCGCATTAACATCTGCTAACCGTGTGTATGTGACAAATAACATTTTATTTGATTTGACTGGGGACAGCAAGGAGTCATCAGGCCAGGTAGTCCTGAGGCATGGTCCAAGGGCTCAGGTCCTCTGAGAGAAAGAGGGAGAGAAAGAGAGAGAAAATGAGAGAGAGTATACTTAAATTCACACAGGACACCGGATAAGACAGGAGAAATACTCCAGATATAACAGACTGACCCTAGCCCCCGGACGGACACATAAACTACTGCAGCATAAATACTGGAGGCTGAGACAGGAAGGGTCGGGGGACACTGTGGCCCCATCTGACGATACCCCCGGACATGGCCAAACTGGCAGGATATAACACCACCCACTTTGCCAAAGCACAGCCCCCACACCACTAGAGGGATATCTTCAACCACCAACTTACAATCCTGAGACAAGGCAGAGTATTGCCCACAAAGATCTCTGCCACGGCACAACCCAAGGGGGGGGCACCAACCCAGAGAGGAAGATCACGTCAGTGACTCAACCCACTCAAGTGACGCACCCCTCCTAGGGACAGCATGGAAGAACAGCAGTAAGCCAGGGATTCAACCGCCGTAGTAGATATTGATGCCGAAAATCCCAGTGAGGAGAGGGGAACCGGCCAGGCAGAGATAGCAGGGGCGCTTCATTGCTCCAGTGCCTTTCAGTTCACCTTCACACTCCTGGGCCAGACTACACTCAATCACAGGACCTACTGAAGAGATGAGACTTCAATATAGACAAAGGTCGAGAGTCTGCGTCACTCACATGGATAGGCAGACCATGAAAAATGGAGCTCTATAGGAGACAACCCTGCCTCCAGCTGTGTGCTTAGAAATTCTAGCGACAATAAGGAACCCTGCATCTTGTGACCATAGTGTACATGTAGGCATGTACGGCAGGACCAAATCGGAAAGATAGATAAGAGCAAGCCCATGTAATGCTTTGTAGGTTAGCAGTAAAATCAAAAGCAGAACTAAGTTCTAAGGAGCACTAGGACAGATGCAGAGCCTCTGTCTGATGCCATTAAAAGGTAATTTACCACCTTCACAAGTGCAGTCTCAGTGCTATGATGGGGTCTAAAACCAGACTGAAGCGTTTCGTATACATTGTTTGTCTTCAGGAAGGCAGTGATCTGCTGCGAAACAGCTTTTTCAAAAAATGTTGAGAGGAATGGGAGATTCGATATAGGCCGATAGTTATTATATTTTCTGGGTCAAGGTTTTGCTTTTTCAAGAGAGGCTTTATTACTGCCACTTTTAGTGAGTTTGGTACACATCCGGTGTATAGGGAAACGTTTATGTTCAACATAGGAGTGTCAAGAACATGAAGTAGCTACTGTAGGTACTGTCTTTCCAAGCAAGTCGGAAGACTTCCAGTTTGGTGTTGCGCCAGTTCCGTTCCAATTTCCTGGAAGCTTTCTTCAGGGCTCAAGTTTTTCTGTATACCAGGGAGCTAGTTTCTTATGATGAATGTTTTTGTTTTTAGGGGTACGACAGCATCTAGGGTATTATGCAAGTTTAAATTGAGTTCCTCAGTTAGGTGGTTCATTTATAGCACGGCTTTTGATGATCCTTGGTTGGGGTCTGAGCAGACTATTTGTTGCGATTGCAAACGTAATAAACTGGTGGTCCGATAGTCCAGGATTATGAGGAAAAACATTAAGATCCACAACATTTATTCCACGGGATAAAACTAGGTCCAGAGTATGACTGTGGCAGTGAGTAGGTCCGGAGGAATGTTGCACATAATCCACTGAGTCGGTGATGGCTCCAAAAGCCTTTTGGAGTGGGTCTGTGGACTTTTCCATGTGAATATTAAAGTCACCAAAAATGTGAATATTACCTGCCATGACTACAAGATCCAATGGGAATTCTGGGAACTCAGTGAGGAACGCTGTATACGGCCCAGGAGGCCTGTAAAACAGTAGCTATAAAAAGTGATTGAGTTGGCTGCATAGATTTCATGACTTAGAAGCTCAAAAGATGAAAACACAGTCGTTTTTGATTGTCTAATTTGAAATTTGCTATTGTTAATGTCAGCAACACCTCCGCATTTGCGGGATGCACGGGGGGATATGGTCACTAGTGTAACCAGGAGGAGAGGCCTCATTTAACACAGTAAATTCATTAGGCTTAAGCCATGTTTCAGTCAGGCCAATCACATCAAGATTATGATCAGTGATTAGTTCATTGACTATAACTGCCTTTGAAGTGAGGGATCTAACATTAAATAGCCCTATTTTGAGATGTGAGGTATCACAATCTCTTTCAATAATGACAGGAATGGAGGAGGTCTTTATTCCAGTGAGATTGCTATGGCGAACACCGGCATGTTTAGTTTTGCCCAACCTAGATCGAGGCACAGACAAGGCTTCAATGGGGATAGCTGAGCTGACTACACTGACTGTGCTAGTGACAGACTCCACTAAGCTGGCAGGCTGGCTAACAGCCTGCTGCCTGGCCTGCACCCTATCTCATTGTGGAACGAGGGGAGTTAGAGCCCTGTCTATATTCGTAGATAAGATGAGAGCACCACTCCAGCTAGGATGGATTCCGTCACTCCTCAGCAGGCCAGGCTTGGTGCTGTTTGTGGGTGAGTCCCAGAAAGAGGGACAATTATCTACAAATTCTATATTTTTGGATGGGCAAAAATCAGTTTTCAACCAGTGATTGAGTTGTGAGACTGCTATAGAGCTCATCACTCCCCCTAACTGGGAGGGGGCCAGAGACAATTACTCGATGCTGACACATCTTTCTCTCTGATTTACAGGCTGAAGCTATGTTGCGCTTGGTGACCTTTGACTGTTTCATTCTAACATCGTTGGTACTCTCTACACTCGCCAGTTTTAGCTTTAGCCAGCACCATCTTCAGATTAGCCTTTAACGTCCATAGTCCAGCCCCCTGGTAAACAGTGTATGATCGCTGGATGATTCGTTTTAAATCAAATCAAATTTTATTTGTCATATACTGTCATGTTTTGTCTTATATTGTCTTGTCATTTTGCTTTTCCTTCTGTTCGTTTTCCCCCTGCTGGTCTTTTTAGGTTCGTTCCCCTTTTTCTCTCTCCCTTCCTCTCTCTCTTCTCTCTATCGTTCCGTTCCTGCTCCCAGCTGTTCCTATTCCCCTAATCAATCATTTAGTCTTCCCACACCTGTTCCCTATCTTTTCCCCTGATTAGAGTCCCTATTTCTCCCCTTGTTTTCCGTTTCTGTCCTGTCGGATCCTTGTATATTGTTCACCGTGCTGTGTCTTTGTATCGCCCTGTCGTGTCGTGTTTCCCTCAGATGCTGCGTGGTGAGCAGGTGTCTGAGTCTGCTACGGTCAAGTGCCTTCCCGAGGCAACCTGCAGTTTATTATTGAGTCTCCAGTCAGTTCTCGTGATTACGAGTGAAATTGTTTTTATGCTTTATTTACCGCTCCGATTTGTCTAGGAGTATTGCTATTTCCTTAAACTGGATTAAAGACTCTGTTTTCGCCAAGTCGCTTTTGGGTCCTCATTCACCTGCATAACACATACACATGGTTAGCAGATGTTAATGCGAGTGTAGCGAAATGCTTGTGCTTCTAGTTCCGACAATACAGTAATAACCAACGAGTAATCTAGCTAACAATTCCAAAACTACTACCTTATACACATAAGTGTAAAGGGATAAAGAATATGTACATAAAGATATATGAATGAGTGATGGTACAGAGGCAAGATGCAGTAGATGGTATCGAGTACAGTATATACATATGAGATGCGTATGTAAACAAAGTGGCATAGTTTAAAGTGGCTAGTGATACATGTATTACATAAAGATTCAGTGGATGATATAGAGTACAGTATATACGTATACATTTGAGATAAATAATGTAGGGTATGTAAACATTATATTAAGTAGCATTGTTTAAAGTGGCTAGTGATATATTTTACATTAATTCCCATCAATTCCCATTTTTAAAGTGGCTGTAGTTGAGTCAGTGTGTTGGCAGCAGCCACTCAATGTTAGTTAATGTTAACAGTCTGATGGCCTTTAAGTCTAATACTACGGGTAATGGAGTCACCAGTGACTAGGGTTTTCAATTTGTCAGAGCTAATGGTGGGAGGCTTCGGTGTCTTAGACCCCGTAATGGGAGGAGGAGAGACCAGAGAAGGCTCGGCCTCTGACTCCGACCTGGTGCTTAATGGGGAGAACGGTTGAATGTTTCTGTCTGCTGAATGAGCGACACCGGTCGAGCATTCCTACAGCATTTCCTTCCAGAAGCCATGAGAAAATTGTTTGGCTACGGGGACTGTGAGAGGGGATTTATACTACTATCTGCATTTATTAGTGGCACAGACGCTGTTTCATCCTTTCCTACACTTAAAATACCATTGCCTAACGATTGCGTCTGAAGCTGGGCTTGCAGCGCGGCTAACTTTATCATAAGGCGATCGTTCTCCAGTATATTAGGAGTACAGTGACTGCAATTAGAAGGCATAATGTTAATGTTACTACTTAGCTTTGGCTGGTGGAAGTCCTGCCGAACCATGTCCAAATAAAGCGTCTTTAGTGAAAAAGTTGAATGAAAAAAGTTGAGCGAGGAAATTTAAAAAAATATAAAACGGTAATTTAAAAAGTAAAAAACGTAAAGTTGGCAGGTAGCAAAGTAAGGTTAGCAACAAACTGCACAGCAGCACGTAAACAAGTCTACAAGTTGTGACCGGAAATGACACAAGGAGCTCTATGGCGCGATGAGCCAAGTAAACTCCCCCGGCCAAACGCTCCCCTAACCCGGGCGGCGCCAATTGTGCACCATTCTATCGGACCATGGCCGGATGTGGCACAGCCCGTGAATGAGCCTGGATCTGTAGTAACGCCTCTAGCACTGCAATGCACATTCAAAATGGTGATAGAAATTTGGTAAGATGGATTTAAGTTTCCCTGCATTAAAGTCCCCGGCTACTTGGAGAGCCACCTCTGGGTGAGCATTTTCTTGTTTGCTTATGGCGGAATTTGGCATGAGTCCCCATATCCTCAAAAGGTTCTACAGCTGCACCATCGAGAGCATCCAGACTGGTTGCATCACTGCCTGGTATGGCAACTGCTTGTTCTCCGACTGCAAGGCACTACAGAGGATAGCGGGTACGGCCCAGTACATCACTGGGACCAAGCTTCATGCCATCCAGGACCTCTATACCAGGCGGTGTAAGAGGAAGGCCCTATTGTCAAAGACTCTAGCCACCCTAGTCATAGACTGTTCTCTCTGCTACCACACGGCAAGTAGTACTGGAGCACAATGTCTAGGTCCAAGAGGTTTCTAAACAGCTTCTACCCCCAAGCCATAAGACTCCTAAACATCTTGTCAAATGGCCACCCAGACTATTTGCATTGCTACCCCCCCCCCCCTTTTACACCGCTGCTACTCTCTGTTGCTATTATCTATGCATAGTCACTTTAATAACCCTACCTACATGTACAGTTGAAGATGGAAGTTTACATACACTTAGGTTGGAGTCATTAAAACACGCTTTTCAACCACTCCACAAATTTCCTGTTAACAAACTACAGTTTTGGCAAGGTGGTTAGGACATCTACTTTGTGGATGACACAAGTAATTTTTCCAACAATTGTTTACAGACAGATTATTTCACTTATAATTCACTGTATCACAATTCCAGTGGGTCAGAAGTTTACATACACTAAGTTGACTGTGCCTTTAAACAGCTTGGAAATTTTCCAAAAATGATGTCATGGCTTTAGAAGCTTCCAATAATTGACATCTGATAAGCTTCTGCTAATTGACATCATTTGAGTCAATTGGAGGTGTACAAGTGAATGTATTTCAAGGCCTACCTTCAAATTCAGTGCTTCTTTGCTTGACAGCATGGGAAAATCAAAAGAAATCAGCCAAGACCTCAGAAAGAAGAGTGTAGACTTCCACAAGTCTGGATCATCCTTGGGAGTAATTTCCAAACACCGGAAGGTACCACGTTCATTTGTACAAACAATAGTATGCAAGTATAAACACCATGGGACCACGCAGCCGTCATACCGCTCAGGAAGGAGACGTTTTCTGTCTCCTAGAGATGAATGTACTTTGGTGCGAAAAGTGCAAATCAACCCCAGAACAACAGCAAAGGACCTTGTGAAGATGATGGAGGAAACAGGTACAAAAGTATCTATATCCACAGTAAAACGAGTCCTACATCGACATAACCTGAAATGTCACTCAACAAGGAAGAAAATCCAAAGCCACCATAAAAAAGCCAGACTACAGTTTGCAACTGCACATGGGGACAATGTGATATGATGATACTACAAGCTTGGCACACCTGTATTTGGGGAGTTTCTCCCATTTCTCTCTGCAGATCATCTCAAGCTCTGTCAGGTTGGATGGGGAGAATGACTGCACAGCTATTTTCAGATCTCTTCAGAGATGTTCGATCGGGTTCAAGTCTGAGCTCTGGCTGGGCTCCTCAAGGACATAAAGACTTATTCCGAAGCCAATCCTACATTGTCTTGGCCGTGTGTTCGGGGTCGTTGTCCTGTTGGAAGGTGAACCTTCGCCCCAGTCTGAGTTCCTCAGAGCTCTGGAGCAGGTTTTCTTCAAGGATATCTCTGTACTTTGTTCATCTTTCCAACGATCCTGACCAGTATCCCAGTCACTGCAGCTGAAATACATCACAGCATGATGCTGCCACCACCATGCTTCACCGTTGGGATGGTGGCACATTTCCTCCAGGCAAGACACATGGCATAGAAGCCAAAGAGTTAAATCTTAGTTTCATCAGACCAGAGAATCTTGTTTGTCATGATCTGAGAGACCTTTAGGTGCCTTTGGCAAACTCCAAGCGGGCTGTCATTTGCCTTTTACTGAGGAGTGGCTTCCATCTCGCCACTGTACCATAAAGGCCTGATTGGTGGAGTGCTGCAGAGACGGTTGTCCTTCTGGAAGGTTCTCACATCTCCACAGTAGAACTCTGGAGCTCAGTTGATTGCTCAGTTTGGCCGGGCGGCCAGCTCTAGGAAGAGTCTTGGTGGTTCCAAACTTCTTCCATGTAAGAATGATGGAGGCCACTGTGTTCTTGGGGACCTGTGCCTCAACACAAACCTGTCTCAGAGCTCTACGGACAATTCTTTCAACCTCATGGCTTTTTTTTTCTCGGACATGCATCGTCAACTCTGGGACCTTATAAAGACAGGGACCTTATATAGACATATCCTTTCCAAATCCGGTCCAATCAAATGAAATGATCACAGGTGAACTCCAATCAAGTTGTCGAAACAGCTCAAGGATTATCAATGGAAAGAAGATAAACATGAGCTCAATTTTGAGTCATTTAGCAAAGGTTCTGAATAGTTATGTAAATAAGATATTTCTGTTTGCCAAAAACTCTAAAAACCTTTTTTCACATTGTCATTATGGGGTATTGTGTGTAGATTTAATACTTTTAGACATTTTAGAATAAGGCTGTAACATAACAAAATGTGGATAAAGGGAAGTGGTCTGAATACTTTCCGAATACACTGTATTTCACCCTCATTAACATACATGATTACATTGTGCATGTTCATTTAGACAGTAATTATTATTCAATATGTCCTCACCTGGGATTTTAACTCATAACCTTTTGGTTCACGGCAATGGAGGGTAAGAGGGAGTGGTGGGATGACCTGGTCATGTTACCAAAACACAATGAGTTTCGTGATGATGATGACACACATGCACGCACATGCGCACTTTAGTGGTTTACCTGGCCAGTTATATGCATCATTTAAAAAATATAATATCACCTCATATACTATTGATGCAACCTCGGTGTTGCACTAATGGGGAACACTGCACTTTAATACAACCCAAAACCTTATTGCTTCTCAAAGTTTTTTCCTCCAATTATATCTGTGTTAAGGGATGTGAGCATATGAAATCCTTCCTCCACAAAGCCCCCCACATTGTATAATTCATGTGTATCTTCTCCTCCCAAACTCAGCTTCTCTCTGCTTTCGCCTCCGCTCTCTCCCCGTCTCCCTCCCTCTCTTCCCCCACAGACTGCAAATCATGCCTTCATCCCTATTATCCCTCATTTCCTCTGCACTGTAAAGAAAGACTCTTTGGATCAACCAACAACAAAAAATACTTTAACTGGTTACAACTAAATGAGTTAGGTTTTTTCAATTGAAAAATACTACATTTGTTGAAACCAAATATATGATTCAATGCCAACTGTTTTGGCAAACCTATATTTTAAGTTGCAATCTTTCAACACTCAACTTACTTTTACCCTTTGGTTAAACCTAATAAATAACAAATACAAACTAATACTTCATATAAATGCAACCCATTTTTTTCCTCTTCTTCTAAGTTCACTTTTTCATTTGGAATTAGCTATCCAAATTTCTTCAAATAATTCAATAGATTCCCTGTAAAACAATTAATTAAGTTGGTTCAATAACTAGAAATAATGTTGCCAAACATATTCTTTACACAAGACGTTCACGTTTAGTAGCCACAATATTATAACCAAGCATTGGCTACGTTAACATAGAAACCTCATCAGGCTCTTTAGTGCAGAGGGTCATTGTCATTCCCCAGTGTAGCTGCCCCTCACATAGAGAACTCATAAACTGCCCCATAACTTTTACAGGGGCATACAAGAGAGATTGTGTGTGTTTGTGTGTCTGTCTGTGTCTGTGTCTGTGTCGGTGTGTGTGTGTGTACAAGTTTTATTCATGTCTCACTGTTGGCCAACGGGGGGCACTGCTTTGTAATGTGATGATGAAAACTAAATCATGTGCAAGTGTAAAGCATACAGTCATTTCTATGAGAGAATACTAAACAACCTGTGCATCGTTTCCCACTCCAAGATCTTCTCTGCATTCATGTCTTCGAACAGCAACACTTATTATTGTAGTTAAGCTTCAATTTAATGTATTGCTCGATAGAAGCCAGGGTGGCAGGTAGCCTAGTGGTTAGAGCCTTGGGCCAGTAACCAAAAGGGTGCTGACAAGGTAAAAGTATGTCGCTCTGCCCCTGAACAAGGCAGTTAACCCACTCTTCCCAGGTAGGCCATCATTGTAAATACGATTTTGTTCTTAACTGACTTGCCTAGTTAAGTAAAGGTACATTTTTTTATTCATTTTTTAAAGACAGCTAACTTGAGATTTTGAGGGTTGACCTAGAAAGAAAAAATGTATTTCACTTGAGAAGGAAGGAGATGACCTCTGCTCTAAATTATGAAGCAGATGAAAGTAAATTGTTTGGCACATCAGGATCAATAATGAATGGCACCTTTTGAAGAGCCAAAAAGTGAGCCAGAACATGATAGGCTGGTTTTCTTCAATTATTCAGGAGTTGTACACGCTTACGAAGGCTGAAAGGAACTGACAAACCGTTCACCTTTCTGAGGAGGTATCGAGGTATCGATCACCATCGTGATAACGAAAGGACAGAGTAGAGAGGAGAGGAAGATGGGGGGGAAGAGAAGAAAGGGGTGGAGGAGAGAGAACAGTGAAGGGGACAGTATCCTGCATCCTCCTGTACCAAATAGATGGATGCAATAAAAGTTGATATTGGTTTTCTTTTCTATGAAGAAAGAGATAAGCTATATTCCAAACTAGAGAGTAATCCAAGGTATTCTGGCTATGAGCCAAATAAGGACATGTATACCATGGTATTATTCAGTACTCAGTATGGAAAGACTTAGCTACTTCCAGATGAAGCCTAGCTGTCTGCATTGGTGGGGGAATGATTTGTGACAGTGAGGATTAAACCTGGTGTTAAGTTCTGTACATAAGGTTTATCCTCTATAGTCTGTATTGACTAATGGTTCCTTCATTTGGCTGCAGTTGTTATTATTTGCCTGCAGTATTGTGCTGCATACTGCATCCATCTCTCAGGAGGGAGGGAGAGAGGGAGATTACAGGCACAGAGAAAAGGGGGAGAGAGGGAAAGCATGAGAGATACAGAGAGAGGGTGAGAGAGTGTGAGAATGAGAGAGAGAGCGAAAGAGAGAGAGACACCTGCCTGGAGGTGATAGCATTCCCTCCCCCATACGCCCCCCATAGGCAGAACTACGACAACATAACCAACAAAAACAGGTCACAACTCCTGCAGCTCTGTAGCACGCTGGGTATGTACATACTGCAAACCCAATTTTGATGAACTCACATATCATTTGGGTAAAATTCCACAGTGTGCCATCACAGCAGCACGATTTTTGTGACCTGTTGCCACAGGAAAAGGGCAACTAGTGAAGAACAAACACCATTGTAAATACGACCCATATTTATTTTTTATTTATTTTCCCTTTTGTACTTGAACTATTTGAACATAATATGACATTCGAAATGTCTTTATTATTTTTTTAATGACACTGTTCATTTTTATTGTTTATTTCACTTTGTTTTTTATTATCTACTTCACTTGCTTTGGCAATGTTAACATATGTTTCCCATGCCAATAAAGCCCTTAAATTGAGAGAGACATGGGTGGTGGTGAAAAAGGGAGGGAAAGGGAGGGAGAGGGTGGGAAAGGGAGGGAAAGGGAGTGCAAGGATGGGAAAGGGAGGGAAAGGGAGGGAAAGGGAGGGAAAAGGAGGGAGAGGGAGGGAAAGGGGGGGAAATGGAGGGAAAGGGTGGGAGAGGGAAAGGGTGGAAAGGGTGGAAAGGGAGGGAAAGGGCGAAAAGCAAGAGAGAGTCAGGCTAGAATTGCACGAAGCAACTTTCACACACTTTTAGTTGCAGTTCCAGGTTGCAAGTGACATCATCTCAAGCAACTTTGCTGTTACATGACGCAACAACAAAAATAGCTTGCAACAGCAAATCAGATTGAGGCTGCTTCTGTCATATTTTTACTTTTTTATTCTGCACTACCCCCATGTTGAGCTGCTGCATTACATCGTCGTTTCACAGATTCTTTGTTTGTCCAACTGTTTGGTTATTGTAACAGCATGGATATAGACAAAATGCAGTCTGTACAATTTAGCTAGCTAGCCAAAATGACATTGCGAACACCAACATGACTAGCTAGCAACGAGCTAACCATGCTAGCAAGGAATTAAGCTAATGTTAGCTAGCTAATTAGCACAGTTCAGGGTGAACAATTTCAGTTGAAACTGGTCAGGGAAAGGTTTGGGTTCACTTCAATAATTGCATATATTGACTGCCAAACCATGTTCATTTGACTAGCCATGATGCCAAATGGTAGATATCTCCCATTCTGCTAATGTCTCTTCTGTCAACCTATATGCACACTGGCAGTGACAGGCAGCTGTGTTGACATGATAACTGGTTAGAATTCTGAAACTTCGAATGGATCATGTGACAAAAGTATTTTGCTTTGATTGGCTGAGGCTTGCAACTAGTTGCACAAAGTTGAAAAGTTAGAACTGGATGCAACCAGGTAAGAGAGATTGGTTGGTGAATGAAAAGTGGATACAGAGAATTTAGAGTGATGAACACAATGGTGGTTTGTGATTGGTATTTTAGTGAAAGCACCAAATAGCCTCTCTCTTACTCTCTCTCTCTCACACACACACACACATATCCTAATGGCCCAAGTTTGCTCCCTGCCTGTCACTTCTCATAATCCCCAGGCCTCTCACTGTTACTGACCCCCCTCAACCTCCTCCAGTGTGTGTGTATGTGACAGAGTGTGAGACTATTGACTGTGGTTGGCTTATATTACGTGTAGTTGGGCTCCCAGTGGATTCATGTGTGTGTGTGTGTGTGTGTGTGTGTGTGTGTGTGTGTGTGTGTGTGTGTGTGTGTGTGTGTGTGTGTGTGTGTGTGTGTGTGTGTGTGTGTGTGTGTGTGTGTGTGTGTGTGTGTGTGTGTGTGTGTGTGTGTGTGTGTGTGTGTGTGTGTGTGTGTGTGTGTGTGTGTGTGTGTGTGTGTGTGTATATATATATATATATATATATATATATATAGTAGTAGTATACTGGGTCTTTGTGTGGTGTGTGATTGATTGCTCTGCTACAATATTGTCCGGGGGAAACTATATCAATTATTCACACCTTTATAATTCTCTGACTGAATATAAATGGTACCAGGTTTCGCTCCCACTTTTAACAAACAGCAAATTCAAATTACATTTGCTTGTAAATGATTTGTGAAGCACATATGACGGCCTTATAAATGCTCTATGAAGGCTTAATGAATCCTTTACACTGTTCTTGTTGGTCATAGAGTGTAACCCATATTTCTGTATGCAGTCTGGTACATTGGGAAACTATGGAATGTTAGAGAATGAGAATTGAGATAGGCTTATCGCCCAATAAAGTCATTTGCAGCCTTTGGCTTTTTTGGGGGGTCAAAAACAATTGAAGATAATAAAATGTTGTTTTTCTAGGCAGCAATTTTGCTAAAATGTTGTTATTCTAGGCAGCAACTTTGCTAAAGGACAGGAAGTTAACAGCACTCTAAAGTTGATATGCTAAAGGAATAAATCACCTATGTTTTCTTTGACACTTTGTTAAAGTTGTTTTTCCTCAGGGCAGCGATAGCAGCTAATGAGTTTCCCCCGACAATATTGTAAGGAAATAACTGTCAGGTGTTGGAATGGGGATAGAGTTGGTTGCTACTTAACTTCAACAAGTACTCACTGGCAGACGGGTGATGGGGCTGGGCAGAGGATATTGTGTGTGTCCGTGTGTGTGCTTGTCGAGAACAGACCTGCTGGTTTGACAACAAGCTCTGACTGTCTTACCGCAAAATCAGGCGTCCAATCCCTTGTCCATGAACGTAACATTTTGAAAGTTAATATTCAGTCATTAATTCTGAATAGTTTAGGGGTTAAGGTTTGCACTGGGATTGCCTAGCACTGGGATTGAACACGCGACCCTCGGAGCCGGAGCTGGCAGTTTACGCCCGCCCACAACACCCTAGCAAATCTCAAGCCAAAATAATTGTAATAGTGCTCACCGTTGTCCCTAGAGGACGGTTTTGAAGTTATCTCCTGACATCCTGCTTACATGATCAGACGTCTAATTTTGCAGTGGATCTTGAGCGACCTGGCCGGGGTTGAATTTTTGCAGTTTAATATTCTCTGAGAGAGAAACAGGCATGAGATCACAGGGAAAAGTGACAATATCAGTATCGGAATAGAGAAAGTGAACGTGTATAGAGCAAATTGGGTGTGTTACCCTTTATTCTGTGTTTGTGTGCGTCCGTATCTGCGTCCGTGTCTGTAGCTCTATCTCTGTTGTTCTAATAAGAGTCTATTTCTCCGTCTGCTCCTCTTTACTGGTTAGTTGTTGTAGCGGCCAACGACTCTCCCTGCCTGTCCGAGCCAGTTCCCATCACTCTGCCTACACACTCACACACATACACACACAGGCACACACACATATGGGAATGTCAGATAGTCAAGGAAGACAGTGAAAAGAGAGATAGATACAGAGAGACAGACTGAGCTGTGCAAGGACAACACTATCAACCTAATGGAACCTAGCAAACCCAGCTAAAATGCAAATGTGGCCTACTTGAAGTCTTATCTCTGAACAATCACATAAAAATACCAGTGTTTTTAGCCAAGGCACAGTTCTATGCCACGACCCACTGAATCAGGAATATTCTGCTCTTTTTGTGAAACAGTGGTTGATCATGGTTATTGTGGTTCTGTTGTTCCAGAGTCATTGGAACCTTCAAGATGGTTCTACAGAAGGTGGCAGAGGAGGGCCAGCTAGAGGTGACAGACACACTCATCGACGACAACAACACCGCCATCAGGGTAATTCCCAACACTGGTCCCTGATCAGTTTAGATATCCATAGCCATAAGAATGAGAATCCTCCATACTGATCTATGGACATCATACAGTATATACTGAACACAGCCAAAATTATAAGTATTTTATTGACCTCAGGTGAGTATTGATCCAACAGCCACATACAGTGTATTTGGAGAGTATTCAGACCCCTTCCCTTTTTACACATTTTGTTACTTAATAGCCTTGTTCTAAAATTGATTAAATTATATTTTTTCCTCATCAATCTGCACATAATAACCATTAATGACAAAGGAAAAACACATTTTTAGAAATGTTTACAAATAAAATTTTCTGACCCTTTGCTATCAGATCTGAAATTGAGCTCAGGTGCAAAAACAAGCCATGAGGTCAAAGAAATTGTCCGTAGAGCTCAGAGACAGGATTGTGTCAAGGTACAGAACTGGGGAAGGGGAACAAAAAATGTCTGCAGCATTGAAGTTCCACAAGAACACATTGGCCTCCCATCATTCTTAAATAAAAGAAGTTTGGAACCACCAAGACTCTTTCTAGACCTGGCCACCCGGCCAACACTGAGCAATCGAGGGAGAAGGGCCTTGGTCAGGGAGGAGACCAATAACCCAATGGTCATTTTGACAGAGCACAGAGAACCTCTGTGGAGCTGGGAGAACCTTCCAGAAGGACAACCATCTCTGCAGCATTCCACCAATCTGGCCTTTATGGTAGAGTGGCCAGGCTGAAGCCACTCCTCAGTAAAAGGGACATGACAGCCCGCTTGGAGTTTGCCAAAAGGCAACTAAAGGACTCGGGCCATGAGAAACAAGATTTTCTGGTCTGCTGAAACCAAGATTGAACTCTTTGGATTGAATGCCAAGCGTCACGTCAGAAGGAAACCTTGCACCCTCCCTACGGTCAAGCACGATAGTGGCAGCATCATGCTGTGAGGATGTTTTTCAGTGGCAGGGACTGGTAGACTAGTCAGGATCGAGGGAAAGATGAACAGAGCAAAGTACAGAAAGATCTTTGATGAAAACCTGCTGCAGAGCTCTCAGGACTTCAGACTGGGGCAAAGGTTCTTCACCTTCCAATAAGCACACGGCCAAGCACACGGCCAAGACAACGCAGGAGTGGCTTCGGGACAAGTCTCTGAATGGCCTTGAGTGGCCCAACCAGAGCCCGGACTTGAACCCGATTGAACATCTCTGGAGGGACTGAAAATAGCACTGCAGCGACGCTCCCCATCCAACTTGACAGAGCTGGCAAGTTTGTAGCGTCATACCCAAGAAGAATCAAGACTGTAATCGCTGCCAAAGGTGCTTCAACAAAGTACTGAGTAAATGGTCTGAGTGCATATGTAAATGTGATATTTCAGTTTTTTATTTTTAATACATTTGCTAAACTTTCTAAATACCTGTTTTTGCCTCATCATTATGGGGTATTGTGGGTAGATTGATGAAGGGAAAAAAACATTTAATCCATTTTAGAATAAGGCTGTAACGTAACAAAATTAGGAAAAAGTCAAGGGGTTTGAATACTTTCCGAATGCACTGTATAAAGAAAGAAACAGTATGTGAAAGAATGAAAAAGAGAAAGTATGAGATAATGGGAGCAAGGGATGGAGAGATCAAGAGAGATATAGAGAGGAGGACAGAGAAACAGAGAGAGAGACTGTGTGAGAGCTTATCCCGGCACCAATAGCTAACAATAGCTAACACTGATGTTGGGACCTTGACAAACTTAACAGGGAATGAGTGATAACCATGAAAACACGCAGGACTGATGGCTATAATTATGTTCAACAAGTATTTTATTGTTCTGTCTTTATCTAGCTCTAGTTGTGGTATTTTACCTAGCCTCGCTGGCGAGCTAACATTTAGGTAATCAATCCTCTGATGACATAGCTGTCACGTTCTGACCGTAGTTCTTTTGTTATGTCTTTGTTTTAGTATGGTCAGGGCGTGAGTTGGGTGGGTTGTCTATGTTAGTTTTTCTATGATTTGCTATTTCTGTGTTTGGCCTGGTATGGTTCTCAATCAGAGGCAGCTGTCAATCGTTGTCCCTGATTGAGAACCATACTTAGGTAGCCTGTTTTCTATTGTGTTTCGTGGGTGACAATTTTCTATTTTGTGTGTCATCTAGACAGGATTGTTTCGTTTGTTCGTTCTTCCTAGTTGTTATTTTGTTTAGTTTTGATTATATTAAAAATCACGAACACTTACCACGCTGCACCTTGGTCCTCACCTTCTTCCACCGATGACGGCCGTTACAATAGCGATGTTGTAGACGGTAATCATCTGATTACGTGTTTGTTTACTTGCACAAGCGGCATTTGAAGTTGCATGTGGTCGTATCCTCTGCTAGTAAACAAAGCTGGTATCTGCAACTTTTCATGACGCAGCCAGGAAATGGTGATGATGTCACACACAAGTCAGAATGGCCTTGGGCATGCTCACACACACAGCTCTCACACAGCTCTCAGCCCCTCTGCACACCTCTCTGTCCCTGATGAGGGAGAGTAGATGAACACAGCCGGCCCAGAGTCTCACCTGTGTTTAAACTGAACAGAGGTGTTTTTATTTAGCTCGTCCTGCTGAAAGATGCGGGGATACCATGGTAACACCTCTAACTTCACTGGCTCTGCAGTCACAGGGCAGAGATAGGGAGTGAGAGAGAGAGAGGGGAGAAAGAGGGGAGAAAGAGGGAAAAAGAGAAAAGGAGAGAAAAAGAGAGCGAGAGAAATGTAACAAATTGCTTGGGTTGTAATAAAGATCAGTTGACTGTCCAGGGAGGTGTATTAGTCCCCAGAAGACAGGAAAGAAAAATTGCTCTGTCTCTGCATCTTCCTGTTCAGAACAATCTAAGCACTTACTGTCAAACCAAATGTATCTTTGTGCTGCAAGTGACCACAACTGTCTCTATCAACCAATATTGAGCTTTACAACAATTGTTTTACAGAAATTGTAGGCAGATTCTGTCTCACAAATTTACAGTTGTCACACTTTTTTTCCCCCCATATTCACTTGTCAAGAAAGCCGGAAGTCAATTTTAGTTTAATTTCAACCAAGAATGGATTCTTTGTTCCAGTTTAATTAAAGACGTCATTATGAGGTGAACAGAAGGATTTGAGTTTCTGTATGTTTCCTTCATCACACCATGTCTCGTTAGTCAAACAGTGCAGCTATTCCCTCCGCAAGGCTATTAAACAAGCTAAGCGTCAGTACAGAGACAAAGTGGAATCTCAATTCAATGGCTCAGACACAAGAGGCATGTGGCAGGGTCTACAGTCAATCACGGACTACAAGAAGAAACCCAGCCCAGTCACGGACCAGGATGTCTTGCTCCCAGGCAGACTAAATAACTTTTTTGCCCACTTTGAGGACAATACAGTGCCACTGACACGGCCTGCAACGAAAACATGCGGTCTCTCCTTCACTGCAGCCGAGGTGAGTAAGACATTTAAACGTGTTAACCCTCGCAAGGCTGCAGGCCCAGACGGCATCCCCAGCCGCGCCCTCAGAGCATGCGCAGACCAGCTGGCCGGTGTGTTTACGGACATATTCAATCAATCCCTATACCAGTCTGCTGTTCCCACATGCTTCAAGAGGGCCACCATTGTTCCTGTTCCCAAGAAAGCTAAGGTAACTGAGCTAAACGACTACCGCCCCGTAGCACTCACTTCGGTCATCATGAAGTGCTTTGAGAGACTAGTCAAGGACCATATCACCTCCACCCTACCTGACACCCTAGACCCACTCCAATTTGCTTACCGCCCAAATAGGTCCACAGACGATGCAATCTCAACCACACTGCACACTGCCCTAACCCAGCTGGACAAGAGGAATACCTATGTGAGAATGCTGTTCATCGACTACAGCTCGGCATTCAACACCATAGTACCCTCCAAGCTCGTCATCAAGCTCGAGACCCTGGGTCTCGACCCCGCCCTGTGCAACTGGGTACTGGACTTCCTGACGGGCCGCCCCCAGGTGGTGAGGGTAGGCAACAACATCTCCTCCCCGCTGATCCTCAACACGGGGGCCCCGCAAGGGTGTGTTCTGAGTCCTACATTTACATTTACATTTAAGTCATTTAGCAGACGCTCTTATCCAGAGTGACTTACAAATTGGTGCATTCACCTTATGACATCCAGTGGAACAGTCACTTTACAATAGTGCTGTCATGCAGGTGAAGGAGGACCCAAACGCGACTTAACAGAAACAGAGTTTATTAATGTTCAAAACCGAATAACTGAAATCCTCTAGATTAGTAGAGGGGAAAACAACTGGAGAAGCGGCCACAGACTGCAGGTCGCTTCGGGTAGGCGCAGGCCGTAGTCAACTGAGACACCTGCTCACACGCAGCGTCTGAAGAAGGCACAAAACACGACAGGACAGGGTGATACACAATCACGGCAAAAACACGACAGGACAGGGCGAAACGCAATCACAGCATGGAATACAAAACAAGGAACCGACGGAACAGGAACGGATCACAAAGGAATAAATAGGGAGTCTAATCAGGGGAAAGGATCGGGAACAGGTGTGGAAAGACTAAATGATGATTAGGGAATAGGAACAGCTGGGAGCAGGAACGGAACGACAGAGAGAAGAGAGAGCGAGAGAGTGAGAGAGGGAGGGGGAGAGAGAAGGATATAACCAAACAAGACCAGCAGAGGGAAACGAATAGCATGGGGAGCACAGGGACAAGACATGACAATGAATGACAAACATGACAGTACCCCCACTCACCGAGCGCCTCCTGGCGCACTCGAGGAGGAATCCTGGCGGCAACGGAGGAAATCATCGATGAGCGAACGGTCCAGCACGTCCCGAGACGGAACCCAACTCCTCTCCTCAGGACCGTAACCCTCCCAATCCACTAGGTATTGGTGACCCCGTCCCCGAGAACGCATGTCCATAATCTTATGTACCTTGTAAATAGGTGCGCTCTCGACAAGGACGGGAGGGGGGAGGGAAGACGAACGGGGGTGCGAAGAAAGGGCTTAACACAGGAGACATGGAAGACAGGATGGACGCGACGAAGATGTCGCGGAAGAAGCAGTCGCACAGCGACAGGATTGACGACCTGGGAGACACGGAACGGACCAATGAACCGCGGAGTCAACTTACGAGAAGCTGTCGTAAGAGGAAGGTTGCGAGTGGAAAGCCACACTCTCTGGCCGCAACAATACCTTGGACTCTTAATCCTGCGTTTATTGGCGGCTCTCACCGTCTGTGCCCTGTAACGGCAAAGTGCAGACCTCACCCTCCTCCAGGTGCGCTCACAACGTTGGACAAACGCTTGAGCGGAGGGAACGCTGGACTCGGCAAGCTGGGATGAGAACAGAGGAGGCTGGTAACCCAGACTACTCTGAAACGGAGATAACCCGGTAGCAGACGAAGGAAGCGAATTGTGAGCGTATTCTGCCCAGGGGAGCTGTTCTGCCCAAGACGCAGGGTTCCTGAAAGAAAGGCTGCGTAGTATGCGACCAATCGTCTGATTGGCCCTCTCTGCTTGACCGTTAGACTGGGGATGAAACCCGGAAGAGAGACTGACGGACGCACCAATCAAACGACAGAACTCCCTCCAAAACTGTGACGTGAATTGCGGACCTCTGTCTGAAACGGCGTCTAACGGGAGGCCATGAATTCTGAATACATTCTCAATAATGATTTGTGCCGTCTCCTTAGCGGAAGGAAGTTTAGCGAGGGGAATGAAATGTGCCGCCTTAGAGAACCTATCGACAACCGTCAGAATCACAGTCTTCCCCGCAGACAAAGGCAGACCGGTAATGAAGTCTAAGGCAATGTGAGACCATGGTCGAGAAGGAATGGGGAGCGGTCTGAGACGACCGGCAGGAGGAGAGTTACCCGACTTAGTCTGCGCGCAGTCCGAACAGGCAGCCACGAAACGGCGCGTGTCACGCTCCTGAGTCGGCCACCAAAAGCGCTGGCGAATAGACGCAAGAGTGCCTCGAACACCGGGATGACCCGCTAACTTGGCAGAGTGAGCCCACTGAAGAACAGCCAGACGAGTGGAAACAGGGACGAAAAGGAGGTTACTAGGACAAGCGCGCGGCGACGCAGTGTGCGTGAGTGCTTGCTTAACCTGTCTTTCAATTCCCCAGACTGTTAACCCGACAACACGCCCATAAGGAAGAATCCCTCGGGATCAGTAGAAGCCACAGAAGAACTAAACAGACGGGATAAGGCATCAGGCTTGGTGTTCTTGCTACCCGGACGGTAAGAAATCACAAACTCGAAACGAGCGAAAAACAACGCCCAACGAGCTTGACGGGCATTAAGTCGTTTGGCAGAACGGATGTACTCAAGGTTCTTATGGTCTGTCCAAACGACAAAAGGAACGGTCGCCCTCCAACCACTGTCGCCATTCGCCTAGGGCTAAGCGGATGGCGAGCAGTTCACGGTTACCCACATCATAGTTGCGCTCAGATGGCGACAGGCGATGAGAAAAATAAGCGCAAGGATGAACCTTATCGTCAGACTGGGAGCGCTGGGATAGAATGGCTCCCACGCCTACCTCTGAAGGTCAACCTCGACAATGAATTGTCTAGTGACGTCAGGAGTAACGAGGATAGGAGCGGACGTAAAACGTTCTTTTAGAAGATCAAAAGCTCCCTGGGCGGAACCGGACCACTTAAAACACGTCTTGACAGAAGTAAGAGCTGTGAGAGGGGCAGCAACTTGACCGAAATTACGAATGAAACGCCGATAGAAATTAGCGAAACCTAAGAAGCGCTGCAACTCGACACGTGACCTTGGAACGGGCCAATCACTGACAGCTTGGACCTTAGCGGAATCCATCTGAATGCCTTCAGCGGAAATAACGGAACCGAGAAAAGTAACGGAGGAGACATGAAAAGAGCACTTCTCAGCCTTTACGTAGAGACAATTCTCTAAAAGGCGCTGTAGAACACGTCGAACGTGCTGAACATGAATCTCGAGTGACGGAGAAAAAATCAGGATATCGTCAAGATAGACAAAAACAAAAATGTTCAGCATGTCTCTCAGAACATCATTAACTAATGCCTGAAAAACAGCTGGCGCATTGGCGAGACCGAACGGCAGAACCCGGTACTCAAAATGCCCTAACGGAGTATTAAACGCCGTTTTCCACTCGTCCCCCTCTCTGATGCGCACGAGATGGTAAGCGTTACGAAGGTCCAACTTAGTAAAGCACCTGGCTCCCTGCAGAATCTCGAAGGCTGATGACATAAGGGGAAGCGGATAACGATTCTTAACCGTTATGTCATTCAGCCCTCGATAATCCACGCAGGGGCGCAGAGTACCGTCCTTCTTCTTAACAAAAAGAACCCCGCCCCGGCCGGAGAGGAAGAAGGCACTATGGTACCGGCGTCAAGAGACACAGACAAATAATCCTCGAGAGCCTTACGTTCGGGAGCCGACAGAGAGTATAGTCTACCTCGAGGAGGAGTGGTCCCCGGAAGGAGATCAATACTACAATCATACGACCGGTGAGGAGGAAGGGAGTTGGCTCGGGACCGACTGAAGACCGTGCGCAGATCATGATATTCCTCCGGCACTCCTGTCAAATCGCCAGGTTCCTCCTGAGAAGTAGGGACAGAAGAAATGGGAGGGATGGCAGACATTAAACACTTCACATGACAAGAAACGTTCCAGGATAGGATAGAATTACTAGACCAATTAATAGAAGGATTATGACATACAAGCCAGGGGTGACCCAAAACAACAGGTGTAAACGGTGAACGGAAAATCAAAAAAGACATAGTCTCACTGTGGTTACCAGATACTGTGAGAGTTAAAGGTAGTGTCTCAAATTTGATACTGGGAAGATGACTACCATCTAAGGCAAACATGGGCGTAGGCCTGTCTAACGGTCTGAAAGGAATGTTATGTTTCCGAGCCCATGCTTCGTCCATGAAACAACCCTCAGCCCCAGAGTCAATCAAAGCACTGCATGTAGCACCCGAACCGGTCCAGCGTAGATGGACCGACATAGTAGTACAAGATCTAGATGAAGGGACCTGAGTAGTAGCGCTCACCAGTAGCCCTCCGCTTACTGATGGGCTCTGGCCTCTTACTGGACATGAAATAACAAAATGTCCAGCAACTCCGCAATAGAGGCACAGGCGGTTGGTGATCCTCTGTTCCCTCTCCTTATTCGAGATGCGAATCCCTCCCAGCTGCATGGGCTCAGTCTCAAAGCCAGAGGGAGATGGTTGCGATGCGGAGCAGGGAAACACCGTTGATGCGAGCTCTCTTCCACGAGCCCGGTGACGAAGATCTACCCGTCGTTCTATGCGGATGGCGAGAGCAATCAAGGAGTCCACATCTGAAGGAACCTCCCGGGAGAGAATCTCATCCTTAACCACTGCGTGGAGTCCCTCCAGAAAACGAGCGAGCAGCGCCGGCTCGTTCCACTCACTAGAGGCAGCAAGAGTGCGAAACTCAATGGAATAATCCGTTATGGACCGTTCACCTTGGCATAAGGAAGCCAGGGCCCTAGAAGCCTCCTCACCAAAAACTGAACGGTCAAAAACCCGAATCATCTCCTCTTTAAAGTTCTGGAATCTGTTAGAGCAATCAGCCCTTGCCTCCCAGATAGCTGTGCCCCATTCTCGAGCCCGGCCAGTAAGGAGTGAAATAACGAAAGCAACCCGAGCTCTCTCTAGAGTATGTGTGGGGTTGGAGAGAGAACACAATCTCACACTGCGTGAGAAAGGAGCGGCACTCAGTGGGCTGCCCGGAGTAGCAAGGTGGGTTATTAACCCTGGGTTCAGGAGGCTCGGCAGGCCAGGGAGTAACAGGTGGCACGAGACGTAGACTCTGGAACTGTCCAGAGAGGTCGGAAACCTGAGCGGCCAGGTTCTCCACGGCATGGCGAGCAGCAGACAATTCCTGCTCGTGTCTGCCGAGCATGGCTCCTTGGATCTCGACGGCAGTGTAACGAGCGTCTGAAGTCGCTGGGTCCATTCTTTGGTCGGTTCCTTCTGTCATGCAGGTGAAGGAGGACCCAAACGCGACTTAACAGAAACAGAGTTTATTAATGTTCAAAACCGAATAACTGAAATCCTCTAGATTAGTAGAGGGAAAACAACTGGAGAAGCGGCCACAGACTGCAGGTCGCCGGGTAGGCGCAGGCCGTAGTCAACTGAGACACCTGCTCACACGCAGCGTCTGAAGAAGGCACAAAACACGACAGGACAGGGTGATACACAATCACGGCAAAAACACGACAGGACAGGGCGAAACGCAATCACAGCATGGAATACAAAACAAGGAACCGACGGAACAGGAACGGATCACAAAGGAATAAATAGGGAGTCTAATCAGGGAAAGGATCGGGAACAGGTGTGGAAAGACTAAATGATGATTAGGGGAATAGGAACAGCTGGGAGCAGGAACGGAACGACAGAGAGAAGAGAGAGCGAGAGAGTGAGAGAGGGAGGGGGAGAGAGAAGGATAGAACCAAACAAGACCAGCAGAGGGAAACGAATAGCATGGGGAGCACAGGGACAAGACATGACAATGAATGACAAACATGACAAGTGCATCTAAATCTTAAAGGGGGGGGTGAGAGGGAATACTTATCCTATCCTAGGTATTCCTTAAAGAGGTGGGGTTTCAGGTGTCTCCGGAAGGTGGTGAGTCCTCTCCTGTACTCCCTGTTCACCCACGACTGCGTGGCCACGCACGCCTCCAACTCAATCATCAAGTTTGCGGACGACACAACAGTGGTAGGCTTGATTACCAACAACGACGAGACGGCCTACAAAGAGGAGTTGATGGCCCTCGGAGTGTGGTGTCAGGAAAATAACCTCACACTCAACGTCAACAAAACTAAGGAGATGATTGTGGACTTCAGGAAACAGCAGAGGGAACACCCCCCTATCCACATCGATGGAACAGTAGTGGAAAGGGTAGCAAGTTTTAAGTTCCTCGGCATACACATCACAGACAAACTGAATTGGTCCACTCACACTGATAGCGTTGTGAAGAAGGCGCAGCAGCGCCTCTTCAACCTCAAGAGGCTGAAGAAATTCGGCTTGTCACCAAAACCACTCAAAACTTCTACAGATGCACAATCGAGAGCATCCTGGCGGGCTGTATCATAGCCTAGTATGGCCACTGCTCCGCCCTCAACCGTAAGGCTCTCCAGAGGGTAGTGAGGTCTGCACAACGCATCACCGGGGGCAAACTACCTGCCCTCCAGGACACCTACACCACCCGATGTTACAGGAAGGCCATAAAGATCATCAAGGACATCAACCACCCGAACCACTGCCTGTTCACCCCGCTATCATCCAGAAGGCGAGGTCAGTACAGGTGCATCAAAGCTGGGACCGAGAGACTGAAAAACAGCTTCTATCTCAAGGCCCTCAGACTGTTAAACAGCCACCACTAACATTGAGTGGCTGCTGCCAACACACTGTCATTGACACTGACCCAACTCCAGCCACTTTAATAATGGGAATTGATGGGAAATGATGTAAATATATCACTAGCCACTTTAAACAATGCTAGCTTATATAATGTTACTTACCCTACATTATTCATCTCATATGCATACGTATATACACTGTACTCTACATCATCGACTGCATCCTTTGTCAGGACCCGGTTACGAACCCGGGTCTCCGGAGTGAGAAACAGTCACTTAACCAACTGAGCCACGAATAGTTGGCAAAACCCAGAAGATGAGGCAGACACAGCAGTACTTGAGACGGTGTATTTAATGAAGTAAATAGTGAAGTTCTTCAGGAAAACATGTAACTCCACAACCTCAAAAGGAATTCCACAAGAACAAAGGTAATCATCCTGTTATGCAGGTGAGTGAGGACCCAAAAGCGACTTAACAGAAACTGAGTTTATTAAAGTCCAAACAGGGAATACATAATCCTCAATCTTTACAGGAGATGTCCAAACAGGGAAAACATCAATCCTCTAGTTGTTGAGGAGAATTGCAGGACAAGCGGCAACAGGCTGCAGGTCCCTTCGGGTAGGCGCGGGCCGTAGCGGACAGAGACACCTGCTCACACGCAGCATCTGAAGAAAAGGCAAAACACGACAGGACGGAACAAGGGCACAGCAAACAAGAATCCGACAAGGACAGAGGCAGAAACCGAGAGAGAAATAGAGACCTAATCAGACGGCAAAATAGGGGACAGGTGTGAGAGAGTAAACAAGGTCGTTAGGAGAATGAGGAACAGCTGGGAGCAGGAACGGAACGATAGAGAGAGAGGGATAGAGAGAGAGAAAGAAACCTAATACGACCAGCAGGGGGAAACGAAGAGAAGAGAAAGCACAGGGACAAGACATGGCAATACAATACATGACACCTCCAAGACAAAAAGGTAAATCCACAAGGTGGAAGGTATAGCAGAAAAAGCCTCAAAAAATACTCAAAAACAAACAAACAAGAACAAAAAACAGAATTCCACAAGAGAGTCCACCGGGATCAACAAGAGTTCACAGAGTACTAGGGCTGGGTGCTAACATACAAACACAGAGCAAAGGACTGAGGAAAACAAAGGGTTTAAATACAATCAGGGGAAACGAGGCACAGGTGCAAATAATAATGGGGATCAAGGGAAAACAAAAGGTCAAAAGGCACAATGGGGGCATCTAGTGACCAAAAACCGGAACAACCCTGGCCAAATCCTGACATCCTTATGTAATACACGTATCACTAGCCACTTTAACTATGCCACTTTGTTTACTTTGTCTACATACTCATCTCATATGTATATACTGTACTCGATACCATCTACTGTATGCTGCTCTGTACCATCACTCATTCATATATCCGTATGTACATATTCTTTATCCCCTTACACTTAGTTTTGGAATGGTTAGTTAGATTACTTGTTGGTTATCACTGCATTGTCGGAACTAGAAGCACAAGCATTTCGCTACACTCGCATTAACATCTGCTAACCATGTGTATGTGACAAATAAAATTTGATTTGATTTGATTTGATTTTAATGAGGATTTTGAGTCTCTTTAACTACAGATGTCCCCTATGGGGACAGTTTGGAGATGTGTTACCCACCCTGTCGTGGAGCAATGGCTAGGGGAGAGTTGGGTTGAGTTACCCCTAGTGTGTTTCCCTCTCTCTCACCCATTGACTTACATACCAGCAGAGAGGGTAACTAATCCTGGATGCCCCAATCCTGAGGCATACATGTCACGTAACAAAACAAGAAAAGATTAGAGCAACGGACCTTGGCTACCTCTTTCACTGCCATTTTTATATTACCATTTCATTTAAGCAATATGAAATTGATTATGAATGATTTGTGGAGCATCTATGTATTGCTAATGATGACCTTGTGAATGCTCTATGAAACCTTTATTAGTTGTTGTTAACTTACTCTCTGACCATAGTGTGTTTCTAGTTTGTTTTGCCTAATTTTCATTGGTTGATGCTTCCATTCCAGGCCAGTGTTACCATATACATCAAGTACACGACGATGGATGGGACTGTGGGGGTTTGGAGTGACGGAGAATTCCTGGACATCCCAGGTGACCCGGAGGGAACGTTCCAGTTTGAGACGGACAGTCTGCTCTCCGGACACAGCCAGGGGTCAGGAGTGTCACAGGGGCGATCCCTCCATGGAATTCCCACTTTTAGGAAGTGAGTCGACAACTCCATTAGTATAGCTGAAACATCATCAGCGTCATTATAAATGTGCGTGCATCAACACCATTGTTAAAACAATGTCATTAACAAAAAAACTATATCAAAGCAGACATCATTATTGTGAGCATAATCATTAAATACACCATTACGCTCAAAATACACCATATAGAAAATATATATCGTCATCATCATTAATAACAACTAAAGTAAAGACATCACCGTAATCATCATCTACTGTACACACCATGCATTTGAACAGACCTTACTACTACTGTAGCTGGCACCATAGTCTACAAGTTTGTATGGAGTGAAAGTGTTACAGCAGTATGTGCCAGCCTCCAGGCAGTGCTTTCTGCGGATGACCATTAGGCCCTGTCTAGACTTGACAGTGCATGCAGCTTTAGTATTCTGATCATAGAGTTTTGATCATGGAATTCGGGAACGTGTCATGCGTCTACACCTACATTTAAATGTGTCTACCGTGTCCACGGTGTGTCCTGATTTCCTTTTCCTTTTATATTCAAATGCCAGTATGCATTCTACAAACGGTGGAAAAGGCTAAATGCGATCATAACACAACAACTGTTGGCAGTTGCTAACTGCTGTTGCTAACTAGACAGATAACCTCTGTAACTAGCCAGCAAGCTAGCAAGCAACGCTAAAAGCATAGCATACTTGTTAGCAGAACTCTAGCCAAATCCCCCAAAATGTATATAAATATTAGCTAGCCAGCAAACACGTTATGAACATATTTCCTCCAACTTTATAATGAAAAGGTGCGTCCCGGTCCCAAAACAACAGTTTTTTGGACTTGTGGGACTTGTGGGACTTGTGGGAGAAGTGTTGATGACTACTTCGGTAGCCCGATTGCATCCAGACGAAGGAGAAATCCACACACAATGCATCCCTGACCACCTGTGATCAGCCAGATCTGAATACAATCAGACCACTTTTGTGCGTCTAGACCCGTCCTTTCAATGCGATCTTCGTATTCTGATAGCATAAGTCGCATGTTGGTGTCAAGTGTAGACCCGACCTTAGCCTTCTCTCTCTCTGTGTGGTGTTGTGTTTTCTGCTGAATAATGTGTGGGCTAATAATGCGTAGGTGATATTGATTTCACATTGACCAGTCTGCCTGGCTCGGCTAGGACCCTTAATCCATCGTCATAATGTTGTGATTGTGTGTGTGTGTGTGTGTGTGTGTGTGTGTGTGTGTGTGTGTGTGTGTGTGTGTGTGTGTGTGTGTGTGTGTGTGTGTGTGTGTGTGTGTGTGTGTGTGTGTGTGTGTGTGTGTGTGTGTGTGTGTGTTTGTGTGCATGCGTGATCGCCTGTGTGTGTATGTCTGTACATGTGTGTGTGTGTGTGTGTGGCCATACATCAGCCACTTATTTGGATGTATTAACATGAGTCTTTCATATAATAGACTGGTTATAATGGGAGTCAACTGGGCATTACAATGAAATGGGGCTCTGAAAATAACTCTTATAATCTCAGAGAGTTTAGATGTACTGATTTAGTGGGTTCTATTTACTGGAAATAGTTTTTATAGTGTGTCCCCATAGTCAAATCAAAATCACATGTGCCGAATACAACAGGTGTAGATCTTACTGTGAAACGCTTACTAATGCCATTAACCAACAACGCAGTTCAAGAAATACGGTTAAGAAAATATGTACCAAATAAACTAAAGTGGAAATAACTGTACACACTGTACGTGTCCTGTAAGGAAGACACAGACTAAGGAGGAACTGTATTATTTCACACACACACACACACACACACACACACACACACACACACACACACACACACACACACACACACACACACACACACACACACACACACACACACACACACACACACACACACACACACACACACACACTGTATCCATTCCACACTTGCAGAAACACAGACACAGACTCAGTTTCCACTGTGCTGTCCACAGGTACAGTATACACACACCTGTCCTTGATGCTAGACGAGAGCACCTGTCATCCCCTAATCACTGTGGTAACAAAGAGCAAGACCTGTCAGTCGTACAGGACAGTAACTCATGGAAAAACACACACAGAGGGGACAGGGGGCACAGTCAATTTAGTGTATGTAAACTGGAATTGTGATACAGTGAATTATAAGTGAAATGATCTGTCTGTAAACAATTGTTGGAAAAATGACTTGTGTCATGCACAAAGTAGATGTCCTAACCGATTTGCCAAAACTATAGCTTGTTGACAAGTGGAGTGGTTGAAATACGTGTTTTAATGACTCCAACCTAAGTGTATGTAAACTTCCGACATCAACTGTAGCTTCTTTTCTTATTTCTGATTTCTCCCGTATTTTAATTTTAATTTCTTTTTCATTTTGTTGATATTGAATCCTGTCCTGTTGGGTAGGACTTGCACGTTAAGTATTTCACTGTACTTGTGCATGTGATAAGTCAAACTTGAATGTGAACTTATGATTTGACATTATGTGTGATGACATTTCACCATAATGAAACAGTAGGTAATTCCATACCGGCCATACATATAAATTAATGTCACAACAGAAGGTGCTTTCTATTTAATGTATAATAATCAGGATCATATTGTGATTATGCTGAGGGCTAAATGTCGACGGTGAGAGGTAGTAGAATCTGGTGTGTGTGAAATTCATTACAGTTTTTTTACAATCGATAGGATCTCCTAACCAACTTTCAGCTTGGCACAGCAGTTAATTTCACATCCAAAATGCACTAAAACTACCAAAACCCTTTATACATGTTTCAAATCAACTCATTCTTCCATAACACTAGCAAAGGTTGTCACCCAACAGGCAAACAATGACCTAAACAACACTAGCAACAGGTAGCATTACACCATTTTCTTTTGTAAAATGTCTTTACAAAACAAGAATGACTGATCTGATCTGTCTACTATTTAGAATTTACTGCAGTGTATATTACAGGATGAATCAGAAATTATGCAATATATTTCAATATGTTTTATATCATTTTTTGGCATTGAATGATTGCAAAATACAATAATTTGTATATACACCATCCACCTACCGATACAGATACACTGGCAATGTTAGTCAATCCTGTCTTCTGCATTTGGCCACAGATTCACATCACATTCACATCACATTACATTTACATTTACATTTAAGTCATTTAGCAGACGCTCTTATCCAAAGCGACTTACAAATTGGTGCATTCACTTTATGACATCCAGTGGAACAGCCACTTTACAATAGTGCATCTAAATATTTTAAGGGGGGTGAGAAGGATTACTTTATCCTATCCTAAGTATTCCTTAAAGAGGTGGGGTTTCAGGTGTCTCCGGAAGGTGGTGATTGACTCCGCTGTCCTGGCGTCGTGAGGGAGTTTGTTCCACCATTGGGGAGCCAGAGCAGCGAACAGTTTTGACTGGGCTGAGCGGGAACTGTACTTCCACAGTGGTAGGGAGGCGAGCAGGCCAGAGGTGGATGAACGCAGTGCCCTTATTTGGGTGTAGGGCCTGATCAGAGCCTGGAGGTACTGAGGTGCCGTTCCCCTCACAGCTCCGTAGGCAAGCACCATGGTCTTGTAGCGGATGCGAGCTTCAACTGGAAGCCAGTGGAGAGAGCGGAGGAGCGGGGTGACGTGAGAGAACTTGGGAAGGTTGAACACTAGACGGGCTGCGGCGTTCTGGATGAGTTGTAGGGGTTTAATGGCACAGGCAGGGAGCCCAGCCAACAGCGAGTTGCAGTAATCCAGACGGGAGATGACAAGTGCCTGGATTAGGACCTGCGCCGCTTCCTATGTGAGGCAGGGTCGTACTCTGCGGATGTTGTAGAGCATGAACCTACAGGAACGGGCCACCGCCTTGATGTTAGTTGAGAACGACAGGGTGTTGTCCAGGATCACGCCAAGGTTCTTAGCGCTCTGGGAGGAGGACACAATGGAGTTGTCAACCGTGATGGCAAGATCATGGAACGGGCAGTCCTTCCCCGGGAGGAAGAGCAGCTCCGTCTTGCCGAAGTTCAGCTTGAGGTGGTGATCCGTCATCCACACTGATATGTCTGCCAGACATGCAGAGATGCGATTCGCCACCTGGTCATCAGAAGGGGGAAAGGAGAAGATTAATTGTGTGTCGTCTGCATAGCAATGATAGGAGAGACCATGTGAGGTTATGACAGAGCCAAGTGACTTGGTGTATAGCGAGAATAGGAGAGGGCCTAGAACAGAGCCCTGGGGGACACCAGTGGTGAGAGCGCGTGGTGAGGAGACAGATTCTCGCCACGCCACCTGGTAGGAGCGACCTGTCAGGTAGGACGCAATCCAAGCGTGGGCCGCGCCGGAGATGCCCAACTCGGAGAGGGTGGAGAGGAGGATCTGATGGTTCACAGTATCGAAGGCAGCCGATAGGTCTAGAAGGATGAGAGCAGAGGAGAGAGAGTTAGCTTTAGCGGTGCGGAGCGCCTCCGTGATACAGAGAAGAGCAGTCTCAGTTGAATGACTAGTCTTGAAACCTGACTGATTTGGATCAAGAAGGTCATTCTGAGAGAGATAGCGGGAGAGCTGACCAAGGACGGCACGTTCAAGAGTTTTGGAGAGAAAAGAAAGAAGGGATACTGGTCTGTAGTTGTTAACATCGGAGGGATTGAGTGTAGGTTTTTTCAGAAGGGGTGCAACTCTCGCTCTCTTGAAGATGGAAGGGACGTAGCCAGCGGTCAGGGATAAGTTGATGAGCGAGGTGAGGTAAGGGAGAAGGTCTCCGGAAATGGTCTGGAGAAGAGAGGAGGGGATAGGGTCAAGCGGGCAGGTTGTTGGGCGGCCGGCCGTCACAAGACGCGAGATTTCATCTGGAGAGAGAGGGGAGAAAGAGGTCAGAGCACAGGGTAGGGCAGTGTGAGCAGGACCAGCGGTGTCGTTTGACTTAGCAAACGAGGATCGGATGTCATCGACCTTCTTTTCAAAATGGTTGACGAAGTCATCTGCAGAGAGGGAGGAGGGGGAGGGGGAGGAGGATTCAGGAGGGAGGAGAAGGTGGCAAAGAGCTTCCTAGGGTTAGAGGCAGATGCTTGGAATTTAGAGTGGTAGAAAGTGGCTTTAGCAGCAGAGACAGAGGAGGAAAATGTAGAGAGGAGGGAGTGAAAGGATGCCAGGTCCGCAGGGAGGCGAGTTTTCCTCCATTTCCGCTCGGCTGCCCGGAGCCCTGTTCTGTGAGCTCGCAATGAGTCGTCAAGCCACGGAGCGGGAGGGGAGGACCGAGCCGGCCTGGAAGATAGGGGACATAGAGAGTCAAAGGATGCAGAAAGGGAGGAGAGGAGGGTTGAGGAGGCAGAATCAGGAGATATGTTGGAGAAGGTTTGAGCAGAGGGAAGAGATGATAGGATGGAAGAGGAGAGAGTAGCAGGGGAGAGAGAGCGAAGGTTGGGACGGCGCGATACCATCCGAGTAGGGGCAGTGTGGGAAGTGTTGGATGAGAGCGAGAGGGAAAAGGATACAAGGTAGTGGTCGGAGACTTGGAGGGGAGTTGCAATGAGGTTAGTGGAAGAACAGCATCTAGTAAAGATGAGGTCGAGCGTATTGCCTGCCTTGTGAGTAGGGGGAAGGTGAGAGGGTGAGGTCAAAAGAGGAGAGGAGTGGAAAGAAGGAGGCAGAGAGGAATGAGTCAAAGGTAGACGTGGGGAGGTTAAAGTCGCCCAGAACTGTGAGAGGTGAGCCGTCCTCAGGAAAGGAGCTTATCAAGGCATCAAGCTCATTGATGAACTCTCCGAGGGAACCTGGAGGGCGATAAATGATAAGGATGTTAAGCTTGAAAGGGCTGGTAACTGTGACAGCATGAAATTCAAAGGAGGCGATAGACAGATGGGTAAGGGGAGAAAGAGAGAATGACCACTTGGGAGAGATAAGGATCCCGATGCCACCACCCCGCTGACCAGAAGCTCTCGGGGTGTGCGAGAACACGTGGGCGGACGAAGAGAGAGCAGTAGGAGTAGCAGTGTTATCTGTGGTGATCCATGTTTCTGTCAGTGCCAAGAAGTCGAGGGACTGGAGGGAGGCATAGGCTGAGATGAACTCTGCCTTGTTGGCCGCAGATCGGCAGTTCCAGAGGCTACCGGAGACCTGGAACTCCACATGGGTCGTGCGCGCTGGGACCACCAGATTAGGGTGGCAGCGGCCACGCGGTGTGGAGCGTTTGTATGGTCTGTGCAGAGAGGAGAGAACAGGGATAGACAGACACATAGTTGACAGGCTACAGAAGAGGCTACGCTAATGCAAGGAGATTGGAATGACAAGTGGACTACACGTCTCGAATGTTCAGAAAGTTAAGCTTACGTAGCAAGAATCTTATTGACTAAAATGATTAAAATGATACAGTACTGCTGAAGTAGGCTAGCTGGCAGTGGCTGCGTTGTTGACTTTGTAGGCTAGCTGGCAGTGGCTGCGTTGTTGACACTACACTAATCAAGTCATTCCGTTGAGTGTAATAGTTTCTACAGTGCTGCTATTCGGGGGCTAGCTGGCTAGCTAGCAGTGTTGATTACGTTACGTTGCGTTAAAAGAACGACAATAGCTGGCTAGCTAACCTAGAAAATCGCTCTAGACTACACAATTATCTTTGATACACAGACGGCTATGTAGCTAGCTATGTAGCTAGCTATGATCAAACAAATCAAACCGTTGTGCTGTAATGAAATGAAATTTAAAATGTGATACTACCTGTGGAGCGAAGCGGAATGCGACCGGGTTGTTGAGTGCGGATGTTCTATTCAGTAGACGTTGGCTAGCTGTTGGCTAGCTAGCAGTGTCTCCTACGTTAAGGACGACAAATAGCTGGCTAGCTAACCTCGGTAAATTAAGATAATCACTCTAAGACTACACGCTCTAAACTACACAATTATCTTGGATACGAAGACAGCAAAGACAACTATGTAGCTAGCTAACACTACACTAATCAAGTCGTTCAGTTGAGTGTAATAGTTTCTACAGTGCTGCTATTCGGTAGACGGTGGACGTTTGCTAGCTGGCTAGCTGCTGGGCAGATAGCAGTGTAGACTACGTTAGGACGACGAAATACGAAGTTGCAATAGAATTGCTGACTGTTTCACTTTGTTGTCCTCTTTCTTTTCCTTTTTCTTCTGTCCTTCTTTTGTCCTTATTTTGTCTTCCTTTCTTCTGTTAACTAGATATTTTTTGTTGTTATTCTTTGTAAGCTAGCTAGCTTCTTCCAGGAGAGTCCCTAGCAACTGCTTAGCAACAAGTAAACAATTCTGCTAGCAATTCAGCTAGCTAAGATAACTGTACAATTTTATGAAAAATAGTAAATTTTTCAAAAGCCTGTCTTTTTTGGTTTGTTCCTTGTTTTGTCTTCTATTGAGTCTTGCAGTTTTCTCTTGATTTTTTTCGATGTACTTCACTCTAAAAAAACATTTAAATCTCAATATATACAATATATATATATCACATCTTATGTCATCTTGGGCAATACACATAGGAAAGAATATTTTGGCATGCCTGCTCCATCCCTGGCAATCTTCTGCAGATATTGTCATGCAGGTGAAAGAGGACCCAAAAGCGACTTGGCGAAAACAGAGTCTTTAATCCAGTAAAGTAAATACAAACAAAAAACACAACTTTCACTCGAAATGACGAGGACAAACTGGAGACTCGATCTTGAACAGCAGGTGAACAGCAGGTTGCCTCGGGAAGGCACTTGAACCAGACAGACTCAGACACCTGCTCACCACGCAGCATCTGAGGAAAACACGACACGACAGGGCGATACACAAACACAGCACGGTGAATTCTAGACAAGGAACCGACAGGACAGGAACGGAACACAAAGGAAGAAATAGGGACTCTAATCAGGGGAAAGGATCGGGAACAGGTGTGGGAAGACTAAATGATTGATTAGGGGAATAGGAACAGCTGGGAGCAGGAACGGAACGATAGAGAGAAGAGAGAGCGAGAGAGTGAGAGAGGGAGGGGGAGAGAGAGGGATAGAAAGAGGGAAAGAACCTAATAAGACCAGCAGAGGGAAACGAATAGAATGGGAAGCACAGGGACAAGACAAGATAATAAATGACAAAACATGACAGTACCCCCCACTCACCGAGCGCCTCCTGGCGCACTCGAGGAGGAATCCTGGCGGCAACGGAGGAAATCATCAATGAGTGAACGGTCCAGCACGTCCCGAGACGGAACCCAACTCCTCTCCTCAGGACCGTAACCCTCCCAATCCACTAAGTATTGGTGACCCCGTCCCCGAGAACGCATGTCCATGATCTTATGTACCTTGTAAATAGGTGCGCTCTCGACAAGGACGGGAGGGGGAGGGAAGACGAACGGGGGTGCGAAGAAAGGGCTTGACACAGGAGACATGGAAGACAGGATGGACGCGACGAAGATGTCGCGGAAGAAGCAGTCGCACAGCGACAGGATTGACGACCTGGGAGACACGGAACGGACCAATGAACCGCGGAGTCAACTTACGAGAAGCTGTCGTAAGAGGAAGGTTGCGAGTGGAAAGCCACACTCTCTGGCCGCAACAATACCTTGGACTCTTAATCCTGAGCACATGCAATCTGAACGAAGTACAATG